>NW_003805463.1:0-721971 GCF_000255335.2 Galendromus occidentalis
GTCCGAATTGCAGGTTGCCAAGCGGAAAACGACGCCGCACTCGGAGCAGATATCGGAACGTATGTATATCCGATTGAAGTTTGTCGGTTGAGTAATAAGTAGATTTTGATGTCATTCGTCAACATTTCTGAGTTAAGAGAATTTGCCGAAGTCTTCGAAGGTTGCTACCGACCGAATCCCGTCCCCGCAGTTGAGTTCTTTGATCTCGTTTTCCTCAAACTAAAAAAGCGCCTTTTGAACAACGGCCAGAGGAAATCTCGTGATACCCTTCGTCGACCGGAGGGTAGTATTGAAAATCTTTCGTAGATCTTCGAACTCACGGAACTACGTGTTCCGTGTTCACGTAGTTCTACGCCCACATACCGCCTGAGTCCCTGACTCGGGCACCCCGGGGATTTTTGTCAGACGTTCGGAACGAGTATCGCGTCCGCCAAGACATCTTCAGGACTACGAAGTTTGACACGTGTTGGCACGGCAACACTGGGGGGGAGGTGTGTGGCGGGCGCCGCACATTTCCATATTATTACGCGAAGACGACGAAGCAATAAATTCATTCAGTCCGTAGCCGCTCAAACTACGACTCGTGTTCTCGATCACTTGGTGGTTCTACACGCCAAAGGAAGGTCTGCGAAAATTTCAAGTCGACTGCAATATTTTCCCGTACTGTATGGAAACTCCATCCCTTGATTCCATCCCTGTGTGGAAAGTCTGTTTCTCAATTCTGTCCTTGTAGTGGATTCGAATTCATATCGATGTCGAATGATGAAAATAAAAAATTGAATTAACGCTCGCGCCCTCCGTGCCTTTCCGAACAGCAGATCGAGCGATCAGGGGCAACACATTGATGTCGAGCTAGCGTAAATTCTGTCGCTGTCTTCGGAGGATACAATCGCGCACACATGGAACAAGATATTCATATGTGATCCCTGATCACGCCTGTTCTAGTACGCGTACTCACTGCCCATGACGACGAGTTTCTCGTCGCAAACACCCCGAACTTATTTTCTGCATGATTTCTGTGGTGGGGTTAGTCGGCGAGCAAGGGGGTCTCTGGTCGGTGACGGCTAACCCTGATAGAGTTCTACCCCGTCTGGCGCGGGAGATTAAGGTGATGCTCATGGCGCGCACGGAAGTAGCATTGGCATGGCAGGCAGAAGGGACACATGAAAAACCTTTGGACAAGCCCTCAAGACTTCGGATTGCATCCGAGGAAAGACTCTCCGCCTCGACCATCGGCTCTCTGATATTATCTACGGCCAGGAGGAACAGATACCTCTGCGGTCGTTCATGAGCCCGTTCGAAGTCCAATCGGTCGTGGCGTCATCGCGCGGCGGAGTTCCGCGGCCCGGGTCGGTTTCGAGTGACCTATGGATAGGAGATCGACTTTTCGACGAGAGCCTCGGAAATGGACCCCCACGGCCAACTCTTAAGGATGGGGAAACTCTCGTGCTCGATACCTCGATGACTGACCGATTCTCTGACCACGGATCGAATTCTCGAACTCTTTGGCTAAACCGGTGACGCACATAAAGCAGCAGGAACGAGCCTCCAATTAGACTAAAATAATCTTTATTCACGCATGTTCGATGCGTATCTTGCGAAAAATCTCAGAATTGCATTCGCATGATGATCCGCGCGCCGCGCTCGCAACGCGGATGTCTGAGCTTGCCCGACCCCACACGACCCCTCAGAGTCTGCCTGGGAATCCCGCGAGTGGAAGCTAGGATCTGAGCTCCTCAAGGGAATTCGTTGTTAAGCGGGAAGCGCTGTACCTTCTTACTTAGTCCCAGGAATACTATATCCATCTCAGTTCTCGTTCCTTGTGAGGCTTGGCTCAGCTGAGCAGATCAGACCCAATCCTTGGGCTTGAGCAAGACCTCTAATAAGGCTGCTTCTTCGCTGCCGGGCTCGGGCTGATGCTCATAAACCCAGCGCGCGTTGAGTGGGAGCGACATCAAGATCGCTTCAATCCTGTGACAGAGTGAATTTTAGACCGCCTGTTGTCCACCGGTCATCCCAGGTGATATTCGCGATTCAACGCCCTGTTTTCGTCCCAACAACTCACCGTCCGCCAGGCGTGGAGAGACCAAATTTTGTACCTCGATCGTGCACGAGATTGAACTCAGCGTAGTGACCCCTCCGGATCAGTTGCCAGTCACGCTCCCTGGAAAAAACATCCACGGTCTTGTCCTCGCCTCGGGTCATCCAGGGAAACTCGCGGATGATGAACTGCTCCCATTCATGTATTCTACTCATTCAATATTCACGTACTTGTAGCCGTAACCGCGATCCTTGTTCTTCTTGACGAGTGGAACGTACGATGGTATAACAGAGCTGGCGCATTCGGTGACGAATTTCAACATCGTTTCGGCTTTCCTGAGGAGATATTGCGGATTATTTGAGCGCTCCTTCCAAGAGATGTATCATTCGTTCGATTCTCCGAGAGCATGTGACGATCAGAATCAATGTGGAATTTCGGGTTCTTGTAGATTGTAGAATCACCCACTTGTCGTCCAAATCGTCGAAAAATATTCCGCCGACACCTCTCGAGAAACCTCGGTGCGTTATGAAGAAATACTCATCACACCTGGAAAATCTCGGATTCAGCATTCCGAAAATCTGCGAGCTAATTTCACAGAATCTACACGGCACCGAGGGGAGTCCTCAGAGGGGTACCATTTCTTGAATCTCGGGTAGTACTGCGGATTGTGTCGATCGCACGCATTCTTCAGAGTCTGATGGAAATGGCGGACATCGTCCCTATAAATAGAAAGAGTCGGTTCAATAAAGTCGACGGACGATGGAGATAACGGAAATCAGAATCGCTGCCGCCTGGCCGATAGATCCTGACATGGAATTCTCACTTGTCCAAATAGTACGGTGTCAAGTCCGAGCCTCCACCGAACCACCACGTCACGTCTCCTCTTCCGTTCACAACCTCGAAGTAACGATAGTTGAAATGCAGAGTTGGCACATTGGGGTTTCGGGGATGAATCACGGATGATATTCCTGCCAATGGAGTAAGCTCCTTGGTTCCGAATTCGGCCTCTGTAGTTCCATCCTAAGACGCCGTTCCGAATGAGGAACAACCGACCACCTACCCATCGCCTTGAACCGGTGAGGACCTTCGCCGAAATCTCTTCCGCGAGATTTCATGTGTTGCAGGGCACCTTTCGTCAGGTCACCTTCCACGACGGAGATATTGACCCCAGCTTTCTCGAAGACTTGACCATCTTGGAGGACACAAGCGATGCCCCCGCCACCCTCTGCGCGCTCCCATCGGTCGACCTATGAGTTGGGATACAGTCGGTAATGCGGGTGATCCTGTCTCGATAGCAAAGTCCGGAGGCGAGACGAGAGGCTACGAACCCTGAATTTTGTATTCGAATGTTCGGCTTCGACCTCCTGGAGACTTCTGATCAGTTTAGCCTGGGCATCCAAGATCATGAGTTCCATTCGGGTTGGAATGCTGTCCATTCTGCAAGGAAGATACAATGAACTCGAGGAGCCTCCTGGTGGCGATCGAGAAAGGGTGATAGAGTCATTTCGAGTTCTCACGTCTTCTCCAGGTGCTTCATCGGAGTTATGGGTTGAGCCATGAAGTCGTTTACGTCGATGATACCTTGAATACGGATTTCAGCCTGAAGTCTCGGGAATGTGAGCGCCCGAATCTGCTTCCGAAACGACACCAAGATCTCTCACCCTTCAAGCGTACACTCGATGAGCTGAAGCTTCTGTAGATAAAAGTGACGGTTGCAGTGGAGGCAGCGACACCTGCCATGGCTACAGCTGTCCGCCGCGGATGGTTGAAAACTCGCGTG
Source organism: Galendromus occidentalis (assembly GCF_000255335.2). Taxonomy (NCBI): domain Eukaryota; kingdom Metazoa; phylum Arthropoda; class Arachnida; order Mesostigmata; family Phytoseiidae; genus Galendromus; species Galendromus occidentalis. Next base: position 3,822 of record NW_003805463.1, read on the forward strand.
AGACGCGAAGTCGCGCGACTAACACGAAACATGCTTGAGCTCTTGTGGCGGGAATTCCCGACTTGAATTCGCTGCCACACCGAAACTACGGGAACACGCTGTCAATCTCAAAGCTGTTTCCTCTCCACGGCAATGACTTGTTGACCGGTGTTTGGAATACGGTGCCGACACACGCGAGACAAGAACAGCCGGGAGCAGCTGATAGCGGAAAGGTAAGAGGGGGAGAGTGCGGCTGGACCTTTGATACACGTAAGGCTGTTTTGCGGATGTCTAGGATGCAGGAGGAACTTGAAAAGGTTTTGTCGGATCCAGTTCGGAGCGGAGTTCTCCCACTGCGAGAAATTGGAGGCCGAGAGAAATCGTCCGGGAACAGCAGCTCGATTCTTGATGATTAATGCCACCTGGAGTCTTGTCAATCCAGAGTCTTTTCCTGATCCAGGCGAAAGATGAAGATCAATAGATCGAGAGAAAGGTCCCGCTAGAAAATCTGATCAGGAGATGAAAAATCGATGGGTACGATTCGGGAGAGAAGGCGACGAGCCGATCCCCCGCAGTCTTGAGAGCATCGAGTCGCCTCCAGAAACGAAAGGAGAAAGCTGCGTGCCGGAGAGTTGGGAGAACCAACAAGTTCGTCTCCGGAGAGCTCCCAGGGTTCATGTGCCTTATTCGTTTGGAAATCTTTCAGCTCGTTTGCAATTAGTCATGCCGGACGCCGATTTCGTCAAGAAAAACTCCAGTTGCCGGCTGTATCGGTGCGCGGATATCCATGATCGGGCAGCGCTCTCTGCAAATAGCGACTCGGTTTCAACTTCTAGCCGTGCGTCTTGCTCGAAGAGGCACCTCCGGAGGTCTTCGGTTAATTATTGGCAGCATGCTTTGACCGCACAGTCGTTCCGCTCCCCCGTGTCAGGAGTCAAGTTCCCGAAATCTCTATTCTTATGCAGAAACATTGAACGAGAAATCCACCTCCAGACTTCGCGTCATAAGAGCTTTGCCAGCTGGCCGGACTCGAATTAATGGAGCAATCTTCTGCTTTGCTCTCCGACTACCCGCGCTTGCGCTGGAATTCGCACAAGGACGAGCGTTCTGGAACCTTAACCTCATCAGTCTCTCGACTGATGTAGGCGATTGAATCCAACCCCCGTAGCACTCACGGGAAGAGTTCTCGATTCTCGCAGATATCTTCTCCGACCTGTGAACGATTGCAGTACTTCTCCTCAAAGCTCATCGAACTGCGAGGCTCCGAGCGCGCCCTGACGATCACGGCGACGAGCGCGCCCTGACGATCACGGCGACGAGCGCGGTCACGGGGAGCACCTCCGTGTCGGCAGCTGTCAAAAGACCGTTGAAAGCGAAAGCGTCTGTCCGCGAAACACGGAAGTTACGGCAACAATCGCAACTGCCACCACCGCAACCTCGCGACTCGCGGGTGCGATGGACGGTGAGCCACCCACCAATCGCAGACTCAAATTTCGACAATATTTCCTTCGACGTCTTCATTGGCGATACGAAAGGGCTAGCTAACGCGAAATCAATGAGCTGACTCCAGATTGAAGAAGAAAATCCCGCGTATTTTTCCGAATGTTCAAAGAATGAAGGGTTGCGCACCTCTTGCGGTAACGGGATTGTAGTTCCGGGTCGGCCGATGGCTTGATCGCTATAAACGTGAAGTCGGAAGACATTTGTGAACAAAGCCGACTCCCGCAGTTTGCGGCGTAGGACTCCGGGGAAATTTCAATGGTCTGATCAGGGATCGACATTCCAAGTCGCGACCCGGGCTATCGAGATTTGTTTCTCGGAAACTACAGGGGAAAATTTCCATTGGAGGAATTTATTTTCACTTCAAAAAAAGTATCTCGCTCCTCGTCCGATTAGACGAGTATTCGACTCGACCCGGCGATTCACGAACCGTCGGTTACATCGTGGTGATTTTGTGCTTCGCTCGCGACAGACAACTTCCAACTTATATATATATATTTGTATGTATATATCCATAAGATCATTCCTTCAGGATAATGATGACGGGGATATCAACTCCCACCCTCCAAGGTGAGCTTTCCTCCTCCCTACTCGCCGTTCCATCCAAGTGCACTCTGCAATCGATCCTCGAACGATATCGACGTCCGGTCCATCTCGGTGAACCGCCAGAATTCTAGTCGCGAACTTTCAATTATTGATTTTGTGTGGCTCCCACGTCCGTTGTAGTCATCGAAGTATTTTCCAGCGAAGAATAGCAGAGGACAGGCTCATGCCTGCACGTCGTGAAGTTCTTCGGGCATCGTGGCTTTCGGATGTTTCGATTCGAAGTGCTGCTTGTAGGTCTTAGGATCGGGCATCTGCGACTTGCAAACGCTGCAAGTATGGACCAGAGCCTTCATTGCGGCCGCCTTCTGATCAATTCCTGCTCTTCGAAGAGCATCTTGCTTCTTTTGATTTTTCTGCTGGGACTGGATCTTCTGCTGTCCACGAGCCATGCTGTCGGGCTGATGGAGAACCGCTTCGTCGTCGGGTGGACACTTCAACACGAACTTGTGGAAACGTCACGCTGGACACGCAACCAGATCGCCGCTGCTTTCCGTGGCTTCTCTTGCGTCCCGAATGCTGTTCGTGGTGTGCTGCGGTATTTTGTGATGATGAGAGAGTAGAGAGAGATGGTGCTTCCTATGTGGCGGCGCTGCGATTGCTCATCGGCAGTCGGTCACTTCCTACTGTCGTCGCGAACAACTGACAGCTAGCTAGCTGGCGAACCGCAGCTATCGGTTGAACCTTCGAAAACGGCGGATGCTACATTATGGACCGATTCAACCTCCGAAGGCGCTCAGGATGTCGGACAATCGAGCGATTGACAGACCCATGGGGAAACCCGAGTGCGGAGGACGAGGGGCAAACTTGAGCAAAAGGGTGATCTGCAGATGGGAGAGCGGAGTCGATGATGACGATGATCCTCGTTGACAGTCTGAGCAAGGAGAGGGCGCGGGCACCCCCTTCGACTTTCCCTGCATTCAACTTTGTACCTAGTTGTTCATATCCCGGCAGCAGGGCGGATGCAGGGGAATGACTCCAGCGGAGACTTTCCTGAGCACTGAATACACGGTCCGCAGTCTTTTCTCCTCTGGTGCCCCCTACGGCGTGGAGCTCGCGGAACGGGCGGCTCTGGAGATCTTCATGTTTTCGCCTAGGTCAGTAATTCCTATCCGGAGACTCCATGACGCAGGAGGCACTGCTCTCCGCTAGGCGGACGAGAGCTCCGACTGGCTTCTCCTTCTCCTGAGTTCTCAAGGGGTCAATCATCGATCGTGCTCAATGACACCACTTGAGTATTTGCCGAGGACTGGACGGACGAATGCTGACTGAGAAGGTTATGCACACCCCATGTGCGTAATCACGTTGGTTTTGCAGGATGGAGCTGAACGAAAATTAGGTCTGCCCCCGGCTCCTCCATGATTCATGATTAGCTGAAGCCGTGTTATTATATTTTGCGTGAAAATTCGAAGCGTTTCAGTCAAAGCGTGCGAGCCTTGGGAGGAGCTGTGCTTTTCGAAGGAGTTGAGCTGAAAGCAGCTGTTGCCGAGCGTGAAACTAGACGAGGCTGCTGGATGACTGCCAGCCGAAGTGTCTCATGTGTGGTATTGCAGCGTTCAACATGAGTGGAGCACAGTGATTCGACATTTGCGAGGGATTGGGGGAGATTGCGATCTGCGACATCGCGATGATTCAGCCGGGAAATGATAGATGAGCGCCGTATTTCTGTGCAAGCCTACCCATCGCTCTCAAAGAGGGCGGGCCGACGGCTCGCCGTTCCTGAGCCGCGGATACCGAAGTAGCACCCTACGGAAGCGAATTTCGGAGTAGTCACTAGACATCTGGAATTGGAGAGGGCCGAGTGTATTGAATCACGGACATCCACTTCGATTTATTGGTATACATTCCTATGTTCAATCGTATATATACTCAATATCACAATCAACCTCGTGCTCTCTGTACAGTTTCAAATATCGTCAACAGATGTCGTCAAAAATTAGCTCCAGAACGGCCCTCTCCTTGGATGGGCGGGATCCGGACTCGGGGGTGCGTCCAAAGAAGACTTCGATCTCCTCCTCCGGTCAGGGCATAACCATCAAATAACGGAAGATGGTTCTACTCAGTAGGGTGGCTTGTTCGATCAAGAGATCTACCAGCTCATCGTCGTCAACCACGGGGTCCATGGGTTCCTGGGAAAAAAAGTGCTTGAGGTCATCTGTTGACGTGCGATCCGCGCACGGTGTGACGCTCGACCGCCTGATTGGAGGTGCTCAAATGGGGTGGATTCAGCAGAGGATTTTTCCGTTGAATGGTGCGTATACGAACCGGAAATATGTAGTCCTCATCGGTTTCCTTGTCGAAATCGAGTAAAGGGGATGGCGTCCCAGATGGTGAGAACGTTTTCTCGCTCGCGGCCTCTTCTTTTTCGGGCAAGTGGCCTTGAACTTCCTCGTCGCTCTCGTTTGCTAAAGCTTGACACCGCTTGGCTCGGTCTGATGCTTCCGTGGAATCGGACACTGCAAGGGATCGATCAATTTTATGATTTTCATCCGGCGCAATCGCTTTCGTAACTGACTCGAACGGCGAATACGATGTACCGACGCCCTGGACTGCGACTGACCGGAATTCCTCAACAAGTTTCTGTGACTCGACGTCCGCATAACGAGGAGTTCCGAACGACACCACCCATCTTGCGCTGAATGGTCCGTTATTCTGAGAACGCTTCTCCGCGGATCGTTCATCGACTCGGGAAAACGATCACACCATGGACTTAATATTTTTCAGCGCTGCTGCCCGTCTCAGATGGCTGAATGCGTGAAGAAGTTTTTCCCGCTGATCTTCGTCTAGAAACTTGCGAGATCGGTTCCTAACTTTGAAGTGTCTACCCACTAAACGCTCCCGAATGGCAATCGTCGCGATTTGAGTTGAGTGTTTACTCCGATACCACCCCCTCCCTGAATTGAGATCAAAAAGATCGCATTCAATCAGCCGAGCAAAGCCTTTGGGAGCGAAAACATCTATCTTGACCTATAGACCAGAGGAGGTCGCCAAGGCTTCGACTTATCCTCGACCAGAGAACCATCTCGAAACAAACGGGCAGATTGACGAGAAACAAGGGCGAGACGAAGCGAGAAGTCCTGTGCGGAGGAAATGGTCAGCGGGTCAACGGCTTCCGAAACTTTCGCTACTTCCTCATGCCAATTTTCGTCGCAAAGGATCCGCTTCCGGTCTCAGTCAAGGTTTCAGTTCGTTTCCAGAAAGAAAACACTCAATGGAGCCAGTGGTGTATGTCGCCGAGGACTGCGATCTGAATGCTCTCGCAAAAACTGATTGATCTAGTTTCCGAGAAAAGCCGAACCCAAGGCTCATGTTGAGGGGGCTAATTGATCAAACTAAGGGAAAATATCAGGCACATCGAACGGTACTCACGGTTTGTTTCCGAATCGTTGGCCATCTTTCCCGTCGGGAGCTCTCCCGAGACAGCCTCATTCACCAGAGACCTCAAGATATCCAAGCCGTGCCAGCCGCACCGTAAGTTTGACTTCGACTCCGTCTGCCAGAGCGGCTCACAGCTCCACTGAAAACCGAAACGCGCCTCTTCTTGACCCAGTAACTGACAGACCAGCGATGGGAAAGGAGCAAGCTTCTTGACTGGGTTGAGATAGCGGCTCACGAAGACTCGCCCATTGGACGCAATAGTTGGGGCAAAACGCACCGGCGCTGCCACTGAAAAAATTGCAGCTGATCATGACTGATGCGCTCGGATTGCGTGAACAAGCTCTCACAAGGGGCGAGGGGAAAAAACGTGCTTTTGTGGGGTTTTCGCTACCGTTGGTAAGCGAAGTCTATAAGTCTAAGGGTCCGAAACTCCTTTCCCGGTCCGGACCTTCCGCGGCGAATTTTCGCGACTTTACGGCCCTTCTCGTGATCGAGCCCGCCGAAGCCTGCACATCTGACTCCCCATTGTAGGGGCACATGTGGAGGCTCTCCAACCGACGCCGCGCATATCTTCTCTTTTGTATACACAAGCATAAACATCGTCCGATGAAACAGATGGACATATTGAGTTTCCCGAGATCACCGCCTTGTAGCGTGATTCGCGCTCGTGCGACTCGTCGGGTTAAAAGAAGTCTTGGAGAAAATTTCTGCTCCTCACAGAGGGATCGACAGTCGGCAGCGATCATCACTCCAGTCAATCGCTGGGAACCTCGAAATACCTGGTATTTGAATGAGGGGCGGCTCACTGACTTTGGAGAAGCACCACATTCCTCGTGTTTTTCTTGTCGCTTCCGAGCGGTGAGTCTCCGGCTGTGTCGTGCAGCGTTCCGCGATCATACACTTAGGATTCGCTTCGCTGATACGACGGCTGTCCCGTCACCGGCAGCTCTGGGTGCTTCCTCCAGGCTCTGGAGGCCTTCCGCAGATTTCATGGACCGCGAAATGAGGAAACGATGCTGGTATCCGCGGAGGGAAAATTTCGCTCAAGCAGGATAAGAGAGACAGGGAGCTCCATCTCAGGTGGGCGCGCAGAGCAGCGCTATGATTTGCTCGCTGAATCTACCAATCCGCAAAGCCGTGTACCACGTAAACTTACGGCTCGACTGTCCCATGGCGGTTGTCAGGAGTCGGCTCCCCCCTCGTCCTGCGTAATTCGGTCTGATCGCGTGCGGCTACTTGCGATTACCCGCGCGGTCCGTGAAGGACATCAAGCGGGCTTTATATTAAGAAGAATAAGGGGCCCTTTCGAGCTCTGTCAAGCGTTCAGTAGAGATCATCAACACCGCTCAGTCCACTCTCTCCAACAGGTCGCGGTGGTGCAAGATTTTACCGCGCTGATCGCCATTTGTCGGTTCCCGATTCATCTATGTTCTTGCGATCGGATGGTCCCCCCATCGTACGCGGGTCTCTTCAAGATCGAAGGAGCTTTAGACCCCCAATGTCGAATCGGAAGTTCAGCAGGGATTACGTTAGCGACTCGAAGATGGAAGAGCTCCGTGTATACAAACAAGACGAGGGGGGAGGGGAACATGTGCTCTCGCGCCAATTCGAACGCGGAGCTTCCCGTGTCTCCAAGAATGAAAATGGACCGTCTGACTACAGGTTAAAGTATCTTCATCGATTTTTCGGAGTAAGCATTAACATTGCTCATCATGGAGGAGTACCTAGTCATCAAGCATCCCTGTTTCGTGCGGAACGGGTCGGAGGAGAAAGCCATGAAAATGTTGGGTGGGCTGAAACAAGTCGAGCATACCTTCAACATGGACAACATGAGGATGCAGCTGAATTTCCGAACAGGTACTTAGTCGGGAACGATTTCAGTCTCGTACTGCCATCCCGGGCTTTGATTACCCCCGCGCCACGGATGCGTATCTCGAATGTCGGAGCGAGCACGAACGATCTCACAATCTGTATGTATTTCATTGCAGAAGGCGATTGCTGTTCAAAGGGAGTTTTCGGATCGCACAAAGACGTGATAGCTTTCTGGGTCAGTGTGAAGAAGTATCGAAACAAACGCACAGGAGAGATTGTGTGTCGTAGTGAGGTCTTGGGCTCAGTTCGTCACGTGTATGAGTTTGAAGGAATGACGGATTTCCAATTTCTCCCCGCGCAAGAAGGCAAAGACATCAGAGATAAAATCCGGTATCAGGGAGTTGACGAAGACATACAAACGTTCGTCAACACCCCCGCGGACCACCTCTATCTCGTACCCCAGGTCGGTTGAACGATTATCCTTCCAGAGAGAGCTTCTCCGATTGAGCTACGACCGACGAGCTCTTCGATGAGGAGCTAAGAGCTTAAAATCCGTTCCCTCTAATCACGCATTCCATCGAAGGTATTCACTCGATTGGACACTCCGTTCACGGGCCCTTATCGTCACACGTCCGACATAAGGGCTCGACGGACTGATGAAACGGGCAAACCTGTCCTGAGGAGATCCCGAACGATATTCGCGACATTGGTCAGGGTTCTAGCTCCACCGAACGGAGATCCGACTCCGGCGATGGCGCAAGCCGGAGCGATCGAGCAGCTTAGGAGCGTAGACAAAGACCTCCGGAAACTGGTGGAAGATGCTTTCGAGCGTAGACCCATATGGACCAAGAGCGCGCTCGCCAATGAGCTGAAAGTGAATCGATCGGTCTTGAAAATCGCGATTGTGGGCTGCGCTTACTGTGTAAGCCAAGGCCCTTACCGTCTATGTTACGTGAGTTCCCTGAACGCTACGCCAAACCCGACTATATCCACCGTGTCGGCTTTTACATTTCACCCCTAACGACACCTGACAATAAGATTGTTCACGCAGATCCGTTACGGATTCGATCCCCGGAAGGAACCCTCGGCGAAAATCTACCAAACCCTAGACTGTCGGGTCAAAGCTTGCACCGGTGTTCAGAAATCTGCCGCGAGTCACGTGGTACCGGCGCAGATCGCTCCGAGTAACTCCAAATCCTCAACGAGCTCAAAGCGGAAGAAGGAAAGCGACGAAGAGGCGCGGGTGTTACGCTGCCGTTTCGTGTCGGGGAAGCTCCCACCGACGCGACAGCTGCTTTACCATCTATGTGATATTCAGATGGACAGCGTTCAGCAGATAGTACACAAGTGAGTTGCGAAAAAGTCCACCATCCTCTGAGACGTTTGTGATCGCCTTATGCACCTTTATTCTGATAACACGTTTTTTTTGCGCGCCAGGAACGATGGAAACGAGACCTGGACCGACACCGACGGCTGGTGCGAATCTGGCAGCATGGTTCACATCCGGGACTTCCTGACGGCGGACATGAAGAACACCGCCGAAAAATTGCGATTGAAGCTCGTCGACGACATAGAAATGGCTCAAGGGGAGGCAACTTTCGATGAGGAAATTGACGACATGGAGGAAGCTGACGAGACGATCGAAGACGAAATGGATGTTGACTGAAGTCCGAGTCCGCGTGTTCTTCCGGAGGAGTGCAGCTCGCTAGTATTTGCGTCAGGACGGACCTCGACTGGCGCAACTTCTCTCTGCGCCTCATGCCGCTGTGATACGCTCGTGAAAGGGAGAAGTGGATTCGCTCCCATCGCGGCAAGTTCGGTGATGTTCCTGTACGAAGCAATTGTGGAATTCATTTGTGCCGCTTATTGTCAAGGAACATTGAATCTCATCTCTCTTGGATGACTCTCCGTCTGGAGTTCTCGCGTTCTCCCTTCGAGTCATCGGGGGGCAAAGATTCGAGACTTCGGTACATCTCCTTCGTATTTTTTCGAGGAAGCGCTCGATCGAATGAATGAATGAATGAATGAATGCAACTTTACCACCCCATCACTATCCGGGGACTCCGGTCACCTGGACAGTTCACCCGAATCGAGGGCGACAGCCGAGGGAGGGGAAGATGTCGAGCCCATCTCTCTATTTGTTACCAATAAAGACCAGGAACGACGGCAGCGTGAATCATTCATTTTGATTTCGTGAAAACAAGAGAAATTGAAGTTTTCGGATGAGCCATGGGAGCCTCGAGACATTTATTGGGTATCTAGTCAAATACATGAAGCTGCAATCAATTCACATAAGCGACTCTCCTGCACGCTTCTTCATGTCAGCGCGTTCATACATTCCCTAACAAATGTTGATGATGAAGGAGTTGACGCATGGGATGTATGCAAGTGTATGCCTGCCTATAAATAATAATGCGCATCAGCTGCCGATGCCGAAAGAGGTCGAGGAGTCGAGGTTCGGTCGCGGAATCTTCGAGATTCCATCCCTATCACGAAAACAAATTCGCGTGGAAAACTCCGTGGGATCCTGCCGAACACCATGACTCCTCTGGACGAATTGATGTACGCTTCAGAACGCTTCGCTCGGCCCATAATCGCCCCTTTGGCTCCGTCATCCCTCAAAAAGCTTCACAGCGACCACCATTTTCTGTCTTGAGATGGGCCAGAATCGGACCCGGGAACAGATTTGATGGGCCGACGAACGAACTTCTGAAGCTCCTCTGGACGGTGTGAATGAATGAAAATCTATCGAAATTCAACTCAACACAGCAATGGTTTGATGGGAGGTGAGTTCCAGCCTCTCGTCCGCCTTGCATCGCGAATTACACAACGATTGATACTTCTGCCGGAAGAACCGGCGAGCCGCGGACGTGTGCATCTTTGTAAGGATGATCCGAGCGCTGCGAACCTCGCCTTCGCTTCCCTATCTCTAAGCTAAGGTTGATGACTCTTCCGACTGATTGTATGTACAATGGGAATCTCTCGATGTGAGATGATTGACTCGATTCGACAAATGTGCTGTCCTTCAAGACAGCTGGAATCGTTCATACCTTTGTCGTCGCTTCGGTATGAATCACGCGGGATCAAACATTCAAAATGGACGAACACATGGACTTTTTCATTTTTTTGGCAGAACCACAGCGTCGGAGACGCCTTGTGCCTCGGGCACTTGACTAAGAGGAGGTCCGCTGGCAATAATTCCTGAATCGGTGCGGATTCACAATAAGATTTTGATTCCCTCGACGTCTCACGCAACGGTCGATTCGATATCGCGTTCCTGCTTGCCATGATCCGGTAGGGAGTCTTGAGCTGCGAATAGAATCGACCTCCTGACAGAGGGACTGAGAGCCTCCCGGGGATCCGCTCCCTGGATCTATCATCGAATATGCCGTCGCCGACTGGAGCCGATGTGATTTTGCTTTGTGCGGAACAACGGCCTCCTGGACCGTCGATCTCCCTTCCGTCGTGTTCGTCACCGAAGAAAGTCGATAATGCAAATGTCTGGATGGAGAATTATAGCCATGCTGTCTACAGCCGAGTGGGGACGGTTTCGGTGAGCCGGTCCGCGGAGCTTTTCGGAGCCGAGTCCGGCGCTCGAGTCACGAGTCCCTCCTCTCGTTCCAGGAGACTGCAAGAAGAATCATCATCATTGATATGGATCCAACTTCTTTTTTTGCGACAGCTCTCGAGAGCCTCCGTGGAATTTGCTAAGCAAGGCGAAAGTTCTAGTGGCAGCATGTCTCAGGATAGAGATGAATACACGGAACAAAGACTTTCATGCAAATGAGATTCATTCCGATCCTCTCGACTTCGACCATTGGTACAATTTCCCTCGCGATTCCCGTCCCGCCAGTCCCGTTCAAAGAGCCCAATGAAGGCCTCGAATGTGAAACCAGGAGAGGATGGACGTACCTTTTCAAGAGATTCTTTTTCTCATCCTGGAGCGACTTGACTTCAGTTTGCAGTCCTTCGATTCTCTCGATGAGCCTTGCGATCTCAGCGCGATGCTGTTCTCTGTGAGAAAGAATTCGCGAGAATTATTTAGGTAATTTTCCTCTCCGGTCAGTGGGAAGGCGACCATTCTCCTGACAGAGAAAAACCACATGATATGGGGTCAAGCCTGATGATGGGATGAATGTTGGCTTCTTTGCATCTTGAGGCGGGGATTCACGATTTATTGATCTACGAGGCAACTCGGAGTCGAAACAGAGTCCAGTCACCTACCTCAGCGAGTGAATTTTCTCCTGTTGTCGGATTTTCTTGTCCTGATACTTCAGGGTCATCGCTTCGAGTTTCTGGCTTGTCTGATACAGCTGATCCTGGAGAGACACGACCTCCTTGTGGAGTTTCTTGCAGTGCCCCATCAGTCCGACGTCGGAGGAGGTGATCCTGTTGTCGAGCGTCTGCATGAATGACTGCTTGACGGGAGACTCCGGCTGCGATCGAGATCCAGCACCACTCTCTGCAAATATATCGAAGCAAAAAGGTTTTACATCCGCGGATTTGGTCTGGTTGGAGTGCTCGAGACATTTCAGGAGCCAGGCAGAAATAGCTGGCGTGACACCATCAATCTCTGGGCATCCTGATAGAGTATCGACTGTAAGACATATCTCGGGCTCCGCGAAGCCAGATGAACAATCGGATCTCGTGGTAATCACCGGCTTCCTCCATCGACACGTCCGAATTGGTGGGGTCCCATCCGCCAACTGAAGAACGAGCCTTACAACGGCTCTCACAACTCGAGTTCCGAACTCCAAGCGATAAACGTCTTCTCAGCTCAGCGAACACCGTCGTGGATGTTTCCACAGCGGTATCCCCCCCGTCAATTGGGATTTCCTCTCCCATACTACGCAAGGCAGTAGGCAGAAAGCCTTCAGAACGTTATCCGCCAACGATTCGGAACCGTATACGGTGTATCAAGCGTCGAAGTAATACGCTCTCGGTGAGAATGCGTATACTGAGATCACACGTTGGATGCGGGGAATTCCGCCGAATGCGAGGAGTCACATTTGCCACACAGACAGGTCTTCTGCGAGCGTGGAATCCGGATGAAAATGGTCAGCGTCTCTTCAGAACTACCCCGTGTCTTAGGCACCCGACTTATGAGAGAGACCGATATCCAATCAATAGGGAAAGAGATGCCGGGACGATCGATAGGCCGGTCGCACAATTTGTTTGGAGACTGCTTCGTTGCGAGTGTTGTAACTAATACTCCTTTGTCCGATCGATTCGAATCGAAGCCCAGAATCACGCGAAGCTGCTCCGCTATTATGTTCCGGCGACCGAACTCAAAGAGAACTCCGTGGGAGGAGAGACCATGTATTGTTTGTTCTCCGCGGCATGGGTGGCGTGTGATATCTTCGAGAAAAATCGCCTTTGAACTACTCACTGTCGCTAGTCGAGTGCTCCTTTGCGAGACGAAGTCGTTGTTCGAGTTCATCACATTGGACCATGGCTTCTGACAGCTGGAAGAATTCCTTGTCTCAGACACATGGATAATAATTCATGGAGAGGCCACTTCTCATCGAACGGAGTCCTGACGCCCGGGATCTGATTGAGTTCGGAATATCGAACAACGGACAAAGGGAGTGTTTCCGAGATCCCCGTAGCGTCGAACCATCAGGACGGATTTTTTAGAAACTCACTTTGAAGCCGAGGGTCTCATTATCGAGTTCCAGCTGGCGATTGGCTTTCTCCATATGCACAAGTTTATCCGTCAACGTCTCGATACGGCTGTGGAGCCTGTTGTTGGCGTTCTGTTCGTCCCCTGAGGAGTTCGCGTTGCTGGGAGAAGTCGGTGTTCGAGGACCGTCTTGCAACAGATTCTTGATCCACTGCTTATCAGCGATCATCGGTTTGATGTTTCCAGGGTCGCGAATCTGATGTTCGGGAAGAAATAATGGGGATCTTCCGAGCTCTAAACACCAGCTCCCATAACGATTGTATGCGCTCGTTGAAGACATTCTCTTCGATATCTCTGAGGTTCAATACTCACGTTGCGTTTCACAGAATCGTCGGTTTGGCGCTTGGAGTCGATTCTCGACTGTCTTCTCGGGGGCGACGGTGGTGGACTCCGGATCCTCGCGTAATCGCCCTCGTCGCTGCTCCTGGAAAAGTACGAGAGGATAATTCCTGGCTCATGCAATATCTCCAGATTCCCTTCGGCAATTACGCCAGTGTCCGGTCGACTTCCCTACGGTTGCTCTCCGTAGGCGGAGTCTGTCACTCCTAAATCTTTCAGATTATTCCTTCATAGGTAGTTCCAGTCGGCGATGTACTCAACGGAGGAGCAGCGCTATGAAACTTTGCTCCCCGTGAATCATCACAAGCTGAACATCGCTGGGGTTAGAAGCGGAAACGAAATCAATTACGCCGTCCTCAGAGAGCGGAACGACAAGCATATCGGACTGAGACGCCTTTGGAAAGCGTCCCAGCTTGGCAGCTCAGCGGAATTCCTCGCTCCCCGCGCGAGGAACCGCTGAGGACTCAGAAGATATCCGACTTGTCCAAGCCTATCAGCGAGCATTGAGCTCTCCGAGTTCAACACAAAGAAATCCCCGCAGTCTCGAGAAAGCCGCCTAGCCTCGTCCACCTCCCTTATCGCTGCTTCTTCGGACGGAACCGCCGAGAAACGGTGTGAGGCTCTCTCTGTCTGTTCATCGATGGATTCGGTTCCGTCGAGAATTTCTGCTGTTCGAGGGTGAATTCGATATTCTTTCGGGAGCGGGAACGGTCCGTAAGACTGTCCATTCATCATTCCGGGACCCTTGAAATGTTTCGGTGTGCGCGTTCATTTCATTCCCGCCGGGCTATCAGTTAGACCGATCTCCTTCGTCGAGTCATTCGATTCCCGAAAAACGCCAATAACTATCGACATCTCCTCTGAGTGAATCAGTATTCGCTCTCCTGTCTTCTTGGAAGGCGTTCGGAGAACCTTTCATCGCTCGACATTCTTCAGCCAAATGTACGCCGCTACCGAATTCATTACTCACGGGTCGTCGTCGGAGAAATTGTTGTCGTCGGCCGTCGAGGTGGTCGCGGACAATTTCATCGACTCGGGTAGGTTGTTGTAGAGTTTTCGGTTTTCCTCGAGCCGCAATTCTCGCTCCCGCTGACGATCGAGCTCTTCTTTGAGACGCGTTCTCTCGGTAAGAACAAATGCCACCTGGCGGGAGACACAATGGTAAGAATTTGGAGCCTTGCGCCATTTCAGCCACGGGGAGAAGATGAGTCGCTCATTAATAAGAGGTCTCCAGGAGAGACTGCCATCTCGAAATGGAGAGGAAGCTCGATGATCGAAAATGCTCACTTGTTCCGCCAGTGTCATCGGAGTGGAGCTGTCTGCGAGACCCTCTTGTTGCAGCAGTCGCCGGATCTCTGAGACGGTCAGATCCGACGGAACTTTTTGCTCCAGTTCGCGGCGCAAAGCCCGGTTATCGAATTGGACCCGTGAAACCTTCTCTTCGAACAGCGATTGGATGTGTTCGATGTAGGATTCCACTTCCTGACAAGAGACATGACGAGTCTAGTTATTCGCTTTCTCTCCGAATCGGAACCAAGAGCTTGTAATATTATCGAACTCAGGATGGGACTCTCCGGATCCGGCGAGACGCCTCACCTTCATCTCGGCGCTCTGCTGCTTATGGAGCTTATCGAGTTGGTTCCGCAACGACGTGCAATTCGTTTCCGAATCGACCAGCCATCTCCAAACGTGCAGTAGTTTCTTGGCATCCGTGAGTTCTTCCGATCGAAAGCCCTCGGCTTCGAAACGGACTCGCATTTCTTCTTGCTCATCGTCGCCGCCCTGCAAAAAAATGTCGGTTATCAGAGGAGCTCGAGCAAATTATTCATGGCATCTGAGAGAGTAAGAACGATCAGCTGTCGAACTCATCGACAGAACTGTCACGGCACCCTCGTATAGCTGCGTATTCAGTCGTCAGTACGAATCTTTGAAGAATCGAACGCCCCGACGAAAATATAAACGCAAACAGACTGCGAAAGTCAACCCAGAAATTATTCCTCCCGCATCATTCCTTGGCCGTGGTCGTTCATCACTGCTCTTCGAATGCCGACGCTATTTTTGCGCTCTCACACGCTAGTGGGACCGTCATTGAATCGGTCTTTCGGTCGGACCGTCGTAGGTTGCGCCATTTCTCCAGGTAATCAGCACCACTCACAGGATCTCCGTAGACAACGGAACGCAGCACCAGGTAGGTGTGAAGGAAGCTGGCGAATTGTTTTTCTTTCGAAGCTCGGAGAAGAATGCTCCAAAAATGTCTCCACGGCGAAATCCACATCTTCATACTTCACTTTCAGCTTTTCTGTGCCCGCCAAAAATTCCACACGAACAACTCTTCAGCAGCTGACTACGGGGGAACGTCGAGAAAACAGAGGTCTCCTAGGACTCTGAGAAATCCATCGCGAACGAGTCTCGCGAGGCGTCTGAACGCGCCACCTGCCCGATGGATAGCTAGGCACCGCAAGCGAGCTGGAGTTTCTTCTCCTCTCGAGGGAGTTGGTCTCCACAGCAATAGCCGTATTCCCTGCACTTTGGCAAGTCGAACCTCGAGTCAGGAGGCTGTTGCCGATACTAGAAATTAGATTGGATTCCTCTGACGCGGAAGCTGCGACGTTCGCACTGCCCAAGGGTACATGAGTATGCACAAGTCGTCCAGTCGTGGAGGCACATGTCCCCTCTCGAGTCTCTGATTCCTGGCATCCGCGGGGTCGTTGAGTGACAGTTCAGATGTAGTCTGCATAACGGATCAGTGAGTCGGCTCGCTCGCTCTTCAAGCCCGCCGAGCAGGCCCCACGAGAATTTCGTAATAAATATTCCACCGAGCGGAGCAAACGAACGAGTGAACAGGCATCGAGTCCGCGACGAACTGAGTGTCGTCGACGCGAACGTAAACCTGCTCTAGAGAGATACGAGAGGGACTCAAGCTCTGGCCTTTTCGAGCGTTTTCGTGAGAGAAGGAAAACTAGGTGGAGTCGAGAGAGTCCCCGAGTCACGAGAGCCCCGTCATCTATGGAGAAGCAGGAGGACCGGGATAATGGAGGAGGGAAGTGTCACCTCACGTCGCATGCTGCATATGTAACACGACGATCGAGGATCAGTCGGGGGTTTCCGAGAATTTTGAGCCATCCGATTGTGGTTCCTCTCCTGTACGGCGCGACTCATGGCAAGATACAAATACCTTAAGGTCATGTCGAGAATTGCGAATGAACCCATTCCGTGACGCACTTGAGCGGCACGCAATCATGAATGAATGACCATGTCTGCACAGACCATATTGACACGCAACAGAGACTACGCGTACATTGATACGGACTCCGACGCTTCCATGGTGTCGGAATAAAGGTCGATTCCGAAGCGAAACTTCAGGACTTCGGTATAATACGCCTCAGGAATACACTTGAGTGAAAATGATTTTTTCCAATCAGCCCGATAAGGAACCCATTCGTATACGATTGGGAGGACCAAGAAAAAATGAAGATGAAATCTGTAGTCAACCTCGACCGGGCAATGAGTTCACGGATTGTTGTCAGGCGCTCGCGGAGCACTGGCTCCTGGTGGAGTGGTTGGGAATGTCGCTCGCGTTATTAGCGCCTTCACCCCGTTCATTCCGGTCGTGCCGAACGTCATTGACCGCTCGACCGTAACAAACCCAGCCCGCTGACACGAGAGAAGCAACGAGAAGAAGAATATCGCTCTTTTCGCAGGGCTCGTGCTGATAACGAATAAGGTTAATTTGAACGGGTGAGTCCATAGCAGTCGATGGGAAAACCTACGGGCTGGAAGTTAGGGCTGCGTTGTCTTCGTTGTCGTCGACCCGCGCCGCTCAGGACGGCTCTCGGCAGAGGAGCTCCGGGTGTGTGGATCGGGCGGCAAAACACCCATGAACTATCTTGAAGGGCCGCCACTGTGGCCTCTCTATTGAACTTTCGGCGTGACGACCGATCCGAGAGATCCGGTCGGTTGGAATGCGATCGTTCTTCGGCTGGTATCCAAATAATGAGAGAGCGTTATCCGATGAGAACATGAACGGAAGAGTGAAAAAAAATACTGGAGATATCCACGATGCTGCCCGAGGGGATCAGATTCCTCACGCTCATAATCAGCGTTCATTCGATGTGGAGTGTCGCCTAATGTGTTGATTGCGTGCGAGGTTTTTGTCTCCAAAAAGCGTAAGCGCCGCTCGTCGTCCGCGGATCGTCTTTTATTCAGTCTTCGATAATTTCCGATACAATGACCAGGCGTGCTTGTGTGAGAATGAGGCGAGTGTATTCAGCGTACCGCGAGCCGCGGGGGTCTTTTTTGGCAAGGAGAAGTAGTACTTCACCAAGTGTCGAGGAGCGACCGCGAGTGAGAGAACTCGAGTCTCCGAGTCCTGCAGAGATTCATCTGGGACGTTCTCGCAGTAAAAGCAAAACGCTCCCCCGAGGCGGATCCCCTGAGCTGGACTTTTGCAGGCACAAGGCGCCGACTGACTTGCAAATTTATTCCAGCGATCGAGGACAATGTCATGGACCGATAATGGAAAGGCGAGCATTTCAAGACCGATAATGACGGCGACGACGAATTCCAGATTGGGTCGATTTTTGGCCTCTGCAGACTGGAAACAAAACGCTACTTGAATGACCACAAATCGAAGGATTTCGGTCGATGACGATTCGGCTGTCAGATGAATCGATCGATCGATGATATGTAGGAATGATTGATTGACTGACTGATTGAGAAGCACGGATATCGAGTGGGGGTTGACCGACTTGTCAGACCACCCGGTCTTGCTGTAGCCAGATGTCGTCACGACTCCAGGATGGCGTTTTCGCTCCCAATGTCCCCGCTGTATGTTTCTTCATTCGAAACCTCCTACTGCCAGTTTCATGGCGAGGTTTCCCTAGAACCCTGGAGAGCAAGGTAGATGTCTCGTCGCGTACGAGAGCCGATAGCCGCCATGTTTGGGTTCATTGACGTCGTGGAATCTACTAGTACCTATCTTCCAGTAGGCTACATGCCGTTCCACGAACAGGTTCGATGTCGTTGTGATGTTTTCGGCCTCCAGCAAACCATTAAAAAAGCTTCGATCACGTCCGATGCGCGTATCCCAGAGGCAGCCGCAACGATCATGATGGCGTTTTCCAAAGAACGTTCTATCAGATCGTACAACAATAAAACTTTGAACAATCGGACACACGATTGCCTGTTGAGGCCTTTTAATGATGGAAGGCTGACGAGTAATTTTCGCAGAAGTATTCGCGGCTTATCTGGGTTTCGTGAATGCTCCACATTAGGGACGCTTGGTCCGAAGGTGACAATGCGTTTCAGTTCCTCGCCTAAAATCAATGGAGTCACCGTCGATCGCTGTTGATATCGTACAATCATTCCCTGATAAAGCGAGCTTTTCAGCGATGAGGAGAGAACAAGTCTTATGCGGAGCATCCCCTCACCGGAGCAAGCCACAGCTAGGAGGAATTCGATTTCAGCGTAGGCCGTCGGCCTCCGAAAACAAAAGAGGACGCAACTCAAATATTTCTGGGACGGCACCTCTGTTTCACATGTGGGATCTGCCGCCAGAGTGAAATTGAAAGTCAACTTCCGAAAGACGATGCCGGGTTTTCTGTCGATCGAATCGTGCGCCTGCCGGGCGGTTCGCTTGTCACTTTGCCAACATTCTCACTAGGTGACTACCACCGGCGGGCGAAAATGACGTCTCGAGGAGCACCATTCGATGTCGTCGGCGTCGCAAATGGAACCGAAGAGGAAGCCCATGACGATTGTTTTTCTTTCCTCGCGGATATGAGGATCGCTTTTTTCGTTCGGAATAAGCAACTGCGTAAATAACAGCTGTCGGTGTCCGGACCCCTAGCAGGGACTAAACGGACAGTGGTTGAAGTTCGGCAAACGGTACAAACAGATTACATTGAGCTTTGCAAGAAAAATCTAGATATCGACCGTACAGAGGTGGACGGTGTACCCCGCCCCTTCTGGAGTCATAGATCGTGCAGCGCAGTGAAAATACATTCACGCGAAACACCCCACGAACCGATCGATTTTTCAAACTAGCTTGCGGGCGACTAAGCAGTCGATCTTCTGATTAAAAGCTCGGTAACCGTCGATAGATTCTTTGTTTGGTCGCGCAAATATTCAGACTTCTACAGTGAAACAGCCTTCTTGTGAGGGAATTTTCTGGTGATAGCTATCAAGAAGCCAGTGCTAAGTTGGAATCCAGAAAGCTCATTGTTGGCATATTCGTCGGAGTATCTCCCGGCCCGGATCATTGAAGGAAGACGTTGTCGCTCGTGCAATTTATCTGTCTGTGTCAGAGTGGAATCGTTTGATCTCTGCACCTTGTAGCATGGAGTTTCGACTACGACCGAAAAATCCGAGAAATCTATGCTGAGGACCCCATGTCTTTGCTGCTCTTCTGCCTACAGTGTTCGGTTCCATGGGGATCGATTGGCCTCTACCACAGCTGAATGAGATACAGGGATCGAGTCTCGGCAAATTCGATTCGCCGAGTGAGTATGTGGATGACGTGAAAATCATCCGAGGTACGCCCCTCGGTCGAGCCGACTCCGGATGCCGGCGCTCACGGCGGCGCGGTCTTATCGGGTGCGAGGTTCCATCCCCAATCATCTGTGTTAATCTGTTTGTTTTGAGATGTTGATTCGCGATCAGCGTTCAGGTATCCGTCCGCTCGGGCATTCAAAGAAGAGAGCTCACGTTATCCTCGGTAATCAACAACTCCGGCTCAGAAAAGAGGGAGCTCGAGCAGAAATCGTTAGCTTCCGCAATAATTGCAGCACTGTATCCCGAGGTACAAATGATCGAGTCACACATCGACACGAGCACGGATAAACACGCACAAACACCGAAAGCGCTGAGGTGAGATCGGAAAGTGAGGAGCGCGTGGATGCCTGAGCTGCTCTGAAGCCGCCGGTGGAAGGAAAGAATCCACGCCCCTCGCTATTCTGGAAAGGGGACGTCGACGGAATTCTCCGGAGAAGACGATGGTGCCGCACCCCAGACTGCGACCACGCTTTCGAACCGGACAATAGACATCGAATGGAGTAAACTACTCTCAAGCAGTGGACTGACGAAAAGAACAGAAATCAACGACCGGAGCTGAGGTCGGAAGCGTCTCCTCATGGGTGGGCAGAACGAGGAAAGAGGGGGACCGGGCACCCTTCGGAACCAATACCGTCGATTGCACTTCTTCGGAAGGAAGTGCACTTGTCGGTATCAGTATCTAGCGTGTCATCGTTCTTGAGTTCTTGCCCCCTCCGCCCCCCAAAAATAATTCGGTGCGTCCCTGGATCCTGTGCTCCGATAGGCGACCTCCTCGCGCGTTTTCGCGAGATAATTGAATGCGAAGTATCCCAGAGACCTCATGAGGATATTTCCGATTATTTGACCATCGAATAGCAGACCAAATCAGCTGGGGAGGTTCGGGACAGTGGGGCTCTGGCGATATACTTATAGTAGGCACACGGACGCCTATCTTCTCGACCAGACGGTCGGTCGGGCGGGTTGGTTTTTCGCTTGGAGTCTCTTCGCAGACAAAGACGTCGCTTTTCTCATTCATCAAAGTCTTTTGTGTCCGCCGAGACCTGTATTTGAAATTTATTTACAGATCTGCCGATAGTGGTCACAGATCTGCCCGCAATAGTTCCAGCTGTCCCGAAAGCAAATCGCGGCAGAGCGACGTAATTCAAAACGGCGGCAATCAACTTCAACTCGCGCGACCGTCACTCAATTACCGCAAATTTTTGAAATTCTCTCGCCATCGACTTCAATGAGATTTACACGCTTCGCGAAACGTGCTCTTGCCCCAAGTAACGACCGGCGTTTCGGGCATATCCATTCTATATATTTATTCGGATCTTATTTCGAGGTATTTCAATTCTCTGTCCGCGATCAAAGGCGCAAATGAAGAATTTCCATCGACCGCAGGCTACGAAGGAGCGCCGTGCGTGGCGACTGCGAATCGCCGTACGACCGAAATTTCGTTGGTTCTTCAAATGAAGAACCAATTGACCCTAGCGAGCTTTCGTTCGTTTGCCCGTGGAGCAAATCGAACGAGAGACCAGTGGAACATGCCCCGGGACAGCGCGAGCCGGGGCGGAATTTGCAGAACGATCCCTAGCGAGCTTGTCATATAATTGTTCTGGAACGACACTCTTCACAAGCGACTGAAGCCATTAGAATTCTGGGCGGTCGCCTGCCCGAGCCCGTCCGGCCGGCTGGCTGGCCAACTGTCTGTCAAGACTCTTCTGAAGCAGCGTTGCCCGCCGAAGACAGGACATGGATTCGTGAAAGCGAAAGCCCCACCGATATCGTCGGGGGAACATGGGGTTCTTCGACCGCGCACGGTATCGCTCTGCAAGTTCCCTCGAACCTCTACGGTGAAAAAGAGTGACAGAGTGAGTGAGAGCGATCTTCAAGCTGAATTGTTCTCTTGCGGGGACTGGAAACCCCGCATCGCTGCGCGGAGCCTCGGTGGGATGCTGGCGTGGATTTCCGTTCAGTGTCCGGGCGTCGTGTGTCGATCATCACCGCAAAGTTCGCCAGAACCAGAAAGTCAGCAAACAATGACTTGGCTCTCGGTGAGGCTCCATCCAGAGGGGCGTCGATCCTCAGTTAGATACATTCGCAGAATTAATTGTTCCACGCTCCACGAATAATTGTGATAAGCATCCGCTCGCGTGGAAGACGCGACGTAAGTGTTCGGTACGGTTTGCGCCAACACGGAGAGGCCATAGGTTGCGTCATGGGCTCGACGTGTCGATGGGCATCGGAACATTCCCCCCAGACAGATATTTCTGATCGTCACTCTCTTAGCCGTAACTCCTCAAACGTTTAATGGCCACCACGAGTCATAGCGTCCCCCGCGAGAGGTGATTTGGCGCCGAAATCGGAATTTCGACACTCGCCATATTCCTCGGCCCGGCCGGAGACACGACTTCCTCGTTGAGCGTTTTCTGATAGCCGCCGAATGCTCCTCCGGCAAATATTACGACGGAGCATCCGACACGCCACCGACACACAGACGAACGAACATACGGATGCCCGTCAAAATCTCTCTCGCTATTTTGGCAGTCAACAAAATTCATCTTCTGTTTCTGTTCGCTTTCTTCTTCTTCTTCGGTCGCTTCGTATTCGACTTGACCTTCGACGACCTTGAGGGTCGCAATGACGTAGTCGAGTGTTTCGGTTGCGTGGAGTGATCGGGTCCATGTTGAGGAAGAATTTCTTCATGCCCGAAAGTCGTTTCTAATTTACTGCGTCTCAGCTTCCGAGGTACATGAACTTCTGTTGGAAACTCGCGAGGTCCCTCAAGAATTGAGTGCCTATCCCTCTCCTCGCTTATTGACATTAGTTCACGTAACAACTCGTTACTCGGGGTGCTTCATCGGAACCGACACGCTAAGTTCCTGTACATGAGGCCAATCAATAATTCGACGCGGATATTTTTGGCTCGAATTTTCCGAGCCTTTCGGACGTGTGACTTCTGTCGACAACCGTCAGGAGTCAGATAAAACTCTGAGCCGCGCCGCAGCGAAGATTTCAGGATATTTATTTACTTTCAAGGAAAGTTCTTTGTGCTCCGCTCTGCTCTTGTATCGACCGATCTTTGGAATGTATGTACTATGTATGTACTATGCCGAAGAATCTTGTGCTTTCGATCGCGGGCGATAAAGAAGCGAAGAAGAAAATAAGTCGCGAGATCGAGATGCTCCGACCGCTCCGGGAAACGATTTTCTGTCTCTCCTAATATCCGGTCCCGTCCCCGAAGCCGGACAGAAGTTGGGCCGCGTATCGACCATTCCATGTCTAGAGTACAATAGATCGGAGTGGAGCCAAAACTCGATTGAGCGTCAGCAGATGTCTGCTTTATCGTTTTGCATTTTTCGTGCAGCCAGGGAAATATCCACAAATCGCCGACGGAGTCAGTCGCCACGCTTCCGTGTTGACAGCATGCGTTTTTCGTTGAGGAGACCACGCGACGTAAGCGGTGGTGGCGACGTCAGCGTGTCGTCGGATGATGTCGAATCCACGCTGACAGTCGTCAAATAGTCAAGCGATTCCTTCGGTCGATAGCCTTCAACTCATTGAATTTTCTTCCTCCCAAAGGTGTTTCGAACGCGGTCGCATACTTCATCGGACGGCAGTCGACCGCAAAGCCAAGGCGCAAAGCGCAGAAATCGTCTCTCAAGTGCAGAAATTCCTTCTCGCAGTTTTTATCTCCTGGATTCTTGCTCACTATGTTCACGCAAGGCTGTGACGCCTTTCAGATTGTTTTGACAACCACCCAACCGATCTGACGACGAACAATTGGCTAAGGACATCTGGGAGTATAATGGGATGGCTTGCCGCCCAAGAGCCAGCCGAATGAAATCGAAAGCGCAGACGAACAAGTGCGCGCGCAAACACATAGATTTTTGCCAGACCGTGTGGTCGACGCAGCAAACCGACGAATTCGTCTCGGATCTACCGTGACTCTTCTCCGTCGCCTCTTCGCTGTGGATTCTGCTTTCGATCCTTTTCTTGTGTCCACGAGACAAGACCATGACAAGAGCCGTTCCCTGAGCGGGTCCAGAAATCAGACAAAAGGGGCAAGTCGCCGCATCTGTCAGAGAAGATGACCCCTTGAAGACGGGAAAAAACCTGGACTTCCCAGAAGTTGCCTCTAACAAACTTCGAATCATTCAAATTCAATTGATCTTCGCGGTCGTTCTTCCGGCCAGTCTACTGTTACCCATTCGTGTAGCCGAAAATTTTGTTCAGCTCTCTCGACACTCACCGTACCTTTCAAGAATAAAGGACGACCGTGATCAAAGCTCCCGACTGCGACTCTTCGATCGGATGATGGCGCACGCTAAAATGCTTAGATGAGAAAGAGACGATGAGCTCGATCACTTGCCACCTTGGATCCGCAGAGGGAAAACGGCGATTCGGACTGTCTGTCAACTTCCGTGGACGAGGCTCATAACCGACTTGCACCTTGCGTTCCTCCGTCTGGCTCGGGGCTCCGAACTCCGAACAGACCGAATGGAGCTCCGCTGCGTGCCCATCCATTTCGAGTGGCAGCAATGCCGCGTGGAACACTTCCCAGCGACGCGACGTCGATGATGCTATCGCCTCGGCATATACATGGCACCCGCATTCGAAAACATGCGCTCCGGATAGCGACCGAGTCACCGAATTGTGGCTCCACATAAGACGGCTGCGATTTGATCTTGAAAAATAATTTCGGGGAGATTGAATATGGTCAGGGTCCCGTCGATCGGTAGTCAACGCTACTTGGGGAGCCGTTCCCTCTGTAATCTACCGCTTCCATCTTTAGTAGGCGAGTCCCCTGGACGCGATCACGTACAGAACCGCGGGAAGAGTCAATATCATTCGATTCGGGGAGGACGTCGAAATTATCGGTGTTCTCTTCGGAGCAATAGTCGTCACGAAATCGAGCGAAACAAGGGTCCTGGCCTCGGGATGATTCGGTGCATCACTTCTGGAGGCCACAGCATCCTTTATGGTTTTTTGCAGAGTTTTCGCACCCACGAGTCTCTTCGCGCGTCTCGTTCGATGAGGCTTGGCTATTGGCTCTACTTCCGTCGGCGTCAATGCTCGATGATTGATAGCAAATAACTACATCGCGAGTTCTAGACATGAATCTGTCTGTGTGTATAATCGTTTCGGACAGCTCTCGTTCAGCGTCGAGAGCTGAGCGAGCGTCGTCGGAACGCGTAATGACGTGGAATGTTGCCAGAGATAGAACATCGCGGCGAGGAGCGACCTCTCATGGGCGACTTTCCCAAGACATCGACATTTTCGTGCGATGAATCCTGTCATTACGTGTCACTGAAGGGGGTTGAGCAGCTCAATCACTCTCCTTCAATGAGTTTAGAGAACAGAACGCACTTCCTTCCTTGATCGAAGTCATTCCGCCGATGGCATCGTTGCCTGGTGAAATCGGTGGCTCCGTCCTCAGTCGCCGAAGTTTTGCTTTCGTATTGTTTCCTGTGCGTGGCGATGGCCGCGATCCATGCGCGCCCGTGAGCTGTCTGTGTTGTCTTCCAGAAGAAACTATTATATTGTAATGTCCCAATATTGCTCCGTTGATTCGGTAACGTTCCAGGCGGCCTGCGGCCTCCAATGCTTCTGAGCTCGAGAACGACAAGCCGCTCGTCTACATCGGAGGAAAATCACATGATATCGAGGAAAGTCTCGCTGATCCGTCGAAAGGAAGTAGTGACCCTCGTTTATGGCCAGGCACTGCATAACTATAATTTCCCGACGGGAATACAACACACATTTCGGAAAATCGTTGAGTTTCTGACATGATGCTCGGCTACTCCTCCGGCTAGCTCAAAGTGTAATACACAACGTTCCCACGTGTTGTCTAGTTATTGAAGGATTGGAAATAAAAATTGAAACACTCCTGGATCCCCGAGATCGGGGAGCATGACCGATTGTCGGAGCCAACGCGAGGGAGAGGTTGTTGGACCGGATAATCCAACCGCGTGAAAGATAATATGTTTCGTCGGCAAAAGCGATTATCCACGGAGCTCGCTGGACCGAGAATTACGAAGAACTCGGAAGGAAGTCGCCGAGAGAACGGTTTCCATCGGGACTTTTCTCTTATCTCAATCGGGACTTCTCTCTTATCTGGATCGGACACAATTCCATTCGAATCCGGCTGGTCAGCCGTGAGTTTCGTAAGCAAAGGGAAGGATGTTTTGCTTTTACGCGGAACCTCCCTGACGGAATATGCAAATGGTCTTGTGACGAGGGTTTTGTCGTGAATTTCAAGCAGAAAATAACCACAGAATTTGCTCTTAAGCTTTCTATAAGCTTTCCATTCAGGTATGTATCGAAGAAGTAAATCGTCTAAAACGTGCGGCTCGGGGCATGCGAGTAAGCAGACAAGCAAGAGCTCCTTCTGGCTAACGCGCTTTCTGTTCGTCCTAATGATGTCGGCGCTGATATCCCGGATTCTACACGGATGACTTTCCCCCGATCGCTTTCCGCTCAGACCTCATCCTTCTCAGAGACAATCATGGTAACCGGTCGGTGGGATCGAATTCGTCTAGTTTGACTTATTCCTGCCTGCAGCACGGGGACCGATTCGGGAGGGGGGGAGGTCAAGGGAATTATGTCCTTCACGAACAAACGTCGACTCACCTCGCTGGGCCTGATGGGATTCTCCCAGAAGCTCGCGGATCTCTCGAGATCCGTTCCGCTTGAACAAGTCAGGCGCTCGTTAACCTCACTGGAAGTCCGATCAAACGTCTCCAGGAACTTTTTGCTGTCACTACTGATCCGTTTCGTCTTCCCCGCCGACGAAACTCTGTCACTAAACTTCAACAATGAGATCATCTTTGGCCTGAAGCCAATGATTCAAGTTCCCTCCGAACTCCGAGTGTTCACAAGGCTACAGCACCATGAAGACCACGGACGCTCGCGCCGTCGCTCGACCGACGCTATTTCTGCTCTACGAGTACGCTGTTGCGGACATCCAAGGAGGGATCTTTTCCGTTCCGACGTAATCGGATACCACTCAGCACTGTTAAGCGGCGGACGAGCCAGCCTCAATGATTCGGGTTTGTTTCGAGTACGGTCTCGAGAGTAGCTGGATCTTACCGCGCTCGAACGTGACATCCGTATCTCTAAAGTTTCTCAAGAAGCGCCTCTTCCTAAGCTGATCTTGAGTCCAAGACGCGTTTTTCTCCTCTTCGCGTTGTTTGTTAGCGCGCTGTTATTTTTCTAGCAGCCTTTCTCCGAGATCCATTCCGTAGGTAGACTGGAAGGGTGCGCTCTGAATAAATGAGACCGATAGCATATTTCCACGGTCAACCTCCTCACCACTCGCCCGACGCGGAGTGAGCTGTCGCTGGAGCACGGCTCCAGGGATTTTTCCATTTTTTTGTGCCTCTATCGTCGACGCTTAGGTCGCCGGTACAGCCAGGCTTTCTGGGTCGGGGAAAAGCAATCGTTCCCTCTCGGTAGCAACTCGCCTCGTCGTTCATGCTACAGGTTGAAGATGAGACGGGCGCTCGGCAAATGAGTGAAAACTTGAATGATCACGAGGAGGCCATGAAATCGGTCGAGAACGAGGACGGAGTTTCTTCGTGGAGTTATCGACGTGAGCAGCCGTCCATCTTTCCGCGGAGCTAATATTACGTATCGCTCCGCCGATACGAGTTGCGTAGAACCGTCATATCACAAAGCTGAGTCCTATGCATCGCTTTACTGGTACCGATTGCGTGGAGTCGATGAGAACTCTCAGGTCTCGTAGAGTTCGAAGTTTCCCGTATCCCCGAGCGGGGAAACGGAATCCCATTCAAGCGACGGTGGGCTCTGCACTCACGATTGTCGGAAGCGACAGGAAGGCACCCGGAGCTGAGGCTCTTTGATGATCTCTGTTTCGGCGGCTGGACGACGAGGAGAGGGTCTCTCCCGGAGGGGCCGGCATCGCTGGGACCGCTCTTGTCAGGGAGGACCAGCGAACAGAGAAAAACTCACCCTCTGGGCAATCCATACTCCGACTCCTATACATTTATGCGAATCGCACCGCTGGGGATCTCGTAAGAGAAAAATAATGACCCGATGCACGAACGGGACCCATCGAAGAAACATGTGGGAATATTATCCCACGAGTAATCCCTCACAAGCTCTCCTCGCTCCTATTCGGATATACGACGACCTTCCACAAAATGAGCAACATCGAATCGACGGATGAAACTCGACGCCTCCGGAACCAATGATCCCTGTTACGAGCCCTCGTTTCCGCTCCGCCATCAGCTTCCGGAATTCTCGCTCAGGCTGCCGCTCGATCCTACGAGCTCGCGGAGTAGCCTGGGATCTGGTCTCTCATTTCGTATATTGAACCCTCGAAGGAGCTGTAGAAACTCTCAAACAAACTCTCAAACTGCTGCAGAAGTCTATTTGCGGAGCTCATTCGCGAATTTTCGCAGTCCAGATTGAAAACTTATGATTCGCCCGCTTACCTGAAATGATAAATGCTCCGAGTTAGAAACAGGCTAGTTGAGGGGAAGATTATACCTCTGGAGATCGGTCCCCCGCCCTCTCTGCATTCGAGGGCAGCGAGACTCATACATGAGGAGAAAAGTGGAAGTACTTATAGGCAAGGTACCGATTGATCGGGATTTTTCCATCCGATGACCATACCGACAGTGACAATATATTCATGGTGGATCTCACCGTCTTCTCAGATGCTGTTCCGATCGTTCGGTCGCTATAAGAGCGCTCAGAGGACGTATCGAAAAAGGTTTTCTCGCTCTCCTATGAAGGAGCCCTCATGTCGATTAAATAGAAGGGACCCGCGAGCACCTCACATTGATTCCTTTGTGATGGATTCAGCCCGCTCTTTTTGCTCTCCAGATCCGGCGGGCCCTGAATAATAGGCTCACGGGTATATCTGAGTTGATCTGGTCGTCTATGTACGCCGAAAAATCCTAGAGCAGCCGGACTCTACCGCAATCGGCCGGGAATGAGATCCGTCTGCAGCGGATCTTGGGACAGAAAAGATGCTCGCGAGCACCGAGTCACCGCTTCTCACGGAACATGAGAACTTCATCGAGCAGTCACCTCTCCCCATGTTGCTCTGTACCCCAGGACTGAGAATTCTGCGTTCCTCTGTGGTCACATTTCGTTCCGCCCACCGTTTAGAGTACATATTGCAAGACGAGACGAGCATTTTCTCCGATGGTATATCGTGCGAGCAGCAGCAAGCCGTGAATTCTCAAGGCCGAATTCCATGGAAATCTCCCAGCCTTACGTAAGACTGATGGGAAATCAGTTATCCGTCGAACTTATGATACCGGTATACATATGTGTACGCACGTATGCCGGTATGGGTGCCGGCGACTCGAAACTCTTTATTCCAGGTCTCATTCAAAGGCTTGTTGTCGCGCAGGGCATCCTAGGAATTCTCGGGAATCTCCCCCGACGATGAGTGCAGTTCGGGGAAGTATTGCTCAGAAGCATATCCTGCTTTCCCAGTCCAGATCGCGAGCGACGTTCGATAGGTGCACCGCGACGGCCCACCTTTCAAAGTTTGCCGCCGTTGACCGCTACGCTGTCGCTACCGGCCGCCATCTTGAATTCTGAGTCGTTTCGAACTCGCGCAACAACAGGAGGCACAGAAGCAGCAGTAGTAGCGGCGGCGTTTACCCTTAGAGCTAGAATTCTTGTGCGAACGAATCAGAACTCAATCGTCTCGGAAATCAGCTCATCGCGTGGCGCACAAAATGACGGGAATAAATCCGCAGTATGATACGATTGGCAAGTCGTTCATCCAGCAGTACTACGCCTTCTTCGACGATGCGGCCCAGCGTGCTAACCTCGCCAACTTCTACCAAGTAAGTCGTTGGTCCGCCGGCTCGCTCTCTTCGAACCTTCGCGAACACTCCGAGCCGATCGGGGCTCAGTCCCTGAAAGTTTCCCCTCCTGGGAGGAAATCCGACCATGACCACAATCGCGAATCATTCTCTGCGGAGCTGGTAATGTACCTCGGAGGATTCGCCAAACATAGTCATGTTTTGACGAGGCCGCTCATGGAAGGTTGCCGCCGCTGTCGAAAGCCGCTTATTGGAGGCTGCCGCCGCCGCCATTCGGAATATTTCAGGACCTCTGATTGATCAAGAACCGAGAAGTTTAGCCGGACATAAAATACCATGACTCGTCCACACGATTCCACTGATAAGGCGTGATATCGCAGAGCAGGAGTCCTGCCATGTAGCAGCACATGGATAGCTCTAAGCTCGTGCATTCTATGGCGGAGAGAAGCAATTTCCATCGGGCGTTCCCTCCCAGAATCACATCTATACATGTCATCGGGATGCTTTCGCGATTGCTGCCGGCTAAGCCTGGCTGAGACTCCATCCAGTCGGCGTCAAGCTTCGCGAATCTGACAGACTGTTCCATCCCTTCCGATGACACTCTCTGGCGGCGTTGGCTGCGACAACTTGAGCTCTTAATCGAGAGCATTCCATATCGGCGCCATCGCTCGGTTATGATCCGCAAGTCTCTCTCTGCACGTGGAATGTATTCTCGGTCCCTCTCATCAGCTGTACAGGAATTCTTGGAAATTCCGAGCACGGGAGGGGATTCTCATTCAAAGTCGGTTCGGGGTGTCTTCTCTGATCTCTACTGCCCGCAGGTCGTAACTGGAGACGCTTTTTCTTTCCAGGAGGGCAGGAGCTTTATGACTTTCGAAGGCGAGCAGCACTTCGGTCGAACCAAAATCATGGAAAAGTTCCAAGCGCTGACGTTTCAGAAAATCTGTCACGTTATAACTGCTACCGACTGCCAACCAATGTTCGATGGAGGCATAATGATTGTAGTTTTAGGGCAATTAAAGGTATGTCAGCGAGTGAAACATCTTCAACTCGCTAATTCCTGGAGAATATCGATTTCCTGAGCACGGCATCCTGCCATCTCGTCTGACTGACGGCCTCTCTCCGTTCCAGACCGATGATGATCCCCCGCATTCGTTTTACCAAGTTTTCGTTTTGAAACCTATCGGTGACTCTTTCTACCTGGAACACGACATTTTCCGATTGGCTCTCCATCATTCAGCCTAAGCGAGCGAGTGACTGTTGTCGGAATGATTCGAAACGTCAGCAACCCTATCCGTTTCCTATTCTCCCTCGTTAGCGGCCGGAACTGAGTTCCGACGCGAGTCGTGAAGAGTGTAAATAATTATTTCAAGTCACCGGCGTGGATGATTCACCTCAACATCTTCCCCAGAATACCCTCGGTAGCCGATTTTGTAAAAACGGAAGAATAAGCAAACGGAGCGTTTGTAATAAAAGAGAAACAGATCAATTACTGAAGTCGTGTCGTCTCGCTCCATTTCATTTCACTTCCGATTCAGTTTGCCTCAGTGATAGATAAAGCATTTGTCTCGAGATACATGTGTAGCTTCGGGAGCCACTCATTCGAGATCTAGCTGCGCGGGATCGATCGCATCATTCCGAAGGATTTCGAGTGATAATTTCGAGCTCCCGAGCTACATGTTTCATCTCATGTTGGAGATAATAATTGTAAGAGCCCTCGGAGAGAGATCATCTGGGCTCTTCGGATCCGCTGGGCCGAGAGCTCTGCTCCTCGCCGACAGACCGAGGCAGCTGCTTCCGAAGGTTGCATTTCCCTGAGATGTTGAATTAGAAGTGAAAAATTTCTCCTCTCTCTGGAGAAACAAGGAGGAGCTCCTCTAGATTCCGGCGGAGGATTTATCATCACTCATTCGGAGCTTTCTATCCCTCTGGCAGAAGAATGAGGATCAGCTCGCGTAGCCATTTCGACGGAAAACTTGTTGGCTGAGATTCCTCAACTCTGGGGAACCCGCTCAGACTGAGAGAAATCTTTTCCCCCCCCATCCCCAGGATGCTTTCAGCCAGGAGGAAGTTCGTGGCTGTCGGTACAGCGACGAGATAGGAGTCGCAAGGCGACTATCCAATGCTGCGAAAGGCTAATGACATATCTGCTGCTCGAGCGGAGTCCCAAGGGACCAAGTTGCTCCGTCCGTCTGTCTGACTTGATGGCGAGATGGAGTCGCTGCAGGACTCGTCGCGCCGTCGCTGGACCCTTTCGAAGCAGACGTAGAGCGCCAGACATCATCAGCAGAGAATGCTCGCTATCTCTGTCAGACAGCAGTCAGTATTCTTCATAAACAGGAAAACAGAGCTCACTCTGGACGTAATGTCCTAGTCGGACAGGCTGTGCCGGTATCCAAGCTCGTTCCTGTCATACACTACTCATTCCGTAGCTCAGCGACCGGAGAGGATGAGCGGAGACCAGAACGAAACATTCGTCGTGGTCCGAGAAGAAGTCATTGCATTCTCGATTGGAGCAAAGTTCGTAGAATTATCATCCGCGTGTCGCGGGGTCAATGAAGCAAACTTCGAGCTCAGTCGATATGCTGGAGAGGAACGACTTACTGAAGGATTCGCTGTCTCGATGATATCGAAACTCATCGTATTATATTTTCGTATAGATGTTCTTTTCGCATATTTGAATCCGCATCGGTGTCACGCCTCGACTCCACTTGAGCTTGGTCGAGCTCCATCAGCGAAACCCCGATCACCACGCTAGTTGACTCCGAGTGCGGCCGATTCTCGTATCATGACGTCAGTTGATCGCCGCCTCCATGTTTTCCGCAAGGGGCGCGATGGATTCGTTCGAAGCGGGTGAGCACCGGTCGGCCTTTGAGGTCGGATGTTTAGCAGAAACTGCTCGGTCTCGAGGCCGCCGCCAAGGGCCGGTAAACTGGCGCCAGCCGGGAACCCTAGCCGTTCCCTTTTGTTGTCGGTCAGCAAGACGCCTGGCGTCCCAAGGAGACGGTCCTTCACTAAGCGACGGGTCACATTACGCGAGAGCTCCTGACAAAACGTGTACGCTCGTCAGGGACCGCATCACATGACCGGCAGGAGAAATATGACAAAAATGTATCTCTTCCTGCCATCAGTGCTCGCCCGGATGAAAGTTGAACTTTAATGACGGGAGGTATCATCCTGTTCTGCCCAACGAGCTCACGCTCCTCCGCAGCATTGGCTTTCTCTCGTGCCGACTCCGAGGGATTTCCCGCGGTGTCAGCGTGTTTAATTGCACCTTCAGCAGGTTCGTTCTCTTCGACCGATCTGATTTTAATTGCAACGATACGATTAGCCTCCATGGATCGTTGCGTCTGCCTCTGTCGAGAGTTGCAGGAAAGGAGCTCGACGGGAGGAATTCTGTGAGCAGCCCTCCGCATGAACTGAGAATCGATCCTCGATTGGAACGCATGCCTCTATATATTGAGCCTGACATAATATGTCGAATCATAAAACCCCTCAGGCGGTCAAGGTGGCTCTGAGGGGGCGATTGCAGAGCGAGTCACCCTCCGAAAATGGACCCTCAGCGGAGAGGATCAATATATGGAGCCTAGGGTCCGGTCCGTTCACCAATGTCCAACAGTCGTTTCGCAGCTGATTCGGACGACCGTCATGCTCGCGGTGCGTCCGTACCTCGGCCAATACGTCGGGATCCGGCGCCAAAGGGTCCATACTCGAACGACGGCGAAGACAACCGAAGGCGGCGGGTGGTACGAGAACTTCAATCGCAAGGAGAGCGGAGCTGGTCACTCCTCGAAAACCGGCGGAGCTCGTGGTAAAGATGCCGGTGCGAAAACAGACGGTTCGGGCCGATTGGAGGCGAAGTTATGCAGTCAACATTAATTCTTGCAGGGCGTTCTCAGAGCCCCCGTAGGGATTCTTTTCTATGCGATAGATATTCCACCCGTCTCTAGAAACGTGCTGAGCGTCCCTTGTGCTCTGCGTCCAGGTTTAGACTGGGGTTCGACTTCGAGCAAAGCTTGTGCGTTGCGGCTAGTGATGACAGGCGACTCACGAGAATGCAACCGATCTCGGATTCTCTCCTGTCACGGGGAGAAACATTCCGGTCTCTCTGGAGAAACCCCGGGCGCAAATCACCCGGAAAGATCGTAGAATTCCCGCGAGTGGAACCAGTGGTCGCCATATCATTTGGGAGAACAGCAGAACAGTACGCAAGATGGGAAGTTTCAGCAATGGTGAGCAGTCAGGCATATCGTAGCTCTCTCGGCAGGACGACGGACGGGGAGAAATTCCGCTCGTTGCTGAAAAGGCTCCAACTGGCAGGGAGGCAGGCAGGCCTGCGGACCCGAGCGAGGCTGAAAGAAATGTGAGTGGGGCACTGTGACACAAATTGCCCGAGGAGCGATCCAGGCTTTGAGCGCCAAGACCCGAGTGAGTATAACGAATGTCGAAAGCAGGAAAATGTTCAAGTGGGTTCGACCAAGCTCACTGGGCTCGCTCAGATATCTAGGTCTTCCTCGCCCTTTCAGCTGAAGCTGCCTCAGCGCTCTCCGATAACAAGAAGACGAAACTCGAGGTAATATAGAGACACAGCACCCTTATCGGTCATCATTTCTATAAGAACAATCGTTGTGGACTGAAGAAAATGGTCCCGCGCTCATGAGTATTTCCCAGAACGTCCCCGATGTCAATTCTGAGAAGGTCCAAAGGTGTGCCGTTGATTCCGAATAATCGGGCCGCGCGAGAACTCAATAGGCACGGGCTGCGAGAGTCGCGGTCGAGGTGTACGGTCGGTTCGGCGGAGCTTTCAGCGACGGAGAGCCGAAGAAGCCTCTCTGACTGCGGGAGATTTAGGGGAGGTTTTAGTGCGTGCGGGAGTCCCGGTGGGGCCTGACTGCGTCCGAGAGATTTAACAGAGCTTTTTGAGAACATGTATGGTAGTAGAGAGCTCAGCGACACTTCGGCGAGCTCCCCTTTTCGCTTGCAATTTATTTCGCGCGAACACGCGCAGAACTGCCGCATGCTCAGGACTCGTTGTTACAAAGATCAGGAAGCAGGAGAATAAGAAGCTGTACCCGCTGTTACTTGCGCGACATGCCTCCGTACACATGTGGCCCTTTGTCGGCTTAATAGCTCTGCAGATTAGATAAGCGATGTTTATTCGTTCCACTACGCGTCGTGTCCTCGACGCAAGCTTGATGCTTAGCTTCTGCGTTTTCTAAGTTGTTATCTTTGTACGTCGTCTTTCACATCGAGTCTCGTCATGTTGATGACCTCGATCGTTTTAGTTCCTATTCGTATTGTACTTCTCCGCCTCGCTGAGATCTCTATATATATGTTCCCGGGAGCTTGGTGAGAGCCATCATTTGTTCCGGATCCGTCCGGCGGATCATCTCGGCAGATAAATAATGCCGAATAATAGGGAGCGTACCCGCTGTAGAGGGAAAATCCGAAGGCCGAGGATTGATAAATCAGATCTCGAGGCTACTACACGATTGATCGCTGAGAAATCAGCGTCTTGCCAGGATTCCGTCTCTTCCTCCCTGTCTGTCCACGGTCATCTCTCTCATTTTCCACCATTATCGTCGCACCAAAAAAATAGCGATTGATACGAGGAAGCTCTTTCATTGAAAAAGCGCCGCATCCCACTGCGGGACCCAAAACCGATCGGGGGATGGAAGAAAAGAAGACTCCGATTTTGTTTTGGGAATGATCAAGTTTTGGCTCAAAGGGAAAAGAAGCTCCATCACCGACGGACCGACCGACCGGCCGGTCGACTTGCTGGCCGTCCGACTCGACGTTGCTCGCTTGGAGTTCGGGCCGTTGTTCGCTCGGCAAAGTAAATCGAACGGAGGAATCCGATAGTCGACATGGAATCTAAATGGATTCTCCATTCCAAAGACGGTGGTTCAACGGACGCCAGGCGCGAGGGGTGAGCGTGGGCGCGGAAAGTCAGGGGTAACAAGTGGCAAGTCTGGCATTCGGGAAGGCAGCCGCGTAAGTCAATGGACAAATTACGGCGGAAAACGGCGGCGGCAGCGACAGCAGCAGCAACAGAGAAACAGATCCCACGACTTCTCGCACTGGGAATTCTCAGAACGAAATCCCTTTCGGAGAACTCCCAATGAGCTCCGATGGCCTCGATTGGATTTCCACGCTTGTCAACGAGCACTCAATACCGTCAAACTCACCCCTATCACACATTCTCCTGTTTTAATTTCTCCGCGCTCCGAACCCATCCCCTCTCCGAAAGCTCCTGTGTGGATCCCAAACCTCTCCGCGCTCCCCGCGCGTTTTTCACACAGTCGCCGAGTTGTTCCCGCGATGGAGAGAACGGCTCAATGGGAATCGTCGTCCATCGTTCAGAAGAAATTCCTCCGGACCTCATTTCTACCCAGCTATTCAGACGACTCTCGGGGGAGAACTACATACGAGGAACCGAGCGCCAGACTGGGTCAGTGTTGGGAGCGTCGAGAAGAACTCTGACTGCATTTCAAAGCCGATTCGCACACCGAAGACCCGTTACGCCGCCTTTACCGATGACCTTCGGAGCCCCATGCAGGGAAGCCTCCTTTTCTCTCGGTCTTGAAGCCCCGCGCAGGACTCTAGGGCGCGCTCGTCGGTCCTCTCTGGGTCCCGAGGGATATCTTCAGCCTTTCTTGAAGCCCTTCGACTCTCATTCAAGATCCTGCGTCCTCTCCTGATTGCTTGCTCTTTGTTCTGCTCGAGGTATTATTACCCTTATCTCTGTCGAGGAATTCCTCGCTTGGAACGAGGCTGCTGCCCGCTGCTTCGTATCTGTTCGCGGGAAAGAGCCTCATTGGCAGGGTCAGCCGGCTGCTTGGCTGACGGGCAAACCACGATGCGGCGGTCGGTCCGCGGTAAGAGAGCTGACCTCAAGAGGGCGTAAGGATAAGCGAACTTTCCTTCTTGCGTACATGAACCGTCTCCGGCTTATCTGAGTCTTATTTCCTTCCGTTCAGGAGGACGGGGGGAGGAGCGTAATTTTCCCCCTCGACGAATGGTATCCCCACCAAGCATCAGGTGCAGCTCGCGTCGTGCTTGGTAAATAAAAAAATCTTATCGAGGGGATCCGACGTGGATTCATCACCGACAAGGCTCCAGCCAGCAGAACTCATTAGTTTACTCGCTTGTCCCGAACGCTGATCGAATGGCGTCGAGACGTTCCAATGGAAGAAACAAGAACGAAACGTATCGCCAGGGAGGCGAACAATGGTTCCGATCGTCCGTGTTTGGAAACAAGTTTGCTAGCTCGGAATTCGGCTCAGGAAGGCTCAGCGCGCTTGCTCGACTTCTCTGCTCCTCCGTGCCGACAGCTGTTCACCTGTTCCTCGTTTCCCGGGCGTAAGCTTCTACAGCAGACTAATGGTGAAAAATCGCTCCCTCCTCGAGAGAGACCAGGATGGAGAGTCTGTCTATGCTGTGTATGTCCCTTGAAGTGAACCAGGTCGAGCAAGTGAGTCACAAAGTCGCTTCTCACAAACAGTCCACGGCTTGTTGAGCACAGGTGGACTATGACGGGGCAGTACAGCCTTTCGTTGTTGTCGACGACGTCTGCTCTCGACCACGGTCGTATACTTGGCAGACTTTCGCAATTTTCTGCTCTCGCTTCCATCACCGTCTCCCCAGAGGACATCCGTTCGGCTTGCAGGCAAATGATTTTCAGCAGCAAACTTTCAATAAATCATGTCTTTTGTGGAAAGGAATCCGCTCCAAGCTTGCGCACAGCCTTTGTCGCGGCTCAGAGGCCCAGGGCCGACGTTCGCCTGAAGCCGCTCCTCCCGCTGCCCCCTCGGTGGCTGGAGATTTATTTGCAACGGCAATGATATTCGAGGTGAATCCCTCGGTCACGTAAACGGCTTACCGAATCTTTTCCTAACATGATCAGCCCTGCTTTCCCTTTCGCATTAGATCGTCTACGGAACTTCCGTACCACTCTGTCATGCTTCTTAGCGATTACCACCTAACGGGATCATACTCTATAGATTATCCCGTCGCACGCCGATTCGTCCTCGTTATCGTAGGTAGGTGTCGACGCCGCGCCGTCATGGTGACGTCAGCCCCCCGGGGGTACCACATTGATGCGGACGCCGCCGTGTAGCCGGCTTCAACAACAAACTCAGGATGGATGAAGCTATAAAACGTCAACGTCGGATCGAAATCACGGCGCCATCCGGTTCGGCCGCAGCGGGAAGGGTCCAGACACCGAATCAAGAGTTAGCGACTATGAGCGTTGCTCTTGAGTTCTCGTCGGATGAGGAGAGCGCGCGGCCTCACATATAAACAAAATCTGAGTTCACGAGGAAAAGCGTAATTTTTCAGAACCTCTCCGGCGATGATTATAGATTTGAAAAAGGAGAACTCCCCGACTCCATTCGTGAAGCAGCGCGGAGTCCAGCGCGCGAAGAAGGGCAGGTGCAACGGAATCCCCCCGGAAAGACCGTCAGGAGCCCCCGAGGACAATGGGGAAGCTCTCCTTTCGCCAAAACTCCTTTGGACGTTCCACACGACGTTTGGTATTGGCACACGGGTGAAAGGACTTCGATCAAACGTGGTCGCCAACAAAGGCATCGGCAGTTTGTTCCTCCGGACGCTCCGACCTACGCGAGTGTCGATGATAAATTATTAATCACTACCCTTGTTATCGTTAGCCGTTGTTGGCGGCGCTCGCTTGCCGAGCCCATTCTGACTTCATGTTCTCGACAGGCAACTCCTGTCCTTGATATGCCAATGACACCGCAGCCGATACCGCTCACGCTGTCGAGTCGCTGCCCTCTGCGCTTCCAGGCCTCGGACACAGAGTCCAGCGGAGACCGAAAACTGCTGCAGAATCGATCGCTTTTGTCTCGGAGCGGAATGGTATTGCCGAATCCCTATTCCCATCGTTTCCATTTACTTTCGGAAGGTTGGTGCTGGTTAACGTTCCCTCCGCCCACGGAGTTTTCCCCGGAGCGATTCGGAAGCTTTGTTCGCCGTCATCGTTCGCGCCGGCGCCGTTCTCTTTGCGAGATTTCTGCAGCTTCGTTCCCTTCTGCATCGTCCCCTCCAGAATCGCTTGTTGGGGAAGCGCGGATGAAGGCGCAGGAATTCTGCCCATTCCACCGAGCGAGAAAGGAAAAAGGAAATAATGCTGGCTTGAAGCCAGAGCAATACAAATCAAGGACCGGGGCCGGGAGCCGCTGTCGCATCTCCGGAGAATTCGAATTCCGGAGGTACTCCGGAAGCTTCCGAACTACGACCTTGCTCAGCAATGCTTCTACGGCGGGATAAGGCGAACCCGTACGCGTCCGACCTCGGAAGAGGCCTCTCAGGCATACCTCGTATGAGGCGCCATCGAGACTCTCGTTCAGCTAATCCCTGTTATGTGTTCCTAATGTTCATGGGGATGACGAAGGTCGAATGAAGGTTCGAAAGGCTGTCCTAGTCGGAT
Source organism: Galendromus occidentalis (assembly GCF_000255335.2). NCBI lineage: Eukaryota > Metazoa > Arthropoda > Arachnida > Mesostigmata > Phytoseiidae > Galendromus > Galendromus occidentalis. Next base: position 42,910 of record NW_003805463.1, read on the forward strand.
TGAGATTAGAAACCGCTGATGAGGTAAGTGCTGACTAGTGGGCGCTAGTGCACAGAGCTCAGACCCCCCGTACCCATTCGGGAGAGACGGAATGTCGTTGAATTGGGGCGGAGTAAAGTAATTCTACTGAAGAATATTCTGGCACGGATCCGAAATGCCAGAAATTAGTGCACAGTAGGAAGAGTATAAGGCCACAACCCGAGGGAGTTTGAGGGAAAATTTCCGTGTACGAACGAGAGCACACAGTCTGCGGAAAGCAGACGCTTCGTTCCCTCCGGTCTTTCGGTCCCGGTCCGTGACTGGAACTTTTTGGCTGCTGATTGAGTAAGTGAATTCTTCGACAGAGCGATGAATCATCATCATGTGCGGACTTGGCCGTTCCAGTTGCCAATTACGCACAGCCGGTCAGAATTACGAGAGGATGTTTGAGTAGGACCAGACAGAAGCGCAGCGGCGGCGTACCAATTGTTAGGCCACTGCGGTTTCGTGGTCATCGCTCGGGAACCCAATGGAGCAAGTGAATAATCAAGCATCGGACAAAACCAGTACAGCAGAAGAACTTGGCTGGCGACTCGAGTTGTTCCATGCTGAGTCTTGGACGCTTTCGCTCCTGGCCAATCGAATTACGTTTCGTAGATGGACATTCATCAGCTGATGATTCTCTTCTGCTCAAACCAGTACGGCTGCTCCGTTTATTCCTGCATTTGGAATGCTTCCTGCTGCGTAATCAGCTGATTGAGAGCAGAGCGATCTCGGTCGTGATCTGATTCTCGACGGCTGCTATCACCCTGGGCGCTGATCAAACTCGAAGGTATCATTCGCTCACCTCGATCAGAGTGGATCTGCCGTTCAGCAACGAGCGCTCCTTCCCACGGCGGAATCATTCACGGGCAGCTTGGTAAACGCGGAGTCGCGGAACGAAATCGCGCGAGGATCACGCGAACGTATCGTGTAGAGTTCCTCGACAGGGATCAAGCATCTACGGTCGGAATTCGTCGCTCATGGGGGGAATCGGAGCTTGTTCGGCCAAAACAGAGTCGATAGAAGATGGTCTCGGCAGGTATACCTCCAGATCGGAGACGACGTCCATTGGGCCGCGGTAAGCTCATGGATCTCTGTTCCCACAGGGAGTGAGAAACGCAGCGGTGAATTCATTAAATCCGCTGGCAGGAGTTCCTACCCGGCCTTGACGATGAGAACGGCGACAGTCAGTCTCCGCTGCACACGAGCGGTGAGCGACTCGTTGCCGTTTTCGTTGCAGCAGGGCTTCTTCTCGCAATTTCATTACGAGTTAAGCTTCGCGCAGCGCATCGTAACGTCGCGTGTACGCTGGGTTTCGAGCAGAAAGCGGCCCCGAGGTCCGTTCGGTGGACAACAACCGAGACTCTCTTCGCGGCAGCCGACGCCGACCATCTCCCCACAGAATAAGGGGACGTGGCAACTGGGGAACACCATCGTCGTCGTTAAATCTGCTTTTACTCTCAATTAGTGAACACGCTAGAAGCAAACACCCAAACCCGAGCTCGGTGGCGGCCCGGCCGGCCACTTCCCCTTCCAGCAAGCGAGCAAGTCCCTCGGACGGAGCGAGCTCACCCTTTCATTATATCTTATCAACGCAACGTGCAGGATGCGGAGCCCACTTCAGGACCGTTGTTGGCGCGCTCGTTTAGGATTGATAGTGGGATCCATCGCCGCGCCAACACTGGTCCCAGCGCGAGCTCTCCCGCTATTAGCTCCTACTCTCTCCTCTTTGACGTGGGCTGATTCTTCCCGAGCGAATCTCTGCGTCATATCGATTCCCGGGCTCCCACGCGATCGCTTGTATCCGCACACAGATAGAGACAATGATACAAAAAAAGGAGTATTCAGTGACGCGTCGAGCGGACCCGGTGTATTTGAGGCAGAATCTGATCGAGGGGGGAACGAATCGCTTTCGTGGCTCAGAGGGAAAAGTCTGAGATGATTTTTCATCGACAAACGCCCTCGAGGACGCGATCCGCAACGTCGAGGAGTCGCCGTTGGAAGAAGTCATCCGGATGACGGAGTCGGCGACCGTTAACCATCCGTGTACACGGCGCCGCTTGTCAACGGGAGCGACGACCGTGGCGGGAACAGAGAGCGGGTCGAGGACGCAGAGGCGCGGCTTTCGCCATTCCCTGTCGACAATCTCTTCCCAACGACACTTATCTCTTATGTGGAGGAGACTCAGACCGCGCCCACTTTCCCGAGGGTGCCCCGAACGGGAACCCTCAAGTGGAAGAACTCCACGAACTGTTCATGTGAAATCAATGGGCGATTCGGTGCGAGTTCATCAGCGGACATGAATATATTCCTACCAGATAAACCAGTGCCGCGGAGAAAATGGAGCGGACCCCGAGGACCAGAGTGCTGATAAGCACTCGATGCGAGGCTAAGTGACATCGAGTGACAAATAAACAGTTCTGCCATGGATGCGGCGGACGCGTGGGGTCCCGGGAATACGATGACCGAAGGAAAAAAGTAGAGGACGCTAAGCGGCCTCAGAGCCTCTCTACATGACCGAGCGAGACTCCCGTCAGCACCGTCCAGCTCTGATGCGAGAGCTCTCCTCAAAGCAAGGCGACTGATTAGCGTCATGTCCTGACCGGTCGCTCGAAGCATTCGGTACTTGGGGACGTCTCCAACTTCACAGCTCCATGAGTATTTATCCGAATCGAATGACCACGTCATGCTCAGGGGCTCAGGGGTTTTCCCGAAGGATAAGCCCAATCTCGGATGTCATCCTCCGACGTCCGGGAAAATCTGTCACTCCGGAGAACGGTCGCGGTAAGCGACCAGTGGAAGATTCTAATGGACGAAAGTCCTGGATAGGACACAGCTGTAACGCAGGAAGATATTGCGGCGTTTCAGACTTCCACTCACCTGGAAAAGAAACGAAATTCGAAGTTAGCTTTCTGACTCGTACCGAGTGTGTCTTCTCTGTCTGCTCCTCGAAAGATGTGGACCCCTTATTAATTCATGATTATACGTGTTTATGTTTATACATAATTATAAATGTCTCCTCGAGCAAGGGCTCATGCGAGGTTTTCGCTCGCGGGAGTGTTCACAGCTCTGAAAGTTGCGTGAGTACATTTGGGGGGAGTTATTCAAATCCTCGCACATTCGATTTCTTCCCAAAGCTTCCTTTCCGAAGCACTCGCGCGGCGAAGAAGCGCATCGGATCGGACTCGACCGACGTCGTAGCCCCCACTGGCGCTGGCCGGGGCGACAAAGTAACGGTATCGTCAAAGATCACGACCAAAGGAGGAGGCTGCGCAGAATGCGACAGCGAAGCTTCATCTTCCGACATAATAATCTCGAAGCCTCTAGCGTCAAAGAGGTCGTTTAGGCCTCTCTCCATCGTGGCTGGTCCCAATGAAATGTTTATTAGCTCACTGAAAACTTGATCACAGTTTTACTCCGAAATCGTGTCGACGACCGCCATGAGCTGACTCACGATTGGCTTCTAGAAGAGGTCGTAATTTTTTTTCTCCTTCGTCCTTATGGGACAACAACCGTGCTCCTTCCCCTACTCAAGCGATTCGGCGAGCGATTCCGAGGAATTATAGACAGTCGGGTCGGACCCTGTCCCACCTCGAATGATATCGTTTCCCAAGGACGGGACAGAAAACTCTCTCAATGCTCCAAAAACCGGCGGGAAGGACGTATCCATACGTTCGCCATTCCATCGGTCTCGCCGGTTCTGGTTGTTCTCCCGGGCAATGATGAAGTCGAGATTGCCTCAGTAGTCATCGTTCGTTCCTGATCCCTTGTCGTTCTCAACCGGAAAGAATCAACTGCCTTTTGTGGCAGCGTCGATAATGAAGAAGCGACAAGAAGAATGATGGCACAGCTTTCCTGTTCCCGAGGAAAGTCCTCGCTCATTCTCCGGCCTGAGGATTTTCGGGAGGAGCCGCAAGCGAGATCTAAGTCAGCCCGCCGGGAGCTCATGTGAGCGGGAAGCTCAGCGAACGCGGACTCCGACAGTTCCCAGCATCAGCGACTTGAAATATGAAAAGGTCGTGGGAGAGCGAGGATAACTTTCTGACTTTTACGCCGCAGCTTGCGACACTGTATCCGCTGTTACGGTAGTTGACTCAAGCGGCCGGTCGTATCAGAACGTGTTGCTGTTTCGCAGCTGGCTGCCGGCTGCGCGCGACAACAAGAGGTCTTTCCGATAAAGCGTCCATGAGTCAGACCAGAACCTTATTGCATTAACCTCAAGGGGGTCCTCGAACGCATGTTCTCAGAAAAGAACCACAGTTCGCCCAGTGGATAGTTGTCCTGGGTAGCTGGTGTATGCGAAAGGAGGAGCTTGGCCAGTATCGCCCAGCTCCTCTGTTCTGACGACGGGCTCAACCGGCTCTCTGGGGAATCATCTCGTCGATTGAGCCTTCTCCGTATCGACCTAATGAAAAAGCTACGGTGTCCATTCCGTTTTCGTATCATCCGCCGGACTACCACGACTTCCTAAGTTGCAAGCGAGTTTGTCCCTCCATTCGAAGCGTTTCGCGGTGGTGTGTGGGCCGACTGGTCCTCAGAACGGAGTCTTCGGTTGATCGAGACGGATTCGATCAGGAGAGAATTCCAACTTCCTGTGAGCCGCTGTTGAATTGAAAAGAAGTTTTCCAGTGCTTTGTTGAGTGGAAGCGGCGGTTTGTTTCGGTGGGTGTCGTTCTTTTCCAGAGCCAGGCTTCGCCGAGAGCGAGGGAGTCACGTAGGAACTTCTTTGTCCGGACAGATAGCAGGTAATATCGTTAGCGGAGGCCTTCAGGAGGAGCTGAGAGGGGAAAAGCTGTTTGATGGAGACCGAATCTTTTCGCTGCCGTTGGGAACGAGGCGATGGCCTGCCGCTCCCCACTGGGCTTCCCGAAAGGTCCCGCTGAGCTCTGTGGTCGCGCCGGAATTGACTGTTTCCTGTATTTTCTTCCATACCGACACAGCGCGAGGAGTCCAGTACCGAGTTACGTGAAACTCCCTCCTGATGTTCTGCCCGGTATTCGGCCTCCGCTCACCTTCTGTGCATATTCTGCACGAAAAGCGAGTCAGGTCACGAATGTATCGGCGGTGATGGTAGGACGCGTCATTCGCATCCAAGATGCGGAATTTTATTAGAAAAAGTGTCTGATGCGGACTCTGGAAAGACACAGCGCGTGCCCATCACGCACTGTCTACTTAAGTGCCTGATCGCAGTCTCGTCTTGCGAAGCGCACGTGATTCGCGTTTTCATATGCTGAGTGCTGCGCTCGCAGTGTGCTCTGGTGCCAATCATATGGTTCAGAGTGGTTCTTGCAATGAAGCTCGGCGCTCTGTGGATTTTCCCCGACGCTCCTCCATTACGGGGGAACATCGTCTGCGGGAATGGCTCGCGAGCTTGCTTGGTGCACTGGCAGGAAATGAATAATAATGCAAACTGAAGAGAAGGGCTCCGAGAACTCTTGGAAAACTCATAGTCGCTCTGAGGGGAGTCTGATTCTCGGGAAGAAGAGCGGAGTGCTCAGTCCGAAAAACCAAATCGGAGGCATGAGGAGGAGCGGGAATAATGATAAGATAGGAGCAAAAAAAGAATTTCAGAACTCAACTTCATAGATATCGCATGATAATCTCTCTTAAATGATGATAATGATCAACCCAGATGTCAAACTAATCTCGAGGGATAAACATGGAAAAATGACAAAATCACAGAACTTATTGTTAGGTAATAAATTAAAAAGCGCAGCCATCGTTGCACCATCAAGACCAACCTCGAAATGACCTTCGCTCGCTGCTGGGAGGTCCTGTAAAGACGGGATGTAGATTTGGGGTCCTGAAGACTGCCGGCGTGCAGGTTTCCGAAGGATCCATCCCTGATCTGTGCGTGATGATCTAGAGGACGCCGCGGGCGTATTTTCCCTCGAAGGGCTCCATAGGAAGTTTAGCACCTATCAACAATGACACTGTGTGAAGTCGCCGTTGGCTATCGATTCTAGGGGTTATTGAAATTTTCCCTCATCTCCCGACCCTATCCGCCGATGAGAGATTTTCCTCCTGGTCCAGCTGAGAACGGTCTGCTGCCTGAATTTATTGTTCTGTAGCGAGGGGGCGGACAGCGAACTAATGGTCGACGTAATCTAGCAACCTATGACAGACCGTGTTGCGTCTTGACAACGTCAGCGTTCCATGAGGTAAACAGTCATGCTTCTCCATTCTTTTTTCCGTCAAGTCGAATGAAACTTCAACTTCAAGTTCATGAGATATTCGACGTCGGATCTGAGGTTTTCCTCTTTTCAAACGACATTTGACGGCTCGACGATGGCATCAAAACAAATCGCCGGCTCCGCAGAGAACCATTGGCTGTTTGTATCACAAGGCAGTGCGAGAAACGGCAACCACCCTCGCTCGTTCTTCCCTTCTCCTAATGTCTCAGTCTGAGCTTGGAAGTTCAAGCACTTTCTATCAATCAACGTTCATCAATTCAACGATATTCCAACGGCTTGATGACGTGAGGAGAAAAGATGGATGGTGTTCGAGGACAGCTAGAGCTTCCAAATTCAAGAATCACCGATCTGCCGAATCATGTAGCCTGATGGAGGCTGAAAAATGAATAATGTAAGAACTTCCAAGCTGTGCTTGTGACAAATTCATGGATGAGCTGGTGGCTTCTATTACGCCGAAAAGCATGAAATGCCCTTCTAACAGGCTATCTTTTCAAATGAGTGACCGCATGTCCCAGAGAAAATGTGGCTGCTCGACCTGGCTGCTTGCAGCATTTCAGGGAGTCACGCAGTTTGTTCTGTAGAATTCAACTGCTCTTACGTTGTGTTGCGACATCCTCAGATAGCCTGACGCAGCAGTTGTTGTTAAAATTATCTAAACGCGATGTTTGGCGACCAAATTCAATTTCACGGCTCCGGGGCTGTCTATCTGACGAAATCCCGCTGAGCACGGATACACTGTACCGCTTCGGCGTGAGCGCTCTTCACTAGCATATTTCTTCAATCGCATCCAGAAGGTAATCAAGAGTTCCATCCTTTCCTATTGGGATTTCTCCCCGGGGGAATGTATCCAAATCACCCGGGCAGGCTTGGCTATCCGAAGCCCAACTGAGACTCGGACTTCGTCGAATTTTCGATACCTAAGCTGGGATCGAGGCGGAACGAGGTCGAGCGTTCTCCAAATTATCACGATACTCCTTATCCGAGAGTGTTCGCTCATTTGGCGTGGTCGATTGCTTGACGCTTTTTTCCTCATTATAATTTCTGTTCGCGATGAGTATTCGATCCGAAAACGAGTCATTCCAATGTACCATATTGTGAAACTAGCCGAGCTGTCGGTGACGCGGCTTCAGCGAGCGTCATTATTACAACATTGTGGCGAACATACCTGGAAGGAGCAAAAATCGCAAGTTAGCATCAAGCCATGAACGCGAATTATTACGATGCGTCGCGACATCCGAAATAAACGAAATCCGAGAACGAAAACGATTTGAATATATTCCGAAACATTGTCCTTCACATGCAAGGCATTGTTTTTTGGCATCAAACTATCAATGGAAAAAACTCGATGACTCCTCGATTCTACTGCACCGAAACGTCTCATTTATACGAGACACTCCGGTGCTCGAGAAAATCGCTTTTAACGGAAACTCCCCATTAGAAGCTTCGCAACCGGAATCGCTGTACTCGAGACTTGGATCGAACAGATTCTTAACTCTCGTTCGAAGTTGGGATCGATTCCCCAAGAACGTGCTCACATTCTTTTCACTCTTTCTTCGTCTCGGGTCCTCCCGCATGAAACTTCTTACGACGGTCTGGAGCATAACCTTGCCGCCTCTAGAACTTGAATGGTTTCCAACTTGATTTTGACTCACGCCCAAATCTATCATGGCGAGAGAAATCGCAGGGAGCGACCCCCGAAAGCGGAAAGAATGAATGATACGAAAACTCAGAAACATTGTCAGGAAAAGCCGTCGCTACGAGGAGTTGATGGAGTTTTTGCGCTTCCACGACGTTCGTTGAATCGATTTTCTTCCTCGAACCTCTCTTCAAATATAGGAGTCGTGGTCCTGCGACCGATCTCGATGAGCCTTTCTGGGATCAGTGATCAGCTTCGAATCCACTTCTCATGTCCATCACTGATTAGAATCACGAATCAAGATGACCAGTGGAGCTTCATTCGGAAAGACGTCAATATTCGTATAAATATTCGACACATAGATCCAAGCCCTTTGATCCATCATCTCGAGAGTCATCCCATTGATTTTCTCGCGTTTCCTATTTTCCCTCGATATTCCCCTCGTCCATCGGAGATTCGCGATGTAATCGTTTCCGGCGGCTCCTTTTTTTTCGGATTTGCTTCTCACGAGGCCTTGTCGTCGGGCATATTCGCGAGTTTCCTCCGTCGCCTTCGGTAAATTCAAACCTCAATCGGATCAACTCCAACCGGATCCTCGTCTCCCTTCGAGAGCGAGATGATGCATTTTCTCTACCCGAAAGGGTTGAGTATCCGCGAGGAAGGGTGAATGTGTCGTCGTGTGAGAAACGCAATTCTGTGAGCCAAAGACCGCACGTTGTTATTTTTCTCCTCTCGCGTCATTGAGGCGCTAATGTTTTAGAAATTCTGACAGTGCTCTTGAACGTGTTAGCCACCGTTTTTTTCTGCAACTGTGAGAAGTCAGACCTTCTTCTGCTCCCGCTGCTACCGGTCTTGACGAAAGCAGGATTCGTGGAAGAATTCAATGTTTTTTCAGATCTAAAGTATTTTCTCGAAGTTCTTTTTGACGACGCGCTTGACGATTCCATGATCGGATAGAGAAGTCCTTTGAAGTATGTACAAAGACCGCGACCAATTTCCTCACTCGGCTCGAGGATCGGAGCCGGAGCGATCGTTTCGAGGGGCTTTCGGTAACCCCCTGAACCTTTCCTCAGGTGGGTGGGGACGCCGCGCGGATCGACGATCCTGGAAGCGCGGTTCTCGTTTCCTCGCATGCCACGAACAGTAGCTTGAACTTGGCGGATTTGAAGTTTTTCGCTGGCGATGCGATAGTAATAACCTCGCCGATGCCTCCTGTCTTTCTGCCGTCGGAGGAGCGGGGCTATCGGAATGCACAGCTAGACCGTCTATTCGCGAGCAACTGGAACGCGAGCCCGATCTGACTGACATGCAAAAAGCACATTGAACAAAGGATTTCGCACGGTCGCTCACAGAAGACGGTCGGAGCGAAACAGCGTCGGGGGTCCGTGGACAAATAGACATATAGACAGATCGCTTACCATCTTTCAGAACCGCAGACGCAGCCGGCCAGCCAACGGAACGACGAGTTGCCTTAACGCAATCCGCCCGTCGCCCGCGAAACGATGCCCTTGACAAAATTGTCTAAAGATATCAAAGAAATCATCTACGGCGGCGGCTGCAGCCTGCATTATCACAAGCAAATCGTCCATCACGGCGCGAGTCATCGAGCAGAAGTTGCCTCACGGTAGCGTCCGATCGTCGGGCGACCGACTAGCCAGCAACGAGCGGCCAAAAGAAAGTTTTGGCGGACCCGAGAAAGCAGCAACATTATTTAGGATTAGCAGTCGATTTAAAGTTGCGAACCCTTCTCAGCCGGTGCTCCGACAGGGATCCAGCGGGACCTACCACACGATTTCGAGGAGGCTCCGGATTCGAGGTCGAATCCGGGACAATAAATGGGATCGAGAACGAGGGTCTTGATGAGGACGCAACCCTCCGTCTGAGCGCACAGAGGGGAGATGCGCCGGTGGCAAACCGCTGTGATGGATATTCAATCGAGAGAAAAATCCGCATGGGATTCGATCACACTCGACTGTCTTTCAGATCCGTCGTGCACGCTTTTATGGGCGAGATGGGGAAACCGAGAAGTATTCCGTCAGCCTCTCAAACTCCTAGACTTGAGATGTATTCCGCGGAAAGGTCGGCGATGTTCCGTCCCACGGTTTGCTCGCCTAGTCTTTCCGCTTGTTCCCGGAGAACGAAATCCAAGGGACCGATGCAGGGTACATAAGTCAGCAATGCTGGCGAAGCAAGCTCTCTCGAGCAGAAAGGTCAGAGCTGAGTTTTGCATCGCAATCAAACTGCACCGAGACGCCGGAGGGCTTCCCAGACACTGGTTCGGTCAGAATACGAGCCCATGAGGGACAGCGGTGATCTTGATTGTCAACAAGCATCAGGAGCCTCGGTAAACTGAGGGTGATCTCTTGTGAATCTCTGCGCAGCAGCCGGAACAGAGCCGACATATGCGCTAAGCGGAACTCTCCTCGGAGACAGGTCGCGGGGCTTCTTCGATTCTCGAGACTTTGCGGGGGATCCTGCTCTTTGGATTCACCGAAATCACCGAAACACCCGCTCCTCCCCGTTGAGCGCAAGATACACGTTCTGATGAGCGATCTGCAATTTATTCAGTCGTAGGGGAATCAGCTGACGGAGTCCCCGTGAGATTGTTTCCACTACTGCAAAGCTGACAAGTGTTTCTCAGGAGTTTGAGGCCATTGCTGCGCATAGCATGCAGTTCATCCGAGTCAGACATCGGTCAGAATCGTAAACATCCGTAAAGCTGGAATGTCAAGGTCGTCGGTTCCGTTCAGATGACGATATCAAGTTCCATTGACGTCGGTTCCGAATCGGGTGCATGATCCAATCGACTCCGAATTCTCGTAGGGTCTTATCACCAAATCGCCGCGGCTCTCATCGCGTCCCGAAGTTCCACGGACAAGGCGCATTCTGGGCAGATTCTGAGGCTCGAATCACGAAGATTATAATTACCCGGCGTGAAGTGAAGCGCGTCGGGATTCCAGCGTGAGAGCCACGGATTCTCGATATCTTAGCTTGCTCAGATCGCATGTACCATCTCGAGCTAATTGATCGGCGAGACTATCGAAAATGAGAGGGGGGGGGGCCGATATGACTGATCAGCAAGCGTCAGTATACCCACCGATCCGTTTCTGATTTCTTTTGACAGAAGGCACTGAGGCCCTCTGACTACAGTGGCTGCAAAAATGCCACTGATGAATCCACCGAGCCTGCTCTCGACTGCCACAGCTTCGGTGTTTATGCAATAGCAAAAGATGCTACTTAAATTAGGGGAAAAACATGGTGACTCTCAACAGCCCGAGTTCCCCTCTAGGGTTCGCCCGGAGGGAGTGTCGAGTGCCCTCGCCGCTCCCTTGTGTCGACGGAGTTGACCGTAACTGCCGCCTTCACGCATTAGGTTCGGTGGGATCAAAGGCGGAATCCTTCACGTACCCTAAGCGAGAGTCAACGGGTGTAGATTCGGTGCAGTCGGGTTTAAGGAAAATTACGCGAGACAGTCCCCGAAGACTTCGAGCGAGCGACTGCTTTATGCTCCTTGAGCTTTTGGATATCCCTAATAAGGGGAAGAAGTTATATCCTACCATTCTGATTCCCGATGTTATTTTATATGGTAATTCATCGCTCGAAATAACTTTCGTTGGAAGCATCGAGGCCTCTGAGGCATGAAGAGAAGAAAGCTTGCTTGGATCAATTATTGGGCGTCGCCTCATTCTCGGTACGGGAATCCCAGCAAAGCCATGCAATTCCATGAATCGCAAAGGCGCGCTACCTCACGTCGCCATGATCCGCAGAACGTCGCGAGATTTCGCGTGTCGTCAGTTCTTTTATCACTGTTCGCGTGCGACAAGGAGACCGAGGAGTCCGGAGACACGCTTTTACGCGAAGACGACAATCATCCCTCCGGCTGTCTGAAATTCTGTCCGAGGGTTTTTCTCGTACCCACTGGAATAGTATCTAGTCGAGACGACTTGAACAGAAAGATAGCCGGCACCGTTCAGAATTGATTACTGGGATCCATTTCATTCGGAGCCGCATCTTGTGTATGGGCGACGATCTGCGGGATTTTCTTCACGGATGCTGCCGAACATATCTATATGTCGCAACTCGGAACCAATGCTCCGCGTGGAATGAGAACGAAAGTTTGATCTTCTCGTCTCTTCCAAAGCCATACAAGTGAGACGAGAGGTATGATGTAATCCGGGCGGGAAATTCACTGGACTAGCGAAAGGGCACAAAAGCAACGGCATCGAGAAGATCTGATGGGCACTGAAAGCGATAGCCGGCTAACAACGAGCAAGATCGAAGTTTTCGGCAGGTGCCGCGAGCAACGGCTGCTGTCGCATTCATCCCCTGAGGACATTGGATACGTATGCGAGAGGTATACACGGGCGAGGAATCTGCGAGCCCGAGCACCCTTGGAGTAACACGGGGGCTCGAGCTGCAGCACACACATAGGAGAACCGTGGCCACCTCCAGACCGTTCATGGGGTCCACTCGTCTCCCTCTCCGAGACTGCCCACAGCGATTTGCATCGAAGTTAGATATTGTGTCATCGGGTCTCGTACACGACTTGTGTGACCTTCGCCCCGCTTTTCGCCATGTGTTACGGTTTGGTCAGAACCCTGACTCGCATAGTCGTCATGTGCCTCCTGAATGAGCCCGAACAGAATTTCAGATAAGGGAGGATCTTCGATTTACTAAGAAGATGATGATGAAGATGGTGATCAGTGATAATAATCGGAGATATCTGGAATTTCATGGAAACAGCTCCACGTACGGGAAATGTCCCGAGGGTTTTCCAGCCCCGGATACTCACGGGACGCCAGAGAATCGTTATTCGATGCAAGCCTTCCGCCTCATCTCAGGATTGTTTCACTGAGTGAGCGGCGAAACTTCTGCGTGTACGAACAAGAGGTCGTACAAGCCTGGGCTCGCAGCTTGTGCCCGACGCGACGTGTCAAGTGCTGCGTACCCCGTCAAAATCCACTGAACTGACTGTGGCAGGTCCGCAACCGCTCTTGTCTCTGTTGCGCTTCTGCGAAACGTGCTCTGCATTCTGCGGCGTTTCGTTCGGTCGGCCGGTCTGTCGGTCGATCCTTCGTCGGCTCGTCGACGAAAGTAGACATCGTTCCTCAGAATCACAGTTTTACGACCGTGGGCGAGCGAGTTGGCAAACAGCGAGTTCGACTCTGGCGGAATCCAAAGACTTCCGCTCTCATGGACTCGACCGAATTCCGGCGTCGACGACAGCAATGACGCGATTAAAGCCGCTCTCTGTAACGCGGCCGTCCGTGGCCACGGCATGTGTCGCCGATCTCTGGTCGCACTAGGGAATGTTTACATAACACCGCGACCGTGTTCACGATTGACGAAAAGCAGTGTTTTCGTTTCTCCGATGAGATTCTCAACGAACACTGACATTCGCCGCGACGCAACTCGGGCTCAGTAACGATCGTCGACGGCAATATTCCGAGTTGCCGAACGGCCATTTCTCGACGCTCATCTGTTTCGGAACCTATTTGTCCCGAGTCTGACGTCGAATTCCTGCCTGGATACGCAATCTTTCATGGAAGAAGACGGAAGGGCGGCTGTTTTTGGCATCCGTTGGGATAAAACAATTTTCCCACCCTCGAGTGGCTCGTCTCGCTCGGTGGAGTTGAATTTGACTCGAACTCGACCTGAATGCCGGGAGCTGCGGCCGGGACCGAGCGAGAGTCTGCGGCTCATGAGAGTTCGACGCCGGGCCGCGCCGGGCAACCGTCGTTCTCTCGTCTGGCTGCAACGGCCGCGCATTGGAGCTTGCGTGTTGTACAATGGAGCTTCCTCATAGGCGGCTCAATGGAAGAATGAATACGGTCGGGGCTTCGGAGACTCCCGGCGTCTTGGGTTTCGCTGCCCCCCTCTCCCGCATCTCCCCCTTGTCGAATAGTCACAAAAGAGCGCCTCTGACCGTAGGGGACAGTTTCCTCGATGCAAGCTCTGTTCTCGGATGTCTCATTCACGAGCACCACCCTTAGCTTTTCCAGAGAAATGAGCGACGCGATTAAATTTCTCGTCATTGGCTCCGTCATTTCTCGGTACTGTGAGGTCGCTCGTATCCTTTCATGCACAGACAGGAATGCGAAAACTTCCAAATTACTAGTAATTCTAGTCCCTCTTGATCCTTGGAGCCGGAAGGATACAGAAGATCTCGCTTGCAGAAAAGAACTTCGCAAAATATGTACTTGTGGAAGGACCAGGCGCCTGTATCCGTGGGGAATCGTGATTCCAGATGGAAAGAGACTTCCTCTTTTTTTTAAGTTTCGCAGCCGCGACAAGTAGAAACCATGATCATTAGATCGCTAGATTCGCCAATCGGTTGGCGGAGACTATCGCGTTCGAACAGGGGCGCGCACAGGATTTTTTTCGTGGAGGGGACTCGAGTTTTGGAGGGGGCCAGACGACCGAAATGATGACGCACCCTCTCGGGGTCCATAATCTAGCACCACGACCGAAGGATTTTGGTGGGAAGGAGGATGGCCCCCTTGCCCCCCTTGTGCGCGCCTCTGCCTTCGAATACTCCCCGGAGTTCCTCACCATACCTCGGAGCGAATCATCTCACCTCAGTCGGTTGACCGGGAGGCTTGAGTTCTTTTTCGATTGGAGGCGTTCGAATGATGTTTTTTGTCGATGGAAGTCCTTCAATTTGGAGAAACTCCGAGATTTCAGCAAGGACTCACGTTTGATCCGTTTCGATTGGAAGGCTTTTTCCAGCGTCTGTTCCTGATGGCGCGGCGTTGAATTAGCAAACCGAGCGTATCCCGCTGCAGGTGGGAAGCTCTGATCTCTGGTGCACCAGGCCCCGGATAATCCTCGGAATAACACGTCAACGCTCTGTTAAGATATACGCGCGGGTACCAGGGAGTCTACACAGGCCCGTTCACGCAGGACTGCACGCATGCATACATTCATTGCCTCCATCTGAGGACTCCTTGAAAACAGGAATCTCTCCTCCAACAGACGCGGTGTAGCTCATCTTCCACTAATCCATCTCCATGATTCTCTTCCTGTTGATGCAAAGAACTCCAAGATTGCGGATCATCGCCTCGCTGTGTTGGTGCGCAGTGTCACGTCACGGAGCGCCTCGGTGGCGATTCGCGAGAATTTTCTTCCGTCTCTTGCGATATGATGTGATTCTGCGATTTGCTGCTCATCCCGGAGATCCTCCATGTTCCCGGTCGGTATTCACATTGGGACGATATTTGACCGGCGAAACTTTCGATCTTTGTTGATCCCGTGTAGTAGGTCTGATGACGCTCTCTTCCAGAGGTGCAGTCACAGAATTCTTGAGCTCATCGGAGCCGTTTCTTCGGTTCGGACATCGAGGAGGGCGAGAAAACCCTGTACCGAGCTGTCCGCACCGACTCCGATGAAGAAGCGAAGTTACGTTGTTCGCTACGCTCTCTAAAAACTTCGCCGCTCCGTTCAGCGGTGTGAGAGCCAAATGATCTTCGGAAAGCGACATAAAAACTTAATTTCAGTCCAGAGCTTCAAGACCCAGAGGGCGATGCGACCACCACTCCTCGACGAATGGCTCTCATAAGAAGCCTCGCATGCTCCATATCGAACAGGAGGGATGAGAGCTAGTACGTGAAGATTCACGAGCTTTCGACTCAAGCCTCTGAACGATCGCGAGCGATCTGAGACAATGCATATCGACATAGGCGGGCCGATATTTCAGAAATTCAAACCGGGGTCGTACCCGGTAATCCTCTCCGACGATAGTTTGTTGTCAGATCACCCTCTTCCCCCTCCGATCGAGATCCAGCCCCAATGGTCCGTTCGGGCGGCGCGCAGGCTGGCACTGCGATTCTCATTTTCAGCATCACCCATCATCCCAGTGGGCTTGTGAATCAGCTTGAGCAGCGTCTCTGAGACGGACGAGCCGAGGACTTGAGCTCACGGAGTAGTATCTCCGGACTGAAGATCCAGCGTTGACCACTCGACCATCCATCGGTACTCGTTGAGAAATTCGAGGAGGCTACGTAGGATGTCGGGAGCTCCGGTCAAGCGCATTATCTCGGGCAGATCCATGCCTCCGATGACGATGGCCTACAGTCAGAAAGACGAAGGCGTTCGTAACTTTTCTGCTCGAACGAGTGAAAAGTACGCTTGGATTGGTCGAGCGGAAGAGTCCCCGATGCGCACTCCTCGACAGAAGCGCCCCATCTCTTTCCGGAAAATCAGCTTCAGGAATGATCAGTTGAGTGGGAAGTCGGAACTAAAAATCCACGGAGGTGGCTCATGGGGAGCCGATGTTCGAGAGTTCCGAGAATCGTCCAATCCCGCCGCGAGACCAAAAGTTGTCTCCCTCGCTCCATGTTGTCTGTTCTAGGCCTGTGTTCGTGGTGAGGCCGCGAGACGCCGGGGAACGTAACCCAAACTTCGGATGCCTATTATCCCGACACTTGGTTCTGTTCTATGCCGGCATCTGCCAGACGGCTTTTTCTCTTCTGCTCGTTCGGCTGTCAGTGAGTTCGGGAGAGTGTGAGTTTGACTGATAAAGCCCGAGATCGCTCATGCGACTGTGTTGGGGCTCAGAGCAGAACTTGCTTTCCAGACCAGCAACTCCGTGTCCTCGTGGCAGCGGAGAACAGTGAGTCCCTCCTACTGCTATTGAAGTTCAAGCATGAGGGATTGCGGAGTTCCTCGGCAGTGATTTCTCCGGAGCTTCCGCCCTCGAATCCAGGCAAAAAAGAAAGAGAATCGGGAAATGATGCCCGAATTTTTCTATATTTTTCCAGGACCTGGGAGAGAATCCGAGATATCGATGGGAGCCAGAGGATTCTCACATTCCTTGAGTTTACGGGGGAGGTGCGCTGGCCCCGCGTCTCCGAATGAAGAGATGAACAATCAGAGAATACGAAAAAGCGGTCGCTCACGGCACCGCGGAGATTTCAAATGGCTGCTGCATGACCCGACGTTCTGAGGGCGAGAAGCTCGAGTGGGGGAGCAAGTCGAGGCGATCCGTCAGTCTTTCTCTGTGAAGACTTATCGTTCGTCTGGGTTCGAGGCGACGATCGCGACGACCGACCGACCGGCCGAAGGGACGAGGAGGAGGACGGGCATCCCACGATAATGGCCCGGCAAGGCGCACTTCGTTCAGCCCAAGGGACGCATTTGGCTTCGAGCAGAGGAACGCTTTCGATTCTCGCAAGACGAGGACGCGCAAGCAAGCGATCATCACCAACGAGCGAGTGAGCGGGAGAAATCGCTCCGACGGGCAACTCATTTGAAGCGATTTATCCAGAAGTCAGGCAACGACTCAAGCCGAAGCGGGAGGGCGCATTTGCATCGTCGCGGACTTTCTCCAAAACAGCGAAAAGGCGAGAGGAATGCGTGGAAACGCATCACAGTAATTCCCCCGTATTCTCTCGTTTGGTCTGTGATATTCTTTTTGCTCTTGATGTCCACCGTCTCCTCCGCCCGTTGGCGGCGCGCATTAGTAGGTATCTGGGTCGACCTGAGGCAGACGGCATCTCTATTTTTCTTCCGCTGACCGCATCCTTCCGCCGCATCGGAGCCGCGGCCACCGAGCGGCGGACAACGACCGATGTACGTAAACACGCATGTACGAGCCGCTCGGCCCAAGGTCGACGGCGACTGAGAATGGCGAGGTAATATGAAGATTCAGCTAGCCTTCAACCCCGCAGAGGAAAGTCTCTGCGAGGGACTCTGGTCGGCAGGCAGGCAGGCAGGACGTTGTTTGCTTGCTTGCTTTCTCGGACGCTCACAAACGGACCTTTTTCATTTATCATCGGAGCTACCCGCGGGAAACTACGTGCAGGTCGCGTTCGGACCGGCTGAGAACAACGACCAAGACAATGGATCATTCCGTGGCGTCTTTACGTACGTGGCCTCACGTGCACGACCGCGGGCGAGTTCGCGTGCCCTGCAGCCTCCGTGCTATCTCTGGCAAATTTCTCCCAAGTATTTCCAGCCTAACGTTCACTTGCGAAGGAAGTTCAGCGGAGATGCGGTGACGCTGTCCAGTCACACCGACGACACGGAAGGAATCATCCGATGGAGCGAGCCGGTCAAAGACCCCTGTCGAGGATATCTCTCTCGAAGTTGCTCGAGACAGTCCAGGAGGGATAGCTCGCATAAACTCTCCCGTAGAGCTGAACATTCTAGGTCAGAGCTTGGCGTATCGATGGGACTTTCCTCTCGTCCCGGACTTCCTAGGTCTCTCGTTGACGATATCTTCATGTAAAATTACAAAATTGTGCAGAACAGGCTCCATCTCCAAGAAGAGTGGAAATTTCCTCGGAGCATCAGCGCTCAGCATAGAATCGCTCCGGCACGATTGCGGTATTGCGTGAGAGCGGTTCAAAGCATTGCATGCCCGTAGAATGCGAGTCTCGAGTCTTGGATCTGATTATCGAAAGATTTTCTTCGGTTCAATTACAAACGTTTCCTCGGACGGGACTCACGGCGAAAACAGGAGTACGAGAATTCTGAGTGAAGCCCAATGATTTCTTGAGCGCGAGAAAGAACTGAGAATTTTTTGCAAAGACCAGCAATTCGCAGAGGGTTTCGAGTTCTGATGCTGCGAAGCTCATTCTCTCCTCCCTTTGAGCGTGTACGGTGGGAATATATCATCATTTGTTCCCCCGAAATCCATCAACTGGATGGGAAGCTCGTGGAAGTTGCTTTTCCATTCGAAAGTTTCTTTCGCACTTCTGGGCTTCAACTTTGACGGTTTTGGCCGTTCGGGCTACTTTCTTGTTGAAAGGCGCCACCAGTCTTCGACATCGTCACACTTGGCTGAGGTCCTTGTGTGCTCAAAGAATCCCTTCTGTCTATTCGCGAACGAATCGGATCTTTTTTCTCGCCTTTCCCTACCGGTCAGAAGCGGCAAAGTTGTATCTGCGCCTGAATCGACGCGCGGCTTATAAATAGATCCGCGAGGGATAGAATATTTAACAGCCAGAGCTTCGGCAGCCACATCCACAAGAATGCAACAAGGGGTCTAATTAGGAGACAGGGAGCACCGCGCGATGTGTTCTCTTGTTTTTCTGATTAGCCACTAACTAACTTGACGGTCAAGCTAGACTCTCGACTCGGAGGCGACGGAACAAGATCGCCAGCGTACGTGCTCGCTCGCTCGTGGGTTCCGGGTCGAAGTCCCAGGATCGTTGTTCGGTGCAAACGAAATCAGAGAAACAGAATCGTTCGTTCTTCTAGGCCGGGGAACGGTCCGAGCGATCTGGATCTTTCTGTTAGGTATCAGCCGGGGTGACGATAATGATAATCTGACGATTACCTCGTTTCCTGGATCGTATCACCGCGCAGGAGCCTATCGCTCATTCACTCGATCGTCTCGTCCAAGCCAGCCGAGAGCTTTAAGGATCAGCGTGGTTGGAATTTTTCCGTTTATGGCTCAAGCCGAGATAGGCGGAGCGACTATCATCAGCAACTTGTAATGGCAGAGCCCACAATCCCATAAAGTTGCTCTTTCGTACTAGGTCTTCCCTTCTTTTCCCGCTTACGTTCGTTTCTGACTGCCCAGGGATACCAAAGGATATCATTGTTATTCGATCGCTCGGGGGAAGAATCCGTGGTGGCAACAGCTGCGGGAATTACAGCGGGAGATTTCGGTCGAGGACAATGCAGAGCACGCCGTCGGCGGCGAGGAACATGGCCTTCACCGTTTCACTCGTTCTGCTTCTTGCCAAGACGCGGACCGAGGAGTCGAGCTGGTCGATCCTGATGAGTGCAATTTTTCCCTCGAGAGATTCAAATCAGGCGAAGAGTCGAGTTCCGAAATAATCCGAGCAGCGCCGCAGAGGGGAAATATGGAAAGTTATTACTTTGCTCCGTAACCGATATATGTATGTCTCCTTTCGACCGAGCTGGGAGTGGGAACCGTGCCAAACTCACGCCGACGACGGCAACAACGGCGATTACTGTCGTCGGCGGAGACGCTCAACCCATCTTACTCTCACAGAAAAATCGAGCCACATATCATACAACTCAATGCGCGGGGATACTCGTTTGCTCTCCAGACTTCGACTTCGCCTTTCACTTGTGCAGATGCAAGTCTTCAGAAGCGAGATCGTATGCGGCGGATGTGCAGTACTTCACTCTCCCCGACGCATGATCGAATTCGGAGAGCGGAGCTCGGATCGAATACTCAGGAGAGCTGCGCGAGGGAAAACCTCTTGAATCGGACCGCCATAAACAAGAGAAGGTCCGGTAACCTTCAGCTCGCGAGTATGGTTCAATCCGTCAATGGGCTAGCTCTGCACGCCCGTCCTTGTCAGTTTTTCGCGGGAACAGCTAGGGAATCTCCCTGATGTATTCTCGCAACATATTTGCGAGCTCCTCCGGAGTTTCGAGTTCATGGAAACGCGTATTTTCCGAACGCGTGTTAAACCGCACGGACGTGCCATCGATATTGAATGCTCCTTGAGTCGGATTGTCCCAAGCATGAGAGAATCTAGAGCTCTCGGCTAAGGAGGGAGCCTGAATTAGTGAGCAGCGGACATCGGCAGATCTGAGCGCCATGATTCCAGAAGAAAAGACACCGATCCATCAATGGAGAACGGACGACCGTGAACGAACGCCGCGCTCCTCACTAGGGAAGAGAACAGAGAACCGGCTCGGCTCGCAAACTTCCTCCAAAGAGTCAGTGTCCACTTTTCCCGTCGGCAACGGAGAAGATGACGACGTAGTCATCCTTTCTTATAAAGATGTGAGCAGCAGCGGAATCAAGTGGAGGCAGTCAAAGCTGGTGCCCACTCCAACAATGATGGAAGTGAACATAGTCATGGATCGACTATGGAAATGATGCTGAGGGCCATGCCGGACTAGGCAGAAGGAAATTTTGTTTCGTTCTACTCCCTCTCCTGCTCTCTCGTTCCCGAATCTTTTTTTGAATAATTCCAGCGTTGGAGCGAGTCGCAGTTTATTCATGCTCAACTCGCACCGACCGGATGGTGGGTCGGTCAGGACGTGTGAAGCGATCTCGAGGTCTGACGGACGGAGGGGAAGTCGTTGTTCCCCTTGACTCCCCGGGGTTTTTCTTCAACTCGAGAAGAACTTTGGGGGAGTCGGGTGGTCCGAGGCGAGCAGTAATAGCGGGTAAGACCGCAAATTTCCCCGGCCGAACTTATTTCTCCCGCTTTTGAGCATGTTGATGACGCGCTCGCATGCGGAAGCGTTTGCTCTCGACATGAAACTTTGTCCTCATTTCGTGTGCTTCGCATCTCGTGTCAAGCTGGATCAGAGTAGCTCGCTGCTCCTGCCAGCAAAGGGACCGCAATATCCGATGACTTTGCAACGGGCTCTCTCCAATTCATCACGATATGAGCTCTGTTTATTCCGACTTCGAGCTGTCATACTAGGTGATTGTTATTCGAATCATGCTCAGTCAGACGGACGACGTTCTGGAGCTAATCTCCTGGCCGAATGAAACACCAGATGTCGTTGAGGGTATTTCGAGCCTCGCCAAGTTCGAGGAAAAGTGAAAGGTATGCGCAAGAAGTCTGCGATCGACCCATAATCTATTCATCCACTCATTCAGAACGAACGGTGGCGCGGGGAGACGGCAGAATGGATTCGAAGATCCCTCCTCTGCGCAGCTGTCGCCGTCCTGGTTTCCGGAGCGCACCGATCTCGGAGCACTTGCGCCCATGATTGCGCGAAACTCCGCAGATTCTCCAACGAACGGCTGCCCATCTCCATGCGGCATCTCTTGGCCGTCGAACGGAAAGAGACGTAGCCGATGATGGGCGTATGCAAATGGACCGTGGCGTGGAACGTATGTCAGTACAGCAATGTGTCTTCCGGACAGGTGTGGCGGAAGAGCCCCCCGTCCGAGAAATCGCTCTCAAGGAATCGCTCCCTCCACCCTCTACAGATTGGAACTCCGCCAGACAGCATCCGTGCGGACGAACCCCCCCCCCCTCGAGCTCAATCGCCAGCTTTCGCAGAATTTCACACGATCTCTCGCTGCTTCGATGTTGAAAGGTCTCCCCGCACGCAAGGGAGCAGCCTTTTTGCTCGGGAGCACGAGAGAGCAGATGGTTGGCCCAGTAAACAAACTTGCGATAAGGTGAGCCCACCGAGCCCGACGAAGACCCTGCCCCTTTGCTTGTTCGCGAATCGGGGTAATTCCGTATCATCCGAACACATGTATTGTATATCGATAATAACAGGAAGTCCTGTATCCAGAATTGCCCCGATTTGTTCGTTTCGTCGTATTGGGAATCGGGAGGCAGCGACGCCCGCTGCGGACAACCTGGCAAGCCGAAGGCGGGCGATCTACTGCATAATGACGACCGACTTGTATTCCTCCTCCGCGCAAGCCAAGACATTATTTTCCAAGAAGAACCGCCTGTCATTCACAACGTACGCTGAGGCGAGGACCGATTTCTCTTACCTCGGATCTCGAGGTTGGACTCTGGAATGAACGGCTAGCTAAATGCCGTCGGAGGAACAGACAAGCAAAGAGAGGAATCCTTTGCTCCTCATCCAGTCTATTCAGTAGATGAGCCGGATGAAGCCAATCGTTATCAAAGATCTTCCGACGACAGATATCACGCCATTGTCGAGCTCTTAAGTAGGTACAAATATAGCTGCTCATTGCTTCCTCGTAATTAAGAGCTGTCCGGACCCCTCTGGACTCAGCGACGCCTTCTGGAGTACGTTATCGATGACGTCGTAATCCTCTCTATTGATCCCAGCTCCGATAGATCCTCTAAATCCCTAAATAGAACGAAACTATCAGATATCGCATCCTCTAGGCAGATCCGCTCATTTCCTAGACTCCTAGCACCTGGGTACTTCCTTCCCGGCACCGGTACGAATCAACATTTTCTTCACCCCAGTGTATGTATCCGTTAGGTCTCTCTGTATTTTCAGAATCAGTATAGGTGCAGTCCTTCGAAAGCTTCATCATTGCTGAGATACCAGTCAATTTCGTGGAAGAAACTTTGACCGTAGGGTCCGAAAGACATCGGGCCCACTCCGTCGACCCATGTCCCGTCGGCGTTGAGAGGATACAAGTCTAATACGATTATATCGTATTGCTTCTCCGTTTGCTTCTTGTGGTCTCTCAGAGCCTCTAGTTCGTCTCGGAGTTCTTCCCGAGGGTTTTCTACCATTCTCCGGGCCGGGACAGAGCGTGGTTTCGGGTCGGGGCGGTAGCGTTGTTTTTAATCGATAATACGATTTCCGAAACAATCGAGAAGTTTTCTTCGCTCCAAGTCAACTCAATGTTATAGTCTCAACATGTCAGCTTAGAATGGGCAGCCTTTCTTCCAGCATTGTCAAAGGGGGAAGTTTCAGACTGCGAAGCTCGATCGCTTGACGATTCACAAGCTTATCTACGTCCATCGACGTCGGAATGAGGTCGGCAACTATCCTCAGTTTTTGAAACTCCTCCATGGAAAAATGCGTGTCGTTATCCCACGAATTTACGAGCCCGCTTCGCAAGATTGAGTCACTGCGGACCGACTGACTGACTGACTGATTGGTCAATTCATGAATAATGATCCTGAGATGGGGAGGGGTTTCCGATAAATACAAAATGCCGCGCGGTAGGCTCCGATCAGTCGGAAAGCCTGGACATGTTCCAAAAAACGGAGTCGATCGGCGGGCGCCCCCGTTCCACCTGTCCATCCGACATGGCGCACGGAGCGAATTCCCTCTCACGAACCTCGATCCTCCCCAGGATCTGGCATCGTCGATACCGAATACTAGACGAATAATTCTCAGTATTCCACGTTTGCCCTGGCAGTCACTGAATTCCCCTGATACAGAAAAAAAACCTATACATCGAGCGGAATCGTCCAAGAAAGTTGACGGACTCAACAACGTCATTCTATGCTCATAAATCTGTGACGACGATTCAACAGAAATTTATTGTCTCCAATTCGGTCTCCCTACCGTCGCTGAGTCTCCACCGGATGACGGTGGTCGTCCCAATCCTGACAGAAAGCTTTGTCATGATGTTCTGGTCGTTAGCATCCTTGAATTTATCTCAATGGAGTCCCCGAGGCGATGAGGATACTTGATAGAATGGACGGATCGCATGAAGAGTTCATTCCCGGCTCATCACGCCAAGGAAGAGACTGGGACTTCCCTCGAAGCTCCATGCGGCCATCTCTCGACGAGGAACTACCCATTAACTTTAATCCATGTGAACTGCTTCCCTGTTGATTCTCTCTGGCCTCTATTCCCAGAGTGAGCCTTGAGCTGCCATCGCATCGTCTCGAAAGGCTGGGATGCCTCCGGAGGGAAATCCCGCTACTCCGGGCTCAGTGTTTACGTTTCACTATTTGATTCACGTGAAGATGTCGAACAAAGGTAGCAGCCCGAGACTGATGCGCTGAGGATTTCAGAATCTATAAGGAGCCCCGTAGGAACCGTTTGAACCAAGGGTCACGCACCGATGACTCGACTGAAGCTCGCGAATACCGGGCTATCATTACATCGCGGGAAAGCTTGGACATAGATAACGGTTCTTCGCCGCAGTCAGCGGCTGAATCTGCTGACAGCGTCGGTGCACTGTTTCCAATCCCGGCTACCTAAAAAAACTTTTTCGGGCTGATCCACACAGCCAAGGTTTAACGTCCCGGGTACTGTTATTCACATTGCTTCCGAGGACGGATCCATAGAGCAAATGTACCCAGGAGGATCAAGGCCGAGCTACCTAAACAAGTTGAACCACATCGAAGAAAACAAGAACGACTTACCATTGCTTGAGCAGCTGACTGTCGTGTGAGGAAGAAAAGGGTGTCCGAAGGTTCACTGGCGCCGGTACAGTCTTCGAGTGAATCGATAGGACGCCTGGAAGCAATATCACTGTTCATGTCACCATGGTTTTCTCGGGGAACACACGGCACCGAGCACAACACCTTGAATGTGGCTATGCCGTACGACGACAGTTCTATAGCACGTCACTGTTATTGAAGAACTAGCTCGTGCTCCGAAGCCCGGCTGTAGCAAAACGAAACGCACGGAACCTCGATCAACCAAGCCTCGAGAGCCAGTCGTGCTCTCCTCAGACGTTTGTTTGTAGGCGAGACTGTTCTGCGTTTGAGAGGGGCCGCCATTGCTTACATGGGCTCGGTGGGCGAGAAGCCGGAGTTGCCCTCCTCCAAACTCGAGCTCCTCTTACCCCACAATGTATTTTGAGCTTCCATCCTCCACAACGAAGAGAAAGGACCGAGAGCACGCGTTCGGGGGGCAACTCCCAAAGAAAACAACCCGTCTGTTCCGTCCATTCACGGCGGATTCGCAGCAATTGAGAGCATTGATCTCGGAGTTTCTGCCGGAGTCGGAACTCCGTGGCCGCAGCTTTGATATAACATTAACCCACCGGGTCGGGATCGGGCTCTGGGTGGGATTGTAAGGGATTCTCTATTGGAACCGAAATCTTTTCCACGGCCTTTTCCTGTCACTGCGCAGAACTGAATCGACCGCGGGAACCGCAGCGCTGAAAAAGTCTCGTCTACCGATGCTTGTTCCTCGATGAGGCTGGAATCGATATCTCGGCTACTCCTCGGCGTCGGAAGTTCTGACTGTATCTCCAGACTTCCCATTCGTTTTGATGATGCCATATGAAAGTGCAAGTCGAGAAGTACACAGCCTCTTCGAGAAATTGCCGAATGTTGGGAGAATGGTCCAAGCGCTCATTGATAATTTGATCAGACGTCTGATTGAGAGATCCGAACGGCTCCTGATGGCCCTTAATTCAATAAGGGCGCTTGATTGGAACATGGATGCGGCGTTTTTTCTCACAGAACTTCCCCGCTGGAAAACACGTCTCCAGAAGAAATTGACCGAATCATCGATGCCACGAACTTTGCCAAAAATGGAACCTCGGAGGATTCTATCAGAGTTTTAGTGTCTCGGATTCTGAGCATACTCCCGGGGTTCGGAAACGGCGGTCAGCTTCATTCAGATGCGTCCGCAGTGAAGATCCGGGGAATCATTGGGCGATCCACAGGAGATTGAACCCTCCCAAACCCCTCTGTTTCTAGTCGCTCGTGGGAAGCTTCGACCTTTCAATCCTCTGTGTGTCAGGGTGGGCTCCGATTCCGGACTGCAATGAAGTCTGTAGTCGCTAGTCGACAGCGGGAAAATGGAAGCAAAAACAGGGACTCACAATCGAGCGTCATTGCTTGCTCCGACTCTTTTGACCTCAACCTACTCCAAGAGAGCACAGGCCTGTGTCGCCGTAAATGTCTATTGAAGGGTAGACCGTGGCCTAAATTCTTGACCACCGCGTCCTTGGTTAAATCGAGAATAACTGAATCGGGGATCAGATTGAAAATTCATGGCGACTCGTTCCCTGAGATGACGATCAAGTGTGATGGAGTCTTTCGCGTTGTCTACACAGAGCCGATGAAGGAGAAATTCTTGCGCTTAGCAGATCGAGCTTTACGCCGTGTTTCCAGCACTGGAAATACCCACCGAGGTTTCGACTTCGTTGCGGGCGAGCGAGATGGTCGAATTAATGGCCCACAAAACTTTCACCAATTTTTATCGATCAAAAAATTTCATCCACTATCTATGATCCCCATCGCGAGTTTCAAGCGGAGTCGTGAAAGAATTCCAAAATACGGCTCGAGGAGTCACTCCGACGAGTCTGACAGATGCGAAGGTTAAAGTTTAAAGATCATAACTCGCCGACTCACCTAAGCGGGAAAACACATAACAAGTAAAGGCACAAACGCTTGTTCGCAATCCTTTATCTCAGCCGTGTCCGATGTGCAACATTTCGCTGAGCTGAGGAAGCGAATCGTTCAAAAAATCCAAACTTCCGAGGCAATCTTTTATCGCTGCTCCGATTCCTTCACGGGCAATGCATTGAACGATTTTCGACGAGCTGAGATCTTCATCGAAAACCTTCTTCTCACGGATAAGATCTGAACCATGAACGAACTGTCACAGAAACAAGTGGCTCAGGGATTTGCGTTTTTCCCTTCCAGGATCACTCACAGAAGGCGCAACCGCTCGGCTCATAGACTCGTAGAATCAAATCCTCCGGGTCCCGGTAGAGCTCAGCTGGAATGACAGAAATCCACGCTCTGAATTCCAGCCGAGCAGAAAAGTATCTGATCCACGAACGAGCTTCCCTCTCGACCAAAGTATTTGGCAAACTGTTCACGCAACTCGGATCGCGGTCTTCGAGTCCGTGACCTCAAAGCGATGCGGAAGAGGGAGTCGCGACCGGTAGCGTTCCACCGGCGACTTGGAGGAGGAAAACGGTCCACGAACTCGAACCAGAACTTTCAGATGGCTTTGGATCCGCCGAAAGTTCCGAGCCCTCCTAGAACATCCTGCATTCGTTTTCCGGAAGGGAATTCTGGTCTCGTATGACTCGTCTGTTTCATAATTCACTGTTCATTAGACCTCTCGCAGCTGTGCTTTCTACTCTCGTGTCGTCACAGCTCGCTCTCGTCTTTCTCTGCCGAGTCGCTCCTCAATTCGCTACGGAGCATCCATCTCTCCGATATTTGGGAGCGTCGTCTCAGCGTGTAGAACGTCGATCCCTTGAATTCTCGCGGCTTCAGAAAGCTTCTCGCTCCGTTTTTCCAATTTTCTGCAGAGTCCCGCCAAGTCGATCGCGGGAGCCGTGGATTCGAACTGCGCGATCTGAACTTGCATCTCATAAACAAGTCAGTCACAGCGAATCGCCTTGACTTACGACGACGGTAGCCTGTTACGCTCTATCGATGAGTAGAATGCCAACCTTGGGTCAACCTCGTCAATTAAAATCATTCCAGCCCAGCCAGCATGTCGAGCGAATTAACCGCTAACTAAACTGCCTGAGAATGAGCGCATTGATTCGGTGGCCGCGGGAGCGTCAGCCGAAGCACCATCGTGTAGACTCACCTGTAGCGAGGCGCACATCCAAATGTTATATGTTTTCCGAGAAAAAGAGGGTCAGAGCGTGAAAATTTCACGTCGCTTCCACACTCGGAATTAACTGTTCGATGCTTAATCCGATAGAGATCCCTTCCACGCACACAGGCTGTGGCACGCAACAACTAGTCTCTGTGACATAAGGCTCCTCGGAGCCTGTCAACGAACTGCTAAATCTGTATTGGAATTTCTCCAGTCGATAGCCGAGGTAATCCATTGGCATTCTCAGAGACGACACATCATTTCCAGTGGCACTCGTATACATCCAGGAAAACCAAAACTGGGAAAACAAGCTCTACGACCCGGAGCACGGGCCCACTCATTCGAACAGACTCGAAGTCTCAAACGCTTCGCTGAAACAATTCCGCTGATACCGGACCACTTCGGGCCCCATTGGGGGCAGCTTCGGATTTGTCTCGTTGCGCGCACAGAGCCGCGTGGATAGTGAGAAGGTAATTCGCCGACCTTGGCGAGGGCAGATTCCAGCGCATGCGTCACCACCGCTACCGCCGCCGAATACCTACGGGTCCGGTGCTGCGGCTGCCGCAACTACCGCTGCTGCTGCTGCCACACTTCACGCAAGGCGTACAGATATTGTCATATAGGAACAGTCGTAGAAAAGAGAAAATCTGATTGCGAGTGCAAGCCACAAAAGAGAGAATAACAGACTCTCACGTGGTGACTTAGACTTAGACCACCTGACTTTTAGAGAATGCAGACCATATTATGTAATAGTTCCAGGAGCTAATATTATTCGCTCGTTTTTTTGTAATCGCCTGGCCGCTGGATAGCGCTTACATCGCTCCTAAAGATCGTAGGGGTTCACGTAATCGTCTCTCTCAGACGATCGGAAGGAGCCGGTTTCTACACGATCTAGATTCTGAGAGAGACAAAGAGACATCTCGAGGAGACCAAAAGCGCTCCGAACGTCAAAGGGAGAGCTTGCGAAGGTCGAGATTCATTTTTGGCGGGTGAAAACTACCAATGGAGTTCTGCGGCGGTTCGCTCGGAATATTGAGAAATTCAGACACAGAGAGAATGCTCGGAAAAACAAACTTGTATATTGATGATTTGAGCGGGAAAAAGGAAACGAATCATATTCGAGCTGACTCACGAACAATGGAGCTGTCATGGAATGGAGAAAGAACAGCAATCAGGAAGTTTGTCTCTCGCCTGCACAAGTCATGTCGCCTTTATTCTGCGAGTCTCTTGCACACGATTTACACCAAAATCGAGTGCCTGGCTCAGAAATCCTAGTGAATACCAGTGGATCGATTATAATCGATGAGCTGGTTTGGAACGGGATACGATCAGACCGGATGCGGCATGACTTCCAAGTCCCGTGGCGTTAACCGTCCTCGAATCAGTCACGTCATGCATCATGTATGGATATAAATCTGTCGCAGAACATCCATACGATTTGCTTCCGCAAATGACGATCGCGTTGACTCTGACTTCGATCCAAACCATCCGGACACGCGCAAAATCCCACTCGTTCTCATGGAAAATTCGGAGGAATCAGATTGGAGCATCGGCGCTAATTTTCATCATCGGCATCGTCGTCGCTATCGAGTGTTGGGGGGAGGTGCAGTCCCATCGTATGCAGGAGATTCTGTGCTGGGCCCGGCTTTGAGCCCGCGGCCGCCGACGACTTAAGAATGTTCTTGAGGGCAGTGAGTGGGATATCGACTTCAGGCACGTCGTCGTCCCAGCTTTCCTTCGGTGCCTTCGGAGCGCCACGAAAGTTTTTCTTCTCGAAACTCTGGCCCATGGCAGTTCCGTCGAGCTCTCGATCCATGAGGCTCAGGTATTCGACCATGTCCTTCGAGAGCTCGTCGTCCTGATCTCCCTCTTCGCCGTAGCTGCTCATTGAGCTAGAATCAGAATCTGATTCGGAAGGAATTTTGAAATCGAGCACCGTCTTCAGCATACCACTAATGTCTTCGATATCGTCCGTGGCGTTGGGCGGGGCGGTCTGACGCGTGTCTTTACTCGATTTACTCGTTTTTTTGTGCTTTCTGCCTCCGCGACGTTGTCGTTGCGGAGCGTCTGAGTTTCCGAGTTTCTTTGAAGGCTCCACCCCCTCGAGCGGCGACTCTTTAGCCACGAAATTCTTCAGTCCGTCCGTAATCTCCTTGACTAGGGTGTCTTCCTTGAAGGCGTCCTGCAACGCCTGACTTGGGGTTCCCGAAGTGTACTGCTTCAGGAGACTGTTGAGTTGCTCGTCGTTCAGCGTCATCCACTGTTCACTATCGGCTGGTTGGAGGGATTTCTCTTCCGCAGTCAGAAGAGCCGTATCTACCGAAGTGGATCGGTATTTCTCCAGAAAATCCGCCCTCGGCTGATGACTAGTTTCGGGATCCTCACCGTCATTATCCTGCTGCAGGAAGAATCCTTTGGCTTTATCGTATAGCTCTTCGTATTGGCCTGAGCCATCCCGATGTTCCTTGAAGTAGCCTCGCTCCTTCAAACGACGGACGTAGTGGAGGAAACGAGCATTCTTGTCAAGCGACGTTTTTGTTTCCTCCAGCGAGACGCATAAAATTTCGAGTCCGCAAGCGATTTTCATCCCGAGATCCGCTTCGATGAACTCCGCGCTGTCACGAGCCTTGCACATCGGAATCTTCCATCCTGTGACGGGGTTTGGAGCGTAGTTATCGTGTCGCAACATCGCGTAGTTGAAACGGGTCATCAGCACATTCCGGCGAACGCAAACCTCCGGCGGAAAATGTTTCATGGCTCGTAGAGCTCTATCGTCAAGAGGTGTTCTGAGAGTGAAGCTTCGAATCGCATCTGAGACGACACTCGGGTCGTCGCGGAGCATTTGCGCCGCTTTGATCGGTAGCGACAGCGTTGCTAAATGTAACTTCACGCCCCGCATGGTCGCGGGGGTCTCGAAGTCTTTTGTCTTGCATCGGATCGCCTGCTGGATACTCGAAGAGGCGACCGTCTTCGCCGGACTTGACCTCACCAGCGCCACGGCTTTCTTGATTGTGAGTTCGTCTTCTGGAATGATATCGGTTGGAACTATGTGAATAGCGCCCCGATGCAAATATACCCGGTCGGCACCGTTTTCCGGGCTGAGCCATTTTGGCAGACAATGCGCAGCTTCGATGAGGAATATGTCACCGTCTTCGTCGTCGATCTGAACCACCAAGTCGTTGTCGTCCCGGGTCAGCTCGAGGAAGAGATGAGCCACGAACCATTCATCATCGACATTCTCTCCGTAAAACACGCTACCGCCGAGATGTGCTTCGATGACTTGCTCCCCATCGTCGGTTTGGCTTCCGTTCGATGAACGATCAGGAGCTTCTATGACGCGGAGCTTCAGCTGCTCCACGTGCCATATGTATGAGTTTATTTTCGGCGTAATCTTCTTTTCGATCGACGCTAAGCGTTGTGTCAGAGATTCTCGGGTCGAAATTTCCGCATCTGCTTTCACCGAACAGAACACCCGGTACCGCACCGTATCCTCCGCGCTCGAAACTGGCATGGCCATTCTCCGGCAGACTCGGAGTCAAGTCATCAGATTCCTAGATACGGCTCCCTCCTGGACGGTCTCCGTAAATTCGATTCGGAAAATCCTCTCACAGAATTTTCAGACAATCATTCCGAAGAGTCTTCTCCTCATATTCGAATCCCGGCTATGCAGCGCGCCATCTTTCCTCGTTCAAAACATAGGAGCGGCTTGGCGCCAACTTTTGAGCTCCGGATCCGGTGGAACTTTCCAATGGGGAATCACTCGGGCGGTGATCCGGGTGTCGTTCCCTAATATTTCACCATGATTCTCCTCGGAAGACGTTCGTCTTGTGCTGAAGGGGAAATTCCAGGAGTGGAAAAACTTCATGAGCATTAGATCACGGGTGCGGGCTTAATGGGGGAGTTGGACGCGCGCATTTCATGTTCTTCGGAGGACTGTCCTTCCGACTAGCGGTGTGTCATTCATTCCTCAGGTATGGTATCGGCGGGGCCTCGAGTGGAATGTCTCCCCCCCTCGTCCAGAGCCGAGTTTTGCTATATGCAACCTTCCAGAGATATGCTTCCGAAGTATTTCGCATTCGGAACGTCATCCCATATTCAAGTAGCAACACTCGAAAGCTCGCTCGCCACCCTCCCACACTCGATCCTAAGAAGCATTGCCGTAGCGTGCACATACCCTATAGACTTAGGAATAAGTACACAGAAGGTCTTCCAGCGGAGTCCAGAGGAACTGATCCCATCCTAATGAATCCGGTAGGTTTTCGTTCCACAAAACGTCGCCTCGTCGGCTCCGCCTTCTCCCGGCTTCAGGATGCACTTTTTCTGTATATAACAGACGAATCGTTATACATGTATGTATGTCTGTATTTTTCAGAACTTTCTGAAAGGGTCACAAACCTCCCTGGAAGACGAAGTTGAACGGGAGGGAGGCCGGCGAGAGATCGCTTCAGAATGGCGTAAGGCTCTTCATGGCCGGGGTTGTGGTCCAGCGTTGTTCACAATGACTCACAATAGCGTACCTGAGCCTCGGATCGGCTACCATGATCTATCTGGAATTCCCCGCCTCACCAGAGTCGGCACGATGGGACTTGATCTCGCTCGGAAATCTAACAAAAGTTAACTTCATTGCAGTGCATCCAAGATCTTCAATCTTTTTCTTTGTGCCGGCTTCTGCCGCACCTGCTGCCGTTGGGCTTGTGGTCTCACTACTCTCCTCTTGATTGCCAAGGTGGTTTACAGTGAGTCCTCTCCCGAATTCGGGATCTTCCACCTTCCGGATCACGGCGACTCAAGCAGGTTGGGTTAATCACAGGAATTCTCTCCCCAGGTTGGAAATCCGCGTCGGTCGCAGATGTGAAGACTACCGCGACGACGGTGAGCATGATGAGCCCGGAAAGCACCACTCTCGTGAGAAACATCACCGTCATGGAGAGCAAGCTCGATGAAGCCGTCACGGATCACGACCAGGGAATCGTGAGTGAAGTACCATCAACAGGTGTCGGTACTCCAATCACGACGGCCTCTTCGGCCACGACGACTACGACGACAACGATCGCTCCGGAGACGACAGATACTCCAACGACGCCTCCAGCGACAACTCCGACAACGACAACACCAGCTACGTCAGCTACCAGTGCGGCGACGACAACTACCGCGGCGGTGGCGACACCGACAACCATAACCTCGGTCCCGAGCGACGCGTGGGGAACCACTCAAGGAGCCTCGACAACGCGAGAGGATTGCCTGCCGTACGTATACCGAACCGAACCCGATTATTTCAAGGAAAAATGGAGAGACCTCAAGAGAGCGAAGGCGATCAAACTATACGAGGCCGCTCACGCTGAGATGTTAGAGGACTTGGCGAAAAAGAATCTATCGAAATACTGCCACGATTTTTGGAAATTCGCAATCGACGCGAAGTTGGCTATTGCCAAGGAATTGCTAATAAGAGATAAAGGTTAAAGTCTCGCGATACGGTTGTGCTCTTCAATGATTGATCATAGAGAGTGACTCGAATGGAGAAGCATCTTCAAGACTGTAGAAATGATCATGGAGAGCATGTCGCGACTGTTCATCCTGAGATGTACCAGCCCTTGAGTCGGGGAGCCTGATGTCTCGAAAATTCGAAGAAGCCGGAATCGCTTTTCGATAGATCTCCTCCGTTGATCGGGCTCACTCTGCTTGCCAGAGTAATTCACGACGATTACCCAATCGGCACGTTCGGTGCAAAAGCGACCGTCGCAGTTTTCCTCATGTTCTCGACTCATCGAAGTAAACTCTCCAAACCTGAACTTAATCTCAGACTGCAATATCCCGATCAGCCGTTTCCCGCCATCTCCGAACTGCTTAAGAATCGCACCCCCACTGAAGATCGCGCAGCGTGAGCCAGTGTTCCTGGACATGTCGATGCTCAGAGTTGGTTCTACTCGCGGGAGGAACACCGCTCGCATCAGCCTACATCGCCACCACGGACTGAAGAACTGCTCGATAATAATTGCTTAAATCACTCTCCACAGACTTTATTTCAACAGAATAATTATAGGAATCCAGTCGTATACTGATAGGCGGGATTTCTGCTACGGTCTTATTGGTCGAAATGACGTAAGAGACGTGAACTCAACTTCCAGAGGCACTTTTCTGCACGATTTTGTGCACGATCGTAGTCTGACCACACTCAATACTCGTTCATCCGTCATTTTCCGTTATCGCTCACGTTTATAGGGCCCCTGCCACGTCGATAATTATCAGCACTGAAATCGATGAGCTCGTAGAGGTCGCCTAACTCACCGTCCGAGCCCAAAGTCTTCGCGGTTGGACTGAGTGAGCGAACTTCCAAGATTAGAACTTCAGAAAGAAGGGTCGAGTCGTCTTCACTAAGTGAGACACGAGGAATAACGAAGGCAGGCTTGCGTAACAATAATCGATTTTAAACGTGAAGCAGCTGGTGGAGAGGAAGTAATGGATATCGAAGGGATATCCTTTGAATGCGTTGAGAAGACAAGCGCTCTCGATGCTTATAGTGTAGGTACTATAGGTTTCTAGAGAAGGCAGCAAGCCCCAAAGTCGGGGCTGACACCGCAGGAGCTGAACGTGCGTCAGCACGCGCGAGAATGCGCTACACAGTCTGGCTGGCCTAACTTGGTAATCGGGGGATCTTTATCTGAAAGAGACATAGGCCTTTTATTTTCCAGCGAAATACATCCCGCTCTTCGGGCTCATGCGAAGATAATAGCAGAATTTTGTTCGAGAATGCCTTACTTTCCTCGGGAGTTTCCCCCTCGTGATCTGTTGAGTTCCTTTCTTGTAATAAGTTCCTCTCGATTTGAAGAAATCGTATATTGATCGTTAGTAGGTATATTCTCTTGATGAAAGCGCTCAATTGCCACACTACGGATAGTGTGTTCTTGATATTTCTCGTGAAGTGTAAGTAAAATCAAGATGCACGCCTGGATAAGGAGGAGGCATAAATCTGCGGAACCTTCAGGAAGGCAGCAGGCAAACGCACTCGATGAGTTCGCTGATAGAGTCCACCGAGCTCTTGCTGAGCAGCAAAACTGAATCGGTTTTCAGAGTTTCCCTCGATGAAGGTCCTCATCGCTTGACTTTTATCGGAACGATATTCTCTGGAAAAAAGGCCAGCAGTTGTCAATTTGGGAACTCGATTCGAAATTCTCTGCGGGATATTTTGGGAAACCCATCAAGTGATGAAACAATTTCCTCCATCAATCATCTCTCCGAGTCACCTGAGTTCTGAATCGTAAGCCGAATAGCGGACCGGCAGCAGTCGGAAATTAAGGTGTTCCCCGTAGGGGAGCGGTTCCACAATTACGTTATTCCTGTTTACGGGAACGGTACGAGGACTTCGACGTAATTCACCGGGAAGAGTCCTGACTTCCCGTTAACGGAGCCCTCGAACCAATTTGCGTCGATTTGACGGATCAATTCGATTTTATCTCCTTCCTGGAAGCGACAGACGGAAATGAAGTTCCCAGCGTCATCAGGAAAAAGAGAGCAATGAAAACAGCTATCTCTCACCTTGAACTCGAGCTCGCCTGGATTCTCGGCGCTAAAGTCATACAAGGCTTGACAACTAGGTTTCTTCTGCGCTGTTGGAGTCGGGGCGGCAGGAGATCTAAGCGGTGACGGCATCGGAGAAGCTAGAAGAGTGGGACCAGAACTTCAGGAACAGGATCTTTCGATGATTTCGATGGGTCGAGCCCCCTCCTCGTGGATCAGGAGTGCTGCTCAATCGCCGACGTCTCTCAACGTGAACATACCGTTAGGTGATCGGGCATTCCTGTTTTGCTGGTTGAAATTGCCGAGGTACATGTTGCCCTGCTGGCTGGGAGTAGTGCCTCCTGGCGAAGGAAGCGGTGAGCGACCTTAAGGAGCGATAAAAAATTAGCTTCATCTAAAGATGCAGGAGACACCTCGGAGTACAGAAGCACCTATTCTCCCATCATTATCCAATTTTCAGTGATCAATTAATTGCTGGGAGCTCTTCTATCTGCCCCCCAACTCCCTTGGAGTCCGAGGGAGAATGCCCTAACAAGGCGAGACTGACGGTAAATTCAATCTCCACCCCTGGGCATCCTATCTATGAGACACTATGCAAGCACAAGATCCCCCTCCGCATGTCCAGGGGGTCTCGTTTGGTAAGTCTCTACGGCTCGGATTCGCGCTTCATCGACCTAGAAATTGAGCACCGAACTGAGCTTTCCACGCAGGAGCTCGCGTTCCGTGATCGCTCACATGAGCCTCCGGACGTCGAGAGCTCTTACGAAGAATCCTTTCCCCCTTCGCTCAGTGGCTCGATCCGTGGGCTCGAGTCAGACCGCGCAAGGCGGGGACGAATCATTAGGGTCGGGACTGCTTCCGTCGCAAGTGAATCAACATCCAAACCGATGCGTGACGACGAGAGCATAGCATGAGGACTCAGCTTTGACTCGCTGTCTAGTGCATGGATTGCTATGGAATTTCCTCACGATGCGGAAGGAAGTCTAGGTGTTTGTCGCTCATTTCGAGCGCGCGTTCCCGACAACGGTATCTTCCTGGCTCATTACTAGAGAAGATTACCGCCCGGAATTATACGCCTCGAGGAAACGCGCCTCAGATGCAACACGTCACGCCGTCTCATTTACATAAATACAATTTACTGTTGCGAGAGGGAACTTCTCGCTGATCACGACGATTCGTACTCCGACCAAGAGCTCGACCATGGATTATTTCTCGAGGTACTCATGGGTTTTCTCCAACAGCGATATCCTTCGTTACGAACGAGGCTCTTTCGGAAGAGCAACTGGCCGCTCGGTAACGCCGAGTGGATTGCTTTACTGACCTGAATCAAGAGGCTGCAGGTCGAGCTCGGAAAGCTTCTTTGGTTCGAAAGAACCTTTTGGCCTAGCAGAAGCTTCGTGTCGCAAGTCTTGGAGTTTGTCAGTGAGTTGCGCCAGTGTCTCCGCGCATTGTTGATGATACTCGCTGAAAGCTTCCATCAGTGCACACAGCTGGGATAGTTGCTCCACATCGTTCTCCATAAGGTTGAACATTCCCTGCGAGTAGGACAAGAAACGTTTTGAGACCTTCCATTCGCATTATGAGTCGTTCCGAACGCGAGCTGCATTCTCGTTCCGGGAACGGGGGAATGTAATCGAATCCAGATCGCATAGGAACCATGTTCCGCACGGGTACGTTTCGCGAACGGGACTCGTAGGAGCACGATCGCCGTATGCAGAATCGTTGCGAGTTGCGACAAAGCATGTGTTGTCGGCGCGTCTTGCATTCGCGACGACGAGCGAAGGAAGTTTCTGCGGCGGCTTCCGCATCGGAACGAGTGGGGCGGGAATAGCATGATCGAATTCCTTATGCATGAGATCGTTCCAAAGTCGCTCGCACCCTGGAGCATTTAGCATCTCCACGACGGGGAGTGACGTTTCGGGAATAGCTCCGGTGGTTCCTGAACGAGGACTATCCGAGAGCGAGGACTTCCATCCGGTTGAAGTTCTCGTGCGTTCCTATCTCGTCGAGTCGTCTAATGAAACAAAATTCCCGGAAATCGGGGAAGCTGACCAAGCGCGAACTTCCGCGTCTGAAGGCGGATAGGTTCCCTGGAAACTGACCTGTGAGGCGAGGTTGAAACTCTCTTCGAATTTCTCTCCGGCAGTTCGCATCTCTTCGTCGGTAACGTGACCCCCAGTAGTTCTTTTTCGCTTCTTGCAATCATAGTCTAGCCTTCGTCCTTGAAGTTTCTTGCGATGAAACATAACGTCCTTGAGATCCTTCTGCTGAAGCTGCGTGAGGGGCTCCAAGAAATTTTGTTTCACATTATCCTCCAACGAATATTTTATGTCTGCCAGCTGCCGAAGAGATTCGCCTGCAACGAGATAGCTCGAGTTGGAATGGGAGGGGGAGCAACGTGCCTAAAACAGAGTGGAAGCCACCTCCTCCTCCCGAGGCCGGAACGGAGCCCGACCTGCGAGAACCTTCGCGGAACCTGTCGTTCATAGAATTCGCGGAGCAGCGCTCCACTTCAGGACAGCGAACTGTCAGAAGCGAAGTCGGCTGAGAGCGATACATTGTTTTTTTCCCGCTTGCGAGAGCAAGGTTGTCGTGCGACACGATTGCCACGT
This sequence comes from Galendromus occidentalis, assembly GCF_000255335.2. Classification (NCBI taxonomy): domain Eukaryota; kingdom Metazoa; phylum Arthropoda; class Arachnida; order Mesostigmata; family Phytoseiidae; genus Galendromus; species Galendromus occidentalis. Next base: position 80,766 of record NW_003805463.1, read on the forward strand.
GCGTCACGTTTCCGCTCTCTGACTAAAAATAGAATAAAGTATCCTCTGCCGCAGGTGAGTTGTTGTCCTTCTTTCTAAACTTGCCTAGAAGGTCGGACAACCAAGACGCGGAGAGGACCTCACCTGTTTCGATGAGACTCCGGCCGAAAGCGGACTCCGGACCGAGTTCGGTTCCGAGTTTGACCATGGTGTCTCCGAGAATTCCTTCTGGTTGAGGATATGCGTGTGAAGCGGACCCAGCTGATGCTGTTGGACCTCTAAGCCTTGCGTTCACTGTTAGCTTCGCCCGCGTTGCGGGATTGGGCTGAAGCAACTCTTTGGTCTGAGTTATCAACTGTTCCACCAGCTCATTGGTGAGGTCAACTTTCTGTAAACGATCCAGCAAACGATCACATGAATTGTTCGAGCGAATGTCTCCTATTCCGCTACAGCGGGTCCGGCTCGCAGTCTGGACGTCCAATGCAGCCGGAAGCGATGGGAACATCGGAAGCCTACAACTACTTTCCGCGAACGAACAAGACAAACTCAAAGCGATTGGTGGCCATTGCCCCTTGTTGTCCTAATTTCGGAATCGATCAGGACAATCCTGATACCTATCGCAATTAATACAAGGGATTGGCCCTGTGAAATGCTCGAGTATTTTCTGTTCCTATTCGACAGAGGTCTCAGCGGCCATTCTGGCTCGCTAACTAGCGAATAGCGGCAGCCGAAGCGAGCAGCTCGCGCGGGGAGCGAACATCTCACGGAGCCGCTCGTCGGTTTTGTCGAATGTCGTGTCCGCGTAGGAACACGAAGATTAGGAATGGGAGGCAGGCGGACTTTAAAACGGACGGGAAGCGTGTCCCCCGTCTTGTTCCATTCTCTTCCGGTCAGAGCTGCAGCTTCTGCGCTAATTAGCGAATTACGGAGTTTATTTTAGAGGAGGAAAAGATCTCCCGGAGTGCGCCCATGCTCATTGTAACGGTGGCGATGCTCCGAAGACCGAAAGCATTCATTCCATCGACCGTGCTGGAGATAAGGGGACCAGATGGCGCACTTCGTCGGGAGCTCGCGACGATCGCAGAAAATCAAATCATCTGACTGAGTGAGGGATGCTAGCAGCTGAAGTGATTCTCCTGGCGTTTTTCTTTCCCAGAGACGGAAAGTCCCACTGATACGAGCCCTTCATTTTCTCGACGTAATGCTCTCATCATACGGAGTAAGCCAATGAAGTACGAGCTAAGTGAGTGACTGATGCATGAGCGCATCGATCCCGGGAGATCCTTCGTGGAGCAGCACTCACCTTCTCCATGAGAGTGTAATCCTCGGTAAGCTTCGTGCCTTCCGCACCTCCGATCTTTTCGCTGACATACTGGAAGAGAGAATATCGAAGGTCGTTATCAAGTATGGCAAGGACTCACGAGCGAGTTTCAGGTGGGTGTATGGTCACACTCCGTGCCCGAATCGTGATGGCTCGAATGTTTTCCACTGGAGCGCTAATTCACCCCGGGAAGAGAGGAAGTGTGATTGCCCCAGCCCTAACATTCTCGTCGTAAATGAAACGAATCACGAAAGAAGGAAGGACTCGACGAGTGGCAGGCGCCACCATGAAAACAGCGGAGTTTATGAGGATGAACGCGCGGACCTCACGCTCCTGTTGCGTCTCCGCCAAGCTCCGCTCGATGGTCGTCAAGGGCCAATCATGCTAATGACATACTTGATGATTTTATCGTGAGGGAAATTCGTCTTCAAACGGGGTAGAGAGGACTTCGGGTAGAGCGATCTACAGAACAGGTGGTCCGTAAGATCGTTTTGCCGCAGTGCAATTTCGAAAGTCCAGCCCGTCAAAGCTAGGAAGCTCCGTATCCCGATAAGGCTCTCCGCGAACGGAAGCTCTGCCGGTCGCCAGAGCCGGAAAAAACATTTCAAGTTGCTCCTTGCTCTGAAATATGGCTTTTATCGAACGCTTCCGTCGTTGAATATTTCTTGCTGCGGGTTCCGTCCCACATTGAAAGTCGGTCGCGTTCTGATCCTCGAGAAACTTGTGGTATTGCTCCGAGAGGTTTCAGAGCAGCTCCTCGTTCAAAAGACCCCGGTCGGGGGGAGGGGGGGTGCGGTGGTCGCTGGGGTCTGCTTCCTCCCCGGGGCCACTCACCTGATTAGCTTTGTTGATTTGTTTCCTTAGACCGGCGAACGCCATGCCTTTATGGGTGGAATTTATTTCTCTCACCCCTTAAGTTCTCAAGAATGGCCGAGCGGGTAGTTTCCCTCGATTTTGGTGCTGTATGTCCTGGAAGGGCAATGGGGAAATGTATAATCTCTCGCCTGAGGTTTCGATGCGATGAGGGAGCCGGATGAATGCCTGCGCCGGCTCCGAGAGAACCTACAGAATCTTGCGGGTGATACACAGGGGAACCGCATAAGCACAAAGCCAGAGGGAGAAGGAAGAACGCTCTGAAGTTGTACCACAGAGTGGGAGCGTAGCATTCGCGAGACATTTGCTGACTTTCTAGAACGGATGCGACTGATTCTCGCCGACAGACAAGAAAAAGGCAGACCGCGTCATCCTTTGATCGATCCTGTTCTCGAAGAGTCCATGACAGGGCGAAGGACCGAGGATTGGCTGCCGGGGATCGGTAGTCGCAGCGGCGCGAAACGGCCCCGGCGAGAGAAGTCTCCCGTTGGATGATGCCAGATTCCGAGTGGTCGTTTTCCCGATCTTCTCTTTTCCTCACTCCCTAGACCTCTCTGACATCAGCGATATAGGAATGTAGAAAGCCCCGTACCATGTCCAGTCAACCGGCCTTCTTTCTCAATCCTGAAGTATCCAGTCCCGCGGATGGCGCGGCTCGAGGTCATTCTGGGATATTCGGCGGAGCCTCCTCCTGCGAGACTACTCCGGGTCAGGATCCGGTTCCGAACTCGCTCATCTATTCAACCCCTTGACCGGAGGAGGAATACGTTTGTGCATCTGCTCTCGATGACAATCGAAAATTCAAGGACGGACCGGAGGAACGTCCTTGAATCCGGAGAACGGGACCTAGATTTACAGCGATCGAATTTCGTCACCATTCCCATGTCTCTGAACGAGTCCGAGGTCGGAAATCCCTCTGTACTGTCATTGCTCTGCGTCTTTTCGAAACTTCTCTTACATCGGTACTTCACATTGGAAGAAAGCCGCTACATCCTCTGACAGTTCGGCCCGTAGTTTCGAATAGAATTCACTCAATAAACTCGCGTGTCATATGGAGGTCAGTGCGAATACCATGACTCCCATCCTCCCGTCATGAAGTCTCGGGTACCAGGAGAGTCGCTTACTGGGACAGTAGTCTCGCAGCAGGGCTTGCATAGGAAATCCGATATCGCTACCGACTGCAGCTCGTTCGATTGGGACTTTTCAGGACTCCGGACGACCTTTCACGAGCCAATCCATTGGAGTCGAAGGCCGAGCGATTGTGGACACTGACCACGCGACCATGAAATTGGCTCAGGTCGTTTCGAGAAACGTTTGTCTCCCGAAAATCCCGCCGCCGTTCACCTCGGTGTCGACTTTTGAAATTCGCTCTTGTGCCTTGCCTGGTCAACAGTCAATGCATTCGACATCGAATTCCAATCTGGTCTCATTCTGAGGGTCTGTCCTAAACCAGAGAATGTCCATTCTGACGTGTTAGCGTGTCCCGCTGAGATGGCCACTCTGGGTCCCCTGGAATCGTCCATTTGGCTCAGCTGGGGCACGAGTGGATCACCGGCGCACGCTGGACACGGCCAGCTTGTCAACGCCCGTCGCGAACAAGGCTCGAAACCTCCAACGTGAACTTATACCGCGGATGCTCGGTGATATTATTTCGATTCAATGCGATGGAGGCTTTCATTGTAAACCATGTTTCGCCCACCGCCGAGGAATAGAAACGCTATGTACGTGAGAGGAACCGCGAGCTCGCGGGGAGGACGCAGGCCTCGGGATGAGACAAAAAGGAAACGCCGGTTGAATTCTCTACGAATTCTCTTCTCGAGGCTGTTTTGGAGAGAATCTCTGTCAGAACTGGCTGGGGAATTCCAACCGAAGATTTCACAAGACGAAGCTCCGACTGTGCTCCGAATGCTGTGGAGCGAGCCTAGTATCGACTCTGACCTTGTGCTTGATTCCGATGCGAACATGTCAGGACTGTCCCCGCCTATTTAAATCTACTACTCTAGCCGCAGTAGATCTATTCTGAGACCGGAAGGTGATCTGTCCTTCGGAATGGACCCTAACCGCGTTTTTCAGGGCACTAAACTCGATTTCCGAGGCTGTCGCTTTGAAGGCCGTCCCATTGCGGCTGCCGACTCTGCCGGGAAACTCCGCGAAGTACGCGCTTCTTGCAGAGGAATACGGGCACACCGGTAAATGGGCGCGGAGCATCCACAATATTTTCGAGTGTTTCGGAAATTTCCCGAGGAAAAATGCGACGTCAGCGGCAAATCGCTTCTCGTCTGAACGCGTTTTAGCGTGCTCGATTTGAGAAGGGGAGGCGCTTCATGCATCACGACAGTTTCAAAACCACAGCACGACGACTAACGGTGTGGCTCACTCGGATGCAAGGGTTTGACACAACCCTCAATTTTGTCGGAGCTCTTTAGCTCCGTCGCCGGATTCACCGTGAAATTCCACTGCTTCCACCTTGTGGGTAACCCTCTCAGAAAGCTCGCCTCGGAGTCTAAATTGAAATATTCCTCGTGAAATTCATCGTCTGTGTATTCAGGCAACGATTTTCCAGATGATCCCGGGTCCGATTTGGACGTAAATGGTTTCTACTGAACATGGAGGCGTCGCACGGCCTCGACGTCGGTTCGTAAAGACTTCATGGAGTTTCGTCAAAACGAGGATCTTTGGAAACTTCTCGTCCGATAATGACGAGGCAGACCTCCCTTTTCAATTCTCCGATATCCCGAGAATTGAGCGAGTGAAATATAATTTGTCCGAATGTGGCTCCTCTCGAAACTTCAGTCGGATACGAAATCGAATGCGCGGTTCTCTGAAGCTATGACTATGTCCGCGGAAGCGAGTCGAGCCTCGGAGCCGCGCAGAGTATGGGTGTCCCGCGCAAGGCGATCGCGCTCTGATATGAGTCCCCGGGTACTGGCTAGAAGAGCCTCCCCCACTCCTTTCTCGAGTTCTCGACGTGGACAACATTGCGGAAGAATCGGGTGTTCCCGCTTGATCAGTCCGCCGGTACTTATCTGAACCTCGTAGGCTACTGATCTGGGAAATCGAATGCACTGATTCGAGCGCAAGGGTTTCCGCCGTGATTCGTATCGCTCGTCTGGTACGGGACCCGCGTCAAGGGAGATGAGCGACCCTGCTGTGCCGCACGTCACCCAGTTTAGTTGAGAAGCTTACCCTTTGAGCCGGCTTTCGGATACGGATTCCACGAAACTGATCGAAGCAGCAAAACTAGCACACGCGCTGCAGCAGCCAGTCAGACAAAAACTAGAGCGGACTCGGGTCTGCGCTGGAGCGCTCGTTTGCTCTTGAGGGGTTGCAGGAGTTTCCGACGTCAGCAGGCAGATGGCCCCACAGTCGGCCTCCGCACCATTATTGTCGGCATCCTCTACCCGCCTACAATGCACTCGTTCTTTATGGACTACATACAGCACCTACACGGGAACGTAAAACATCTGCCCGTATATCCAGCCAAGATATCCAGTGAATTCCGTATTTGTGCCCCGGAATCGCGGAAAAATATCCACCAGGCTTCATCCAGGGAGGGACACACGAAATATTCGCGTCTCTCGGATGGGATGGCCCAGTCTTCATCATCACCTCTCATCGTTGCATCGCAGCTGCTCTCCTTCCTCTTCGGACAATGAATTTATTGTGATCACCGCCCACGCTCGCTCCCTGGAGTCTCTCTCTTTCTGACTGCAATTTATCAGATGAGAAAGTTCTCTATATGACGCGTTGCGGCTGCAGGATTCGGTGACGAGTCGTCATTGGAATATGCGATCCGGTGTTTCTGATGGGCGGGAACTTTCTTCAGTTGGGGCCGAAATTCACCCTCAATCATCGTCAATTGAACGCCACTCACACGCGGCAGATTTTTCCTCGCATCCTCCTCGATACAGAGGGTGGCTAATCGCTACCCCGCAGTCAGACCTCCGATGTATGCACTAAATAGTAATCCGGATCGTACCAATCGGAACAACTTAATCGAGACGCCTGAAAGAGTGGACGGAACGGAAAGGAATTCCCCTCCGGGTTGGAAGTCCCTTCCATCCTCAGTCGAATGGTCTAGCTGAAAGACTCATTCGAGGCTTGAAGACATCCATTTCGATGTATTCTGACCTGCGTGGCAGGTGGAAAGTTGCCCTTTACGCAGCAGTTCGACACCATTATCGCTCGAGGTGTAAGTCGATTGGGTCTTCCCCCCTCTTTGCGCTGAACGGTCAAGTATCGGTTTTGCCTGCTGACGAGAGATGAGGCATCCTCTCCTAGATACGGCTGCATGATAGAAGGTCCTCAAAGGAAGAACATTATCAAGTCTGCGCGAAACAGAACGAAGGTTTCGTATAGAAACACAATAACAAGGTTCCGGAGTTCAGAAAAGGCGATCAGATTCTGGTTTGAAAGGGCCCGGATCTCGGAGAGCGCATGCTCAGGGATTCTGTGATTAGACCTCTGGTTAATAGCGGTCTCTACCAGTCTGCAATCAGGTAATTATGTTGGCCAGTACACCCGACTCATGAACAGAATAAGAGACTCTTTATTCTGAGATCTCGCGGCTTGCCTGTACACATTCCTTGTGCGTAAACGATACTATCGGCGGTGATGAACATCCCCGACAGTCTGAGGGAGGTCCGATTTTAGGAGACATGGGATCTCGATAGATATATTCTAGCAAAAACTCTATAAATTAAAGTATCTTATTAAAGTAACGACAGGCAGTCTCCGCGTATCGGAGGTCTCGATGTTTTGACGACGCACAGATTCACAAAACATTGAATGGATGCACGGGGGGTTCCTCTTGCGGTACGAGACCTTCCTGGACGAACCACAGAGGAAATCAAGCGAGATGACTCGAATAACTGGGAAGTCAAATAAAAAAATTGTCCAGAACTCCCAGTACCTTGGTAGCACCGGGAAACGACCATAGCCTCGATGCTCATACATATCCACAAATGTAAAATTCACAGCTCATTTACACCAGTCAAATCGCTATCGATCGAGTCCTCCAAATGGAAGGTGCGGAGCACGTCGTCGCGCCTCCTTCGGGGTGGGGATTCGGTCGGTTCCTGAAATCGAGCGTCAAATGGATCGGGAATCGAACACGAGTTTCCGTATCTCCATCGAAACATCTTCGATTCTACCATTCGGAGGCGGTGATGCGCGGTCGAAAATGTCATGAGCACCGTCATGTGGACTAACCTCACGAGGCGAAAATCCCGTTAAGACTTTCGAGACAGCTTCCTCATTCGGATGCCCTCCGTCATGAGGCCCTCCGAGACCGGAATCGACGGCGTTCCTGTCCGCTGATGTCTGTGAGCTAGAGTCACAGTTCAACCTTCCGATCGGAGTCAACGGCTTTCACCGAAGTGGACCGGAGAGCTTTCCGCGGCAGCGACCAGGCCCTCGTTCCGACTTCCATCGTATAGGGTAAGAGCCTTCAGTGAGTTGGTCGGACGGTCAATATATAAGTCACTCAGTCAGTCAGTCCGACCGATTGTCTATTTGACGGGCTCGCGGCCCACCCGAGCTGAATTACTACGATTTTCTCCGCAAGACGACCTTCCCCCGCTGCAGCATGACCAGCGTGACGCGAACTTTAGATCCGTCAGAAATCTTCTTGACGCTGATTTCGGCAGTGCCTATGTTTTCGATGGTCCCGCTGAAGCGCCCGTGTTCTCGAGATTCAACACACACGCATTGACCTCGATGATGCCACTTCTTATCGTAGAAGAGTTTGTTGTGTTCGATCTTTGCGTCCTGGGAGGTGACTGCCGGTGGAGATGAGCTCACATATTGAATGTTGACGTCATATTCGCCTGAAAACAGAGGGAGGGTATTTTCATCCGCATCTAGATGACATCGGGATTATGATCCCTGACGGCGTGCCCAACGCTGCGTCAGACTCACCTCTTCGGCCGTGCGGTGGTTTGCATCTCTGGATCAGTTTTAGGTCTTCGAGAATTTCCCCCTCGTCGAGCAGGAGGTTCAACTGACTCGGAGATACTTTCCGCCGTTTCTCTTGCGTCAAGGGTTGAATCGGGTCGTTGGGTCGGCGTCGGAGTTTCCGTGTACTCGCAGTTTTGACTTCCAATGAGTCCCCTGTGAGCTCAACGACGTTCCTCTCGAGCTCCACATGACGTCGCTTCTCTTCGTACTCGGTGACGAGGCCGTCTTGCAATTCGAGCGTTTTCTCCTCCAACTCGGCCTGAGCGAGTTCGCGCTCCGCTTCACAATCGCTCTTCACTCGCTCCATTTCGCATTGTCGCCAAACTTCATTGAAAAGGTTCCTCTCCTGGTGGATCAGCTCGATCTTCCTCAATCTCCGCTGATATTCTGGATGGGAACCATCTGCCACCTCTTGTAGCTGTTTCCGCAGGGAAGCAACTTTCTCCAAGAATAACCTGTGGAACGCAATCGGATTAGCCATTTTCCTTCGAGATATTCAAGCGTTGAGAACATGGAAGCTCTCGGATGATCCCTGTTCACCGGGGATGCGGTCCATGAGCGTACGTACTGTTCCTTTTTTTCGTGGAACTCCTCCTCTCGTTTGCATACTTCGGTTTCGGAAGCGTCCTCGGTATCTGGAAGGCAGAATTCACGATGAGTTCGGAAGGCAGCGGCATTTTCTACTCATGGATGTCCATTCATCGGAAGCCGGCAGTCATGATATGAACCACTGTTCAAACGTGATGAGTCATACCGGCTACTTCGCGTTTAGAGCCCGGAAGCGGTGGCTCTTCATGAATCGTCTCACTCAGATGGAGGTCAAGGCTGACCAGGTTCAAAGAGGGAATTCCGAAGTGCAAATTGCCATCGCGAAACTAAGCCCGAGACTCTCCATTGTCTGCCGGTTGGGACTGTCCGGAACAGCGTGGGAAGCAAAAACTCACGTTTCTAATTTTGCACCCTCATGGCTGTTCCCGCGACACCCAATGAAAGAGAAAAACTCGTCCTTCCACGGTCCTACAGCGTCCTACGGTGACAGTGTAGCGTCAGCATGCGGGGATGAAATACCACCGCTTGAAAGAAACGACGGAGTTGATCTGAGAGCTCAACGCGGTCGCAAGTCCGGCCATCGATATTCCACTCACTGGATGTAGCACAACGCAGAAAATTTCGGCGGAATTCCATCTATCCGAACCTCTCGGAGCAACAGACGAGCGCACAGCCACATACCTTGTAATATCCTGATGGGTGTATACGAAACGTCAGAGAGCGTAGGGCCCACTATGACGCTAGCATGGACCTGATTCATGCTTGGCGAGATTCCGTCCGTAGACCGTTGAGCAGAATCAGAGAAAAAGTCTAATTCGAACGGACTATTCGACGAATCGATGAGCTTCCAGTGAGTGCTCTGAGCGAAGACGGAAATGATACAACGCCAACTGGTTAACCACCACGATGCAACGAGCTCACTCGACACGGCAAGAGATCAACTCTGTCATGAACTACCGCGGCTTCTACTGATGAACGTTTCGCTGTGGACCGAGAGTCCGAGGAGACTGACACGGCTGTTCATTGGTGAGAGAGCGCATCGGTCGTCGTCGTCGCCGACGGCGGCGGCGGCAGTCAATGTGAGTGGCGGGTGGCGGCAGCCAAAGCGTAGCAGACGAAATCGCCTCGCAACAATAACACTCCGACGCGCCAAAGGCAAGAAGGAGAGCAGCGGCGGATCGGGGGTCTTCACCACCAACACCGATATTCACCGCGTGGTAGCGCTGCTGCTCGCTCCGAAAACCGCTATTGGAATCATGAGATTTCACTGGAACGTCTTCTCCTCGTAATCCGAGCAGGAGTGAATTCTAGTGAGTAAGGCTCCTGGTCCAATCGCAATTGTCCCTGTGGAGAGGCTGTCGCGATCGTAAGAGGCTCCCGCTGTTTGGTTCGCGCACGCAGCTCAAACACCGGGGCTCGGTCTGGACCCTTTCGACCGCACTCGGAGGTGAAATTATCCGATCCTGACTAGCCGGGAGTCAGCGTGCGGAAGCGTATAATTTCTTCAACATGGAATTTACGATCGAAATTTCGGGGTCGCTTCGTACAAAAGCGCAATTAAGGAACTCCTCCGACCGATCAGGGCCGCTAAAATGAGCGTTGATTGAGGAATTGGATCGAGGAGCTCTGTTCGGAGGGGTCGGAGGAAGAGACGTGACGTCCAAGTCACCAAAAACCCACCTTCATCGCTGCTGTTTCCACCGGCGAGCATTTCGTTCGTTCCAGAATCGTTGCATGTCTTCTCGAAGCTTGGTTGCCTGCCAATCGGACATTTCTTCTTCTTGATTCGAGTCAGGAACATATTTTTTTAGCTTACTGGTCCTCAGACTCCTGCGCTCTCGATCGATTAATTTCGGGGATGCATCTCTAGAGACGGCTCATGGCACAACTGGGCCCACGTGAAGGGTGTCAAAGGACTATCACGCATTCCATGCGGAGTTCAGCAGCTGTTAGAGTCGTGAGCACTCACTCCCGCGAGTTGCGGCTAGCTCGCTCCAGTCCGGCTCAGCGAATGGGGAAACGTGATCACAAGAGTTCCTGTTTTGTTGAAGTACGAACGGTGGCGAGAATTCGCCCGGATTCAGGTGACAACGCTGTCTTCCGATGTGTACCCTGCGAGGAGTGGGGGCTGTCACAAGAGAATAGAGAACGTCCCGCCCGCCGCTGGAGCCACGCGCACAAGTCTTCCGATGCGGGTAGTCGAGATTCAAGCTTGGGTTCAGTTCGGAAGACCGACGGCTCTACTGGCTCTCTGAAGCTCGAGGTCTGATCCGGTAATGCCCCAGAAATAAGAATTTTCCTTGCCATCCAAAGCATAACAACAACAGAGGGAAGGGACGACAGCGCTGAACGTGGTCCGGTGAGGGAGGGAGGGAAGAAGCCGCCTGGTTTGATTTGTTTGGCGAGAGGTTCCAATCAGATTGCAGGTGCGGTCTTGTGGAGGAATTCCGTGCGGGAAATCGTGGGGGGTTCGGATTGAGATCGATCGGTCGTGGAGACAACGACGCCAATGATCTTCGCTCGTTGTCCGATTGACATTAGGCTGCGCGTCTCGCTCTTATCTCACTGAGAGCGAAGTTACGGAATCCTGTCCGTCAGCGGGACTTCTCTGCGTGCCACGGTGCCACCCTCACAGCAAGATACCCGGGACTTCGCCGATCACTCCTCGTCCTCGTGGGAGCTCCGAGCTCTCAACGTGCTCGATGCTCAAGCGTCTAGATAGATCAACTCCCACTGTACGCGGTGTTTATTATCCTCATCGGTTGATGCCGAATCTGCAAACTGCATCCTATTTGTGGAGGCACAGCAATAGGACGCTCCCTGCAACAATCCGCCGCAGACACACTTATTTGTTTCCACAAATTAATTTTATTGAGTAGTCGAAGCCGGGCTTTTTCTCTCACATGATGTCGGGCAATTTAGCGGATAGATCCCTATCTTCCAAAATTCCATGCTCTGCCTAATTTTCGTGTCAATCTTTCCTAAGATTCGCATCGGCGGAGCCAGAGTGATATGGGGAAAAATGAGGATTCGGGACTCATCTCAGATCTCCCGCTGCATAGGTATAATTGCATATGGACACGTATTTACATAGATCGACTTTCTGCCTCATCCGATATCGATTCGGGTCAGGATCATGCAGGATATATGATCACCGTGCAATGACTTTCAAGGGGATTCGAATCTTGGGTAAGTGACCCCTCCTTGACTGCGCCTTCGCCCGAGGATCCTCCGACAGCTCTTCGGATCGGCGTCTATTTTTCTACGATACAAGATAAGAATCTGGCGGGGACCCGAGAGAAGTGGAGGTATTTCCCAAGTCGAGAGCAGGATTTAACGTTCGTTATGGTACCGATTGCGAGAGATTGCACGAATCTTCAACGCGATCTCCTGTCGCGAATCTGAGCTTCACTCAAATCGATGATGTTCGGCGCTACTGACGCTCTCTTCAGGCTGCCGCCCCGAACCGAATCTGACGTTTCAGCGACGCTGATAGATTACCAGGAGCTAGATGGATATGAGAGCGAATTCACCAGGAATTACAAACCCAGCAAATCGCGAGAATTATGAGTTGACACGCGGCTTTCTCCTCTCATCGATTTTGGCTGCGAGGCCGAGTGGTATCCACGGTGGGGAGCTTTTCCAAGCGATTTTCGCTTGAGATGGCAGTAGTGTCTCGCAAAGGTTTTGCCTTGAGGGGAAGACTCACAAAGCGAAATCACTGGAATTCAGAAGCGACTTTTTGAACGAATGTACCGATCGGTATCGACGATACACCCGCATCTCGCGGAGCTCAGAATCCAGCCGATGGGCTCCCGGAAGCATCATCGAACCTACCACTGCAGCTTCAGTATCGGGACAGACCCGACGGGAGCAAGTCTGACTAGATGAGCTTCTGACTGGTTACAAATCCTCGAGCCGGGCCCCTCCGGCTACGCTGTCGATATCCTCGTGCACGCGACCCATGAAAGCATTTTAGGAGGCGAGACAATCTTCACAAATATACAAACGACCTCGAGCATCATTCTTACCTCTTCGACAACAAACCTCGCGTTTCGGCAAACTATCGGAAGGAGCTGACATCCGCACGCGTTGGTCCTAAATCTGATTCGAAACGAGCGGGCGCGTCACCGACGCACCGCGTGATGTCACTTCCGCAGCCGAGATGCTTCGGAATACAATGTACACGATAATGGACAAACTTCTCCCGAATGGAACTTTGCACAGATTCGGGATTGGACGTGCGTTAGCCGCGAACCTGGCATCGATTCCCTAATTTACATGAACAATCTGAGCCCATAGCCTGGGACGATAATTAAAAACTCGCATATTAGAGTATTAACGATTCGAAAAACATCCTAGGGGTTGAGAGCTCCGACCGCCGGAGCTCACTTGAGAAGGCAACTCGGGGAGTTCGGAGGCATTATGACTTCCGTCGGAGAACTACCTTGCCTCGCTGCAAAGTAGCGAGAGTAATCCGAACCCGAGTGCTGTCCGAAGCTTTCTTCACGCTGATTTCAGAGGTTCCTATCGTTTCGATCGTACCGTTGAAGCGGCCGTGCTCCCGAGATTCTACATGAACGCATTGGCCTCGGTGATGCCATTTCTTATCATAGAACAATTTGTTGTGCTCGATTTTCGCATCCTGGAACATCACGGCGGCCGAGAAGTTCCCGATGTCTGTCAGATCTGTCTCGTAATCTCCTGAAACATTGCGAATCGTATAATAACTCGTTGCGGTGCGAATTCCGAAGCTCTGCATAGGATTCCCGGATTTCTCTCCACTGCATCTCCAAACCCACCTCTTCGGTTCACGGCCTGTTTGCCTCGCTGAATGGTCTTAAGGTCCTCGAGGATGTCTCCCTCGTCCAATAAGAGATTGAGTTGACTCGGCGAAACTTTCCGTCGTTTCTCCTGGGTCAGCGGCTGAACGGGATCGTTTGGTCGGCGTCGGAGTTTTCTCGTACTAGCGGTTTTGACTTCCTGTGGGTCCCCTGTGAGCTCCACTACATTCCTCTCGAGTTCCACGTGTCGACGTTTCTCTTCAAATTCCGAAATGAGCCCGTCCTGGAGCTCCGAAGTCTTTTCCTCGAGATCCGCCAGAGCCAAACTACGCTCAGCCTCGCAGTCGGCCTGGACTCGCTCGATTTCACATTGTCTCCAGACTTCATTGAATAGATTTCTCTCGTGGTGAACGAACTCGATTCTCCGCAGCCTTCGCTGATATTCGGGATGGCTGCCGTCAGCCACCTGCTGGAGCTGCTTCTGGAGCATCGCTATCTTTTCCAAGAATAATCTGGAGAAGGAACCATTCACATTAGCACCGAGTCACAGACTTAACAGTAACTTACAATCGAAGAGAGTTCGGATAGCTATCGGCTCGAGGCGCGACCCACTAGCAGAAGGGTACGCGGCAAAATACTCACTGTTCTTTTTTTCGTTGAACTCTTCCTCCTGTTTGCAGACTTCGGTCTCCGAGGCATCTTCGGTATCTGTAGACGAGAATGAAACGTGACCAGAGAATACAAGATGATCCATAGCGCAAATTCCGATCGCATAAGGTGAACGTAGATGATATTCCGGAACGAGCCTTGTCGAGAGGGACTACGAGAGGCAAGAAACATCTCAAATAAGGAGATGTCCTGCACATTAAATGCCACTTCGTCATTTTACCCCATGTACCAAGGGACGCCGCCTAAGCTTTACGCTGGCATCCCACCCGTCCGGGGTTTCCTAGTCAGCGCGAGACAAACCGACGCTCGCGCTCGGGACAAAGTTCACATGGACGTTCGGAATATTTCACCGGATCCGCGGAAACGGATCTGCACGCCCATGGCCATGGCTTCGCTCGCGGAAGTCGAAGCGCGGGAATGACATTGAGTGCCGCACTGACTCGGATCGAGGCTTTCGAGCGCAGCTCGGTTGAGAGAAGCGCCTGGCAGCGGAGATTCGCTATTTCAAAATCATACCTGCTATGAGCCTCATCGGACGACGGCATTTGTCCGACATGATCGAATGGTTCAAAACAAGTGTTTGACTCATTGCGACTGACTCCGATTCCGAAGCTGAGCGGAGATGGCACGAGGGGAAGCACGAACAAGTCTCTCTAGTTGAGGGATCCCGGGCAGAGATAGACACCCGCTGAATTTGAGGCGTCACTGCACTGCTTACACAAGAGGCAAAGGACAAGCTTGTCTTTCTGAATCGATCAGACTCCGAGCGGATCAACTGGTGGACACGAACATCAGGGCCAAGTGAAGCTTGGAGCGAAACAAGTCGTAACAGCTTTCATGGTCGCTAAGGCATTCGTTGGTTAGCAGCTCATGAGGGCGGAGTTATCGCTGTGTGATGGTGGCGAGGGCACCGAACGAGCAGACGAAATTCACACGGCCGCAGCAGCTGATGCAGCAACCCGCCGCCGATCTCTTCCGCGGCTCCTTCGCAGTCCCTTCGATCAAGATACTTCGTCACGATAGAGAACGAGAGCTCGTCGCTCGCCCCCTCCGACGAACCTGCCCCATGAGGGTTGCTTTTGGGATCCCAGACCATGGAAATCGACTATGCCGTATAAGCTTCCCCCTATGTGTTTCTACACATACGAGTGTGTCACGTACGCCACATCCCTCTCTGACAGGCCGTCTGCTAATTCGAGGTGCAAACAGGCGAGCAGCTGATAGCCGACACAAACACATGCTCTTCTTTAGAGTGAGCGTAAAGATGCGGAACGCAAAATCGCGCTGTGGATAAATACCGAATCGGCCGACTGCGACGCAATTCATAAGAATCGAGGGATCTCCCAACGATCCGTGAAGGGACCGGCAGACCAGCGCCGATGCACTGGCTCTCTAGAAGCAGCGCTAGAGTCTGCCGGAGTCTGACTGACTGAGAAACACCGCGAGTGTTCTCCATTGCGTGTCCCACTCAGAGATGCCTTTTTGAGTTTCCCTCGATCCGCCACGGGCACATGAAATCCTAGAGAGTATCGAACGCTCTGCTACCGGGCATAAGACTCGAGATATCAATCCAAGCGGGAGCGGGACAAGAGTGTTTCTCCTCTGCCGAGAAAAGTCCCTCCCGACTGAACTCCCTGTATCCCCGGAGGAACTCACCTTCGTCCGTTTCTCTCACGCGGGCGTTTTCTCCCTGCCCGAAGTCGTCCAGTATTTTCTCGAAGGACGGGTGAGAGACGATGATGGTTTTCTTCTTCTTCAGGCGTTCCATGAAGAATTTGCTTTTCATTTTTCTCCTCTCGGTCCTACTGGAGCTCGCCTCCGTGAACAAGCTCATCGAGCTCCAGAGAGTATCCGCGAAGTCTATCCTCTGGGAGGAATGGCCAGCGATTCTCAACGATGTTCGAGATGTTCCGCACAAGCTGAGAATAGTTCTTAGAAGAGGTATCGCCCACAGCGAGAAACGGTTTCCTGCTCGGTTCCGTCTCTCCTCACATCACTGGGTTCTGAATCAATCACTCTCTTCATCGATCTCACACAATGATCCTGAACCTTTCCAGTATCCGTATCGCTCTGACACGATTGCTCTTCGGGTAGGGGTTGCCGCTTGCGACACTCGAGCAGCTGCTCGGGAGTTCTGACACAGTTCAAAGGCTACCGTAAGCGTCTAGTAGGGGAATCGAGCGGCTGGAGGGAATGGAAGTCGCCTTTTCTCTGAACGAGCGCGCGGAAAAATTTTGATAGCGGACTCGCGACTCGCGAGCTCTCAGTCAGAGAATTCAGGCCTCTTTATCTCGCGTCAACAAACAGCTTTTCTGCTCTGATCCCGTCATCATCATCGGAGCGGCGGCGAGAACTTCCGCAACCTCGTGAGCTTGAGAATGGCGTTCCGCTGGAAACGGAAAGCCTCTGCAGAGAGCATGCGTCTCAAGAGCTCCTCCAGTAGGTTGATGGAGATTTCTCACAAAATGTTCCCTCGCGCGGGGACTCGAACTTCTACGGAAGCAGAGAAGTCAATAGAGATCGCTGTCGATGATGATCTTTGCTTGGGAGACTTTGGAGAGCGGGAGTCCTCCTCCGGGCGTTCCAACGATATCGCACTGTCAGATAATCAGAAAATCCGACTGGCTACGATTAGCAACCAATGCAGCGATCAATCCAAGGTTCTTGGTGGGAGCAGACCATGGATCATTGCATAATCGTTTCGGATGGTCTCATCTTTGTTTCCAGGATCCATGACCATGTAGGGAATGATGACCGAGATAGCCGACGGAGCGGAGCCGGTCTCCTTCAGAGCCACACGACGATTCATGAAGTCAGAACCAGAGCCGAGGATTCCGTGATCTTCATTCGTCCCAGGAGCAACGAGCCTGGAAATCTTATGGATGTGACCTCGAGCTCGATCAAAACGGATGAATGGTCAAAGCAATCCGACGATTTCTCCGTTCACTGGGATCTCATGGATCTCGAAATTCCTCGAAGGAAACTCCGAGCGTAGATTGCTTTTCGTTGATTTCTGTACGATCCCGCCCGCCGCGGTCCGCAGACCTGTTCTTCGAGGGAAGGACAAGCACGGGAGCAGTCTGTGTCGGCTTCGCGCACGGAGGAGCGCAAAGTCCCGCAGCGGGCTCCAACCGGAGCTCCGCGGAGCCCTGGGGTTCCGCGAGCCTCTGGTGGGCCATTTTGACAGCCTCGGCGGTCAGAACTCTGGAGATACTTCATTGGATGGAATTGAGATAGAGCTAAGATCGCCTCGCGAGAGTCACCGTATACTTGACGGTGGAAGTCCCAAGAAAAAGCCTCAATCCAATCCCGAGGGGAGCATTCTATCAAAATATCGGTGTATATGCATTTCGGGTACTACAGATCTGACTAAATGAGGTTGCGAGCTCATCCCGGCGAATACACGATTGTTTGGAGAACGGGAAGCACTCGTTAGGATCTAGGTTCTTCCATGGTCCCTCGGTAACGGATGGGGGACGCCATTCCGTGCCTTGACGTTTCGAAGTTGGGATATCCGAGAATATTTTCCGACCGCGCATGCAGCGGATTCGATACACCATCCGTCGTCGCTTCCGCGATAGAGTTGTGTTTCGCTGCTTCTTTCCCCGGGGAACGACTTGCGAATTGACTCAGAGATTAAGAAATTGATAAGGAGACTTGCACCGGATCGACAACAAATGGTTGAAGAGATTACAGATTTTTTATTTTTCCGTCATTCCTCATCTCGTAGCGCCCAAATCTTATACATACACACGCCTTGTGCGTTGTCTCTCAGTCTTCGTCAACGTTCCGCAGCGGGTCCGGATGCGACACAATCCCTTCGGGTTCTCACGCGTCTTACGCACGCGCGGCAATCCACTCGCACAAAGTCTAAGCTCAGTCTCGTGAATATATGCGCTCAATCAAGGGCAGCCTTGCGTCATCGCGATCTGCGTCCGCCCCGCTGCCCATGCCTACCACGAACTACGATCTCAGGGGGGGCTCAGATTTCTAAGCGGGGCGCGGGAAGATCCTCCACTACAGAACAAAATAATAGCAATTGTTTCCCAGACTCAGGAGCTATACAGACTTTGCTGTCGCAGTATGATGCCGAGCCGCATGACGTCCGTGTCCAGCCAGCTCCTCTTCTCGCTCCCTCGGACGTCATCGCTCCGAGTTCGGAGGGAACCATTCGACCCATAGGCTTCATTCTTAAAAAGAGCGGTCGACTTCGCGGCAATCCGAGTCTTCTCATCACTCGCCGACACGGACCTCCTTACATCACATAAACTCCCATCGCATGTCCGAGTTGCAGACTATCGCTCAGGAGGAGTCTTGCATTCAGCTGAATTCCATAATGATCGAGAGATCCGTATCTCTATAGAACTTCAAGATCTACGTGGCGTACATCGGGATGTCTCTTCTTGAGCTTCCGTTCGATGCGGTCGACTTGGGCCCCGAGGAGATCGATGACGTTCTCGCCGTGTTTCAACATAAATGCGTCCAGCTCTTCTATCGTTTTGAAGCCCTGCACTTCCTATAAAGAAGAGTTCACAAGCCGTCAGAAAACTCCTCCAAATATACATACAGATGTGTCGTCTCTGCGAACAGCCGGAAGTACAAACCTTCAACAAGAATTCCAAATCTTGAGTATCGATGTAGCTTCGGGTTAGTTCGCGCCCGTCGAAATCCACCTCAGCTTTGTAGCGGACGATTTGGTTTCCCATATCAGTGGCCTTGACGTCGTAGATAGCTCTGATCATGACGTCGGTCTCGAGCTCCCGATTTATGCGCTGCATTTGCTCGAAGGGGATCGATCTGACCGAATGATGGGATGGGGAACAGATTAATATCACTCATCCAGGGCAGCCCGAGGAAGAGATCATGACATCGTGGAATTCGATCCAATACCTCTATGGGGCGCTTTGTCTCACCTTCCGACCAAGGCAGTGGTGTTGGTGTAGACTATGAAGGATGCGACGCAAGTCAAAACCCCCCCGATCAAGAGCGAGCCGACAGCGTCGAAGATTGGGTTCTCGTACACATGCGTCAAGCCCATGCAGGTGCCAGCTATGGATACCCCCATAAGGGCGGCAATGTCCTCCAGAAGGACCACGTTCACCGAGGGATCCCGGCTGCGGATAACTGTTCGGGGAAATGAGAGCTCAGAAAACACCTACTACAATCCCTTTCAATAATCTCTGAACGTCGACGTGAGCGCCAAGGTGCAAGAAACAGCGTCTCCCCTTTTGAGGACATGGTACTCACTGTAATCCAACATGGGGACATTTTCTTTTCGAGCCCCGCTCTTAATCTCCTTGTATGCGACGAATAGCGTTCCGCCTTCGCTCAAGAAGCTCCCTCCAAGGATCACGAAAGACCAGTATAGCGAGTGTACGGCTTCGGGGTAAATGAGACCCATGAAGCCGTGATACCAGGCGAGGCCCGCTCCGAAGAAGAATATTCCGACTCCCGAAATCAACGAAGAGACGTATCTCATGTTGTGATATCCATACGGATGGTTCGGATTTGCTTGCTGGAGCGATTTCCGAATCCCGAATGCCAGGATCAGCTTCACCGGAGAAAAAACTCGACTGTTACAAAACGCTTCACATCGCCTAGGCTGGACGGCGGAGGTATTCGGTGATCGACGCACCTGGTTGAGGGTATCCGCGAAACTGTGAACAGCTTCGGCAAACATGGAATGAGAGCCCGAGTAAAACCAAGCTACGGTTTTGAAGACACAGTTGCCGGCATTGATGACCACCGCGGTTTTTACAACTCTCCCGCTGCCCTTCAGTATCTGTTCCCGCTGTCGTGCTTCGTCGTTCCGACGCTCAGCTCTACGGGAACTCGAATGTTCATTAGATGAATCATTTGAACATCCATACTCCGGCGGCGAGTGGATAAAGAAATTCGCCTCAAATTCGGGCCGAGGAGAAACTTTACGCTTCACGACGGAAATAACTTACTTGTAGAACTCTTTGAGGATTTTCTTGGCGTTCAGATTTTCTTCCTCCCGTAGTCGGTCCAGCTCTTCCAGCTGCTTCGCTTGGATGTCCTCGAGGGCTTCCATGGAGCCGTAAACTTCCAGAGCTCTGGTGATAAGAAGCCATTGGAACCCCATGCAGCGGACGACGGCTCCGATGGCAACAATTCAGAATCGAATCGGAATCGCGCGTTCTTCTGCCTACTCACTTCGATTCCACGTCACGTCGGAGGAACACAGTAATAGGGGGGTTGTCGCTGATGGGGCTACGTCGAAGAGTTTTCTTCAGACCCTCGAGGTCTTGCAGTTTGAGTCCGTATTCGGTCATGGCCCTGATTGGCGTGATGAAATTCCTCTCGGTGTATTCTTGGTTGACATCCAACTTTATTCTCGTACCCTTTATGGCTGCAGAGACAGTATCGAGCGGATTAGACTGTCATCATGCATGTGATTATGACCATGCTTCTACAAAACGATTCGTGCGTCTCCACTCACATTTAATAATTGTCTGCTGCATTTCGGAGATTGCCTTCCGTTCAGGTGTCTTCTTGCCGCCATCTGGGGATTTAACGGTGGTCGAGCAGGACCGCAACACGAAGTCCCGAACACCACGGCCTAAAGAGGAAAACACCGATTGAGAGGAAATTGAAGAAAATTGGAGAAAATTAGAAAAATTCTATTAGGAAATTATCATAAAATTTTCTGAAAATTCTATTAGAAGAAATTCGAAAGATTCTATTAGAACACTTTCTAAATTAGAAAATTATTCCAGATTTCCAGAGCTGCTCGCACTTACCCGAATAGTGTAGTTTTTTCGGGTTCAGGCCTTTCCAGACGGTGCCCCCGCAAACGCACCGCTGAGTCCAACTTGTGACAAGGCACATCCTCATGGCTGGCGTTCGACCTGTAGAACTGTACTCGAGTGAGTCTCCGAAATATGCATTCAGCCTCTTCCGCCATCTAGTCGGCCGAGGTGGACGCCGAGGCTCTGATCCGACTTCGTAACATCCGATCCAATCAGAGAAGACGGGCGATGTCCAGAGATATACGGTCCGCCGATACTCTGGGCAGCAAGAACTCATGTGCCACCTCGAGTGTACCGCAGCTGAAGTTATGCGTGCCTGAAGGAGCAGGTTATGACGTACCAGGCGCGCTTCACCGGTCTTATTGTCGGAGGTGAATGATCGGATTCTTTCAGGTCGAATCTCTGGAGCGGGTACCGATGGCAGCACGGAGCAGCTTCATCATTGACTTCAACACGATCTCTTCTCTCAGCTTCAATGATCCAGGACGAGATTGACAAAGTAGGACAGGCGATCTCTGGTTGTTTGAGAGACGTCGCTCGAGTACAGGAATGAAAAGAGAAAATTTCTCTCAGTTCCTGAACTCAAGGAGTCACCAAGGGGGCAGCCATACTTGTTGACATCAGTGTGGCGCGAAATAAGCTCGGATTCAAAGTTGAGGTTCTGTGCGTTTTCGCGCACAAATCCCCTGTTCCGTTCGCTAGTCTCGAGGCTGGATCGACGTCGAGGAATGAACAATGCGGCGCACAGAACGAGTGCCGTCCTCCCGTAGCCGTCTCGGCTAGAAAATCATGCGAAGGAATGGATTGATTTTTTGCCGTTGCCGTTGCTGTCTTCGGGCGATACCCCGAGGGTTTAGCTTTGCTCGGCCATGAGAATCGCCGCGAATTCTCATGGGACGAAGCGAGCGTTCCATATAGCTGTGCATGCCATCATCGATGATGGTTTCCATCATGAGATCATAATCAGCTCATGGATGGGAACTTGGGTGCTCCATATAGCCAATCTACTTGATATGTGTTCCTACTTGGATGGGTGTGTGGAAAGCATTAGCACCAGAGAGGCGGCCCCAAGTGCAGAAGTTCACTTGGGAGAGGAAAGAGTTGAAGAGCTGGATTCGTCGTGACCGTTGGAATACTAGGGCACGCTGACGAAACTTCTCGGTTTTCCGATTGTATTCTCCCCGGGGGCTCTCCTTGGAACCGGGTTCCATTCGACCCGATTCCTTCTACAGGGCACTTCTCGTGAGGACGGACTATCATTGAAAACGAGCTTTTACATACTATTGGAATATTTCTGTGGGTATATCGTATTATTACAAGGGAGAATCTTCCTACAGCTCAAGTTGGGCCTATCAACGCTCGCTCGGTTCTCACGGCTCTATCCCAGCCATTCCTAGATTACCGAGAACTCAGTAGCGGCGTAGGCTGCGGGCGACGGAGATTCTGAGACCGCTGAGGAGACCGATCCCGATCGGTACAGGATCGAGTGACCTTCTTCGACCTTGTCTCTTTGGCTCATCATGTCGGCCTGTAGTTCATTACCAGTAGGTGCCGCGGATGTGCACGAGTCCGAGCTTCGATAGGTGGGCAACCAAAACCCTGTACAGCTTGCATGCTTCAGTACAGCTGTTTAACTGCGGTTGAATCTCGCAGTCGCGAGAACCCGAAGATCGCGCGACTGACGGCGGCACCCCGCATCGCCGGTCAGTCTTCGACGGGAGAGACTCGAATTCTCTCAGCATGATCAATCATGGGACGCTGCGACGAGATTCCCTCAGGACTGCCCATCAACAGCCTTCACGCGATATTCCGACAAGGATACGTACGAGGGATACGACGTTACGACAACGATACCCCCGGGGTACCTGGTACCCCCGGGCCTGATACCGTTGTGGAATGATTATCCGCAGAGGAAGGCGACGCCGCCGACCCATGACCCCCAGAAGAATGCCGCCGCTTACGATTGACGACGGCAGAGACGTTCCGAGAAACATCTCCATCACGACACCTATCCCCGCTCACGAACACGGCCTAGATGTCCGGCTCTTTCTTCAAGGCTCTGCTCGCGGATGCTGGCCGACAAATGATGTCATCCGCCGTCACCCTTAGCGAGAACTCGCCCAAGCAGACATTAGGGAGTCCTGGCTGAGGTCCAAATGAGCACGTACACTACCTGTGATGCATGACGAAGATTCACGTGCTCGAACCTGAGGTAGAGGAAGCCTCCCCTGTATGCCAAACACCCCGAATAGAATTGCACTGATGTTCTTCCGAAATATCTCCGGGCTACGGAAAGTTTGTCAATGTTTCGATCTATCGTGTCTCGGTCTCCCTCAGTCGCGACTTCTTCTGATGCTTATCGATATTCGAGCAAAATTTTCATGTTAAGAGCTCAGAAAGTTAGTCGCCTTGGCTTTGTAGCAGAGTGTGAGCTAGCTGTCCCCTCTCTCAGAAGGTTTAGCGAGCGAGCGAGCTGTTGAGACCGCGGCCAGCGCGCCTCACCGCAGGGAGAATAGGGTCTAGAACCACAAGCAGTAGGCAGACCCACCCAGAAGCTGCCGATAAGCAAAGGCTTAAGACGTCTCCATCTGTGTTCTAAGATCTCCGGGCTTTCAATTTTCCCAACAGGGAAGGGTCGTTGGGCGGTGAAGTGGAGTTTGTGGGAAACCCCGAGGTATTGACTGTTAGAGTGCGAACTTGCCGGGGCTTCATTCAAGCAATCGGATTCCTTCGTGGGTTTCGTCAGGATGTCAAACCTTGCAGCCATTGAGGATGAACATGTTCTCGCCGAGATGGTAAGCAGAGCGAGCGAAGCGCATTAGAATAACGCCTAACTGAGAATCTATAGTGTCGAACTCTGGGATTCCGCGAGAGCCTCCGTCTAGTTTCGCATCATAGGAAAACGAGGATTTCCCTGCTCAGATGTGCCCCCGCTTATCACGCGGGACATATTTCTCCACGAACTATCTCCTAGGAAAATTATCTGTGTCTCATAAGGAGGCGCCCGAAGGATCGTATGTTCCCTTTGCGAGGAGCTCGGCGCACAGGACTGGACAACGGAAATAGATGACTGTCAATGCGCCCGATACTGCTTCTTCCCCTGTGCTCGCAAGCAAGTGTCGCGGCATAGTTCCTGCACAAGCTGACTCTGCCCACCGAGCGTTCTCTTTCTAGAAAGCTCGAAGCCTCCGTGTTCGATACGACGTTCGAGTCTCGACTGAGCACCTGGGTGGGATCGATCAGAAGTTTGTCTCGTATGAGACTTGTGAGATTCGATTCGGACAGGAACCTCGACGACTAGATACCTCTCGTTTATGCTGATGAGAAGCTTACCGGCTGCCTTGGGCAAGCTAATCTCGCTGTGGGTGGGGAAGACCTTTAACGATTCTGGGAATTCCGAGGTCGTCACGAAGTATTCTTCGTACGATCTGTCCATGAGATACAACGACCTTAGGGCCCTGGGGACGTTATACCAGCTATCGCTAAATCGAGAATATTTCGGATAGCCCTCAAAACAGGAAGGAATGGAGCTGGATGGTCTGCCTTGGCTGGGAATTTCATCTTCCGGTCGAAGGTCTTCAGTTTGGGAATGAGCGAACTTCTATGCTCATCCCGAAGTATGATGTCCTCTTCGGACTCTTGCTGAAGCCGACCCACGCACTGACACCGATTTGTGCGCAGTGATTCCCTCCCACGGACCATGGGAGGACTCCAGGAATGCCCTATCGATTGAGCCTTGCGGTGTCGAGCAAATGTATCTCTGTGTATCAATTGCAGTCAATGTTGCGATCACGTCCAGAGTGAGTCGACCACGAATCGTTTTTCTTCCTTCGCAGCTGGAAGTGGAGACGGAATTCGAGAAACGCGGTGCCATCCGGGCACGTTTGATGGAAATCAAAAAACAAAAGAAAGAAGAGCGAGAGGCTCAAGCAAAGAAACGCGAAGATGACCGAGAAATGGCCATTCGGAACAAAGCAGTACAAGCTGATCTGAAAAAACAGGCGAGTGACGCTCAATCCTGTGATCATCTCCCAGACTTAGGAGGAATACAACCATTCTGGATAGAAAAACTTCTCCAATCCGTCCCGAAGTCTTCTTCATGACCGAGCTCTATTTACCCCATACAGAGAACCCTGGAAATGTATGACGCGATGGCGAAGTCGGCTCCCGCTGGCAGCGCAAAAGTCATGGACGTCGGAATTTATAAAACCGGCGAGGCGGGTGAAGGCATTGTCACTTCGGTCAACCAGGTAATCTTCTGTCATCGATTCTAGCATCAAGAATAGCGATCTCTGCTAGAGAGCTATTGGCCTCAAATAGCGTTTCGGTGAGGGTGGATTCGATTTCCTGTTCTAGGGTCTGGTTGAAGACGCTATAAAAGAAACTGCGAAGCAGCGTGAGCTCGAGAAAAAGCGAATGCTGGCAGCATTCGAAGCAGCAGCCAAGTCTGGTCCTGCCGGAGCTCCGAAAGTAAGATGTTTTGATGCTCTCTTCCTCAAGGCTTCCTGCCCCCCTCCCTTCATAATCATCTCCGAATGGAGAATCGAAGAAGTAAATTCTCGAATTTACAGGAAGTGAACTTCGATGCTTTCAAAAGAGCAGACGTCAGTGGTTTCGACGCTTCGCGCAAGGAATACGATTCCACCATGCAAGTCTCTGGTGGCATTCCCCTATACGATCCAAACTTGATAAAGTCGCCGACATCCAGTACCCCGGCGTCCTGCATGAACGGTCCGGACTTCGCGGCAGCGTCCAGGAATGCGGATCTTCCGATGGACGCCATGCAACGAGCCATCAAAGAGCGTCAGGAATCCTGCGACGCCGAGAAGAAACGAATCTTAGCAGCCTACGCCGTGGCCGCTAAGCAAGGACCGGGTCCGAAACAGAACGTTCTAGACGATTTCAAGGTGAATCTCGGCTGCGGAATTCTAGATCAGCCTCCCAATATCCACCGATCAGAAATCCCCGGGGTTTGACTGAGCGGGTGTGGGTGTGTGACCTCCGCTTAGCCTTCCGATTGGCCTCCGCTTGAAATTCCTGATTGAAGCCGTCGAGAGGCACTGACGGGACCGACATCCCGCGGCTGGATACCCTCCAGACCTAGCATTCCTCGAGCTTCTTGTCACTTCCCGAACGTTCCCGTTCTCGAGGATCGTCGTTTTAGATTCACGCTGGGGGCAAAATGGTAGATCCGAATCAACTTGAAGTATCATCGCTCAGATGCTTATTCATTCTCCGCAGAATTTCAAGATCGATGACAGCGAGGCTCTCAAAACGGAGCACAGTTCCTGCGCTGGCTTCAAAGGCGGCGTTCCTCGGAGCCAAGCTACCGACGCTGCGAAATCCATGAGGTCCACCTGTTTTGCACCTGCAAAGCCCATGTAAGCTGGTTGTACCGTCTCGACAAACTACGTCGATCGATCGATTAACAAGCCGGACATGAGCTGTGACCGTTAGATTACATCTGTGTTAGTGGATACTCGCTGCAGAATCCGCTTTAACCCTCATTTCATCTCACCAATCAACTCGCGCTTCGCAATGGAACTCTCTGAGAGTTTTACGATACATGAGACGATCGGATCTCATTCCGGTCAGTCTTCTACACGCGGAGGATCGATCCGAGATCGGACCGACTCGAATCAAGAAACTGTCACGCCGGGTCGAGTGACCGAGTATTAAGAGAAAGTCAGTCCCCGGATTCGATCCCGTAGGTACTGAATGCGCGGAATTCGGAGGGGACACGATCATGGTTTCCGAGTCTCGAAGCCCTATCGTTTCGAGTTTGGAGAAACGCATTTTTTGATACTTCTTGGTTTCGAGGACTGGAACTTCGTCGATGCGGCGCGAATTCCCTAAAAGCATCGGACCGAACAGGAACCGTTGTCCAAAATCTGGGGGAAATCCCCGCTGACGCTTGGAATCATCGCGGTCGAGCCTAGATAGAGTCTCGAGTGCCAGGAGCTAGTGATCATTCGGAGTTTTTGGCGGATTTGAATAAATGGCTTCCTTTTAACAATTGCCGGAGCGTACTTCTTCCGCAGTCCGCCGCCTCACGCATGTGTTGCAGTAAGCACGAACTTACTCGCTATGGTCATTCAATGTCTCTGTAATAATTTCGTATGCCCGCTGTCCATCCTCGAGGAACGATTGACCCCCTTGCGCAAGGAGCATCTTAGCAGACCGCTCCTCTGACAAAAATCTCACCCTTTATGAAAAATGCAGTCGTAGTGTGCTCTCCTGCTTGCTTCCTTGTCTCAAACACAACGTAGCCTGAGAGAATTGAGACGTTCTCTTCGATCGCTAATCTGCTGAGGATCTGCGACAAACTCGTTGCAGGCCCCCGCCTGTGCTCAACATCCGTAGAGGCTCAACTTCAACTTACTCGATAAGTCCTCTCAGCTCGCCGCCGTCGACAAATACGCCTCCGTCTGCCGGCACACCTCGATCTGGAGGACAGGTGGGCACAAATCTGAATCAGGCTGTGGAGAAGCTCGAGAAGATGGACGCGATCCAGAAGGCGGTTCAGCAGCGCAACGAAGCCGCCGAGCAGGAACGCCAACGTATCCTAGCCGAGTACATAGCGAGGAAGAATGGCACCTTCTCCAGGGAAAGCACCCCTGCAAGGGAGAGTCAAACATCGAGGTCGAGCAGTAGTCCGAGAGTAGTTCGATCCTCGGCGTTCAGACCCATTCCCATCAGACCACCAAGACCGCTGAAATGATGTCTCTGCTGAAAAACTTCGGTCGGAACAGTCATGATTCCCCGCGAACGCACACCAGATTTTCGTGAAGTCGCTCCAGCTCGCAAGAGGCTGTAATGATGAACCCCAACTCCGAAGAGGCTTTGAAAGAGATGAGACGGAATTAAGGGGCTGGTGTAGAAAAAATGTGTATACGAGAATTTTGCTTGCGCTTGAGGTTGCAGCGGTCGTAGAGTTCCTTGAGCTCGACAGTCGACCACCTTCCCTTGTTTCCGTCTATTTTTCGTTATCACGCTTGTAATCCTCGGAAGAGGCAGTCCGTTACGTCACTGTACGGGAATTCAAAAAGAGATTCCCGATCGAACGCTAAGTAAAGAGTTTTTCCTTTTCGCAAACTTATCGAGCTTTACTGTATCGCTGAAGTCTTGTCCCCTCACAGATCTCTTTCAGACACTCCCAGGAGGCGATAATCATAACCGAAGTCTGAAGCGATCGAAATAAACATTCGACACCGGAGAAATGTCTTGGGCGTCTGGGGGTTCTCCCCGCACGGCGATGGCTGAATAGAACTGTCCTAACTTAACTAGATCCGCATCGAGTTGTCGATTGAAAGCGAGTTCACAGGCATCAACTGCAGCCAATCTGGATTTCAGGCCCCGGTATCGAGACTCGTCGATATCCACGTCCCGAATGCCGAGCTTGAGGACAGCCTGGCAGCAACTTTCGGCAATTACAAGAGAGTCATGGAATGTGTTCAACTCCCCTTTCTCGAAGGGCTGCTCGTCGAACTCGACGTCCAGCGGAGCTTCTTCTGACGCCAGTGCCATCTTTATCAGAAGCTTCGCGAACGCTTCTTTCTCCCTGCACATCTCCACGCACAGATCTAACAATGAGTTCAAAGCGGTATCTCTCTTAAGGCTCTCTGTAGAAATGCTCGAGATGCCGACGACGATCTGGTTCCTCACGTGAACATCATTGTCCATGACCAAATTCATGAGACCCTCACAGAGCATCAGGAAATTACCGGTAGAGTTCGATTTCTCGAAAATCGCTCGACCATGTGTCTCCATGAGCTTTCGAGCGAGATCGGCCGCGACGCTGCGCATGGCTGGGGGTTGGTTGGCCGCGGAGTACTGATGCATAACTCCAATGCTTGAAACCGCGAAATCGACCGAAAGTCGAGCGACGTGCGCCGCGATGCAGGAAAACATAGACACGGCGACCGTTGGTATGGTGACGGAGGGCAACTCAACGAGGAGCTTCCTGATGAACGTTTCCAACTCCTGTCCAACTGCTTCTTCGAGGTGTTTGGTCGCGAGGTC
This sequence comes from Galendromus occidentalis, assembly GCF_000255335.2. NCBI lineage: Eukaryota > Metazoa > Arthropoda > Arachnida > Mesostigmata > Phytoseiidae > Galendromus > Galendromus occidentalis. Next base: position 109,694 of record NW_003805463.1, read on the forward strand.
CAAGGCCTTTGGGGCAGAAGAGAAGCATTCTCGATATGGGGAGGGAGCTCCAAAATTATGCGATTTTCAGTCCTCATCGCATGCTCGACGGGCTAGAAAGGAGAAAATCTCTCAATGAGAGGTACTCACGAGTTGTGCGACGTGGGGATGCTCCACTTGGGTCCTCAGAAGTATATCGGTCATCACGGCCGGTAGAACAAGGGTATTGTCGAGGCACCACTCCAACAACCCCATCTTGTGATGGTCGGTGACCACATCGGTTGACTTTATGTCGCTGATCAGAAAATAATATTTTTTAGGACGAGGTATTTCTTATCCTTCGTGGGTCGAGGTCCGAGATGGAGTCCCCAATGAATCTTCTCGGAAAACGGTACCCGACCCATAGCTGACTCACCCAAGCTCACACTTGTAGTGGATTATGACCCGTTGTAGATCCGTGTGCGACACAGCGCCGAATTCGGTGAGTCGTAGCGAGCCGAGGTCGGGCTTACGCACCCCGAGGCGCATCAGTAATTGGAGGTAAAGCGTAGCGATCACACTGCATCGCGACGCTAGGAAGAATTCAGAAAGAGCCAATTTGTCGCGTATCGTTTTCTTGGTCTCATCCGTACAGCTCGGCAGATCGAGAACAGCTTCGATTTGCAGCAAAAGACCATGGAGGTTGTTCCGAGGTAGCCTCGTCGGTTCTACGCCGAGGAACCTTGACATTTTGATGGACACCAATGATCCATGCAGTCCCGTCGGAACGATTGCGGCGAAAGCCTTAGCAGCAGTTTTCCTTATCGAAATCATCGGCGAACTACAGCAAGGCTCCAGAAGTGGAATGAAGGCCACGAGTTTGCATTCGTCTATCGATGGAAAAAGTCGCCCAAACAGCAGTAGAATCGGGAAAAGGCCTGGATGCTGCAAACTGAGAAACGCAAATCGCTTATGCTTTCATCTCCGTTTAGGCTCGCTGATTTTTGCGGTGCGACAACAAACGAGGAAAATCCCTCGTATTTGTGATCAGGATTGGTATCAAGTCTCCCTCACGGTGTTTTCGCAAGATCGCTCATCCTTCGGCGGAGGAAATCGAACAAGCCCGGGAAGCGCAGGAAGAAGATATGTCCCGTCAGACAATTCTTGCGTTCGATGTCCTGTTTAGATCTGTTGACACCGAAGATCCTCGTGATGAGAGACGAAAACAGGAGCGTGCAGGAGTTTCGCACTCCCCAAACCGGGTGATCGAAACCTTCTAGGGCGGCCCTCATGCCCCTGGACACGTAAGCCATTATGCTCTCACCGAGCCGAGTGTCTCTTCGGGAGGAAATTTCTGTTATCCGGGGAGGTAGGGATTCTACGTTCGAATGGTCCAGAGATCTTCTGAGCCTCGGAAGGAACTTGTAAACTTACTTGTATAGAGCTCTGAGAACATTTAGAGCATGAACTCGAGCCACTTCGGTGGATTTGGATTCAGCCAGAGGGAGAAGAGCTTCCATAGCTTGTTTCAGTGCGCGACCATTATTAAGTTCGGGCTCGCTCACAACCACAGCCTAGATAAAGTTTTCTCCATGAGTTGCGAGAGCGTTGGAAAACGTATTTCCATGCTAGAGACTTTGCACAAACCTGAACAATGAAGGGCAATCCTGCGCTTCGACGCGTCGAACTGACGGCTCCATCGGTAATTTTCTCGACGAGCTCCCGGAGCCAAGTGGAAGGAAATCTGTTCAGCCCAGCTATCGTGCTTCTCCAGAGAGCAGTGCACAAACTCGAGAAGCCCACGTAGGCTTGCTCGAAAGCACCCCTATGCCGAACCGTGCACAATTCTGCAATCAAGGCATGAAGACCCTGACGTCGATCGAAGGCTTGGTGGGACGTCGATGGGAATAATCATTACTACCTTTAATACGGTGACTATACATATATCCTATCCCTCACCGTCCATGAAAAATGCGCCCATCTCCTGGAACTTGCCGACGGGCAGTATCTCTTGCGCAGTAAGACGATTGAGGTGCACCGCGAGGACGCCGAACGTTAGAGATACTTCTTTATGGGATCGCCAGCAGCAAAGTAGCAGCATCTGAGATGCAACGGCGCACGCTTTCACTGTATCCGCGCCCTCTGGAATACGGAGCAGTTGGGATTCATTCAGGATTCAGGTGAGGACCCACGCGGAATCGATTTGGAAGGTAATTCAGAGTTCAGGGGAAATGGGGTGAGCAGGAGAATCCCGGGAGACTCACCGAGGTTCTTGCCAAACCCCTTGAGGAGAGCCTCCTTGAACTCTTCCTCGAGTTCTGGGTGCTCATCGATCTGAAGTTGACCCTCCGGACTGGCGTTCGTCACTAGCGGACTGGCGATTTTCGCGATTGCCGCGCATTGCTCGATCAGGCTCTCGAAAATCTCTCTATACTCGGGAATCAAATCGATCGGAACCGTCTCCGCGAGTAGATCGTTGAGCAGACTTCTCAGGCAAGTGAGCGCACCGTACATAGGACTGGACGACGAAGCTTCCACCAAGCCTATGGAGCATGAGGTGATGTGAACGTTGAAATTACAAGCGACCTCCTATGGAATTCACTAGAACATCGACTGACCTTGATTTTGAGCGATTTCAATTTGCGAGGAGAGCTCCCGACTGACCGCTGAGATTATTTTGAGTTTCTTCAACGCATCCGAGTTCGATGCGATCACGCGTAACATATAGGCGGCTGTGACGCAGTCGGGAGGACGCGCGGACCTTGTCAGAGCTACGCATCGCTCGATCCAAGCGTCGGGGCTGCTCGGTGAAAAGGAGATTTGGTTCGAGGCGATCTCACGGATCGACGAGTCGGGATTACCCGCCTCACCAGTGTAGGGGAGCAAATCCGGTGGTATGGTGGCCAGAATTTTCACCACAGCGGTTTTATTGCTCTCATACGTATCCTGCAAAGAGATATCATTATTGAACGTCAAGCATAAGTAGGATGACGCCTGATTCCCTATCCGACTATCGTCGAATAGTCTCACGTACCTTTATGCATTGCAGAATCGTAGCCGCCTTCGACCGCGTCCACTGATCGCCCATCCAGGGAGACAGAAGCTCCAGGAGCATGAGAATCGTAGAACGAGTGAAGAAGTTACAGCCCGGCCGAAGTTCTCCAATACAGAAGTTGAACATCCAAATGACAAAATCCTTCTGTTTTCTGAAACGAGCATCTTTTGCTTTCTCAAAGAACTGATCCATCTGATTGGTCCACTGAATGCGAGTAGCCGGAAGAGTAATTCACTCACTCGAGCACGCTCTGCTTCGCTTCACCGTAGACCGGGTGTTCTCTGCTTTTCCAATATCTTGGACTTTCATGCATTCGTAGGATGAGCTTTTTGAAGCTCGAAAACATTGCCTGTCGCAAGGCTTGGCTCTGAGTTGAGCAATTCAACTTGAGGAAAACTTCAAGATGGCTAATGATCCTGGGGTTCAGAGGTTCGCAAGACTTGGGGCAGTCAGTCAGAACCTGGAGGAGGCTCAAACGCATTCTGGGAAGGAAGGGAATATTTCGTGGGGGCTCATAATCTTTCAAACCCAACCGCGCAGGTACATATACGCGAAGGAGGGCGTAGCGGATATTCTCTGCGGACGTCACGGAATTCCGTTCAAATGCTTACTTCTCATCCGCAGACCACTGGGCGTCATCCATTATCGACGGATGATCGAGGAGCTTCTCCAGGGGCAGAAGCTTCAGAGCTAGCAGATTCACAGGTAATTCATCACATTTCTTGAGAACTATATCACTCAGCGACGGATAGAGCTTGACGAGATTTGGTACGAGGTTTTCGATGATTGGGGCCCTTCCCTCGACGAACACTTCGAAGAACGGAGTCAGCCAGATGTCTTCCCAGCTGCAGATATTTGTTTCCCTTACCATTCGAATTGAAACAGAACATTTTGAAGGTACTCGACGCTGAACCGCGACCGTTCACACTCACTCGGGGGGTTTCTCTCTCAAATGCGCTCTGCCGACGTCCCTGAGGAAGTCTTGAACATACGGAAACATGCTCTTTTCGCTGAGAGTTTCGTATATTTCCCGAATCAGATTCCGATTCAGGTACGGACCGACTTTGATGTGTTTCGCGATCATCGTCAAGGGAGCGTATTTGCTCTTTTTGTGATGAGGCTCTTCGAGCACGCGCGCGAACGTCGATTCCAGGAACTTGGCGTATCTGCCGTCCTCAGTTTCTGCCAGAGCGTCGAAAACGAGCTCCATGAGTGCTCTACCCTGATGTTGCACAGCCTGTAGAGGAAGAGGCGAGGAGTTCAGGCAAATCGTCCACTCATTGGTCCATGGAGGAACGAGGCTTGGAAGAATCGTCATCTCACATCGACAAAATGTTCCGCGTTGAGCGAGGCGATCGTCAACAAATTCTCGTGGGTTTCGTGCAGAAGCTCTGGAACCTGGTCTCTGAACTGCAAAAGTTTTTCCGTCCATTGAAGTACGGTGCGACTGCAAGTCAGAGCGAAAGGGGGCTTCTTGTGGAATTCTGCAAGGGGAAGACTGAATTAGTCGGAATCGCCTATGGGTTCCCGGTTGATGATTCTCTCGTAAGTCAAACAAACTTCTCGGGTTGGATCGGGAAACAAACCTCCGAGTGATTCGAGTCGACTCAGTTCACACAGTAGCTCTCTGTAGAACTCCCGGCAATTTATTTTCTGACTGTTCAGGGGTGTCACGTTGATCATACCAGCGATGAAACAAACATGAGCGAGTGGATCCTCTCGTAGATCCCCTATTTGAGACCTGTAGACTTCTTCTGGATCGTCCTCCTGGAGGATCAAGATCTCCGGAAGGGAAATCCCACAGGCTAAACGGCACGGGAGCGTCTGGATCTCTGCAAAGATATTCCTCGCCAATGATTCTTCGTGTTTCGCTGATTCGAGGAACATATATCCTATGGGAAGGAAATATCATGCTGATCACGAGTAACCCGAACACTGGACTAGCTCGGCTCACCACATAAGAGAGCCTTTTTGATCTCGCGAGCGAACTCCGGTGGAAGCTCTTTGCGGGAGCCGTGTTTCGCCAATAATGTGCTGCACCGAACAACCTTCGACGCCTTATCGAATACATCTTCTCGGTCGGTCGCAACTCCCTGCCTGGGGGAAGCGAATCAGACTCATCTTCTCGTCAGATGGATTCGACAGGGATATGTACACACATTGCTTGTCCTTGCACGGAGACTCACCGATTCAGAGCATCCATTGCTTCCTTTAGATACTTGAAAACCTTTTCCTCTCCGAGAAGGAGAGCCTGCAAACCGTGGGGGTGCCATGCACTAAGGATGGCGAGTTCATTCACGGAAGCCATCGATTCGGGTTCCTTCTGCATGAGAAACAACATACGTCGCCATAACACGGGCGCCACTTCATCCGGGGATCGATTTCGCAGAGCGCTTCAGAAGATCAGAAATCAATTACCTCTCGCATCTAAGTTCACGGAGCTCATGATCTGACTCAGAAACTTATCATCTTCGCCAGCGCGAAATTCATGATGACATAATCAATGATGGGGATAAAGACTGCCAGCGGTCTTCTGAACTTACCCGAAAGCAGCGCGTCGGAGTGCTGCAGTTTCAGACGAGCTCGCGGCAAGATATACCACGCACAGGAACTCGATGATTTCCCCATGGTCTACGCTTGACAAGGTCTGCAAAAATCGTCAGTGTCTCAAAATGAGGCTCTTTCGACTGAACTGATGAAATTCTGATTCCTCTGGGGAGCTGTCTCTCATCCCCCACGCTCCCTTACTTTGTGTAAGCAGGAAACCTGCTGTCCCACATTCTGGCAGTCCACGAAAAAAGAAGCCCTCGCCGTCGCTGGGGACAGAAATATGTGGTCAAAGACGGGATAGGACGCCCTCTCGATCTTTCATGAGATTCGCGGGCTGCTTCCCGTCTGGAGAAACTTTTCTGCATCCCCATCAGAATTCCAGAATGGAACAGGAGCTCACCAGCCTGCTGGTGATACACGTCGTCCTCGGGGATTCGGAGTATTCCCGAAGGGAGTCGATCGGTTTTCCTCATCGCTCAAGTTCCCCTCTCGTTCTGGTAGGATCAGGGAGATCGTGGGGTCGGGTATATTTAGAGGAGATCTGAGAACCTAGAAACCATCGAATCCTTCAATGTATTGACCGCATCATCCTCATGAGGAGCATGAGATCCGTCTGGAGATTTCCCTGAGTAGTGTTATGAGCCAACCGTCGGCTCCGGTGGAATGACAAAGTTCACTGAGGTTTATGCCGGTGCGCCGACACTCGACACGTGCGTTCACCGCGGATTCATCTAAGCGACGGAATGGCACCCTAAATGACGGAAACAGCGCGGCGGAGACATCTCGACTGCATAATGAAAAGAGTAACCTCCGTGTAGCCCGTGAGCTCGTCCAGTGAGACGATGTTCAGGCTCTGAAGGTCCCGTCAGCCGCTCCCGCTGATTGACAGCATAAAAAATGGCGATTCTCTTCGCTTCATTTGTTTTTTCGTAGTATACTTCCACTGAGGGACCCAATTCATGATCGTGACTCGACAGGGAGGGCTTGTCTTCGAGAGCTCCACTTAAGCAGACCATCAGAGCTCGGGGTCATACGCTCTTCTCTCGCAAGAGAAGAAGAGAAGGAAATGATCGACTTGAAATTGAGGCAGACCAGTTCCGTCTCAGAATCGGATTCGCAGAGCGGATTTACGATCGGCAGCGCTCAAGCTGGAGAGCTCGAAATCAGAGTTATAGGGAAAATCTCGCCTATCCATTCGCTGCCGAAGGAGAGGGGAGGGAGTGGGAGTCAGCAAACGGACTCTGAAGGAGCGAATCCCGGAGTTACAAGTCACAAAGCCCCAATGAGGTGGTTTTTATTTTCGATCACAGATCAGTGATGACATTGGGCTTCCCGGACGGCAGCCTCAACTCGTCGCTCCCGCGGGTAGGGCTACCGATGTGAAACCTGACTCAGACATCGTGGGAAGCTGAAACAGTCAGTGGAGTTAGGACGAGATCCGCGTCAACTCGAGACTCAGAGCGAGCGATACCGCTGCTTCACGATCTACGGTTGGAGGAGGAACCCCTACCTCTTGCCTGGGTTCTGCAGCTTGGTTCGATCTCCTCCTTCGCTTCAGAATCCGTCCCCAAAAAGCATCGGGATGCGAATAATACGCGAGGCAACCGAGAAATACCGTGAGGACAGCGAAACCGGCTAAGCCAATGGCGATGATGACCGCGATCTGCGGAGAAAGATTTGGATGAGTCTGGGGTCCAGCGCAAAGCGTGGTCGGAAGAATGTACGAAGGAATCTGGAGGAAGCTCTCACCTGTCCTCTCGCGGTCGTGGAACTGAGTACAAACTTGCCCTGCACTATTCGGTCGCAAGGGTCGGACTCGGAACGACTCCAAACCAGACTTTCCACGACGAGCTCTATCCCCTCGTCATTCGGAGAAGTTTTGTACTTGCATCGCTGATCTTGGGAAACATCCGTATAAATCACTGATTCAGGGTGTCGAGATGATCTCGACAGCCGCGTCAAGCAAACACACAATTATTGTATTCCTAGATCGATGGCCTGCCCCGCCGTGGACAACTCTCCTCGGTCCGCCATGAGTTGAGGACTTCCCAGGATACTGTTTCGAAAAGTTTTTGACCTCACCTTTCGGGGAACACTCTACGATTCCGTCAGTATACACCCTCACATCCCACGTCCCGACGACGTTGACCGCAGGCCCCGCGAGAAGCTCGATCTGCAAGGTTCGATCGGTAAAGAGGGTTTCAAAGGAGCGGAAATCTGTCGCGCGGCTTAGAGTTCTAACAAAGGGCACGGAGCTGGAGCTCCTCTAGGAGAGTGGGCAAGAACGACATTTACCGGGCCACAGAACTCGTTCGAAGAGCCACTTGAGGCGCTAACAGCCACTAGAAGGCTCGCCACAAGCAACTTTTTACACAGCATGTCGGCGTGAGTGGATTCTCAATGCCCGTGTTCTCAGTTTGATCGTATTTATGAGCTGGAGTCGAAAATCTGATAGGTATGGAATTACATCATCGGGATCAAATTCTACGTCAGCTGGTAGCTGTGATCGAAGCAATGAGCTTAATGAACTGATTCAAAAGCGGAATTGGAGGCCTGGGAGCGAAGTCACGGGTAAGAAACAAGCTAGGAGTGAGCGAATCGTTCTCGGAGGCATCTGTATTTTAGGAGCTCTATCTGCGGAGGATCACTTTCGCTCTAGTTCAGAATCATATTCCGATTCAATTCTTTACGGGGATCCCAGCCATGACAGCTCATTCTTCGAACGCGGGTCGTCCGTACTCTGGTAAAACACGGCTGACAGGAATTTTCTGGGCCATCGAAGGAAATAATGCAGAATCGTTTACGAAATGCGCACAGTCCGAAGTATGCCTGATTCGATGAACTCTCCTCTATGAACGCTCCCTTAAGAAATCCTCGGTTCTCGATTAGGAATTTTATTTATTGAATCATATATCCCAGATTAGCCTATGCTTAACAAAACACAATCTGTAACTTATGCGTTGCGCCGTTCGGATCACTGAGCTAGGGCGCCGTAGACAACTCGGCAATCGGCTGTTCGAGTGAAGCGAGCCTCATCCAGGCCAGTTCTACGATACCGGGCACGTTTCCCTGCCTTCCCTTCCGATGGAAGAACGAATTAACTCTCTCAGAGGAATACAAAGTTTTCTTCCTTCCCGGAGAATTCAGTGACCTCGAACCCTGCGAGGTCTAATTCGTCCTACGGATCATGCGGGGAATGGGAAACGGTGAACTCTTTCAAGTTGCACTGGTGAGTAAATGCATGATTCTGCCGCATCCCCCTTGAGGTTCACTCTGCGATACGATTTTATAAATATTGTGTGTCTCGCAAACTTACTCCTCATTGACTTTGGCAGCTCAGTCGCACTCGAACACTATCGTAAACGCACGACAATTATTCTGCTCAGACTCAGCTCAGCGTAGAACAAATACGGCAGCACAGCTGCCCCCCCCCCTCCGTCCTAACCCGAACAGACTTGTCTGCTGGAGAACTCACAAGCAGTCATGTTTTCCGCTATGGCGCAGGTAGAGGCAATATATTCATTCCGCGCGTATCCGAATAGATATCAAAGTTCCTCCGAGTCTCGAACATTATCTTCCAAGATTGTATTGAATATGTAAAAGTCTTGGAACGTTCGGGGTGAATAAATATTAAAATCTACTTTATTGATCTATGTGCTGCCTCTCATCCGCAAGAAAATATCACTAAACAAGGAAAGACCACAGCTCTATATCCATGGATCCGACATCATTCAACAATAGCACTCGAGCGAATAAAAATGATTCGCAGTTGTGCGAAATCTCGATTCCCCCAAATCATAAAGCATGGCATGGGAAAAAACACGGGAGGGCATTCGAAAGATCTCATCGGGCTCGCCGCGAATGTTTCGGAGTTGGGATCACTCCCCCTACATCGGAATGTTTCACAAATTCGTCGACGCGTCTAGCCAGTCATTCTTGCTGCGAAGGAAATAAGTCCTCACACTGCCTTTTCCCTTGACGAAGATTTTTCCTCGCTCCTGAACCGAGAAACTTTGGTCGTCATGAATCAATTCGTAGACCTCCTCAGTGATCTGTGAAAAAGGTAGCGTTGCAGACTTTAGTCAGATTGTCCGGTTCGGCCTTCACGCAGACGGAATCAGCGTGGATTCTCGCCACGAATCTCGGCTGAGGGAACCGGACCTGAATTCTACCCGCTTCTCCTGTAGAGTCCATTCTCGACGCCATGTTGACTGTATCACCCCAAATGTCGTACTGAGGCTTCGTCGCCCCGACTACACCGGCGATCACGCCTCCGACCGATATACCAACGCGGAGTCGGAAGTCCTGCCAAGAATGTTGGTTGATTTCCTGAGGATAAATCGTAGATGTTGGAATCTGCAGGGACTTTTGGTACTATGAGAACTGCCGTGGCAGCTGCGAGATTTCGTGGTTCCTGGGATTTATTGCACCATTCTGCGTCACAACGCGTCAGTGACAGTAGGCTTACCTGGAGCGCTTTCTGCATCGCGATTGCGAAACGGAGCATAGTTTTCGCGTTCTTCCGGGGATCCTCCGATCGAATCCGACGCGAATCGCCTACAGGCAAACAACTCTGGAGAGAGAGGTTATCGGGGGTTTAGTCAGCGTTCGTATCGACTATCTTCATCTTCCTGCAGCTCTAGAATTTGTAATCGAATTTTGTAGTCTGTTTCTGTGAACTCACATCATTTGAGCCCCTGCCCGGCTCTAGTCCCGTAGCAGCCATGTAGGTGGACCCCACAGTTTTCAGTTTCTCAACTCGCGAAAACTTGGAGTGGTACAGAAGTTTATCGAACTCGCATATCACCTGTAGCGGGGAATTCGATATCGTAGGAATAACTTAATGTACTATCTTTCCTAGGAATGTCTCTCCGTATCAGAGGAGTTGCTCGAGGGATCTGAATATTCTTCACCTCATTGAGAATTCTCAAGCATGATGGTCCTTCTTTCGAGCAGTTTGTCGTCTCACGGTAGAACTCGATGAAGTTCGGAATCGACGCAAACATGACTGAGACGCTCTTGTACACTTCATGGTATAGATCCTGGAAAGAATTATCGTCGTATTCCGCGAATTCTCCGGGATTCCAGCGTCGGAGGTCTTCGGAGAACTGTCCGTGATACTGAACGCGAGCTCACATTATTGTTCTTCGAGTCTCTATCGAGATAATACTTCGCCACATGTACTGGCAGAAGGTTTTCTAAGAGTATATGATTGGATTGAGCCATGATCTGCGCCTCGTTTCTCTCATCGTCCAGCCTCTGAGGAATGTGGAGATGGTTAGCTCGAGATTCAACATCGTCCCGGCCGAGTATGTAATCAAGGACGACTCATATTATATCATTCATATACGTGTACTCATCGCCGTACGTACTGACCTTCTGGGACAGAAAGTCTACCCGGCTCATGTATTCGATTTGTCGATCCAAAACGTGCAACAAACACAACATGTAAGTTAAGTAGAAGAAATACACAACGGTGTCATCGTAATTCATGAACGCCCTGCAAGAGTACGAAATAATCCGTTTTCATTCCGAGGCTATGCTCCTTCCGGAATGGTGGAGTGGCAAGACTCGGGAAAGCTTTCTTTCGGTCCATCTCCGGTGACCGACTGAGCCGCTCTCGCATCGCTTGCTTACTCACCAGTCAGATACGAATAGAGGGTTCGCGGAAGAGTTTTTCTGATCGTAGTGAACAACGTAGCAGACGATTGCCAGACAGTTGAGGATCAGCTTGTAGATGAAATGGATCCGGAGGAACACGGTTTGGCCGGTCATCGAAAGTATGATCGAGAACGTGTAGCTCTGTGAGTCAGAGAGAGAGATTTCGTCGAGAATGAAAAGGGTCCGAGAATGAAGAGGGCCATTCGGTCTCTCCATGCAATCTGAGCCTGAATCGTGAATCGGGCCGATTTCTGCCAGAAGCGATCCGATACTCATAATGCATAATCATCAGTCCTCTCACCCATGGTAGAATCTGGTCTTCAGGTGCTGCGTTGATCTCCGCGTCAGAAGAAAAGGAGTCGTCTATGGCGAAGGGTATGACTGTCGTCGATGTGGTTGTTGTGGTGGTAGGGGTTTTGAGCTTCAACAAGGGGAATATGATAATTTTACAGAGCATCAGGGAACCCCTCCCGAGATTCCCCCTATATATGAGCCTGAATATTTTCGCCGCTTGACATTTGAGGAACTTACCGCATTGTTAGCATTGTTCCTTGAGTTGGGCATTATAGCGAGTCCCATGAGAGCGAGGACAATTATGAAAAAGGAGCAGACCAGCCAAATGAGCAGGCGGAGCTTCCTGCTGTGAGTGATGAGGTTCCCGAGCTTCATGTGCAGGGCGCGAGGAAATCGCGACAGCTCTTCATTCTTTTTCTGATCGAGGAATCATAGTGAAGATCAGCAATAGGTGAGCTCGAATCACAAATATGAGGCTCTGATGGGACGATGGAGATACTCACGATCAACTTCACCCAAACAAAGCCGGTCCACGCTGCTATGTTGACACCGAGGACCACCAGGAAAGTTATCGCGTAGAAGGTTACACTCCATATCGGCGCCGTGCCGTAGGATATCACAGTAAAGTGCACAACTGTCATCCCGACCAGTACAATCAGGAGACAGAGAAGGTAGTACCTGGGAGACAGGACGAATTTCGAACATGAGTCCCCTCCCGGCTCATACTCGAGAGCTCAGTCCTCCCACTGCCGATTCCATTAAGTTCGTTTGCGGAAAATAGAAATTAATCAAACCTGAAGAGGGGATCTGGTTGTTTGGTGTAAAGACCTTCGAGACCCTTCTCGGTGAATGTCAGGAATAAAGGATGGATTCCATCGGGACGCAACCATTGGTCACGTTTGCTTAGCTTCATGCGATAGATTTCCTGAGGAAAATCCGAAAGCTCGGGATTCGAAATTCTCAATTATGCGACTAGGGGGGACGAATTAGCCGCGATAAAGCAACGAACCTTCTCTAACATCGTATTGGTTTCCCTGACCATTCTCTGGAACTGTTGCATCGAACTATCCAGGATATTAGTTTGACGCCGCCTGAGGATCGTCATGGTGTCCAGACTTGATCCTCTTTTGTAGCTGGAATGGAAGTTCTACTCAACTCGAGGAAGGGGCCGAACTTTCCACAAAGGAGAAACTCGAAGCTCATCAGTCTGGAAATCTTCTCAGTCGACTTATAACTTCAAAATAGAGAACACGACGCCGCCGAGAATGCGACCTAGTTTCGACTCACCCAATGAAGTTGCGGGCTCTGGCGGATATCGAGTTCTGTTTCTTTATGAATATGCTCCCGTTTCGGCTGACAGGCGCGCTCGCAGCTGTAATTGGCTCTTCGAGTCACTCAACTAGCTCATTCGGTGGCCTCTTCTATCAAGCATAAGAAAAATGACTGGATCTGCTCACCGGCAGGAGCTAGGTTCCCGTTCTCCGTCGGAATACTGATGGTGTCGGCTGAGTTCCTCCCTTTGATGGCGCTCCTCTTCGTTTCTACGCTCGAATCTAACTGTTGGAGCTCTATGCCATGTTCCTTGAACTGTGAACATTCGATTTTGAAGGAAACATAACAGCTGCCGGAAATACTCAGTTGCAGACTATTCATTGTCGAAGGGTGCCCTCACCTCGGAATAAATTACGTTTCCACTCCACCTGCCCAAGGTAGACGTTCTCTTCGCGGTGAGCCTCGGCGAAGGATGGATGAAGAATGTCTGCAAACCAGTTTGCTGGACGAATTCATCGCCTCCGGTCCCGTCCCGCAAATCATAGGAGCCCCGCAACTGTTCCCTGGTTTTCTCCGTGATATGTACACACCTGCAGCGAGAGTTCGGAGCTCGTAACGCAGGCGAACCGTCGACAAGTAGTAGTGTTCCCGCGATCTCCGTCATACGGCGCGGATGTAGAAGCGGTACAATATGTGCTTATTATTATTTCCGGAGGCTCTTCAGCCAGGCTCGGAGCGGAGATCTACTCTCGTACTTACCCGGGTTTGCCGCTCTGTTCCATGTGCGACGCTATCTGAGCATCGATGCTCCAGATATCGAACTGCCACCTCTTTAGACCGAGAACCCCACTAAGCACGTTACCAGTGTGGATTCCTATCCTCATATCGACGTCGACTTCCCGCTGCTCTCTAACATGACGGATGATCTCGATCATGTCGAGCGCCATGTTTACACAGTTGTTAGCGTGGTTTTCCTGAGGCTCGGGAATTCCTGCGATGGAATGCGTTTCACGGTTGAGCGAATACGGCCTACTTCTCCCTTGGAATCATCCCGTTTCCCACCCCCCTCAGTACGGCACGACTTGTGGGTTCCTCGAAGTCGCTCCGCTTCCAACTTCCCGTCACGCACCTGACACACAATAGTAACAGTCCCCGAGGAGTTTGATCCTGAGGCAGTTATTTTCTCCGCTCGCTCGTCGAACTTGGCGTAAAGTTGGTCGAGAGTCTCCAGCAACGCCGCCGGGTTCAAAGCAGACGCGAGCTGCATCGAGTTCACGATGTCGGCATAGAGAATCCTGGGAATGAGTTGGAAGAGGTGAGAGATCTTAGGCCCGAAGAGCGAAATATATCGAGGGAGCGGGACCCTTCCGGGTCGGAGGGCTCACTCACGTCACATTCGGATGCTCTTGGATGTAGAGTTCGTTGAAGCCGTGTCGCTGAACTAGTTGATTTGTTTTGAGCTTGACAATGCGATCGCGGAGATCTCTGCGAACTTTCTCCGTCGTCTCACATTTAGGCATTATCGATAACATGAGATGTTCTTCGCGCTCCTGGAAGGACCGATGAAATGAGTTTCTCGATCCCTTCTCTGTCATTGAAGATGCAGAAAAGCATCCGCGAGCTTACTTTCTCGAAATTGATTTTGCACTTGGTGCGAAGGAGGTTTCGTCTGTCCAGGAAGGATTTCTTATTTGTTATATCCATTAGGAAGCGAACATAACAGCCAACGAATAACGCGATCAAATGCGCCACGAATTCCGCCGCAACCTAGAAGTGAATAGGGACTTTAGAAATGCTGCAGTCGCACGGAGCAAATGAGTGGGGAGAGACCCCCCGTCAGAACGTCGGCGAGTAAGATACCAAAGGGTATGAAGGAGAATACGCTTGGTGCAATAGGAAGGCACGTGGGGGCGATTTCAGCCGAATCCAATCAACAGATAAGTGCAAGCAAGCCATCCCAATCAGTCGTTGCCCCATTGCTTGGAAGACTCACGAATTTCGTCCGTCCCTTATGTGAACTATAGATTCGAAACGAGACACCGAACTCAATGAGCACCAGCACGAGCCCGGCCAGGGCTGCTTGTTTCTTCTTCGGGAACGGCAGAAATATCGTAACACCCAAGACGAAACAGAACGAGTTCCGTATCCTCGTCGGCCCATCATGGAATGTGTCTTCTGTCTGGAATAAATACGATAAACAGTGAGACCTAACAATGTTAGGAAGAGGACGACGCATCATCGAGTTTCTCGTAGAATTGCGAGCGAAAATTGTTTGTCTTCGGGGCGTGGGGTCCCCAGAGTATACTTACGCCCCAAACGAAATCGTGCAGCGTAGCTCCGTATTCGGCGAGGAATCCCACTGCTATGAGAAGCAGGCTCACCACGAGTCTTGTCGCTTCTCGCCGAAAAAAGCGTTCTCTCAGAGCGAGTAAGAAGATCACAATATCAACAACGAGCGCCACAGATCGAGTGACGATCGGCACAACGGTGAACCGGGTGCGCTCAGAGGGAGGCTGTCAAACGAATCGGATATCGTCGATCAATCAATCAAAGTACGTCAGTGTCCTTCAGGGCCGACACGGCTAGATAAATATGTAGTAGATACTCGAAAGAGACCGGAATGCCCGGAGACTTTGTGCGAAGAATGAAGGTTTATGAGACAGATTCTTGTTTCATGGGCCAGCTCACCTCAAACTGTTGTCCTTTGGCGAGCGTCAGCAGGGCGAGCAGAACGGGAAAGAAATTACAGACCGTGCAGACGATGAGATACACGACCTATGGATGAAACTTCCGAATTCTCACCAAGGTCTCAGCCATTGCGGCCTCCGATCGAAGATCGCGATTAGGTACCTGATCAATCCAGGGGGCGGGAACATCAAATTTTGAAAGAGCGCTTACCATGAGCGTGTGGTGGACCCGTCTCTTGTATATTCGATAAAGATTCTCCGTGTCGGTTGTCTTGAGAGTTCGCTTCAGACGAAGAAAATCATCAGTCAGCAAATCCAAAATTAACTCTTAGCGCAACAGAATTCAGTGACGATTCAGAACGGGCAGAGTCGTATCCGGAATACGGAAAATTCGCTTTACTCACATTGAGGTAGCTGCGCTGGAATACTTGTTCTTCGACATCTGTCGTCAGCTGCTCGGTGATCACCGAGGACGGTAAGCTATGGCTTCCGAGGCTGGCTGAAAGAATTGGGGGAGGGAGAGGTTTACCCAGATGCTTCAGGCTGGTAGGAATCTCCCGCCCATTCTGATTCCTGATCCATGGTCATTTATCCCTAACTCTCGATACCCCCGCTCTCACCAATCGATTGTTTGACGACCAGGAACAGCCCTCCCCCTGGCCCCATGTCGTGCGCGGTGCGATCGAGTTCTTCTGGGGATTGAAATAGAAATTGTAGATGCACACAGAGATCACGGCTGTTTCGAGAGGCTTGGTGTACACGCTTTCCCGAGGAGACCTTGACTTCTCGAGGGGTCGATCGAAGCCGAATCCTTCGATCGGTCCACGTCAATGAGGAATTATGTAAAAAGGCGATAATGAATCGATTTCACTCGATGTTGGCCAATGTGCGATGACTCGGATTGAGCAGTGGACTGAAATTCGATGCCCGACAATCTCCGCTCGGGCAATAATCGACTACCGATCAAAAGCTACAGACGCGGCCATTAAAAGGATTCTAACTACCAGATGAGCGAACAGCCTCATGGCAGGAAGAGAGAAGGCCGATTCCGGTACGATTGACTGCCCAGTCGCGAAACTTGAGAGCTATCGATGGTCAAGCCGAGTGACGCACGCAAGATGGAACCCTCCGTAAAAGGGCTCTCCGACCGCTTGGATGTGAGGACAGTCTGCCTGTTCTGTATCGTGAGGGAGAGTGTGAGGCTGAACTCATTCCGTCTGTACGACGGATCGAGATCGGAGGGCAGGGAAACTTCGACCTGTCCGAAGAAAGCCCGCGGACGTCCGGCTGTACTGGCTCGTTCCATTTCATCGGCTCGGAGTCGATTCAGATCTTCTCGTTGCAGGATTTTGTGTTGGCTGTTGTGTTTCGGTCAGGGAATTGCTCTCACCATTATTTATGTGACCCGTTTTCGCGATTGTTCTGTCATACATGATCTTCTCTTCATCGCATAAGCTTTCCTGGAAAGGAGTAGAATCTATTTAGAGGAGGAATTCCGTCCGATCATGTGAAGAGTAAATCTAAAAAGAGATGTAACTTTTCTCATGATCGACATCGGCACAACTCTCGAACGAGGGTCTCGCTCGATTATCAGCTCCGCAGCTTGATAGCAACGGGCTAGCTTCGCGGGGAATTTTTTCTTCTTCAAGTCTAAGCGAGAAAACAGTAGCAAGGTCTGATTGGGACCCGCGATGGGCGGTTTGTCAGACGCCCACGCTTCCTCCCGTCAATAACGATTGACTGTCTGAGCCGAGAAGAATTTGCATTATCGTATCTGCAGAGCAGTTCGCCATTTGTCATCAACACCGGCGTCGTCACTGAATTCAAGACCTTCTCTCCACGCTTTAGCTGGAAGGATTTTAGGCTTACGGCTAAAGGTGGAGTTTTCCGAATCGTCGAAGTGAATGATTTCTCGAAATATTTCGTTACGGTACGCTGATGTGGATGTTTCGAAGCAAAACAGTGAGAATCGCTTCAACGGATCTGCGCATCGTACCACAGCCACGGCGCTACGCCAAAGATCCAACGTCACGGATGAGACTCCGCGGAGAAGCTATCTGATATTTGATAGGGTACACGGCAGAGATTAAGTTGGAAGTTTCACTGTTTGGAGAGCATTCACTGGATCGTTTCGAAGCGGGCATCCATCACCTCTAAACTGTCTCGGTTGTCCGGATCATTCGAGCAGCTGATCGAGGGGTTACCAAAAAGATCAATAACCAATTTCAGTTCTCATCCAAATTATTGCGGTTCTGATGTATCATTGCTCGGACGAGCTGTGATTAGGATGTGGCTGGAGATCGCTTCGTGGTCCGGGATCAGCCTGCGGTTTGCCATTAGAATGTATCATTAGTGGCAATTAATCCGCGGCTCCGAGATTACTCCAATTTCGTAAAAGGAGATTCGCCCAGAATGTACGCGACGCGTGTTCCTTTTTCGACCCGTCGACGGTTGATTCAACTTTCTCAAACGATTGGAGAGTTTCTTCAGAAATCTACGGTGCAGTTTCTCCGAACGTTGGGATGATAGGCGCGGCGGAATTTCCGTGAGCTTCGAGCCCCTTCGATATATTTCGGAATTTGTCTCCGCTCAGGAATCGGGCTCCGACTATTTCAAACTTTGTCGAGGCCATGATCTTTCCCGAGGAATATTGAGAAACCTACAGGCCTCTCGTCCCGGAAAAATAATTCGTCGCAATGCAACCACGCTCAATTTTTCGGTGTTTGAGAGGGGAAATACGTATGGGCAGACGTCAGACGCCATCGACAGCCCAGATGCGAATCGTCACGGCTCGGAATGCCGAAGATATTGCACAAGATTCCCCCTCCGGAGCGCATCGGAATCATTTCACCAGGCGCAGTATTTGTATAGATCCTTAGAAAACGGATATTTTATCTCTAATTCCAAGGTAGGTACTGGTATTGCACTCAAACTGGAAATCTTTTCGAGTGCCGTAGAAAATAGGAACTCCGCGCCATCCCGATACGAAACGACTCATAAGGCGGGCACCTTACATGAGTTTCCTCGCTGATTGATCGCATGAATCGGCATCTTCCTTGAGACACGAACTGCTTATGTCCCAACAATGTGAATGCCTATATCACTATGGAAGCCACCTCGCTATAATCAGCGCGACGGCGTAATTCCACAGGCAGATAGACGAGCCTGAGAGACTGTGAAATACAGCGTTCGGTAGCAGCTCTCTGAGACTCAAAGAGCGCTAAGGAGGAACAGAGTCCACTCTCATCCGGAAGAGTACTGAGAAAACCCCGTGATCCAGGGTGATGTTCGCCTTTCTTTTGATCGGGATGATTTACAGCTCTTGCGAGTAGTTCTGAATCAAACCTGCCCATTACTGGCGATTTCCTCTGTCACGAAGGTCGTTCTCGCGTTCTCCGGATTTCCAAGTGACCGCATTCGCGTCAAATTCAGCGTCATATGAGCCTTTAATTTACTCATGAGAGAAGGCGCCAAGCCGTCGGCCGTGGGGTTCCGGAACTCTCGACTGGTCATGAGGGAATAGTCACTTCCTGAACGAAGCGAACTCCGAGAACCGTCCTGAGCTCGGGCACGATGCGGCAACGCTACCGGCGCTCATTCTTGGGCAGATAAACCTCCTCGTCATAAGAGGGGATATTCGCCCTTTACCGCTCTGGAGACCACTCCGACAAAATTTCCATGACATTCCAAAGCGAATCCGGGATATGCCCTTTGAAATCAATGGAATTGGTCCCCTCTGTCTCTAAAAGGTTTTGAATGCGAACCTCATTGGTCTTCAAGAAGTGGTATACGTATCCAGAAGCAGTCATCGTGCACCTTCAGATAACCGACGAATTGTCACAGGAACTTTTGGGAACGTTCAATGATCGTGGAAGGCTCTTCCGAGAACTCCCAGCCGGCACCGATATCCAACATGACAGAGGTAGAGAGAACTTTGTCCAAAAGATGAAGTCCAAGCACGCTGGAGATCCCGTCTTAGAAGCGGTGCACTTTCGCTCCCAGACGAAATTCTTCCAATGCTCGGCCCGGCCGTCGATTGAGTAGCGTTCTAAAAGTCGGAATCACTTCACAGAAGAAAAAGAACTACTGGGTGTGTCGTATAACCAAAGCTCCCAGCCCTCCTCTCCCGCGGGTGAATTTTGACGTGCGGTTTTCCCCGTGCCTTATGCGGGTGGAGCGAATTGAGACGAGATTATCTCCGGAAAGGGCCCGGAGAAGTAGTTCTGAAATTGCATCATCTCTTCATTGATCCAATTGATAGTCCTTCGATCCGAATCGGATCGCCTCCCATTCTCAGCGATCGGATTGGCTCAGCATCAGCTACGACCACACGACTCATTGGGAGTCTCACCTGAGTGAATTCATCCACCGCTGGCCTGGTGGAAGAGCACGGGAACACCATCCGGTACTACCCGTGAATAAGATCGCAGATATGTCCAGCGAGCGTTCGACGATCTGTTAGCGTTACTTCCACTTTGAGTGGTTCTTCAAGAGTGACACGACTAACAACTGCCGCTTTCGTGCCGAGGGTTTCCATGGAATCATTCTTCGTTAAGCCAGCTTGTTTTTTGTTGACCCGAGCGAGTACGGCCAGCGTTGCCGACCGAAGCGAGCGTGCGAACATCGGCAGCCGGGGCGATCTTCCGGGTTTAAACTCTCCTAAGGACCGAGCTCCCCGGAGAATTTTCGAATAAGTCCCGGAAGTGTCGACGTTCGATCTCTCTTGTCGGAGAAGAATCTCGCTCCGACATCCTTCTAGTTATCGGACCGAGATTCTCCTCTAAACGCGCGTACACGGCCAACATTGCCTGAGCTATCTTATCGTCGGTGATCGTTTCCCCCGTTGGGATGATCGCATTCCGGGATTCAACGTTCACATGGCACCGCCCGCAATGTAACGAGTGAATGCTCGTGCCCATCGGAAAACCCAGAATTGAACCCCCACTAACCACGTTGGCCCCATGCTGGGATTTGATATTCACGAGCTCATCTCGATGCCGACGACAGGCCTCCTGAAAATCCGGCGACTGCCCGATCAGTGACGGGGAAGGGTCTCATTACGCGACGGGGACCTCGATGGGAAAACGGGCACCCTCAACAGACCCGGGGACAAACGTCTTTGCGACATGAGCAATCCCGATCGGGATAATCCGTTCACCCTCAACGGTAATCCTGCCTTTCGTCGTGAGTGCTTCGACAGATGTATCGAAGCTCCGTGATGGAATAGACTTGTCAGCTCCCGCGGACACGAGCATTCTCAGCTATCGTTCTCCATCCCAGCTCAAGCCGACGTCGACGGCCCGAAAGTTTTTCATCGCTCAAAAGCAGCTTTCTCGAGTTTCCTCCGCTTGGCGGGGTGAGCCGCTCCGTACAATTTCCTCTTGTCGGCGAAGCTCATCAATAGGGAACGTCCTGGTAATGTGCAGCTCGGGGGAGATAGAATTCAATGCTCATGCCACCGGAGTCGATTCATATGATATGGCTCCCACGAAGTCACTCCCCTTGCTTTTTTTTCTTTCATTCCGAACAATTAACTCACTCCCGTACAATCAGCGTATATTCTCGAATCCAAATCTCAAGGATCCCGAGGATAGGTACTTCCGTTAGGTGAGGAAGCAGAGGTGGTGGTTTTCTGCCCGCTAGTTTAATCCGACGCGCCCGATATATCATGGAGAATTTCTACTCTCTCGGAGGAATGCACGGGACGTTTCTCGGAATACTCTGTCCGACTGTCCTGTCTTTCGAGACAGAGACGCGACAGAGATGTAGGGTGTCGAGCAGATTTATTCCATGTAGAAGAATTAATTCCTTTCACGAAATCGGGATTATGCGCGGCTGACTTCGGTGTAAGAGGCATCCGCATAGGAAATTCGATCGTGTCTTTGCTCATGCTTAATCAGCGTTGACGCAAGTTGTCTGCTCAAGTCAAATAATCTTACGTCATAAGAATTCGGAAAAACTTTCCAGACCGTGGAACGCTCCGTTCACGGGTCATCGGCGAGAGATGACTCCATCACGCTTTCATTCGTCCATGAAGTCGGTGCGTAAGGACGATTGATGCGCGAAGGTATTCTATTCCCCGAAGACAGTGAAAAAACGTTCATGAATCGGCGTTCCGAGACAGGAAGGGGTGCGCGGGGGGGGATATCATCAAAATGAGAACGAGAAAGTTGAATAAATTGTTGCCCCACAGCCCACAGGACAATTGACAACGAAGTAGACGAAATCGCAATGTGAATAACATTCGCGGATCTTCCTCAAACAGATCGCATTCTCTACGGTGCCGTAGCTCAGCTTTTGAAATCTTCCGACGCGGTTTGCTTGCGAGACTCACTCTTATAAACATATTTTGCTATGTTTATTTTTGTCGTAATCAACAGCTTATATACTGTGCGGAGGCAGATCGACCGAAGACCGATCCAGTGAGCTGGGCTCTGTGATGGCCTTCTTTCAGATCTTCTTCCGAGACGAGTGAACGGCCGAACTCCTCAAACGTTTGTCATTGTCACTCTCGCGAAATCCACGCTCGGGAGATTGTCTCTACATCGGGCTTACGCATAGCCATACTGAATCGATGACCGGGTAGACTACCGCGGGCCAGACAGTTCACCGGAATCACCTCACCTGATCGAATATGGTCACGCATTGACATTCAGGACAGTTTTAGGATTTATCCTCCGACCGATCCGTAATCCTCGTCCGTGATGTAACACAATTCCAAAGGTCACTAAGTGCTCCAATGTTTCAGTGGAGTCGTGCCCACGGGGAGCCTCCCGACTGAACTTCACAATCGGGATCGATGCAACAGTTTCTGACACAAAAACTTGATATCACTGGCGGTTCTCTCCTCTCAATGAGGAGGCGAATTTTCGTCCGGTCTGAACCTGCACCCCCGTTCCCCGAGGATACCCCACAGCAGGGCGGACTCTCGAATCGGCCCCCACTTGGTCACGGTCACGGAAAATTTTCCAGGTATCAACGGCGCTTCATGTGCTCCTGTATATCCCCTCCTTCGCTCCAAACGAACACCTGAGATGGCCCGATGTGTTGTCGGCGCGCACAATTCACGGAACTTAAGCCAGAAGGGCTGTTGTGGCTTTTCGGATAAGGAGCATCTGTTGGTACGAGAATGTCAAACGCCTCCCGTCGGCACGGACGCAAAAGATTACTCGCTCGAAGACTATGACACTCTTAGTGACGGCGGCGGCGACGACGACGACAACGATGACAACAGCGACGACCACTGAGAGGGCGACAACGTGGTAGGAGGGAGGAATCTGGTACTAAGATCAACGCTGCTGCCGTGTCGTCTTTCGAGAGACTCGAAATGAAAATCCCTGGGCGACGGGATGATGACAGCGGCAGCGGTTGAATCGAGATCTTGGGAGATAACAGCGGCCGGCACGCACTCTATCACGCTTCTAGTGCGGATCGCTGCTCGCCATGGACACGAGACAAAGGACTCAGGAGAGGAGGCGACTCAAATGGGAAAGCATCGCCGAGTTCCCTCCTCGTCGAAGAGTACACTAAAGAGCGGAGAGATTTCTGTTAGTCGCTGGCACGCCAGACGTGCAGTGTATGGAAAGGCTGTAACCCAGCCCTGGCGGCAACAAACAAGAAACGGGAAGGGTGCGAAGTTTTAGGGTTTTGACATGGAACTCAGACGTGCGACCTCGTAATCCAACGATTCTCGACTTCATGGAAACTTGATCTCGATCCTCATTCTACTTCGTGGAATCCGGGAGACGAGAGAAGTTTCGAAATCCCTTCCCCTTTCCTGCGAGTTCCCTGCTACTCATGGGTGGGATTGAATCGGGAAGAACCGAGTCCCCTCCTCGATGTCCCTCACGAACCATCGGGGTCTGCTGTCGTCATTCGGGACAGCCTACAGATCGAATGCGAGGATAGAGGAAAGAGCCGGAGCTGGAGATATTTCCTTCCATTTCCTCCATATTGATGTCCTAGAAATATAGAAGCTCAGATCTATCGGAAAAACTTTCCGGAGCAGGAAGGCAAAACTCTTTGCAGGGAAGGACACCGATCGACGGGAAGTTGCGGGAAAGCTCCGCATGAATTTCCTTCCTGAAATTCCATTCCGAATCTGCCTGCGACGAGTGAGGGAGGATAACTAGTTACGTTGGAAAGTTTTCTCAGTACCCGTTGTTGGGACATTCGAACTCTCTCCAGTCGGTGAAAGAATCTTTCCACCCGAGGGCAAAGTGTAGTCTGGCGCTGAATGAGACTTAATCCACCGTTTCCATTCTCGCGTCACTGGTTGGGATGGCGGAACCGTCGATTCGGATTGATCGAAGCGGAGCATCGTGGAAACAGAATCTTGGCAGCAGAGCATTTTCTACCAGGATGATCGCGAAGATGAATGGACTTCGCGCGCATGAATGAAAAGTCAAAAAGCACTACTCGAGTAGGAAACCTTGACTCAATGAGTCAAAATGGTGAGGTAGGTATGGAGGGCAAGCGGATGAAGCATTGTATCGATTACCCATCCACTATCGGCGGCTGAGCCCCAAAAATATCGGGAGCCTTCCGGCGAATACAAGTATTGTACCCATGCGTGGAAGTATCGCAGGCGACAGGACGGCCTTCCGATCTGGAGCGCATCCAGGACTCGTGTCGAGTGGCGTGCTCAGGGGGGAGCAAGGGGGCCATACTACTGCGGTGGACTTTTAAAGCGGCATTCTTTGATTTCCTCCTTATTGACGGATTTTTCCATCGGAAAAACACTTTTCCCCCACCGATGCGAATGGCTGGGCACGCCCCTGCCCGTCTCTACCGATGCGATATTCCGAATCGTGATATCAAGGTCGTCAATTCACCTGTCTTTTCTGATTGAACGAGGATAATCCGAGAGCTCAGCAACAAAGGCAAGCCGACATCGCGACGGAAGCTTCGAGTCTACCGGTTCGGGAGGGTCCCTGAGGGGGGAAGTACCCCCTTTCGACGGGATCGATTTCGAATTCGAGGCACCGACAAGCTCCCAAGTCAAGCGGCGACGATTCAACCGCATCGAGCAATCTGCGGAGGCAGTGGCGTGCCCAGGGGGGAAAGCAGGGGCCATGCGCCCCCTCCCTCCCCAAAGATTTCTTCCGGGCCCATAGGGCTCCATGTGGAGGCTCATCATCATCGGTGGCTGACCCCTACCAAGACAACGGCCCTGCCCCCTCCCCTTCTCCCGCCCCCCTCAAAAAAACCGGGCACGCGCTTGGCTAGAGAGCTCTAGCGAAACAATCGATTGAGCGAAGCCGCGCGATATGTTCCGATCATTTGCCCTGTCAGAACACCCGATGGCATTGAAAGCATTGCTTGAGCGTGCAGCTAGCTTCTATTCACTATGGCAAGGGCAAACCTTGAAGGCTCATCCAAAGATTGTTTTGTTTCGACGAGCCCACGTGAGAACAGGGACCGAAATTGCTCGGGTAAAGCGTTGACCTCGGCTACCGTTCACTAGAGCTGGAAGATTCTCTTTCATAATTCATAACACCCGCCTAAAGACAGGATTCCATTGCGGCTGGAGAATCGAATGCATGCACAATCCGTGCTTTCAAAACGATTTTCTCTTGGATGAAATGAGGCTCATTCTCTTGTAGAGTCGATTCTCTCGAAAAGACGCGATCAATCAATGAACAGAGCGAGCTCATTCCAAACAAGCATTCAAGCTTCAAGCCGAGTCTAGAAACTTTGAGGAAACGAGGCTCGAGGGGCAGACTCGCTAGTTCATCAGGGAGCTCAGCACTGGTCGAATGAGAAAGTCTTCAGTCGGGAGCGCGTTGCTGACACCGAGCTGTGTAGCGTGATTGCTTCCTGCTCTGTCCGTTGTCTTCTTCCCTCGGGAAGTTTCAAGGGCTATCGATGTCATTTCGAATCCGCGACGATCCGTTTGAGCATGAGAGAGTGAGTTGACGAGTTCGGCGGAATTCGGGCTCTGAGAGCTCTGTAGAGAAGTTCAATGGGAAAATAAATTCCACGGGACCTCGGGAGAAAAGACTGCAAACTCAACTTAGCCCTGGATTCATGATGATGATTCGTGCCTTCCTATCGGCTGGGATCTGTAGCCGGAGTCCCAGCGGTGAATCGCGCAGGCATTCATTCCCGGGCTCGCCATGGCGACATCGGTCATTGCCTCTGTAGAGATTTGCGTCTCCCCGTTACGCACTAATTCGAGAGGCCTATATTAAGGCTAGAAGCGCCCTTTCCCGGATGATTTCACAACGCTGCTGGTGACTATCAGTGAAGCTAATTGCTCTCGTCAATGAGGCAGCGCTTATCGAGCACTCCTCTTAAAGCTCTCGAAACATAATAAATAATTATGAGATACTGGAAATGCCACATATCGGGGCGATTCCATCGATTCCTTTAGGCTGAGACCCGGTGTTGAGATTTTGCGGGAAGTCTGTGGCTTGATCCGTGCTGGACAGAGAACCGCAGCCCACATCTGATACTCTCGACGTCGGGGATTAGTTGACATCATCTGACGATGACGACGCGCGAATTCACGCTGCGGACCTCGGTGGACTTTCTTCGATAAACAAACAAGCTCGAAAAGTCTCAGCCAACTGATGACTAAGATCTTCGCAGGGAGGTCGCTTGACGTAAAACTTTCGGATGATTCCAGGAAGCGTTGACGCTCGCCCCTAGAGCTAAACATGGACGATCCATCCGAGATCCGAGAATGGCCAAAGAATTCGCAATTGGCTTGGCATCGTTCACCGAACGCTGAGCACCGGTTGGAGCCGCCTCCGTTGATTCTTCCATGTAAAATGTGTTCGATGAATTGCATATGCTTGATAAGGAATGTACAATTCTGCTCCCTCTCAACAGAGTTCATTGGACTCCTCTAGATGAGATGCGGAGTGGAACGTGCAGACACTTTTCTGACTTTGAGTTCCTATTCATTCGAGATTTGCGAGTTCCCTCTCATGAGACCGCAGCGAGGCTAAGCTCGATTGAGAAGCTCGGGTTCTGACAGTGACGCGAACACTTTGTGATCGCCGGCTTGTTCGGCTCGGACCAGATGTGGATTACGGAACGGGAGGTGAAGGTTTCGCGCTACGCACGCGGTGGACCAGCGATCCAACAAAAGCGCTTGCAGTTTAATAGAAGCTTGTCGAGTTCGTTCGGGAATATCGGCTGCACCCCAGGGATGCCGTTCCCAACACTTCAGCCGTGGAGAATAGTTATAGCCTATCCGTCCGAGAATCTGACGGCTTCAGCCTGAATTCGACTGGTCGGGCTGTACGGTTTGGGAACACTCCAAAATTAGCAGGAAATTACTGAGGTCAGAACTCAGTCCGCGGAAGTCTTATCGAGCCCCTCCTTCGGACTCTGGAGGAAAGCAGCGCATGGCAGCATGCAGAGCCTGATTCGATACCCTCGGAACCCGGAACTCCCCCCTTGTCGTTGGCACCCGAGACTAAGACATCGATCCGCAATGCTCGCTGGAAGCGCAATCAAAGTACACCAATTCGAGGAACCAATCCATACCATTGCGAGCGGGTTCCGGAGTCACATATTCTGACTTCGGGGAATGGAGCCGAGTAGGGTTTGCTGAGATTCCGTTGGAGCATTGCCCTCGATGCCGAAACCCTTGAGCAGGCCCCGTAGCGAAGGCAGGTGGGGGGGAATTATTGAGTTCTGTGATAGTGCTACCGCGATACATCCCTCCACCATTCAAAGGCAACGCGCTGGCTTCGCCAAGCGGAAATTTCGAGGAATCTCCATCGAGGTCATTTTCCCTTGACGCACTCGATTCCTGGACCTTGGCATTCGCCCCGACGGAGAGGAAAACGTAGGGAAAAGTAATTCTGGCCTCGATCCTGATGATCAGCAACAGGAAAATGATAGCCTTCCGTTCAAAAAATCTTGTGCTGTGTCATGCTCGTGTCCGATGCGGGATACACGACCATCTGAGGGTGGTCCGTCCAGTTTCGGTGACTTCAACACGTCAACAGAGCCTACCGAGGTTTCCCGCGCCGCTCAGGGATGGCGACCCTCCTCTGAGGGCCCCTCGATCTACTCGATGAGACAGCATTTAGCGGAGCGGAAATTCGACTTACCAACCTCTTCCATAATCGGGAGAGCATGTATCTCATGGGGGATTGCCGCAATCCAGAATAGATTCGAGACATTTGTGGCCGAGGAAAACTTCGCCCCGGAGCTCTGTAGGCGAGGATGGCGTTCCACAGCATTCAGAAATAGCGAGCCATAAGGATAGCGACCGCAAAGGAACGAGATCATATCGTAGGACGAAAGTTTTGGCGTCCGTCCAACGGCTCTGCTCGAAATCGTCTCCCTGAGCGACATCATTCTCTTGACCAGGCTGAGCAATCATCCATCGATCTGAAGAAGAAGCGAGCCAAACTGGAGAACGAAGCTCCTTCCACGAATCCTGGAATTCAAGCTCCGTTATTTTCAGGTCGGAAGCCAAGCAGGAATCTCAGTCTCTTCATCTCATTCCTTGATGGAAGTCTCTGCAGGTTCCATGGAACGCATTTGTGAGAGTGAATCAGGAATAAACGTGGATGCTTCGGCCCTGATTTCATAATCGGGAAGACCTAATGGAATAGTCTGACCAGTATTTTTTTTTGTTATGAATCGTTGGGACTGCAAGCCCAGAGTGTGGAAATATTCTGATGAGCCTGGGAAGGAGCGAATGATCGCATTCTTCCATCATCCTCCATTCAATCAGATATTTACGAAAACGGGAAATACTTGGCCTTCTTCTTTTATGGACTACTGTCACATATCCATCCACCGCAAATATTCGCATAGACCGGTAGTACCTAATAGACGGGCAGGTCTTAGAGGATGAATTCAATATATAGACGAGCAGCTCGAGAGGGGAGCTCTGCCGGTAGTCAAGCCTGCGAGGATCACGCAATCTGAAGGTCATTGTCCTGAACAGAGTCAAGCTTCCCCCGGAGCGAGAAAGGGGAGCGAGCTAGCCACGGAAACCGAGAAGTAGAGCTCGAGAATCTTCCGCTGTGAATTGACTCGTGAGTTGTAGACTGGAGACACATGTGATACGTATATAAAGATCTACCCACAATCAGTCGCTCTCGGAGTTTTGTCTCGAGGCGAGGTAGGAAAACTTGAACGCCAATTCGTAGAGTCCTGGAGCCCAGTACAACTGACTAGGCTTTGCAAAAAACCGCAAATCTCATGAAAAACCGCGGTTATTGACTGCGGTTATTCGCTGTCCCTCATAGAGTGCCATGTTAAAGAAAAACCGCAATTGCGGTTATTACCCGCGGTTGCAAAGCCTACAACTGACACCATTTGCAGTGTGACTGTATCGCAGAGGGAAAGTGAGATGTGAGGACGGAATACTCATTCACAGAGGCAGATCTCGCGCAACTCGGTGTGTCTCAATCCTCATTCAGTCCGAAAGCTTACGATTGAGGTGAAAAATTCGGTCTCGATTCAGAAACTATCGTCTCGATAAATGCTCTTGATTCCGCTGGCGAACGAGCTCAAGTTCAATTCTCGTGGCTTAGTCCTCAAGGCGACTGTAGCGGCCCCGACCGTCTTGTCGCAGCCGATGCAACCTTGCATCTTGCCCTCATCCCCTATAAAGCCTCGCAAGTTGAGGCTATATGTAGGGCCAGATACACTGATTATTCCCTAGTTGCCCCTGCGACTACGAATCGTATTTAATTCACTCCAGCAAAGTTGGCGCGAGCGGATTCGAGCGCTTAGGCCAGGGGTTCCCGATTTCTTTTCAGTGCGGGACCAACTCCGAAATATTCGCCTTGTTGGGACTCCTCGCGATGTCATTCCAAGAGGAGGAGTCCGAGGCTTCGCCAGACGACGAATATTCCCCAATAATTCTCCATTGAACAAGATTGCTCAGTTTGACCTGAGATTTTGACGCATTAAATGTGGCTGGTGGATCTTATTGCAAACTATGTCGGATATATATTTACGAAGGATCTACTTCGCCGACCTCTTGGATCCCCGAGAGCCAGAGCCGGGACCCCCCAGGGTCCCCCTCTCGGGAGCACCTGGCCTGAGCGCTTCAGTCGAATCATCGGCAGAATGCCGCGAGCCCGAAACTTAGTCGCCCACCGTCTCGAACTTCTTCTTGGCCCCCGTGCTCCTTCATTCTTGATCTCGACGAGATTCATGGAGGTCTTATCGAACTGAACTCTGTAAGCGGCCTCCTGGGAAGGCCAGTGGAGGATATTGAGCAAATCGCGTCAGCTGAGCAAAGTTTTCCGAGCGACCGACCGAGTAGGGAGAATCGACTTATTCACGGAACGCGCCATATCAGCGGGTGAGTTTCTCCTCTCCTCGACTCGGAGCTCTGAGTTAGACTTAAACGGAGTACATAGATCTGTAATGTACACGACTGACCCTACCGAATCGATGCATTCCGATACTTCTCCCGAACGGGAGAAGAGGAGAATTCATTATACTCAAGATTCACCGCGCTCGATCCTGGGGGTTCGCTGACATCGGTTTCGTTTGCTTTCGTGATCATCTCTCCTAATGCTGGGTCGGGAGATGTCTTCTTCAAAAGAGAGGAGGCTCGCTTTCGAACAAAGATGAAAACGAGCTGAAAGAGCGCTTCATCCTTGACACCCTCCAACCTTTGACACCTCCTCCAGACCAGCGCTTCCGCAGAGAAGAGCAAACCTTTACCCCTTCGATTCACACACCGGCGAACGGACGGATAGGCGGGAGGTAATTAGTCAGCGGGCGGAGAGGCAACCTCTCCGCCGCATTCTCAGCGAGATGAAAGCTTGTGCTCAAACTTAGCTTTTCTCGCCGTTCACCCCTCCCCTCTCGTACGTCGTCGGGCGGAAGGAGCGGTGGAGGATTCCTCCTGGAGGATTTCGTTCCCCGCTCCTGCGGTAGTGGAAATGGTCGTGAGGGCGAATAGAGAAACGAGGAATGGCGCGTGGTTCATTCACATCCGAGTCTAGTTTTGCTCTTATTTTGCTGCGACGCGTTCGTTGACTCGTTCGTTCGCTCGCTCGTTCGTTCACTCGCTCGCTGTTGCTCACCGATAACCCCTCGAAACTAATTCGCGCTTTGCTGCCCCAGGGACCTCGTCTACCGCAGTCACTCGGAGTCAGACAGTTCAGTTGGTTATCTATCTTTTCGTTGTTGTCGTCGTTGCAGCCAGCATTGGCGCTCGGAAGACGACCACGCTCGAGCTCCGGGGAAGCGAGGGAGAGACCGACGACGACGATGACAACGGGCTCGACGAGTTATGCGTTTCTAATAGACGTCCCCCGTAGACTAGCGACTTTGTTGGTGATCCATATGAGGCTGCTATTGTCCGGATAGATACGGCCGGCGCGAACGTCAGTCGACATATTTGAGTTGCATCCCTAGGGTGCGATATTCACTTAACCTCTCCCGATGAGCGACGCTTCAGACCATAGTCACAGCTAGTGGATGCGTTGTTTCCCGCCCATTCGAATTTCGATCTACAGTCTGTATTTTTTCTCTCGGCGGAAGCGCGTCCGATCGCCGAAGTGTTTTTTCCCGGATAAGCGAGAAGGTCTGCGAACTTGACTATCACGAGACGGGGAGGTGTTTCCCGTCGCAATGGTGCCAGTAAATGAATTTCATTCTTCTCCTGACGAGACTCCCAGGTATTTGATTGCAGTGCTGTGCATAGATCAAACCGTCTCGGTACCGCTGTCAAGCTGCAGAGTTTCTGGCGAATGCAATCAACGGAGTTCAGGTTTCGAATCCATCGTCGAGTCCCGCGTCCGAAATCTTGGCTGGGACGGGGTTTCATACGATGCGCACTTTCCGGAGCACTCGGTTGTTCGAAGGCTCGTAAGTCGAGCCGGAGGATATTTTCCTTCCTCCATTGTCTGTTGAAGAGGCTGCGAGAGATGGAGACGAAGCGTCAAAAACGATTTGCAGCTATTGCACACACAGGCCGAGCTGTGTTTAGGTTCCGATTAGAGTCCGGTTTGGCTCATTGCACACTGGCTGCACTTCTCTCAGTCAGTCGATGCCGAATGTTAGTGTTTATTTTCTTTTGATTCGCCCCGCGCTCAACCTTTCCTTCATGCTCTCGCGAGCTTCAGTAAACAGAACATTCAGGAGCGATTCGACTCAGTCAGCCAGAGCTCGGGTGAAGGAGCCGCGCATAGATATCTGAACTTCAATTTACATTGCAATTTCGCCCTCTTCTCCTCCGGATACGAAATTGCTCGATGTTCCACTCGCCTTACCTTGGCCCTTGCTCGAGGAACCGTATAGCCGGGGGGGCGTATTCGACCCTTCACCACCCTCGTTTCCCCGAACTAGCGTAAAACGTACCGGCTCGGAGCGAATCTTATGTTTTTGATTGGGAATTGGGAGGAATCGACCCGCCGCCGACCCGCCCCGGAACCCACGCTTGCGGCGGGTAGAATCCGAGGTATAGGGCCGACACGCTGTTGGACGGCACAGCCAGCGTGACATCTGACATCTGTGCCGAAACCAAAGGAAACTGCGTCGGCGGCAGCGGCGCCGGCCGCAGTAGCAGCAGCAACGACGACAACCGCATTCGAAATCTCTGCTCCCTCGTCCGAGCCAAACCATGTGTGACGGGTTGTCTGTCTTCCCATTTGTGTGAGCGCACGCGTGTGTGCTTTCCTCTAGTCGTGTTGTTGATTTTTTCGCTGTCGAACTCCGATTCGCGTCGTTTTTCCATTCTCGCGGCGCGTTGTTGGTTGCGTTCCGCGAGGTGTGTTCGCACGAGATAGGCTTCACGAAACAGGAGATGCCTCGACGAACGAGCCTCTCCTTAAGGAACAAGTTCAACAACAACAACCACCCGCGCCCGAACAGCTTGGCGTGCGGCGTCGCTGGCGAGAGATATGGGCGCCGAAAAGGAGACTTTTCGTCGTTTTCCGAGTCTGCTCCGACGTCGCAGGAAATGACATCCGCATAATGTGATGGTCCGAGCCGACGGACTGCTGCGCAGAGATCGGATAAAGGATCGGAGCCATGCGTTTCCTTTTTCCCTCGGATCGATATCGTTGCGCTGTCCAGATAGGTGGAACCTGATTATTTGCTCCTTACGCGTTGCGATAATGCCTCATGAGGACTTCCAACGCGATTCCGAATTGGTCGATTGCTATGTCGAATCTCCCGAAGTATCGTCGGAGAGAACATTGTTGCTGGAAGCATCCAATCAGACGCTGCAGAGACCTACCACGAGCCCCGTCAGTGAGCTCTCGAGCGGCGGATTCCCGGGGATTTACAGGGTGGAATCACTTTGGCGGAACATGGCAAAGCAGAAGTGAGTTTCGGCTGCTCTCGCGGGGCTATCGTGAGTTGCCAAGAGAAAGCCTTGAAGCCTTAGGGTAGGCGGAGTCTCAGCAGAGATGAGTCTCGAAGCTCCGAAGACAGGAGCCCGCCTCCGAGCGCCTCTATCGGGTCGTTGCATCCATCCGCTGCTTGTGCAGTCGTAGGCAGCTGGTGCTGCGGCGCCTGCGAAGACTTTAGAGCGACAGGTGGCGCTCTCCTCTGTCGCCTTCCCCGGAGGAACGATGAAAGATTCGTTTGAGTTTCGAAAGTGAGAAACAGCTAAACTTCCTGAGTGTGGCATATCCTGACGATGTCAGAGCACATCGATTCGAACGTCAATACAGCCATGGCATCCACGATTTTTTCGGATCGCGACCCCCGTCGGCCTTTCCGACCAGGTGGGGGAAGGATTCGTTCGCCTACGGGTATTGAACCAGAATTCCGTGGAGAACCGAGACAAACGGTCGAAAATCTGGGAGGGAGTGCCGTCCGAACCTCCGCCACACTCGAGGGTTATTCCTGGGCCATCTGTCAGGATATCCCCACGACCTGGGTTGCTCTCTACGAGTTCTCAGGAGGAGTTTTCGGGAGGATCCGATCGGACTCAGAACCCTCCTTCCGGGATCCAACCTGTTAGAACGATTACAATGCCTCCGATTGCGACTCGAGTCGACTCCCTCGAGTTTTATTATCCCTGATCGCAGGGGAGAGGTGTCATTGTTGAAACCGTTCTCAGAATCAATTTTTGGCCCGTTTGAGGATGGGAGTCTCCGAAGCGAATTGAAAATTAAGATTGGTTCCTGTATAGATGGCGCTCAATCGAATAGTGAACGAGCTGCTCGTATCCATTCCGAATGAGCCAATTCGAGGAGTTTTCTCTTTATTCCGAGCTCCTGAGTGTTAATGACTCATTCCCGTCGATGAAGGTGTCGGCGGAGGCGTGAGGCGACGGAGCTCCTTGCGACCGACGACTGGTCCGCCTCTCGTTCAACAGCTTTTGGCTCCCAAGGCGAGCTCCCAAGCGAGGACATTCCGGGCGTAGGAAATCGAGGGTCTCGGAATCGGTTCTCGCTCTCTGAAGGATCCGTGGCTCACCATCCGGAATGCTCCCGGTCCCGTATTCCCACCGATGTCTACTAACCCGAGAGCCCGAACAGCCCCAGCGACTGCCGCAAGAGCTCCAAACTCCGAACTCACGGTATCGGGACTCGGGATTCGAGCAGCGCAGGACCCTCAAATCCCAAAGGTTTGAGATGCAATGCAATGCCGCGATTCGGGAGATCTCCTCCGCGAAAATTCGAAGTTTTTCCCTATCCATCATAAATTCCAATCTCAATGCTCTCAGAGTAGCTTCTCCGTCTGAGTCTCGACTACCTTAGGTTTCCCGCGTCAGCGATTGAGCGCACTAGCAGGCGATGAATGATTCGACTCACCTCGGGAGTCGAGCGAAGAGCGTGTGTGCTCCGGACTATCTCTCGAGGAGTTCGCCTTCGTATCTTACGGCTCTGGGGCTTAGAGCCTCGACTCGCTTCAATCTCAATAAATGGGAGATCATGACGTGAATGGGTTCATTTGTCGGGAACGGACTTCCGAGTTTGGATTTTCGCATCTCATGGGGAAACAAGGTTATTGTGCCCGACTCCCGCTTGGGGCTCCGCGATCGCGTCACTCCACTCGAACTGGGCCGCCGGCCATTACGTGCCCCGAATGTGTGCGCGATGAAACATCCTACGTTCTCGATGCTACAAGCATGGGAGGAACGTCTTCCTCAAGTAAAAACAGAGAATCAGCTCCGGACATTGACGTCGATCCTGTCCAGGATATTTTTCCTGCAATTTGATTCCTTCGGGGGATCTCACCGGGGAAATATGCTTCACGAATGATCGAAATTCCGTCATTCTCCTGCCCACCCGACTCCCACAGCGAGAAATACCATCATGGTCTGCAGCCTCGAGTCGCCTCCGATGATTCTGAGTTCCGCCGAGCTTCACTTCTCGATTTTTGAAGCGAATCCTTAGCGACACGGAGTCGTCACGTTCGGAGGCTGACGGCTTAAGGGAAGTAGATTGAGGCAGCGATGGGACCTGTCAATGGAATCCCTCGAACTAGCCGTGTGAACCGAGAATCTCCTCCTGCCGCTCCCTTTTCCTTCCAAGCATCCATCGGAGACCGATTGGCTGGCGCCTTTCGTTGGGAGTGTTTTGTTGACTTTTCAACTTTTTAATCTTTAGCTTCTCCGTCCAGCCGCTCCTTCGTCCGAAGCGGAGCCGAAATCTGTGAAGGCAGTCAGGGCGGAAACTTGGGCACAGGGGGGGGCGTGTCGGCGAGAGAATACGCTCGGCTACGGATGGGAGAAAAGGCAAGGATCAAGCCAGACAGCTTTTCTGCTGTCAGTCCGTTCATCCACTGGCCGCTCCCGACACCACCACGACGGAAGGGGGTGGGGGGGGCGAGCGGGTGGACCGATGGACGCGGCGCAGCAGATTCTACCGAATCGCTCCCGTTTGATTTCTTTGAAAGTCGCCCGCGTGGAACAGAGCAACAACTTATCGTCAGACACTGCAAGTGTCAGCGGCCCGCCCGCCTGCCTTCCCATTCACCTACCCATTCTCCCGCGAGCCAAGAAGCCAGTCAGTCGACCAGTCAGCTGTGGGATCCCCCCTGAGACGTGACCGATCAAATTTTCCATTTACACCGCTCCGCGCCCGCACTCATGATCGGGGAACTAGCTAGAAAGCGAATCTCTGAACCTCAAAGGAGCCCTGGCTCCGATATCAATTATCCCTGGCCCATCGTTGTCTCATGGGCGGAGCCTCACCGTGAAGGTCGGCGTATTTGACTGTATTCAATGAACATTGATTGTCGGACATGCTTCCGGTCAAGTCGGTGTGGATGATGATGGTCGACTGAAACGCGGATCTTTCTTGGAAACTTCCGGGGAGAATCGGGAATCAGATACAGTAAAAGCTCGTTACAACGACCCCCATTACAACGAATTTCTCGGTACAACGAACAAAGAATTTCTCCTCCTTCGGCCCGCTCGCCATAGGGATAGTGATGAGCGGCATTCGTTACAGCGAAAACTCGGTACAACGAACCAGTTTCGTCGGCCCCTTCGTGTTCGTAGTAAGGAGCTTTTACTGTACCGGAATCGAAGAGCGCATCCGCGTAGGAGACCTGCATCGTCCATCCACATGTTCGTGAAAGTTGTCAGGCCATATCTGGGTCTGGCGAGCTCATGTATCGACGTTCGCGGGAGGCGACTGAGGGAGGCGCGAATTCGACACCTGGGAGATTCCTGACAATAAAATCGGACGCGAAACCAACGGCCTTCTCATCGTCCCGCGGAGACGATCACTAGCTGAATCTTGCGTTGGTTCTGCGCTCCTATGACAACTCCTGATGTCGATCCACGAATTTCATAGCGGCTCCGAGGAAAGATGAAGACATCTCTCCATCAAAAAGATGTCGTTGCGGAGGCCCAATCCAAATGAGATGTTCGGACCTAGCGTACAGATTGAATCTCGTCAATGATATTCGAACTTCGAATCCGATAGCGTGCCCGAGGAGGGCGGAACTAACGGTAGCGCGAGCTCTCGTGTTCAACATCGTTACTTCTTTGAATCTCGGAGCTGTTCAAATCAATGATTCCTCCACAGGGAGCCTCTTCTCGCCATGGATAGGCTGATTGCTGTTAGCGCAAAACTCGTAACTCCCAGATCCGAGATTTTGTGTGGGACTTCGTGCTCTGAGCAAGTGTCGTTCCAAGTCTGAGAGAGCGAATTATTCCAGAGATTGGATTCGGCCTTCGGCCTGAAACCTCAGGCTCGTCCCGTCCTCCCTTTCCCGCGAGATGTATTTAATAGATTTAGCTCTCGGACAATGATTGATTGATGCAGCGGCCTAGACTAGATCATCTAGTCTCTAGTGTAATATAATCGGCATCAATAGCAAATATCTATCCAGTCGAAAACCACGTGCTTCTGTTTACTTATCTCTGGCTGTCGCTCGCGCGCATGCTCGCGCGAAACCCCGCCTTTAGGCAGGCCGGCCCTCCGAAGGCCCTTACCGCGCGCTGTGCCGGCTCGCCGTGCTCCACAGCAGAGCGAAGCGCCGTGCTCGGGGAGGTAGGCGTTTGCCGATATTCTCCAGCTGGCAGCCCTCGCATGTGTCCTCTGCGAAATTCTGGAGTTCAAACCCCTTCCCGGGAGAAGAATTGATCCTAAGCGATTCTATTCGACTTCCCGGGAGTTCAGTGTCAAGCCAGGATCCTAGCCCTGAGGCATCCCCTCGAGTCTTCTCGGACAGTTGCCTCCGGCAAACGGTCCCCATCCAGACAGAGCGGGAAAAAAACGGTAGAGCAACACCCCGTTCGACTGCGACCGCGCACATCATACACGTCGCGGGGCGAGAACACTACGGACAGGCTCGGAGTGCTCCCGAGCACCCGATTGTCCTGACGATCACTCCACACGGATAGGAGAAGGACCTCCTCGGAACGATCTAAGGGGGACGCTCTGTGTGGGCCGCGAATCCGATCCTTAGGCGTGATCAGTGGCTCCGCCAATCATGTGCGTGAAATCGGGTCTCAACTGCCAGACGGTGTCGTTTCCAATGAGGGATGGAGCCGTGGGCTCGAGTGAACAGTGATATCGAATCGTGAGTGTCTCTGAACAGAGCATGTCTGTCCCAAAGAAAGTGTTGGAGGCTGCGTGAGGCCGCTCAGCCTTTCATGAATGGTTCTTGTGTCTTGAAGTGGTGATTCTCACTCAAAAACGCCCCAGCATTATGGATCTCCAGGATCGAGTTTCTTCTAGACGGAAGCAACTCAACCCAAAACCCTTCAAGGCGAATCAAGGTGAGCTCACGAGCAGCATTGGCTAACAATCGTCAACCGAGGCGCCGTTTATTAAGGCTCATTCGGAATGTACTCAGACTGATAGGCATGAATTCGATATCCTGTCTTTGGCGAAGGCTGTTGGAACTTCTGGTTTCCGGGAGCTCAGAACTCAGTCCTCGCTCTCCTGGTCGAGTCTCGAGGCCACCGTCCGTCTTTCGCCGACCTCAGAAAGCTGTGAGGAAGCGATCGAACGTGAACAGAACACCTGTCTCTTCCACTAGGAAGCTCGACGGAAGCGGAAGAATCCGCGTACGAGCCGTAAACTTTGTTTTTCTCTTTCGCCGACGCAACGTGGCCGCGGGCGGGCTCGCGATCACCGCTGAACCGGCCCACTTCTTCTTCGCTCGCGGTAGGAGCGATCATAACGGTCAATATTCTTCAGGCATCGCGTTTCACCGACGTGAATCTCGAGTTCTTGACCGCATCAAATACTTGTACATGAACAGATTCAGATCAGTCGTATTCACTCGTCACTCATCGCGTACGAATAAATCATATATAATTCAAATCTGAGAAGTATCGGTCGGAAGCGACACCGTGCGGTTCCCGGATATCATTACGATTTCACTCTAGGTAGCGTCCGCTCCGCCCTCCGCAAGGGAAAGTGCCAGCTGCTTCTTTCGCTCAAAAGGGCTCCTGGCTCCTGGTCGATTCGCGGAGGGGTCCGAGAGCCTGAACCTCAAACTTCACCTGCTGGACAAATTGACAGCCTGAAACCTGGGAATGGAATACTTCGGTGCGATTACCAGGATCGACAACGAGAATGAGATACGGATAGAGAAAAGAGTCGCGATCGATTGCTCGGGGCGGCCCCGACCAACCAGTCGGTCCATTCCCCATATGTATCTAGCCCTGGGGAGGGGCGAAATTCTCTAAAAAGCCCTAACTTGTTGGCTTGTGCCGCTTTCGCGAAAGATTGCTCAATTTGAGCCAAAAAGTTTTTCACGGGTTCAGCTGACTGGTGGCTCTCCTCCGGAGTTCCGAGAGGGTTCCCCAAGGTAGATCTCGAATCGAATGAGAGTTTCCGCTTCAGGTGTTCAGTCTCACAGACGCCTTCAAAGTTCATTTATTTTACACAACCGTCGTATCTCGGGAATTCCCCGAGGCATTCGTTAGATCTGGAATCCTTCCACATTATCGCTACTTTCTGGTTCGAGATACGAGTCTCTGGAGAAGTTGCCTCGGATAGATTCTCAGTTCACAGTGGGAGGAAAGAATGATTCGCCTATCCAGCAGTGGGAATCCCCTCATGGACCTAACGCGGAAGTCCAAGAAATCGGCTGCGGTCGAAAAGTTTCGTCCGGAACCTTTCCAATGGATAATTGAACGCCATGAGGCATTGGGATAGTTTGCGTAGGGAGAATCAGTCACGGGAGGAACTTCTTGAAGCCTCCCCGGCATTTTAATGCTTTCGGTTCGAGACACTAATTATTATTCGGCTTGCCTCCCGTTTTTCGAGGACGATTATGGCCCGCGCCGAATTGTCTGCCACGGACTATTGCGAGCTCGCAGACAAGTCTTAGAAGATTCTGTTCGCAATCTCCCCGCCGTCCGACTGAACGGCGGCGTCGCTCGTCGGGAATGTACATATACTATAGGTCTGTCTTTGCTTACGGAATTGTCGCAGTGATCTAATATAATGCTCAATTTGGAGAGTGCTTCGAAGCGATAAGACGGTTTGTGCAAGTACATCCAGAAAGCCCGCACGGGAGACGGTCATCGAAGGCTTTCCGGCATTCCGAGGCTCGGCTTCCGGAGAATCAGTGAATAACCAGTTGGCTCGCCACCCCTTTCGGATCCGATGCGTAACCACGTTAACGATCAGCATCCGCGCCTAGACCGGTTTGCAAGCTTCCAGACTAGTACGGAAGCGTTTCGAGCATAATCGTTCCGTCATCTCTTTTATCAGCTGTGCGGCTAGCCGGAGTGGCCGCTTCCGAGCCGGATCCGACCCATCGGGTTCAAGTTCGGAAATGGCTCAGTTAGTCAGATCCTTTCAGTACCATGGGCGATCCGAATGTGTTTGCTGCGGACATTCTCCTTGCCGACGACCTGCGAAGATTTTCCCCCGATGGAAATCTAGGAGATTCTTGGAGCAATTTCCAGGCTGTATGCCGGGACTGCTCGGGTCCTTATCGTTCCTGACTATTC
Organism: Galendromus occidentalis; assembly: GCF_000255335.2. Lineage (NCBI taxonomy): Eukaryota > Metazoa > Arthropoda > Arachnida > Mesostigmata > Phytoseiidae > Galendromus > Galendromus occidentalis. The sequence continues at coordinate 149,499 of NW_003805463.1, forward strand.
GGAGCACCGGGCGTCCTTCTATCGCTCCGAATCCGTAGCTTTCCGAGCAGTTCGCACAAACAAACTTGTCTCCCAGCGAACGGAAAAAATCCCGCACATTCAAATACTTGTATATGGACAAGTTCAAATCAGTCGTATTCACTCGTCACTCATCGTGTACGAATAAATCATTTAGAATTCAAATCTGAAATTATTGAGAAGTATCGGTCGGAAGCGACACCGTACGGTTCTCGGATATCATTACGATTTCACTCTAGGTAGCGTCCGCTCCGCTCTCCGCAAGGGAAAATGCCAGCTGCTTCTTTCGCTCAAAAGGGCTCCTGTCTCCTGGTCGATTCGCGGAGGGGTCCGAGAGCCTAAACCTCAAACTTCAGCTGCTAGACAAAACAGCCTGAGACCTGGGAATGGAATACTTCGGTGCGATTACCAGGATCGACACCGAGAATGAGATACGGAGAGAGAAAAGAGTCGCGATCGACTGCTCAAGGGCGGCCCCGACCAACCAGTCGGACCTATATAGCAGTGAGAATTTCAGGCCATTCCCCATGGGTATCTAGCCCCGGTGAGGGAGCGGAATTCTTCAGGTAGCCCTAACTTGTTGGCTTGTGCCGCTTTCGCGAAAGATTGCTCAATTTGAGCCAAAAAGTTTTTCACGGGTTCAGCTGACTGGTGGCTCTCCTCCGGAGTTCCGAGAGGGTTCCCCAAGGTAGATCTCGAATCGAATGAGAGTTTCCGCTTCAGGTGTTCAGTCTCACCGACGCCTTCGAAGTTCATTCATTTTATACAACCGTCGAATCTCGGGAATTCCCCGAGGTACCTATTCGTTAAATCTGGAATCCTTCCACATTATCGCTACTTTCTGGTTCGAGATACGAGTCTCTGGAGAAATTGCCTCGGATAGAGTCTCAGTTCACGGTGGGAGGAAAGAATGATTCGCTGTTGCAGCATTAGGAATCCTCTCATGGACCTGTGGCGAAAGTCCAAGAAGTTGGCTGCGGTCGAAAAGTTTCGTCCGAATCCTTTCCAATGAATAGTTGAACGCTATGAGGCATTGGGATAGTTTGCGTAGGGAGAATCAGTCACGGGAGGAACTTCTTGAAGCCTTCCCGGCAGTTTAACGCTTTCGGTTCGAGACACTAATTATTATTCGGCTTGCCTCCCATTTTTCGTGGACGATTATGGCCCGCGCCGAATTGTCTGCCACGGACTATTGCGAGCTCGCAGACAAGTCAATATTCTGTTCGCAATCTCCCCGCCGTCCGACTGAACGGCGGCGTCGCTCGTCGGGAATGTACATATATTATAGGTCTGTCTTCGCTAACGGAATTGTCCGAGTGATCTAATATAATGCTCAATTTGAAAAGTCTGCTGCGCGACTTTCTCGGGGGACCGACGCGGCAGCAGATTTGCTCTCAATGTCTGCGATGGACTCCGAGATCTTGGGAGAAACAGCGGACCGAGCACCGAGGTTGTCCGGGAGGATTTCGTTCCTTCGACACACCGGTCGTCCTTGTCGCGATCCGAGCACGTCGGATCAGACCGAATCAGAGGATGACTATCGGGCATTCCCTGCTGATTGAAAACACAACTGGCTCCAGAATGTGATTCTTCAACCGATCTCCTATGATCGTGTAAACTTTCCTTCTCCGGAGGAAGCATAGCCATTCCGATCGTCGTACGGGCCATCGACGGGTTCGTCTCCGAGAGAAAGACGTTCCGTGGTCGATTCCGCCGCGCGACTCGGTCCGAGAAACGAATTCCAAGCGATGGCGACCTTCACTTTCTCTACGACGCGACGGGGAGAGCTTCTCCGGACTGCCGCCGGGGCACCGAACTCAGTTTTTCATTCGTCACCGCCGTTCCTTCATACTAGGCCGAGCGAGTGTTGGTCACAGCCGCTATTTTTCTTGCTTTTTATCGACACCACGCCGTGGTGACCACGGCTCACTATTTCTATAATGTACATTTTCAAGCTGGCATCCTTCACATCATTGAATTCCTCCGAGGGGATTCAAGTTATCCCGGGACATATCTATTTGAGGAGAAACGTCTCGACGACGGATCCGGGGAAATTCCTTGGAAAGAAAAGTTCGGAGAGAAGCGAGAAACTGGTACAGTCTGCGCTCGTCAGGCTTCAGAGCATCGCTTGCTGTTCCCGAACACCAAAAATCTTCCGCTTGCAACGGGCCTGTCAGAATCGTACTGAAATAGAGCCAGAAAACTTTCGCTCGCCCAACTTCCGAAATAACATTACATAACATGATGATGGATTGATGAGCGATGAGCGGAACGGGTAGCATCCCTGCTCACCTCGATATACGGAGCTTGCAGAAAACGGACCGAGTGCGCTCGCGGTTAGAACTTGCGGTGCCTCCTTCGGGGAATACCCTGACTTCCCGGTCTTCGCTTCGCGGCGACTCGGTATCGCTAGACTCTCTACACCTGCGCTGGCTCTGGGTGCGCTTGCTTCGAAGGCGCTCGCTATGAGAGCAACTTTCATCGAGATTCATTAGTAGAAAGACAGAGGCCAATGATGACGGTGACCCTCGATAGCCTTCTTAGGAGCTCCCGAGAATCCACCTCCTCATGGTGATCGGTCCAGTCCATACGGAATCCTGCGAATTCCCGTCTTTGTCTTGGTGAAATCTTTGATTCTCGGTGAGAGGACCGCTCAAATAATTTTTTTATGGTGGGAGGACCCATCACATGAAAACGACGACCCTCATATGACCTTTCTGAAGCTCCCGAGAACCCACCCCTGAATTTTTGCTGCGATCGGTTCAGGCGTTTGTGAATTTTGCGAATTTCCGATTCTTCGTTTTTTTCCGACTTTTCGTATTTTCGTGGGTGGACCACTCAAATAATTTCTTTGAGGTAGGAGGACTCATCGCATCGGAGAACTGACCCCCCTCTAACCACCGGTGGATCCCCCAGAACACGCTCCTAAATATTCACGACGATCGGTTCAGACGTTTTCGAGTCTTTAGGGTACCCCGGACATCCAGACAGACGAACAGACGAACAGACAAAGAGATAAACAGATAAACAGATAAACTGACAAACAGACAGACATACGTTTTTATATAGATTGAAAGCTTCGAAGCGATAAGACGGTTTGTGCAAGTACATCCAGAAAGCCCGCACGGGAGAGGGTCATCGAAGGCTTTCCGGCATTCCGAGGCACGGCTTCCGGAGAATTGGTGAACCACCAGTTGGTTCGCCTCCCCTTTCGGATCCGACGCGTAACCACGTAAACCATCAGCATCCGCGCCTAGACCGGTTTGCAAGCTTCCAGACTAGTACAGTAGCGTTTCGAGCATATTCGTTCCGTCGTCTGTTCTATCAGCTGCGCGGCTAGCCGGAGTGGCCGCTTCCGAGCCGAATCCGACCCATAGGGTTCAAGTTCGGAGATGGCTCACTTAGTCAGATCCTTTCAGTACCATGGGCGATCCGGGTGTGTTTGCTGTGGACATTCTCCTTGTCGACGACCAGCGAAGATTCTCAGTCGATGAAAATCTATGAGATTCTTGGAGCAATTTTCAGACTGAATACCGGGACTGCTCGGGTCCTTATCGTTCCTGACTATTCGGAACACCGGGCGTCCTCCTATCGCTCCGAATCCGTAGCTTTCCGAGCTGCTCGCACAAACAAACTTGTCTCCCAGCGAACGGAGAATAATCCCGCAAGTCGGGAAGAGACGCGGGCTTCTATCCTAATATGTGCTCAGACGAGATCGAGCCAAAAGTATAGATGGATATCGCGCGGGGAGGGATCGGAATGACAAGTCGGAAATTCTGGAAATGCCGTTGGATTCCAGAGCCCTGTTCTGCTGAAGAACCATTCGGACGAACGCCGCAGCGAGTCGAGCGGAACATAAATTATGGAATCGAGAAATAGCACGACTCGAGATAAGCTCCGCTTATCTCTTGTTGTCAGTGACGTTCTTTCACCTCATCTACCGCTTGTATAGCGATTTAACTATTTGTCGTGAATCTTCAAGCAAGCACCTCTGCCTGAAAAACACGAGAATCGCCTTGTCGCTCTAGCCGTTCGATTCGGATTCAGTCGACCTGCGACTCACTCGATCTAAGAGCGTTTCGTCGTAGTCGTGTCGACGACGTGGTCTTCGTTGTCGCTTCAGAATCATCTGCGCGGTGATGTCGATGCGATACAGGTAAGATAAATTCGTCTAGATATACGACGACGGCGACGGAGAAATACGCGACAACGAACTTTGTTTGCTGACGATGTCGTTCAATTCCTCGCTCAGATGTGTAGAAACCCTTTGCTCACGACGATGGGTTGCATTTTTTTGGTCCTAGAATCTTCTTCACTATAAAGCACTGCATTATCGCTCTCCCTGTCGACAAGGGCAAGCGATTTGAGAAAAAAACTGCCTGTGGAAAAAGATCTTCGGTTTAGATTCCAGCACCACCGCGGGGACAAATCCCGAAGGTTCAAATCAGAGACGATATTCCGGCGAAATTCCGAGCGGTCGTAAAAACTGTATCTCCCTTAAATCTTTGCTTCGCATCTCCGCATCCCATCTCAGTCTTACCTGTATCATTTGGAAAGTCCTCCGCGATAACTCCGATGTTCGGATATAATAAAATGAGGAATTCTGTCTGATGGTTCCCAAAACCAGATATCTCTAGACCTAGAACTGATGGAGCAGATGCTGGAAAGCTCTTAACTTATCTGCTCTGGGCCAATCCTACTCACGATTGTCCACACTGGGGCTAATGGCCAAGTGGATAAAAATACCTGAAGAAACACCAAGCATCATCGGAAGCATTTGAGGAGCCTGGGATCATATGAATATGTTTTCCGGGGGAGTGGAGCATTCTCGAAGGAAGTCTCTACCTGGAAATCACGACACGAAACGGTGGATCTTTCCACCGGAAAGCACAACGCCGCGCCGTCCTATAGAAGATAAATCGATGAGTTCTCGTGCGGAAAACCATTCCATCTGGGCGACCCGTCGCCAGGAATCGCATTCGCCCCTGGAATCGAGGTGTGTCATTCGATGTCGCAGTCCCGGATCTCTGACCGCTCTTCTCCCATGCTGTCTGTGGCGCTCCCCGTCGAGCGGGCTCACTCAGGTCTGCTGGGCGCCCTCAGAGCAAATATCGCGGATCGCGACGTCAGACCGATTTCTGGATCGAGCCTCGCATGGAGCTCTTGTCCACAAAGATAGACGACCATCATCTAAACGATCAGCTCACCCGAATCCTCCGTATCACTCCTGCCAGAAGAAGCTACAGACTCTCTATCGGGTATGAATAGGAACAATCCTTGATTCGACTACCTGGCTCGTCCAATTGTCAAAAATATCCCCGAAGCCAATGAATGACGACATGCGATCTCTGCGCGAGCGATGAAGCACGATTCGCGGTCGCGCCCATGTCACCACGTGGAACAATAAGATCTAGATGAGTTTCTCAACGCACGTCATAAAAGCGAGTTACAACCTTCGAGGAAAAGAACAAGCTCTGGGAGAGAGAGTGCCCATGCTGCTGAGTCTTGGAGGCGGGAAAAATGGAGTTCTGGATCAGGCTTCTCTGATATTCCGGGAGCATCTCTAGCGGAAGATGAAAATGACCGATATAAACTCGACTCGCGTCTCCGATGTCTTCTCTCGCTTCGGAGTTCAAGAATGTTTCCAACCAAGGTACTGTTAGGAGAAAAATCGGGAGCTCACAAAAACTCGCCGTCGAGTCTCCGATGTCTAATGAACGACGCCAACCTATCCGGCGCTCGTGATCGCGAATGAGCTGTAGCCTCGCGAAAACTTCACGGACATCCTCGGGAAATGTACGTGAAAACTTTATAGCGTTCTGGAGCTCTGGTAACTGGTCCCAATCACGGGAGAATCAAAACAGACCTCATGGCTCATGGCCGACCGATATCCACGGTCGCGACATTGGATGTTATGACATCATATTCCTCCTTATATGAAACTTGAGCTCCATGAAGCGAACGGCACGGGATCGTTGGAGCTCGGTCGACGCACTCCGAAGATGCTTCCGAGGGCCTTGTCTCTGAACGGCTTACCCATCAGAGAATCGGTTTCCCAAGCCGTTTTGAGCCGGGAGAGCTCGTCGTGAGCATTCTGGTAGTACGATTCCCGAGCAGCTTGGTGACGCTCCGAATCCGGAAGGAGACTCGAGCTGATGTACATCTCAGCCGAACCTCGCGGGCGACACATTGCTAAGATGGTTCTCACGACCACCGATATAAATGAAGGATCGCGGCTAGCGGATCTGCGAGACGGCCGGTTCCATGGGTTCCAGAATCGGAAAACAAGAGGTAGATGCAAAACTCTCGGCGCACCTCAGCGGAGAACGTCCCAGGGGATGGACAACTTGATCGAATACGATAATAAGGGCTCACGTGATAGCGAGGCACTCCACTTGCGCATCTTGGGATCACCTTTTTGAAGGCTCGTTCGACGTCATCCGTCAGACAGTGGGTTCAGGTCAAGAATCGCGCTATGGATTCTTGGGTCATACAGTCGTGAATCGTTACAAGACCGCAGAGAAGTAGGCAGCCACGCGGAACATTTGACATCGACCAGTGCACGATACCATTCAATTGGAATGACGATACTCTGTTCGCTCCCGACCATCAGCAATGAGTCAAGTGAGTGTTCGCTCGTTTCAATACTGAAATCGAGATTGACTGACAGTCGCTCGCTGATATGGTCAGCCGTTGCCTGATAAGTGCTGTCGGAACAATGGCAGCCAGTAGCAATCCCTGAGTACTCCTACTACTACTACTGGGTGAGTGAGTGAGTCGTTTATTAGCCGAGCGCTGCGCCTTTGTCGTTGTCGATCGATAGGAGGCCGCAACTACACTGACAAACTTTTCAGCGATTCGGGTTCCTCGTCAGATAAAAGAGCGGCCGGCAGATGAAAGACACTGTGGCTGGTTCACCGGGTCACGGGTGCGATACAGCAGACGGCGTGTTCGTGATCGTCCGGAGCGAGCCGCGAGTCCTCGTGTCTGAGGCTGGGCTAGAAATCGCTCTACTTTTCCTACCCTGGAGGAAAAATGTGACCTGGAGTCCAGGCCCGGGGAACCATGGGAAATCCGCGGCCCCACCGGCCGCGCACCGTTCCCGCCCTGGCGTTGACTGTCATAATCGTCGCCGAATTCACTCGAAATCCTTGGAGCATTTCATCGTTCCGGCGGAACGATATTTCTACGGTGAGGACTCCTGGCTCAAGAGGCCGCGCACCCGGAGCAGCCGTGATCACCTAACCATCCGATCTCATTGATACCGACGGAAGCGATCCTTTGAGTATTGTAATTCGGAGGCTTTTCTCGATCGAATGCTGCTCCGACCAATGTGCGCGTGATCGACTCCGATCTCTTCTTCTGAGGCTTTCAGTCATTCAAATCAATCGAAGCCGCTCGACTAAGTAAGTGAAAACTACTGTAGGGAGCAATCAGCTTCACGGAAGAGTCATGCCGGAATCAAAATCGAAGCTGCTGGGCGAATCGGTAATTGAGCTATATGTTGATCCTCGAGATCATCTTGATTCGGCCTTCGTATTTCAGTCATAATCATCATCGAAGCCCACTCAATGGTCGTTGTCGGCCCCTGTTGCGGAGACACGGCGGTCTAGTCGTTCGCTCGGCGGCTCGTTCCGTATCAAACTTGGACTGTTAACTCGGATGTTTGAGGAAACTCCAGCCAGTTCATGAACCGAGAATTCGGTATCAGACGTTAGAGAGCGGCGCTGCTATCTGCGTGTCCAACGATAATGATGGCGCATCCAGGTCTTCCCGTGCATGTCACGCTAGCTCCTACACCAACCTCACTACTCTAATCGCCTTGAGTCTCTCACCACTGGCAGAAAGGCATCGTCTCTGACGAAGCTCTCAAAGAGCCTCTATCTTGTTGCATAGATCTGATTCGCGAATCAGTTGATCGATTCACTCGTCGGGAAGAGTCAAGACGACTGTAATTTCTGGCTGCATGAAGAACATGACGTCAAATTCCATCATGTAATAAACTTCACTTCCATCCGAAAGGCGGGAATTCCCGAACAGTAACACCTGATGCGCTCCATGCAGGAGAGCAGCTCGAACGACTCGCATCGGGGTTGCATTTCCTTTCATCGCGAGATTCCTAGGTTCTCCTCCTTTTCTTCAATACTCGCTCCATCTCAGGGGAGCTGATTTGTCTGTTATCGATTCTCCGCGATTCTCTTCCTGGTTCATGGAAGGCCCCAGTTCTGTTTATCGACTGACTGAGATAGAGGTAACTCATCATAACGAGGTCGATCTACGGAAAGTAGAAGATCACTGTCCGACATTTTCCTGTGACCGAGCACCGTTTTCAGGTCGACGACGCTTGAGGACTCTTCAATGTTATGCTTGTACATTAGGATGATTACGTAAGCGGTACACCAATGGTGTATCTTATCCCTACATCAGGGCAAGCCACTGCTTGTGAATCAGCGTGCCATCTATGTATGGTTCATTACGGAAATCAGCTCTGAGATCTCGAGTGAGGCATCCGACATACAGCTGGCCAGAGATTGTCGGCCACGAGAAACTCGACAATCGCTTTTTACCATCTCGTCTCGATAGAAATTCAGCCATCTCTTCGACGAGAGAGCCTCAATTGAATTCGAACAGATCGAGTGTCCGATTCCAAGTCAATCAACCCGACCGTCTTACCGTCTGCCTGAACTTATTGTGAGAGCGATTCTTTGGGATACAGGATCTCGTCGAAGGAAAGCTGATGGGGAATATGTAGAATAGGCGGACCGGTTTTCTGGCTCAGCTGGCTCACCAGCTGGAAGTTGGGAGCTCACACAGTCCCGCGTTCATCTTCCACGGGAGGGAACGTGTCTCTGCAATCACGGAAACCGCTCTAGAAAGAAGATTTTCCGTATCGTCTCCGATGAGGGAGCCTCCGGGTACTTGATTGCCGCCGATTTTCGACTCACGATCGGCTAATTCTATGATTACGCAGACAAGCATCTCTCACCTCGCTGTGGGACGACATACGACCACAATTCCTCACGTCTGATTGTTCCGCTCGACATCCAGTCGTTCCTTGATGACATATCCGAGGCGATTCGTTCGCCTGAGCTGTCTGAGACAAGCGACGGCATCTCCCGCGCGCTTCGATTCTTCAAATCCGTCCGCGTACATGATTCCCCAAGAACGGGTCGAATATTCGGGAAGAGTAAGTGACCAGCCGATCCTGATGGTGGATTTTCGCCGCCTGCCTCGAGTGGGTAGCAATCTCGTTGCAGCGTGCTACTTATGCGGCTGTCTGTCAATGCAGGGCAGCGAGTATCTGACGACACTCGCGACGACGATGGTGTCTATCGTTTGCATTGAGTGGTCAGACCTCATCTTTTTCCCATTAAGGTCTATGTAGTAGGCTGTTGCTGATAGCGGCTGATGACGGAGCTCCACAACGGCCTGAACGTACCTGGCGATTGGCCTCGAAGATCTTCAACGCGTCTCTTCCTGCTCCCGAAAACTGATTCGATGGACTGACGGACGGACGAACGATCGAAGCTCTTCCGTCAGCTGTTTTCGGCACACGTTATGGTCTCGCGGCTCCGGAACCGCTCCCGAAGCAAATAGATAGGATAGAAACTCCGTCGGGCTATCGTCGGACTTGCTGCAACAATAAACCAATAGAAGCTACTAGTTGAAACATATTTTTTCAACCCCAGTCTTATGTAGAATTTTATTCTCCCGACAGACGCGCTGAACACTGATCTTCCAAGATCTTATCATAATTTCACGAAATTCAGACGCTCTATCCAGTTTCCGAGCCAACATCATTCGCTCAATTTACTACAGCGCGGCCCCGCCGCGGGCTTTGTGGAATGTTGGCTCCTAGCGGAAAAAAATCGCTCAGTCGTTCATGGGCGAAAACAGTCCGCCGATCAGCGCATCCCCCCTTCTCGAGAGAGGCGTGAGCTCTAAGGCAAATATATATTTGTGCCCTATAACTACCTGGCAGGGAAAATATTCCAAGGCGAAACGGGATTTTTTTCTGATTGGGAGGCACATGGACCAGTCGACGTTTTTGAATCTATCCTCCGAACCCCGAGTAGGACCTAATCAAGAAATCGTTTAATATTATGATAATCATCGGCAATCTAGATGTCCGACGTTTTCGACGTGAAAACGTCTTTCAAAAGGCTGGGGGTATTTCGAGAAAAACTTCGTGATCATGCAGCGTATTTAGTGACGTTTCGCGGGGCTAGAACTCATCAAGCACTCGACGGATTTCCACCAAATTGATGTCTAATGACTACGGGAGACGATCGTGGCTGGAAATCATGAAAATCTGAATGCTCGATAATATATTCCCGTCACGATCCGAACACCCCACGAAATTGTGTGGAAAAGAACATGAATTTCCGTTTTTCATAAAATTCAGCGGAGGCAGTACGCTGGTACGATGAACGTCGGTAGATAATAGATAAGCATGATTCGTACCAGTTGCATCGATGATCTCGACTCAAAGTACTGAGTACTGACCGATCGAGATAAGCATAGCCAGAGAAGAATTGACCGTCGCGATCACTGACGGACTCTCTGTCCCTAGCGCTCCTGTCCTTAAAATCGGAACCCGGAAATGCACCGCTTGGAGCATCAGGCTTGTACCGAAATTTGAGGGCTGCAGATGCGTTTCAACGGGTGAGGCTTTGGGGATCGGGGCAGGATTTCCACACTTCACGGATAACGAATAACGATGTCGATCGAATGCCTATCATGGGGCCGAAGACTCGTAATTTATAGCAACGGAAGCGTCGCGCAGAAAGGGAAGAATCTCCTCGAAAGAGACCCCGAGCCTCCCCAGAGAGATCGGCGTCATGTCGGGCGCGACAACTTCACGCACCAGAATCGAGTCATACGGGGACAGATCATGTCGAGTGCGTCAGATGCGGTGGCGGAAAGTAACGCAATGTCATTCGATCTAGAGGTATCTGAGACGGGCCTCGTCGAGGCTACTGATTTTACGCGAGGTGCAGAGTACGAAATCGGATGGTCTCGAGCGATTGGCCGTTTCAAGAAGACCTTTATGGAGAATGAATTTGGCCATAAATGCGACGTCTGTGATCGCCTCTGGTTCCTCCGTGATCTAAAAACGGTCAGCTCCTCGATGGCGACTTTCACACACTTCCAGGAGGACGATACCACGCGATTTCGGCTCTGTTCCTCATGTTACAGCACATCTCGGCGCGATAAAGTTCCGCCGATGAGCATGACGAATAGCTATAGAAATCCACCCAAACCATCGGGCTTGCCTGAGCTAAACCCCATAAGCGAGCGACTTGTCTCCCAAACAATTCCTTACATGCAATACGCCGTTTGCGTCGTGACGGTTGTTACGGTATTGTTGGTCAAGTCATCAATGTGCCAGTTGATGTCAACACGATGGGGCAGAGCGAACCGCGATCATTGGACGACGATAACTCTTCCAACGCCAATTTAAAAAAAGCATCATACATGAATCCTCTTATCTGAGCGGCTTCGTCAAAAAGTCCGCCGTGAAAGCCTGGCTGGTGAGATATAGAGCAAAATCACCGATGAATTGAAGTGCATGCATTAATGCTACGTCAATAATTATATGTAGATTAGATGATCCAAAGGGATAGATAATAATATCTAGACTATAGAGAGAGAGAGAGACAGAAGACGTTTTCACGTCCTATGACACAGTAGCGTCGTAGGCGCTACTGGCCTTGGCTTTTTCATGGATTCTATCAGTGCTTGATGATTCCGAACGTTAGCTGCAGATCGGCGATGGCGGTTCTCTATCTGGCAAATCATGAAGGTCTTCCGTGTCCCAGGCTGCCAGGGCGTATCTGGCGGAGTTTTCGCAAACTAGAGTTTAGCGCTCCGATAAAGTTCTGGTGAGTAAACCATAAAACGCAGCAACGAATAATTCCTGACGACCAGACGCGGCCGACGCAGACAACTTCTGTTTCTGTTGTCGACGGCCGACAAGCAGGGACTGTCGACTGACAGAAAGCGAGAGAGCGGAGACGAGATATCAATCCCCAGGCTGACGCTCGCAGATTTCTGCCCAGGTAGCTGCGATTAGATCCTTCAACAATTTGAAGAACAAGCACGGCGATGGGCATCAGATGGGAACGCGTCGATGACCGAAGCGGTTGAACCACCCTACGGGATAGTTCACCGACCGCGCGTACAGATGGCATCAATCGAGGAGCGATTTCTCAGTTGTTCGATAGTATCGACCCTGTAAAATCGGTGCGAAACGACAATACGAACTTCCTTCTGTCCCTCTATGGAAAGTTTATTTACATTGGCCGAGGGAAATGTGTGACCAGCAACGTTGTTCCCGAGTCGCCTCAGAGGCGACTCGACAAATACAACCATAACCACTGAATTAACATCGGGAAACACCGGTCACCGTCAAAATGAGTCCCGGTTGTAGTTGGCCTCGTTCCAACAAGTTTAATTATGAGCTCTTCATATTTGCAGAAGCACCTCTCTACTCCAATTTTATCTGTTCCGCGGTCCAGACACGACACACACAGACCATTATTCGGGGAGAGAATGTGTTCCGAGACTCATAAAAGTCCACCGCTACCTCCGTCTTACAACTCGCTGACACGAACGAAATTTTCACAGCATTTTTCTGTTTAATTTTCGCTGTCAAGCATGAAAAAGCGCTGTTTTCCTCATCCTGTTTCCGGACTTTTGACGATTAGAGGTATTCTTCCCTGGTGTCATTCATCGGACAGCATGGAGTCGAGCCGAACACGGACAAAAAGTACTGATTGCTTTTATTAATATTCCGGTTTGTACAAGGGGTAGCCGAGGATTCGTTCCGAAGATTGCTAGTTTTATGATCATTTCATGGGCAGGCAGGCCGGCCGACCGAACGGTCATCCATCCGTCCGTCATCGGTCGGTCTATCCCTCGGTCGACCAGCCGGTTAGTCAGTGGGGAAAGCTCTTTTCTATACGCGCTGATCGAGCAACGCCAGCAGATCTGACCTACATAGAGTTTTCTACCGAATTGGTGAAGGCAATGAGGATTTTCACATCCGCCAATCTCCCGAACAGCACACCTTTGGCGAGCTTCTCAAGCATGGATCGGTCGACGCCGTCCATGTTTTCGCATTATTCATTTAATTGACGACGCGATCGCTTCGATCGAAGCGAATCTGAAGTGATCGCATCACACTGTGCCTACGATAGAGGGAGCCGTCGGCTCTGCTTTTGCGCCGTATCCTCATCTCATCACATGCCTAGCTTTCCGTGTCGGACGTCCTATTGTCTTGTCCTATTAGGGTGAAGTAGCTCTTTATCTGTGCCTTTTCGCTTTCCTGTTCGACCTCGCCGGATACCGCTTCGCCGCTCGTTTTCACCGAGGTCGTCCCCGTGAGCGTTGAAGGGTTCCCCATTTTCCATTCACATCCGTCTTCTTTCCCCTCGCATTCGATTGTCAAGAGAAACCCTCTTCGAGACCAAGTACGAACGATGAGCTTCCGTGCGAACCACGAACTCACCACGGCGCGGCGTTGGAACTCGATGATATACCAGCTGGAGGTGTCATTGATCGCCATGACGTTTGTCTTATCGCTGGACACCGTCTTCGTCCTGATCGATAAAACTGATTACGGAAGAGGAAAGTGCATATCTACAGATACAAAATCTTTCTCGCGTCTGTGATTAGTTCTCAATTATCAGTATCGTCGGGAGCGGCCCTCGATACTGCCGGAGCGTTCCAGTATCTAGCTGCAGGATCTGCGTTGCGTCGATTTCGCACCCTGTCCTTTCGTTTCGCGTAGTGACCGTCTTCATTCTGACATCATCATTCCACTTACTGAGCCAACAACCCGCATCAACTGGCCCGTTCGACGCCGCTATCGCTAATACGTATCTCAACAAAAGCCATCACTGAGTGTAGGGAGCCGACTATCCCACCGGAGCCGGAATCGGATCGCCGATGCGTCAGGGTCGACCGAGAGCTATTGTTCGGTCAATGCCGAGAGAAACCAGTAATATCTTACAGAGGGAGCGGATGCATAGCATATTCAGTCGCGTGTGAGGCGGGGCCTGGGCGATATTGGCGACACCACTTGACGCTGTGGCAATGCAAATGTAGCCCGTGTAATTGAACACGCCATGGTGATATTATGTACAAGCCAGGCGTGACCGCAGCCAGACAACGGACGACATGTCAGGCGCAGTTGACAAGACGACATTACTTATAAACGCGAGCCTTCTTGTTTGTGCTGCTCACGGCCGTGGTGGTTCAAGTGGTCTGTGCGGAATATGTCTGGAGCCTTCCACTTCCGGAGAATATCAGGACCACCTAAAGGTTCGCAAGCACGACTTTTCTTCAGAGGCTCCTGGCCGTATGCACGCAATGTGGTTCCACTTTCCGAATCTATAATGTGAAACATTGGAATCAGGATGAAGACAGTCCCTCGGGAGATGTATGCGATTCGCTCCGATATCTCACGGTACCCCGATTTAGCCTCTACATGATTCCGGAGGAATACTCCGTCCGCCTCTCGATGTTCCCATCCTTGGCCCCAACGGTGTGGAACGCGTCGCCTGCCGATACCATCACTGTGTTTTTCGGATCATTCCGATATAAATATATATAATAGGTTTACGAGCAGCGGTACCTTTGCCTCGCGTATCACGAGTTCCTCCTCGGTGTTTGTGCAAGAATTTCTTATTCGACGTCGGCTGACCGTTATGCGGCCGATAGCGAAGGCCGACAAGTACATATAATTAAAGGGTGCGCAGTAGTATCGCGGCAATTTCAAAATGTCAAGCAATCTATCAAATGAATGAGATTAGCCTTCTTGGGCGACCATTCCCTTATCTCCATGAATACTGAGAGCTTAATGAAGCTACAGCTTATCGGAGCTATCAAAAAGTCTCGGCCAGGCTCCTCGACTTCGTTCGCGCGAATTCCCCCACCCTCTCTCGGGACATTGAAGGCGAGTAAACAAAAGGAGACTTTGACTGCTTTTGTGGGAGTCTTGACAATTAACTCGGCATTTGACTTAATTCAAAAGGTAATGCGCGGCATCGTGTGACCCTTGGAGGGATGATACCGGTGCGAGCACTCTGAATTCGTGGTAGACGGAAGAAAAGAGAAAAATCACACAAAAAAAGCTCGTCAACAATGGCAAATCTCGAGACTGCTTTATTATCTGCCGTAATTCCCTTATGACTTATCTGGGCGTTCGAGCTCCCGTCGCTAATCTTATCTTTTATGGCGTGAAGTCGCATTCGAATCTGACCGAAAGAAAAGAAGGACGACGCTTCAGTGTTTATCAGCGCGGGTGGACGGACGGTTGGTCAAGGAGTAAACGCGAGAACACGGTACTGTTGAGCGTTGAAGGTCTCCATTGAATATCCGTCATTACGTGTGGTGCGTGGTCAGAGGGGCGCCAACTTATCTGAGAAATCGCGAGCTGTGGACTCGATCCGGGAGATCGTTGCTGGATTAAAAGCATTCCAAGCTGAAGCCGTGAACTACTGCTGATGGGTTTGATTCGAAAAATTATGAATGCTATCGGATAAAGAGGCGCGGGACTTCGGATGACCCATCTGTTTTTTTTCGGCTTGACGGGGATAAGGGTTGCTGCTATATTGGAGTTCGACAGCGTTCCGAAACGGATAGCAAGACTGGAACACCTCCAGGGGATCACTGGGTTACAGACGGATGAGCGCGCAAAAATAATTTCATATAATTTGGATCCGTCGACGTCTTGTCGTTGCTCAGCGCTTGGAAGCAACTCTGGAACGGAAGCTTGAAATGGGGATAACTTTCCGAGAGTTAATTGAACTGTGGACTGCGGGACTTTTAGGGATGCCAGCAGACGCCGCAAGAAGAACACGAGCGTCTTGATTATCGGGCACAGAAATCAGCCTTCAAATAGACGAAGACTGATGATAACTCGCCGCTTTCGGCCGAGCAAACGTAATGCGTGTAGTGCGCACAGAATCTTTCCGGAGTGATATTCGCGAGTGACTCCGAGTAGTCCACCATCTGTTCCGACCAGGCTCCGGTGAAACGAAATATGAAAGAAGATTTTACGGTCAAGAGTCGAACAACACCTATACATCCGACGTGGAACGGACCCTGTGTGATGTTCCAGAAAGAGATTTCCCTCGAAATCGACTACCAGTCGAATTTGATATCTGTCTCCCCATGCTTGTCCCCGGCGTGAAAGCCGCATTTCTGATCGAATTGAGGTAGGGGAGGGAGCGCGTGAGAGATTCGAGCGAGTCACGGACCTGTGAGCCTTTCCTTAGAGTCTAACTCATTCGTGAGATTGTCGCAATCAGTAATTGTCGCATGTGTGAGATCGGACCCTCTATATTTTGGCCAGTATATTCCGGGGTAAATAAGTGGATCCTCTTTCATATTCTTCATATATCCTAGCACTAGAATGTATTCTAGGTCACTGGCTGGTCACGAATTTGCAGCTGAAACTATCTGGCCTTTACGACATGAAACATAAGTTTACCAATGATTTAGGCTACAAAGCGTGCCATTTGATGTACATATACATGTATGTATATATGATTGCTGTGCATGGGTACTAACTAATGCATGCCTGCTCTGACAGACTGATATGAGGTGGTTGAAGCCATGGATTGCTCTCCGTGTTTCGCGGCGCCTTCTACCTTCCAGCATTCATGCCGGCAGTCGTCGGAATCCCTTTCGATATTTCTATCTTCTCGGCCCAGCGGAGATCCGATCTGCGGCGATTGAGAGAGACATAATCTTAGTCGACGATCAAATGCGGATTGATGAGGTCAAACGTCCATCGCTATCTCGATCCCCTCGTTAAGATCGAGAATTCCAGTTCACGGAGGATAGCTGGGGGATGAGCAAGCCTTTTTTGCGGCGCTCGACCGCGAATCTCGGAGCAAAAAAGAAAACTCGTGGAATTTCCGGGGCGACGCGCGAGAGGTTTTGGCGTCTCGGGTCGATCAGCGCTCCTGCCGCCTGAAAGTCACCGGTGAATCTCCGAAGATTGACAGCGATCCTTCGTTATGATTCTCTTCGAGAACACAATTGCGATGTACAGTTCCGATACGCGAAACGTGAGCGCTTCATATCTGGCCGAGAGCAAGCTCAGCTCTAAGTTGGATTCGACTTGAACGGCGGAGCTGCCTGATTAATTGCGAAGCGAATGCTCACCGCTGAAGCCTGAGTCTGCGCTATGGGAGCCTTCGATAGTCGAACGATCGGTTACAGTGAACCCCGCTTAGTGGGAATTTTCCGGGACCAGTTCATCTCGGTCCGAGTGAGCGGAGGAGAACGGAGTTGAATGTACTCGCGGTTATTCACTTTGCGGTGAGCCCAGAGGCCACATGTGTGCCAAGGCACATGACGAGAGACGAAAGTGGGAACTAAATTACTCCCCGCAATCCAGCAAATCGAGTCATATCCCACGTCAAATCTTCTCCCCCGGCCCGGACAGCTCCAAACTGGGTACTCTGGATACAAGTCTAAATGAACATACGTAGAGCCAGGAGTCTAACCGAGACTTCCCGCAATGCGATCACTCTGGACAAATCGGGCCCTGTCCGGTTCTATTTCGGCTGAAATCTCAAAATTTTCGACTCTCAAGCATGTCAGCAAAAGCGAGCGGGCGATGGGAACCCCCTCCGTGATTCGCCGAATGTTATCTGATCATATCAATATTGGTATATCGGGATCGCTCACGCGACACAGAGAGCCTCATTGAGAGCTTTGACATGACGCTAATTATAATATCCTCATCGCGACGCAGTCAAAACACCGCAACCCGATTACGACCGTTGACCAAACATCACATAACTTTTCATCATCATATAATGACTCTGTCTCCTCGTTTAATGCTTTTGATTGGAAAATAATCGCAGTCCCACTATAACACAATTCACACGTACGCGTTACGTTCGTGTCCAGCGCCAGCCTCTCTCTTGGGAGGGTGTGACGAGGAATCGGCTTTGACGTCTTGAAAGATACGCATCGAAAATCGATCCCGATCCCCAAGAAGGAGACGTGGACCCAGCTGATCGAGCTCAGCGACATGAGCTCGTCGTGAAAGAGATCAGAGGAACCTGTGTAGAAGAAGATCTGGAAGGAGACGCAGATTCGCGTACACTCTGCTATGACGAAGCCTCGGGTGGCCGACTGTCTACCTGACTCGGCAGGCAATCTGGTCGGCTGGTTGGTTGGTTTGTTCGCCCGTTTATTCGTTCGCCTGATAAAACAGAAACCCATGGACGGCGAATAAGACAGATATGATCAATAGCCGTTGGCAGCCGCACCGGCGACGGCGACATTTGGAAGGAAATCCAAGGGAATCATTGATAAAAGCGAAAAGTTTAGCCGATGCATTTATCACGATTTTGGGTTTAGCTCCAAGAGATCCGTCGGTCAGATTACGGAGAAGCCGAAAGATCCGGCAACCTTTTTTTCCTTCCTTCTTCTTCCGCTGGAACCGACGCGACGGTCGATGCTTGTCGTATGGACTCGCTCATTCACTCGATGATTCAATTCACGGCCGACGCTGCCTTCTCCTCCCAGAGAGCGGTCAACGAATGCTAAACGGGAGTTTTCTTCGCGATTATCGATATCAGAGAAGGCACTGAGCCCATTCTTCTATATTTTATATTCATATTATATCTATTTTCATCAGCCCGATCTGTAATGCATATATCGAAATTTCGATATTGGTATACATACAGATCTCCGGAGAGCCCGACTCTTGTCCGCTGGCTCAGGGGTCGACCGATACTCATTGGCCTGCTTGATGCAATCAACTGCTTCACCGACGGTGGAGTCCCTGTCATCGATTCGTCGAACAGAAATCAATTTGTTCTCCAACTGTACTCAACGCTGATCTTGATCTGAGTTTCGGGGCCTGAATGGTTGACTTTTCAAAATCTCCGTGATTAAAGAAATGCAGCTCGTCCGAGGGCTCCGAGAGTGTTTTTATTATTGTGGGCCAAAACTATTGTCAGAGTTTGATTTCGACTGTGCCGCCGCAGTCCTTAGATTAGAGCCGCTCTCAACAACTCTGTTTCCAAGTTCATTCGACCGTTCGTCACGGCACCAGAGTAGTCTCTGAGATCCTCGGGGTAGATTGATTGTCTCACAAGAGCACATTTCGATTAAGCTTCGGGACTCCACTCGAGAGCGCGTTCGAATCTTGGGAAAATCGATCTGGGCGTCGCAATTTCGACCGCTGACCATTGCGACTGTTGATTCGATTGATCTGTCGGTTCTGTGCATTTGGTATGAGATATGAATCGCTCGACAGTGGGAAAATGGAAAGTTTATTATGTATCTCAATAAATTACGGAGATCGAGTTGTTGATATCTCCCGATGTGGAGCGTACGAAAGATATCGCCGGGATTCAGTTGACGAGATGTGTTGTTTCGCGGACTTAAAATCCGCTCGAACGACTGCGTAGAGCTCGAGACTTGAAAGGCAAATCGTCAAAAAACATCGATGCTTTCCCTCCGTAGCTGTCATCGACAACAACCGCAAGAGAACTCCGATAAGAAAGCTGAAGAGGGAGCTTTCCTAGAAATTGAGAGAAAACGCGAAACCATCTACGGTCGTGACTCGTGACTGACGACTTCCTTCACTGGCTTCCCGTCTTCCTCCATTTCTCGGTGAATCCGTATTTTGACGTCAGGAGGTTAAAGAGTGTCCTGACACATCACCGATTGACCAGGCAGTGCATGGACACGACTGAGAGTGGTAAAGTCAAGGAATAGCCCAAACATTTTTTCCCCGTCGCTCGCAACTGCTGCACTCGCAACCGTCTTTGCCTGATTGTCCGCGGGAATCTAGAGATGGGATTGAGGAGCCCACCTCGGGGAGTGGTTTCAGCTCTTCAGCTCTGCACCGGGGAGGCCAGCATTGCCTGATTCCTTGTTGTTTTTCCTCGCGCGAATGAGAAAATACGTGGGGAATCATTATCATAGCCGGCGATGAGTCGGAATATTTCGGCGATTGGTCCGGTTAGATCCGCCCTAGAATGAAGTTTACTGAGCATCTCTGCGCAGCAGCATTCCACGTCGAGCTACTCATAAAAATTTCCACTGTTGGGCGCAACATCGGGTCGAAAGCCTTATGCCGACATGACACCCCATTCATCGATCACTTCTTCAAAGCGGCAAGCACCGACGAGTGCAGCGAACGCTCAACTTACATATTTTCGGGGTATCAGGGCCTGCCGACTTCACGCACATCATTCCGAATCGTTGATAAGAGCTTATCGGGAGAGCCGTCTATGACGCCGTGAAGGAGGGTCCTTCCGACAGAAAATGAGAATTTCGGTGAATGCTCGCATGCGGCCGCTTCCCTCTGGGTTTTCTACTCGGCCTCCCGCTTCCTTGAGCTGGCGTTCCAGACTGTGGAGCTGCAAAATCCTGTTTTTCCCCCCCACAGTATTCTGGTCGGTCAGCAAAGTTCGACAGCGGAATCCCATTCGGATCAAATGAAAATGAAAGAAACGAGGGAAGAAAAATATCTGCAACACCTTTATCGTCGTCCGTGATGGAAGCGAGGAAGTCCAATCTCCCCGTGCGATCAGCATTTTTCGCTGTTCGGGCTGAGCTCCAGAATGATAAAGCGGGGAATCTCGTCCGCGAATCTCTGAGTCTCTGAGAGAGTCAGAACGCAATCCCCTGATCGAAATCTCGTCACGAACCATATTTCGAGCCGTTTGTACGAGAGATAGTCATCGACTTACTTGACCGATCGATTCCACGATAATCACTGGGAGAGCGGAGACCAGAGCTCAGATTGATCCTTCTCTGTTTCGTCGTCTACTTTTTCGCCTTCCGTCTCAATAAGCAGTGGCTCCGAAGTCTCGCGCGCACGAGACAGCGTCGTCTCTTCTAGGCACCGGACCTTTCGGTGGTCAAACGAGACTAGGAATTTTCTCAAGAACAATACCTAAGGGAATCTCGATAGTGCCGGAAGACCTCGAGCAGCGTCGCTGTACGTCGCATTCGGAATGATCTTTGTTCTTTTCCAATGAGTCATCTTAGGTCTGCGTCATGACAGCGACGGCGAAGCGTAACTCCTGACGAAGTTCACTTCTAAGAGGTTCCTTGTTGCTGCCCTCATTGTTGTCTATCCTAGCGCTTGAGCTGCTAGGTAGCGGCGAACGTGTAATCTGTACTAAACATGAGACCCTCGAATCAACAAATAATAAACATCAGCGAGAACAACAAACAAACGCGAGCGTGAGTCAGGTCTGACAGACGTACGGACGGATCTGGCAGATATTCCGATCCGGGACATGGTCTCTTCGGTACGACGAAACTGTTCGCTTATCTGCTGGGCGATCTCTGGCTAGATGTAATCGCCGCAGTCGTGCCGAGTTGTCTTTGTCTTTACAGAGAGGCGCATCCACGAAAAAACGGCGCGGGCGCTTCTCCGGAGGAAGATTGTTGTTTCAGTCATCCACGGCTTACGTCAGCGAGGTGACGGGGCGAATCTCGTAAAGTTCTGATCTTTTCCATCGCTCCGAAGAGCGCTTCAGCTCGGCTGGCCGAGTTTCTGGTCGGAACCCGTCGAACCACCGCCCGAACCACCGAATGGGCTGTGAGCGAGTGAGCGCGTCTATGAAGTGGCCATCGGCGCTGACGGCACTGTGTTTCTCACCCGGTGTCAGAGGAGATCGGAACAGATAAAACTCACGACCACCGGCGGATGGCCGTCAAGCGACCAGCAATTCATCCTTCCTTCCACCCGAACAGCCAACGAGTCAGTCTCTACTAAAACACCATACTCATCACAATGAGATACGAGCAGACATCTCAAACTCCTGATCGCGCGTCGTTGCGGCTGAGTCAGAGATAACATCGCGAAACAACTGGGCCTGCTTTTCTGGCCGGTCATCAGCGGATGGAAATCGTCTCTTTTCCTCCGTAGTGATCCGGACGGCTCCGTGTCGTTGCCGAATCGAACACGAATTTATTTGCCAGAAATCTCTCGTATTCATTTTTTCTTCTCGAGGCTCGGCTTCGAACCAGCCTGTCGTAAAATTCTCACCACGATCTTCCCCGCGATAAGTTCCGACCTCAAATTACGCGATCTTCAATCGTCTGCTATTTTGTCTGAAATCTGCGCAAAATCATGCACCCGAAACATGACCGTGTCCGCCATGATGCGAGAATCAAGATAAGGCTCTATAATTGTTGATATCTTCATTCGCGCCGCGATGAAGTCTCCTGATACCGTGACGCAAGTCACACTTCGTTCCGAGCCTGAGAGAAATATCTTCCAAGGAAGGTGGAGGGGTCAAGTCCCGAATCGGAACTTTTCGGACAGACTTCGGAAATTCGTCCGTTTTCACGGCAACAGATCGTTGTGACGTCAGTATCTGGTTTGTCGCGGTGCAGAATAATAATCTGACCATTATGAAGTCGACAATCGCCAACCCGGCCGCCACCAGCCTTATCCGAGCTATCAATAAGACCCCAAAGCAGCCAAGAACAATACGGCTTTCGAACAAAGATCCACAAGCCGACTATCGACGTATCATCGGGAAGACAATTCTTTTTCCGAAACTTATCTCAAGCTCATCTCTGATGAACATCCATAGCTCACGACGTATGGATGCAAACGACAGACAGACGCAATCGCGAGCAGATAACCACCGCTGTGCCGATGATCGGCTGTGCGCGTTCTCCGCAAAGACCGAATGAGAAGTAAAGAAATTCGCGACTGCCTATCCTGATCGATGTTTGTTGAACGACAATCATCCGCTAATGCCCGCCGATGCGTTCGGCAGCGCTGCTGAAAAACTGCCGCCGATGCTTGGTCCGACGCCATCGATTCGAATTGGAAGACCATTTGAGTGGGATCTCGAATCCCAGGGAAGTTCCAAGGATTCCATCCTTCCTACCATCCTTGACAATATCTGCGGATATCCCAAGTACATCGCCAGCGTAAATTTCGGAGAACACCGTCTTCATTGGGAGTCTCCAAAGCATACCTATTGAGGGCGGAAGCGGGCAGCAGATTCGATGAATGGAGAGCTGCGTCGGGTCGGAAAAGAGGGAACGCCCTCGCACCAAAATATTTTATTCCACAAAATTGCGTTCACGGACGAGCATTCACTTCGATGCACTCTCGAGTTTCGAGCGCCTACTAGCCGGAGCTGACCTTCGTCTCATCCGCTTCCGCAGGGTCGCGCGTCCGTGGTAATCGACGACTAGTGGAAGGACCACAGGCGGAGAAAGATGAAACCTGCTGAAAGATGCTTCTACCGACCGGAGCTGGTGCTTCCTCCGGTGATCGATCGTCGCAAAAAGATCAATACAACTAATAACGATAGAAGACGCTCGAAGAAATTATCCCATCCGAGCGAAACGTCCGTCCATCCGTCCGTTGGAGTCGCTCACAATCGACTCCAAGCCAGCCAACGCATCGTAGCCCAACTGAAGCACTCCCAGAGACGATTCTGTGAGCTTTCCTCTCGAAAAAAGTCGGCCGGAGATCGAAATCGTCTCTGTCGTCAATTCTCTACAGAGATTTAGCAGCTTTATGCTTACAGAATGGTTCCTCAGAGAAGAGGGAAAGGATATCCGATCCCTGAGTGAGACAGTGTCTTCGCCGCGTATTACCTAATTGTTTGTTCTCCAAAAACCTTATCTGCTGACATTTTATCTAGAATGTCGCCTCTGAGGCTGCCTGCCGGTTTCCCTTAACCCATATATTTTATTGCTTTCGGTCCGCTACGTGTGTCACGCGAGGTACGTTCGAAGCTCTTCTTTGAAAACAAATAAATCGCCCGAAAATGTCGAGCCGTTCTACGAGGAAAACTGCTCCGAGTGTCTAAGAAGGAGCGACGAGCGATCTTCTCTTGACGTTCGTCGCGTGAGGAGAATTTCACTGGCGACGAGTGATCGTCAATTCGAGTTGTGAGCTTTCAAGAACGACGGAAAAATTAAATATTGAACCCGTCAGCCTCTCCTTCAACTACGAATGGTGAATTAATCCATCGAGGGGTAGCTCTCGACTTGCCATATCTCCCGGAATACCCTCGGTGCGGAAGTAGGCTGGTGCAAGATTGCACATGGATAAGTTCGATAAACCAACGAGCATCTGAGTGGTTTGCGACCTCACAGGCCATACGCACCTACTTCTGGGAATGCTTCGGTCTTGTTACGATTCTCTTGTTGCGTTGGCCTCGGATGCGGTCTTTTCTTGTCGCGATGGAGCGGACTTCGTATCAACAGCGTGTATCGCGCGACTTTCGTCCGTTCGGCACGAAAAATTGCTTTCTGATGAGTTGACCTCAAAGAATCGGCAGCAGTAGCGACGGTCGGGAGCGGACGACGGAGCGGCATCGAGTCAGAGCGAACCGAGTGCGATATCTGCGATACCGAAACCAGAAACGTCGTCGATTGCCGGCCATCAAAGTGCTACAATCGCGTACCGAGGCGTTGAGTCGGTCATTAGTTAAACGGTTCATTAGGCCGCTACCAGCGAACAAATGTCTCGATAAAACTTCTTAAGACTGAAAACAGACACGGAGCGAAGGAGATTGAAGCTATTTCAAGCCCTCCATTACATTTCTCTATTCGACCGAAGGGAGGACAATAAGTATCGATTGCTGCTGCAGCTTTCACTCAGCTTTCACTTGGGGAACGTCGGTACTCGTTGAGGTCGACCCCGAAGTCCACGTATCGTGAACGACAAAGAGAATATTCGACGGGTGTGTTCGACGCCGATCCCAACGCGTTTTTACGCGTTTCATATCGTTCGATTCATGTTTATAGGCTAACGATGGAGGCGACAAACTATGTCTATCTTGCAGTAGGACTGTAAAGTCTGCGGAAGGTCAGACGGAGCTTCTCTCATGCCCAACGTTCCTTACCCTCGACCGAAGCTTAAGACACGTCGACATCAGTTTGCAGACATCTGTAGCTTGTGAGGCGATCTTTACGACAACGTCCGAGCCGACGGAAGAAGTCCGGATGCGTCAGCGGTATATTTAGATTTTTAGCTTGGACGCTCGCCCACCCACGACCCCAAGTCCATAGCGCGGGTCGGAGCCCCCTGAATTTTAGAGGTCTCGAGGTCCCGGCATGCGTCATCGATGATTCGAGGTGCTTCCGAATCGTATGAGATTTCGGGGAACTCCACAACGCACCCACGCGAGCTCAGAGGGACCCGTCTGAATTCAATTCACATTGCCTCGAGTTCGGGGGAAAATCCAGATAATTTGAAGGCGATGTCCGGTGAGCTGCGGGAGCAATATTTCGGAGAAGGCGAGTCAGGCATCGAACATCATCTGGAATTATACCGAAACATGACAGAGGACGCGAGCGCGCTCAGGTGGAAGAGTATCCGACGCCGCCTCAGTTCCCGGTCCAAGTCCAGGTGGCGCCACGTGAGATCTCCAGAATCGCAGAAGCTGCTTGTCGAGAACACCGCTTCCCC
Source organism: Galendromus occidentalis (assembly GCF_000255335.2). Lineage (NCBI taxonomy): Eukaryota > Metazoa > Arthropoda > Arachnida > Mesostigmata > Phytoseiidae > Galendromus > Galendromus occidentalis. The sequence goes on from NW_003805463.1 coordinate 174,964, forward strand.
TACAGGCCGTCTTTTGCGGGGGCTCGTTCAATAACATTCGGGAAATCGAAAATTACAAACGATTCCGAGGCGTCGGGCGACAATTCGGAATGAAACCCCGATCTCGAAGTTCAGCTCATCTCGACTGCCGGCGAATTACCTCATCGAATCATGAATTGTACTCTCAGTACTTTTTCCGCTCAACGCTGTCTCCGACGATTCTTCGCAAAGAGTGACCGTTTTTCTGATCTTTCTGATCTGACAGTCTCTCCTCAATACAGAACTTCTGGCTTGGCATCGATTCTCGGCCAGCCGAAAAAAATGTGTCTAAATGAGCGGCATGCTAAGATGCGATAAGAATCGCGGCGCATTGTTTTCTGATCGATGTTCTCTCTGTTCGCTGCCCGACTAACGTCATCCCGAAGCGTCCGAACAGATATGGTGACCGCCATCGTTCGGTTGAGAGCTGACTGGGCGACTCCTTCCGAAGGGGTGAGTGGACCGTCGAGAACGTCCGTCGTCGTCGTCGTCGTTGTCACCGCCGCAGTCGTGTTAGAGGAGGGGTACGCGAGAGATATATAGTGGGGGACACATAGGGAGAACAGGGGGTGCGGCTAGCTGACTGGCTGGCTGGCTGACAGAGAGTGTTATCGGTGCGACTCGCCCCCGGTCAGCCTATCGCGTCCCCCAGCGGCTGTTCGGCGCCTGATAAGGCTATCTTGTGCTATCTGAGTTCACTTTATACATTCCGGAAGGGGGTCGAGGTGGGGGAGGTGGCGAGAAGACGGGCGGCCAGGCAGGCAACGAGGAAAAGGAAGATAAGACCTCGGCAGCCAGTCCGTGAGCGGGCTAGGCAGAAGCGCGGCCGAGGTTTGGTTGAAAATTGACAGGTCTCCAGCTCAGAAGCAAAGGAGCCTCCGTAGCACCAAAGGACGATGAGGAGGATAAGCGAAGGGCGGAGGGGCAGGCAGGATTACCGCTGGCCCTTATCGCTCGTGTGAGTTCTCCTTTTCTCCCTCATCATCGCCGACGACGGCGGCGGCAGCAGCGGCTTCACTAGTCGACTTCACTCTTGTATCCGCGATCAAACGCATGGGGAAAACTGGAGATAGCCTTCTCCTCTCGAATCCGAATCGATGAGCTCGAGAACAGCACGATGAATTCCGGCCCGAGCTCCGGTCTCCCGAATGCTATCGAAGAACATGAAAAACCGGGAACCATCGGACAGCTCTCGGCGACAGTGAGCTGCCTCCAAGCCTCCTGGAAACAATCAATACTTGGTAAGGCCGCTGAACACAGTTCACGGGCTCCGAGGTCGATCTGGAAGGACCTTCGCCCCAATGACCATTCCCAGCGGACTACGAGCTGAGCGATAATCCTTGGAAACAGAGGATCCGTGACAATGGTTTTGCGCCTCGCTTGATCGACGATCGGTTCAGTCGTCGTTGCTTCTTCAAGCATCCATACACCGTCCGGGAATATGTCCGAGCGAGCGGAGTGTCATTGCGGCTCTCCCGGATTCCCTCTTCCGGCTCCTATCTCTGTTTCTGCGTGAAAACGCTGTCGGATCCGCTAAGCTCGCTGAATGTACGTCTGCTCCGACATCGTCACTTTTGAATTGTGTTGCCAATGGTTTAATCTGCTCTCAGTTATCTCTCGCTAGAGTTAGTCAGGCAAGCAGCCCTCAACCGGGCTAGCTGGCAGACTGACTGAGTGAGTGTGACGGTGACGGCGGCGATGGCTGGTAACTCTGGCGACACGCTCTCTGTCTCTCATCAGCGGAATCAGGGCCGGAAGCGGTGTTCTCGACGTATCTGCTGTCAGCGTTGCCTTTTTGATTCTCCAAACGGCGCGGCGACCCTCATCGCGACAAACTGGTCTGAAACCCCTCGATCCCCTGCCCCCCTCCCGCCCCGACGCCGAAGGCCCGGGCTCCACAATCTAATCCGGCGGTTGTTCGTTTCCATCAGATACCTTCTTCTGCTGCGATTGTGCGACGATCGCCTCGCGATCTGTTCCGGAGGAGCGTTCCGATGTGAAGTATCATCTCAACTGAGCGCGGACAGCTCACTGAATTAGGCCATCATCAACGCTTGTCGTGGCCTGCGCCGGCCGGCCGCCGGAGCTCCACTGTCAGCGTTGTGGTCGACGCAGATAAAACTCGCGTTCCTCTCGCTTGTTATCGCTGTTGCTGCTGGTTGCGGTTGCAGAAGTTGACCGGACTGCCGCCATCGTCCTTCTCCTCTCCATTTTCCTGTGCTCTTCAGTAATTCGCATCCTCACTCTGTGCTCCTCCAACGCGGCCACTGATAGTTCGTCGTGGTCAATGCGGGGCGTTGGCGGATGGCAAGCTAACGGGCGGCGGGCTCTATGACTGGTGACAGACTGACTGACTGCCGGTCGCTGGAGCGCGGACCGGAATTTGGCGAACGGAAGTGCTCTGAGTGAGAAGTGAGTGGCAACTCTCCGCTGATAAGTGATTAGAGTAGATACCGAAGCTCCACTCGCGCACTCGCTCATACCACCAACGACTCCCGGTCGGGCCAACAAACCAGTTGGTCCAGCCCAGCTCAGTTGGACCAGAGGCGAATAATAATCTATGTATCAGTCGAAGCCACAGATCCATTGCGAGCTCGGTTGACGAACATCGATCGCCGCAGCCTCGCACAAGCCAACAAGTCGCATGAACCGGAACACGATTCCCGCCGATGTCATTGCCGCTCTCGAGTTTAGCTATCCCCTTGGAGGATTTGATCGGATTCGCTGAGCGGCTCCCGATGCGGCGAGATATTCCCAGCGAAGCGAAACCTCGAACTTGAACCTCGAAGCTCCATCAGTCTGTAGCTCAGGAAAAACTACTCGTTGCGCGACGAACCGCGGCCTCGGCACACCGAAAAACGGCTCGTCTTGCATTCGTCGGAATCCTCAAATGTTTTCCAACCCACTCTTCGATCGGAACAATTTGTTAGAGCGGAATCTTGATCGTGCACGATAAAACCGCGAACATATAATCGCAACATTATTTCCGAGAGGGGAGAGCTGTGTTGGCGCGTCCCGCGCCGTCCGTGGATCATTGCGGTGTACCAATCTCATTCGGCGACTCGTCTCTGTTTATCCGGAGCCGCTGACAGGTTCATGTCCGACCACAGTTTCAAGCTCTACGAAAATATTCTATCGTCGAGAAGAATGTCGATTGTGGAACGACACAGCATGATTGCCGCTCAAAATGCGCAGGTTTCGCGCTCTCCTTGTGATGATTAGATGCACGATAGCCTAGATACCAGTTGTTCGGCGCAGATGATGGCTGTCCGATCCGACGAAGCGAAGTCATCTCAAAAATCTCAAGATTTCAATTTCTCGCTCTTGTCGTGGAAATTAAGCAACGGAGCGATCGACGAGTCGGGCAGAGGATATTTTGCTGTTCGAAATAAAGACGCTCATCGGGAATGTTTCGTATTTCATCTGCCGGTGAAAATCTATATCATGGCCCTTGATCCCCGAAATGGAAGCGGAATGAAGCTCCCGAGACGGCGCAAAATGGCGAATTCGTCTGACATTTCCTCCGTCCGACGGACAACGATCGTTTGGCGTTTATGACAATGACGAACGAGTCCGTCTTCTCTGAGGAGTTGCTGTCGTCCGGGTTGCACCGGCTCTTAGCACGACTCCGCTGGCGACGACGTGATACGTACGGCAAGCTCATCGATTGCCATCGCGACCGTCTCCCAGATAACGTCACCCCCGAATCAGTACAATACATGAGCTCAATTCGTCGTCGAATGCAGCACCGAATGTAAGATGAAAAAAAGCGGCGACGTTTTCAGCCGAATTCGGCGCTAGCCCGCATGGGAGTCCAAAGCCGACGCACCGGCTCCCTCGCATGTTACTCCGCTGTTTTCTCTGTTTCCGACGTCTATTTTTCCGTCGTCATCGTCGGACTTATCTTCATCATCAGACTTATCGCCGGCATCTGCGTTTTTGGCTTTGTCTGCGATGCCAGGCTTATCGCGCATCTTATCTTTGATTGGGCGGACCATTCATTCAGTGCGAATCACAATGAGAGATAAATATATCCGACGATCTATCTGTTGCTAAGAAGATGGAACAAGTCGATAAGCGGACATCTTCGTTGCTAGCTATCCGTCTAGATTTCTAGATTGACCGAATGCTCCATAGCCTGCGCCGACCGACTCCGGAAGGTCACCAGAAGTGATAGAACAAGGAAAACAACAACCTCCCTCCTCCCCCGCCGTTTGAAGCCCCATCGATGGGCAGCATAGGAGCACAATGTACGGAGTTATACGGAATCCGTACCCTTTAGGTGAAAACGTAATTCGCCCTGTGTATGTTGAGGTCGCGAGTATTAACGTAATGATTCCCGTCGTCTCGTTCCCGAGGGCTGGATACTCACGAGTTCCGGCTATCGTTATTTTATTTTCTCACTACCTGATGCGCCGTTCGTGGAATCGTAGCTCGGGGAGCAGAGGATCTCATTTTGTCTTTGATGTCATTTTATCTAGCACGATGTCTTACGATGTCGCACGTAAATCTTCTCCATTTCCGTGATCCAGCTCTACTGTCCACTTGAAATGATTGGCCATGTAGGGGGGAACGATGATGTTGCGATAACTCGTCGTCGATACGCGTCAGAATAATTACGTACGTATTTTTTTTCAATCCTCTGCTCTATATTGAGCCATCATAACCGTCGGTAGCGCGAATTGCGGGTCCGAAGGGTTTATTAATACTAAAGCATTGCTCCCGCCGCGGAGCGATGTCATTATAGTAGTACATATAACGGCATACCAACGGACAAATCCGACCGATGAACTGACACCAGCTCATTCCGTGAGAAGCAATCTTTCCTGTTTATAGAACTACTAGAATTGCTCCGAGGGTACCGATCTCGCGAAATTCATCGAGAAGCGGCTCGTCTCTCCTGAAAAATTTCCAAACGGGAACATAAGTTCGAAAATTCTGCTCGGTGAAATGACGGAAGCCGCGGAAATCTACGTGTAATTTATTCATTTACATCTAATCTGTCCCAGCTCGGCGCAAACCAGAAGCGAGAGTCGTAATCTTCCTGAAGGAGAGCTGTCTGTCGAACGAATCGGCCGTTATCTCCGACTCGAAGCTCAAGATAAGACAGATGTCATAATGTAAAATTATGTGATACGTATCGACATCTGTCCGGTATTCCGTGTTATTCGGGGACGCTTATCATTTTCCTCTTCTGCCCGCAGCCGCATCTTGTCCGAGGCGTCATTGATTGGTTTACTTCGCGAGAATCGCCTTCCAGCTTCGTCCCGTTTCGCATCGTTTTAGTCGGATTCATACTCGGACCCGTACCTTAGTGTTCTCTCTCGAAGTCACGACGTGCATTTTGTACGGCATTGACAATAATGATTACATACTCCGGCTGCAATTAAAAACAAATGTGATTGAGGATCGAAGTCGTATAATGGCTCTCTTCCAGTCTCATTTGATGTCGGCGAAGATTTCTTTTCGTGAAACATTCTCGATCGGTGCCATTTTCTCGATTATGATCGGCCCAAGACGGTTCCCTTGAAGTTCATTTTTGGGAAAGCCCCATCTCTCGGTCTCGCTCCGACGTCCGCATTGGGTCCACCATTTGCTTCAATTCCGGAATTCTTCCCGAGAGGTCACGACGCTGGCTCGAACTGACGACGATGAGAAAACAAAAATAAACGAATAGGTCGTAGAACGTTCGGGGCAAGTTCGCCACTCCTATTCACAACCTCTCCTTATCTCGCGGCGTACGGTGTCTTTCACGGCCGGGATATCTCGAGTTCACATCCATATCTGTCTATTGAGCGAGCGAGCGCGCGCGCTCGTCCGTCGGGGCTCTTTCGTATACATAGATGATGCGCCTAAAGCAGACTGATTTAGTGCTCGGAGATGATATCGATGCTTAGCAGATAACTACGTATACCATCGATTCCGTCGGAAACGATTCGGATAGGAGCGTTCGCAATCGTCTGTCGAACGTTTGTCGCTTCTGGTGCTTGTAGCGGTGTCGTCGATGGTTGTGGTATCTCAACTGTTTTACGACAGCCAGCCTGGGTCGGGCAGCGTGCCGCCATCGTTCGGTAGTGCGCGCACAACACGACGACAGCAGAGAGCAAGGATCCCAACGTAATATACATACACGTTGACATTCCCTCGGAGAAGCGCTCACGGTCCGACCGATGAAGTAGAACCCAGGAAGTGGAGAATCTCATGAAGGCAACACCCGTTATGAAAAGCGGCGCATGTGCCATATTGGCGAGCCGTATGTCCCCGGCTATTCTGACAAGATTCGCCGGCTCATTCGAATCCTTGGTTGCGGTGCGAGCGATTATCTTGCCAGTATCTTCTGACGGCGCTGCGTGCCGCGACGAAATATCGTGCACTGCAGCTCCCGTCGTCCGGCGCAACACGAAATGAATGATATGGAAAGGGATCGCGGACCGCTAAACGTCTCACGATCCAAAAGGCTTCAGCGAACTGAGTAACAACGAGTTCTTATCAAACATTTATTATCTCTTAATTTTTATCTCCCAATCCGTGAGGGAAGCTGCAGTCGCCGGATGGCGGCACCACCTGGCGCACCAAGGGCGAGGCGCTAAGTTCATGGTCGAGCCCCACCTGCTCTGTACGTCCTCGCGGAACCCGATCATACTCATCAGAGGCTGAAGAGTTCTCACCTTCCTCAGAGATGCGCCTCCGCCTCCGGGCTGGAATCTCCCGCAGCCGTTGTACAATCAGGGTCACCGTCGCTTCGACCGCAGTGGGTGACCAATTCGGGGACAGCTCTCCGACGGCATGAGCACTATTAATTCTATTTTGTAGATTTTTAAATGGATCACTTCCTAGCGCGATACATAGATAAATGGTTGAGCAGGACTTTATTGAGGAATCGCACCGGAAGTGGCTGAGCAGTCGGCCGCAGTCATACAGCACCTCAGCTGCTTATGCGGTATCTCGCTGCTCGGAGCGAAACTCCGCTCACGAGGGCGCTGACAAGTGATTAAAGACCCATCCCCAATGACGTAGATGAGAGTGCAATGAGGCGGAGATAAGTACCGGATCAATTGCTGAAATTTCGATAATAGTTTAATTACGCTACACAAGTAGAGGGTCACGTCCTAGATTCCTCCGTATCTACGGGATCGCTGGGAAGGAATAGATATGTGCATTTATTTTCAGCATCAGGCTAGAAACGAAAGGAATCGCGGAGCTCAACAAAAACTTCTCCTGACATGCAGAAGGACGAACAAGAGGGAACCGAGGAGCTGAGTAATCGAACGATCGAACGAGACTCGATTCGAGTCGAACGAGCCGCGCCCGATAGGACGGAGAGTTTTGAAGAAGCTTATTCTTCTTCTCGTTTTTGAAATTGTGAAAGAACGTGGCGGCCACAATTATCTTATCCGGAGTGAAGTGTCATAAAAGCTCGACAGACCGCTCGTCGTCGTTGTGGAAGACGGAGGAGTTATCAGCGAAGGGATCATCATTGAAAAGCATCGATTGGCGCTCGCGGCAAATCAAGCAAGAGGCAAGAACGAGAAGAAAGGAACGAAAGGAAAGGAGCCGAAAGGCTGCAATGAACCCGCTCCGGCCGCCGTATCAATATATTCGAGCGGGGTATCGGCAGGACAACTATCGGAATCGAAAGCCAGCATGAGAGCGGGTCGCGAGGGAACAACAATTGCAGTCGGACGAGCGGATGGGTCTCCTCAGAATCCACGCCCAGAATGTTGACTCCTTGTGATTCTCTATTCCTTTCATTTGCTGCTCCTCCGCCGCGTCTAGCTTCAGATTCCTCCCTTCGCGAGTTCAAACCGCGAGCACCCCTTTATCCTCTCTCTGCGATATAATTGGATGTCAACAGTATTGATTTTTCAATTTGACCCTTTGCTAGCGCATGATAGTACCCGACTCGGGTTGCCTACTCGCGCGTCAGCTCGGCACTCCGCCTGCCGGCCTGCCAATCTTGTGGTGCTGATACAGCGAGAGTTTGAGCTCTCCTCAATGCTGGGCCTAAACGGAACGGGGTGGCCGCCGCGACTAGGCACATAGATATCGGGAAGGATTGATCAGAGCGCTCACGTACTGGGGGAAAGAAATTCGAGAATCACACGAGAGCTCAGATCATGCCAGTCGTGTACATGCACGCTTCCGACCGTTGTCGATGCGCGCTGACGGCGATCCATTTGCTCATTTGCTGTGAGCAAGGATGTCGACGGTTTTCGACATGCAATGCCACGAGCCAGATATGACGCTCCAGATCATTCGATACGGCTTCGAGATCAAGCACGCGTGGAAGCTATTACAGTCATTCATTTAGTTGATAAAAGCGAAAGTTCTCTCCGTCAAAAATCTATTAGCGACCGATCACTTCCCATCAGCGCCGTCGTCGGGGACGGAACCGATAACGAAATCGACAAGCGGCATTCCGAGATGAGAACCCACTCAAGTCAAACGAAATACGACAAGTGAGCTGACATATCTATTCCCACATCTATTCAGATTCTCGAATATTTATTTATTGCCCGCGAAGTAGGGTCGGAGTGACTGTGTGTGGACCTCGGAAGGAATACCGATCAATTGACCGATCGACCGCTCAGATGTCACGCGGCGGAAGCAGTCGGGCACTGCTCATGCCTGCATAGAAATGCATTGGTCTAACCGTCTCTCTCTCCAATTCCAGGTAAGATGTCCTCCGGCGGTCAGAGGAAGCCCGGAACCTACACCCGAACAGCGTTTAGACTTGATTGCGATTTGAGATGCAATGGTGCGAATGCTCTACCGCTACTCTGCTTCAGCCCAAGAGAGAAGCGTCACTCTCTGCTCCCTTTCTGACAGAGCAACTGTCTCCGCTGTTCTCCCAACGAGAATCGAGCAAAAGGCTCAACAGGTGTGGGAAGCAATACTGGGGAAATTCTGCCCAGCCTCTCCGAAATGAACCAGCAGGAAGGGGATACTTATGGGACCCTAGAGTGTTTCCCTGTTCCTCGACAATCGGAATGACCGGAGTAAGATTCGTCGGACCGGGACGGTCAGGGTCTCCCGTTGAAGGGATGTCCACGATCCCCGCGTGGAGGAGAGGCGGAAAGATCTCATGAAATTCGCTATGCCTATCTAATTTGTTGGTACGTGATGGGGTAAATACTTCTCTCATCAGTTGAGAGCTCAAAAATTGATATCAAATCTGAGTGCAGAGTGTCGTAGATCGAAGGGAGGGGAACGGATCGGTGGGCCCTGGTGGGAGGGCTGCCAGCGCAAGTATCGGAGCGAGCTCCGGGAACGCAAAATCAAACGGGACTCGCACGCATAGTATATGTATAAGTTGTGAGTTGTATCCACCAAACCGACGACTATTCCGGGCATCCGTCAGAGGGCGATAGGAAGGCCTCGTATCGCTTCTCGCTAATGCCATATTTTCTCTCTGTGACGGGCCGGCGACGGAAGATTTGTAAGCAAGTGGAAGCGTGACTAAGAAGATGATTAGAGAGGATCGAACGCAGGGATGCCGAGATGATCTGCATAACTGTTGTCCGACCATACATTCGCGGATGCCACCGTGAGGCATGAGCTGCGCTCTGCGATCTGGTGCAAGCGTGTTCCGAGTCGATAACGGAGAGGCTAAAGCGAGGCGACCACAAAGCAGGCTTAGGGCTCTCTTTTTTTATAAGTTAGAGGAATATCTCTGAGCAGCCTTGCGTTGTGGTTTCGGTACCACGGCTTTGGCTGCGCCGAGATTTGAACGGCGGAAGCCAAGACGAGAGAAAAAAAGATAGATCCCGAAGAGTGCTGTCGCTGATCCGTTTCTCCGCCGTCGCTGCTTGGAACCAGCGTTCTAGGCGAGTCGGACAGCGGCTCCTCTCTCGAGAGATGATCTCATTGCGACCGGAGTTGTCACGCTCTGTCGACTTTCTCCATCGGGCTGTTACTCCTTGTCTACATATTAGCAGGCACAGCCTTCTGGGGTAATCCTCGTCCTTAGATAATGATTATGGCGATCATTCCCCATTCGATATTCTGACGGGAAATCGAATCGTGCAGTAACTCCCAAGTCGCTGCAGATCTGACACCGATTACCTTGATCATCAATAATGATTATTTCACTGAAGCGTACCGTATGCACGAAATGATCGGAGTTTCGGCAGAACTCTTGAGATATCCGATTCATCGTTCGTGCCGCCCTCCACCAATCGCGAGGGAGCGCTACGGAAGCCGGTGGATCAATTAGCTCGCGTCGAGCAAGAAGAACAGCCTGCTCCTCGTTTTTCCCCACGGAGCATTCGAATGTTCCTACAATGGACATCTGACTTGCATCCACGAAACCGTCCGGTTCGATGAGCCTCCCGTCGTTTTTACGGTCGCAATGGAGTCGGAGACAGCTGGGATTCGCGAACCGCTTGTCTCCAAACACTGACGCTTCGCATATTCAAAGCCATTGATACGATTAGCGACACCATCGACCGAGACAGGCGAATGCGCGTCGAAATGACAAAAAAAGTGGAAAAAGATTCAGAAAACAAAAAGAGGAGAGAATCCCAATTAATCACGATTATTAATGTCAGAAGAGAAACTTGTTTTTGTGGATTCCGCGTGTGCATGTTTATCGTGGCCGAGCTTCATCATCGCCGCCATCGTCATACCCGGCTACAGAAGCCGATATTTGCTGTTCTGCCTTCTTCCTGGCTGACTACAGATAATGATTAATTCAAACTCAGCAAACACATCATTCCGTTCCCTCTACACCGGCAATCACACCGACCCCCGAAGTCTCCAACTCTCTCTATCCGCACCCCTGATTGTGCTCGGCTTTCCTCTTCCCCGGCCTGGGCTCCCACTATCGTTTTCAGTCCAACTCAACCACGGAACTCGATGCGCGGATTGTTTTTAGCTCGGTGTTCATCTTCCAGCGTCATCGATGTCACATATCGTCCCCTATCGTCCCCCGACGTGTTCCCCTGCTGACTGTTTGTGATTTCTCAGTTGTTTTTTTCGCTTCCCCCTCCCCATCAGGGCTTATCTCGAAGGCTGTGTGAGGTTTGCGACGCTTTTATCCTCCACCCTTCCGCGTTCGGGAGTTCACTATCCCGCTCTATCCAGACCGTTTTTTGCTCCTTGACTCTCCCGTATACCCGACCCGTTTCCCGCAAAACTGATGCTGTTCATATCGGACGCGCTCCAAGAAGTGTTCGCTGCAGTCAGTCACCGGAAACCAGGCCGGAAATACATGAATGATTATTGCTCAGAGGACAGCGAGGCCCGAAATAGCGAGAGGCGTATGGCGTTCAGAGGGTTGGAGCGACAGGAATCCGCCGTGGATCCTCGGAAATCCACGGCGAATGGCCAGCGACATGGAGTCGCCCCTTGAAAACTCTCATTCGAGTGTGTCTGGCAATCTCTTACCGGTAACATTCGTGTCCTCAGTTCGGCGAGAGACTTCATGAGAAAAACCAAAGCCCATCCACTAGAATGTGCCCGTGGATGAGAATCGCGGTGACCATATGAATTATATACGTTTAATTATAATTATCTTATTGAGGACTTAGGCGGCCTAGCTCGCGGTCCCGAATAAACCACTTTTCAAACAATAAACAACAAGGATCAAAAGCCGACGGCTCGGAATCCATGGCAACGAGGAATACCGATCGCCCTTGATCACTTCCTATTGCTACAGAAAAGGTTACATCATGGTAATCTTCACTGCGAAAAGTACCGGATTGCTCTTGCTCCTTCACAGAGCGGCTCACCGGCAGGTAGTTCGATACTTATCGAGCGCGGGGCGTAGCATCATGCAACCATAGCGGCGCGAATACAAACATCCTAACGACATTCGTTATCGGCACGAAGCTCCAGCAACCGGATGATTACAAGTTTGTCATTTCATTTTTTCCGGCTCGCTCGTGTGTCGCTTACATCTGCCCCCGCCCTCGTTGCACCCCCATCTGCGAGCCACAGATCTCCCCCTGTTTTTCCTGTGATGCCGCCGCCGCTGCTGCCGGTGATGATGATGAGAGCGTTCCCCATCATCTGACGAAAAAAACACAACGAGTAGAAATCGAGGAGAGGACCTTCAGGACATCATCGGTCCTTAATTAATTTTCCGATGCCACCGGGCCGACCAGCGAGAGCAGCCGTCGAGGCACCGACGGTACTGGCCGGGGGTTACCGAGCGCAGCCGAAGCTGTGAGAGAGTACACGCAAGATAGCGTCGCTCTGTTTTCTGTTGTGTTTCCGGTTGTCTGCAATGTTAATTATCGTGGCAATGGCCGCGATCGCCCTCGCTCCGGATCCCTCGAGCCATCCCGTTACCCTTCTAGATACCTTTCCCTTCCGTGGCCAATTGAAATCCCTTCTCATCCTGATTCCTCTCTTGGTGGCCTGGCCGGCAGTTGTTGGTTGTTTCTCGTCGCCATCGCTCTGACAGACGTCTCTCACAAGATCCCGTGCTGCCATGATTCACATGCCCCTTATGCTGAGGGATCAATGGCGTGCAGACAGGGCTGGGGAGAGTGAACTAAGCGTCAGAGGCTAGCTGGGTCCTGATACGTCGGAGCACAGGTAAAACGACCCTATGGAGTTGCTGCTCAGAGCTCAATTATCACTGCATCGCAGGTTTCACAGTCGGCCTATATATGTAGATGACTCGCTTCTCCTCTGCGCCGTTGAGATTTTCAATCGGGATCAAACTCCCTGCGCTCAAGGGGGAGACCGCCAGCAAACGACACCGAAGACGGGGAGTGATATGCAGACCCAAGTTGACTCCTCCTATGCCCTTGTGTGAACTGTGGCCCGAATTTTGAGTTGTTCATGAGCCATTTGAGCAGACATATCGTTTGCCGAACCCCCAGCCGGAGGGTGGAGCGAGATCGGATGAGCTAAAAGCTTGCTCCAGGATAGAGCTGGGCGCGAATGAGCTATCCGCATCATAGATCACTTCCCTAATGAGAGCCCCGTCCTCAAGTACAGCCGGGAAAAGCCAGCCCGAGGACACCGACTCCAGATCACATGCGGGAATGTCCGCTCCGGAATGGAAAGAGCAATAGAAATTCGAGAGGTTTCACAAATATCCTCGGAATTCCACCCGACGCTGTAGAGAAGCTCGCTTCGAATGCTCGCCGCTACAACTTACGAGGGCTGAGTACCTAACTCGATTCAGAAACAGTCCGAACGATGATACGATGGCGGAACCGATCCATACTCTCAGCAGTCTTCGCCGAACGAGGGAGCGAACGCGAAAACGAACGAGCGAATAGGCCAACCAATGGCTGTGATATGCTGCCCATCGCGACGAGGAATCGCCCCTTGAGGATCATATTTTAAATCAATGTATTACTGACTTATCACCTACGCTTCAAATGGAGGCAACTGCGCCAGCTCGACGAGAGAGTCCCAGAGATTCTCTTTCTCTACTGAAGCGATACGGAAACGTTCCATGTCGGCTCCGCCACCGTAAGCACTGCTTGTGCAAGCTCCATTAAATCGAAATCGGCGATTCCTTTTGTCTCAGGCGGATCTGACTCGTTTCGAGTTTTTTCTCGCTTTCCGTGAATTCGTAGGAACCGTCATCGTCCATCATCAGCAATCTCTTCCATTCGTTGCTTCTTACAGCAGTACCTTCTCTTGAGCTCTTCAGAGGCGGTTTTTTTCCTCCCAGGGAGCGGTCGCTCTGACAAATGCGCTTCCTTCAATTTCCCGCCGGTAGGTCTCGGATCCTCGTTTGCTGTCTCGACAAACATCTCTGGACTGCCGAATGGACCAGTCACAAAGCTAAACACCCCATCTTTCGCAATTGTTGTCCTCCCGCCAAAGCTCAACAGGGTGATGTGTCCGAGACCGATAAAACAATACGACGCCTTCTTACTGCTGCTACTCTTGTTGATGTCGCACCCAGTGTAGCTGTAGCCCCAGTCGTGGGAAGACAAAAGAGCCTGGGCCGCGAGGCTAGGGGGTAGCGGCGGGGAGGTGTGATGGGGGTATGGAATAAGTGAGGATCAGCTGAAACGGTAGAAACATAAGGTTGGGGACGACAAGACCAGTGAGGGCGAATCTGGAGGGCGCTCCGAACGAGAGTCTTTCGTGCGGGAATTCACTGCCAATTGGTCAAAAGTGTCCGACTGGTCCCCGAGAGATACCAACTCGATTTTCTGGTTGACGGAGTTTGTTCTCATTCGTCGACGAGCAAAAGTGAAAAGAGAGTTGGCACGTAGAGTCACTTGTACGAGTGGCCTGTACTGATGTGCAACTAGCCGATGGCTGTAAGCTGGTTGAGTAGCTCGGTCGTTTCGAGGCTAGCCTCTGACGGGCGCTTCCCCTGAGAATCTCCCAGGGAGACGTGCACTACGCGGCTCCGCGCACTGATTCCACCTCGCGCAATTTCGTCTCTCGCATCGATTCTCATGCCTGCTGATGATTGCCAGGTCCTAGGCCGCCGGCGCGGATCTTCTCGCGGACGAATCCGCGTCGAGGCATCGGATCGATGTCTGTTGAGAAGACTCGCCTGCATACTTCCGCAATACCGCGTCGAGCTTGGCCGGGTGGAGAGATCGAGGGTTATCCGGTGATTCTTCCAGCTAATCCAGGGGCTCGCTCCCGGGCGCAGGTTCTCTTTTATGGTGGAGCGGATCGTCAAAAAAAATGGGGCGCCTTGAGCGAAGGATCGCTGCGGTCGATTTGTCGCCCGGTCCTCAAGGTCGGAGCCCATCCTGGCGCCGTACCGATGCGTATTCGTAACATTCTCATTGGACATTTCCCCGTCCTAGACTTCAGGATCTGTGGTTCGGCGTCGAGGACACGATTGAGATTTCGCGCAAGACACGCGCACGTTTGACGGAATTTACATAATTGGCATGCCATATCGGTATCTTATCATTTATCATGCCTGATCGGCTTCTTCGAGCCTATTTTCCGATTTCATCAAGGACCGACAATGGCTCAGCCGATAGATAGCGAACGGTTCGAGAAACCATCGAAATGCACGCGATTTCCATCGTTCAGAATCCTCAGCGAGCTTCCTGAGGTACGGTAGAGAAAGATCATCTGATTTTCCAAAGGGCTCCTTCCCACCAAAAATGTCTGATGGGAATGGGTGAACTCGGAGCGCTCGGAGAGAGCAGCGGGACGAAGGTAATTTCAGCTATTCGGGTGTTTGAGAGAGCATATCTCCGAAGCCATTTACGAAGCCGAGCACCTTCGTCTCCATCAGATGGTGTTGATCTTCGCAATTACAGATTTGCACCGTGATGAGAGACTCTTAGGGTGGGTTAGTGGCTTCTCTTCTCCTCCGCTTTCAGCCGCAGCGGCGGTAAGGCAACGAATTCACCTCTAGCTGCTGATACTCTCAAATGAGTTCCGACTGTTCAGGGCTTCTGAAACTGTGGCTCGGCGAGGCTCGTGAGCCGTCCGAGTCCCAGATCCTTGCCGGAGCGATTCTTCCCGGGATGAGGAACACATGTTTCCCGGAATCGATCCGGCGATTGAGCGTTTGGAACGCAGATTCGTGACGACGGCTTCCAGTAACGATGCTTTTGGATGGCCTAGGATCTCGTTGACGGAGTCGGGGTTCCGTGTCACCCTTCCCAACTCTCGGAGCGGTTATCTGAAAATCGCGGTCGCCATGCATCTTTCTACCAGTGCTACTGAAGCCGCTGCCGCCTCTTCTTCTTCGCTGCCATTCCCTTGACTTCTTGCACACGTCACTTCTCCTCCTTTGGCTCGGTCGTTGTCGTCTTCGTCTTTCCTCTTAAAAAGCTCATTTCTTTTTGAAAAACTCTCACTTAATTTAGAGCTTCTCGTCTCTATCTAGCCGGCTCTGGCCTGCCGCCGCGACCATGTGCGAACCCACCGGCGTAACTCCTTCACGACGACAACGAATGAAACGGCGGAAGAAGACGATACGACGTCTCTCTTTCTCTTCCGAACACTCGCGCCCTTCGATTCTATAGTTCTGTTTTCGTCCCTACGACAGAGATCCTCCGGCGTCTCCGTGGACGACGACCCGTCCTCCAGCCCGTCGCCCTCCTTCGCTAACTGAAATCCCTTGACAGCAGAAGTCAATCCAGATTCCGAGAGACCACGGAGAAGCCTCATCTGTCTTCGAGGATCGCTGAGCGACTCCACCGATCTGACTCGCGCGCGCATTTCTCGGAAGGAGCGATGAAGTCTATCGGCTCGGCCATACCAGCAGGGACAAAGCATCGACCCAGAGTTCATGTGGCTGATCGTCATCGGAACCACCGACTGTGGGTTGGCCAACACAAGTCAGTAGCGAACAAACGAGAATGTCCAGTCTGTCATCCTGGACAAACGCCCCCCGGGGCAGAACGAATCTCCTCGACATATTTCACGACAACTATCGGTGAGAGATAGCCTCTGCGTCACTATGTTATGGCTTATAGCTCCTAGCCCGAGGGCGGCGACCTGCCTGATTGGTCTCGACTGGGCTGGAGCGGCATCGCCATCATCATCATCGTCGGCATCACCGTCATCATCGTCTCCATCATTTCACCGCGGCCCTCGACATCAACAAGCGGCGAAAGTGACGGGGTGACCAGGAGGTGCGAGCTCCTTCGCGCGCGAAACCACCGTGTGGGAAGCGGGGCTGATCGTTGCTTCTCCTCGGGGAAAAATTCTCGGGAATAATGATGATAATTAGGTGGTGCCCTCGGCCAGAGAAGAAGCAAGGCCAAGAGGGGATTCGGGGGCCGTAAATCGGCTTCACATCGATTCGCTAGTAGGGGAAAATCCTCCAAGGGGCAGTCGAAGATTCCACGAAGGAGTGACCAGCTGTTCCCAGGAGCCGGAACAAAATTTTGGAGGAGAGCCAGAGCAAAATGATTTCTGCTGCGATAAGATACCGAGCTTTCGCGCCGCGCGCTCGACTCAAATTGATCTCAGTTTTTGACAACAACAGCGTCAGCGACAACGGCCTGGCCAACTTCCGCATGGAGGTTCGGCATGGGATCCCGAACAGGTATCTCGTTCGATGTTCCGGTCTCGCTGATCGCGGTCAAACCGCGAAAATCGAGTACCAGTCCGGGAAACTGTCACCCCCCTCGATCAGGAGCTACCTGCAGAGTGACTCCCGAACCGCATCCGGCTTCCAAAGCCAAGAGTCCTTTTTCTGTACGGCCATTGCGCGCCCCGCGGGCTAGATTTGCTCGGTGTCCGGCGACAGCACCTATCTACCGGTGGCACCCAATATGCGTTGATATATGGACTCCTGAGCTCCTGACCACGGGACAGCGACGAAAAGAAACGACGGACGGACGAGGGGCTGGTACATTTGGCTTTTTTGGTCAGTTAGGGTTTGGATAAAGAGGCGCTTGGTTTTGACACGGCGGCGTCGTTCGCTCCGCAAGATACCGTCGCGTCGTCTCCGTAGAGGATACTGAATGTGACCAAACGACGCCTGAGGGGACGCGGCCCGCCTTCCTCCACCACAGAACCACTGTCGACTCGAGCCGACGCCAGACAGCGACACGTCTGGCTGAGCCTATCTCGGGGAAAGCGGTCGCTTGTCGCAAGTCGGCATTTTTCCACTCCACACCGTGAGGGAGCCGAGCCGCGATCCCAAACTGGGTTCGACCGATGATAATTATTCTGACGGCATAAGGCATTATTGAGCTCGGAAGAGCTCCGACCTCTCCTCGCATGCAAGGGGACTTGTTTTCAAAATCTGAAGCAGCCTCGTGGGGACTCACGATCATCGTCCAGAGCGATCCGAACGATTCCGCAGCTTTCGGTGGTGCGAACGCGACATTCTCCCAGTGCAGAGTGACTCGGACTCTGCTCTTTCTTGCCGGGCAGTGTTTGCCGACATCTCGGACGGGGTTTCGGTGAGTCGCTCGCTTTGTAGGTATGTATATCAGTCGTTGGTTGTCGTCGTTGTCGTCGTAAAAGTTGCGGCAAAATTGTCGTCGCGTTATCCTAGCGTCCGTTACTATGGGGAGGTAATAACGGCATTCATCCGACTTTCATTCATTCATTCCCTCATTGTTATCAATCTGGGACGCTGTTTACGGTTGCTTTTGTTTGTTTGGGTTGCTCGCTTCTACCCTGGTCGCGCCTTCCCCTCAGCTCCTTCGCTCGAATGGTCAGCTGTTCCTTTTCCTCGCCTCTAGCACATGGTTTTCCGCAGGTCCATCTCCTTCTTCCGTAAGAGAGATCTCCGCTCCCGCCCATATTTTTTCACACATCCCCCCTTCCGCACTTCTCGTTCGCCCTCGGCTCGGATTCGGCACGGGAGGCGGTGGAACGGCGTTCAGCTATGCTATATCTATCATGTTTTGCCTAACTGGTGGCAGAACAGAACAACAACGACGACAGGAGGTACGAACAGCCCGTTTGCGAATGAGCTGCATGCTAGCAGAGCACAGCTCCCCCAGCAGTAGCAGTAGCAACAACAACAACATGTATACGACATAAAGTAACCGGAAATCCTTATCAGCGGGTCTTCCGGCGCCCGGCGGGGTGTTGCTGGTCGCAAGACAAGCTCACGTGGCGCGCAATCGACACACAATCTGAACACGAACCCCGGCTCGCGCCCTCTGCTGCATATTGTCAGACTCCATTGGGAGAGTAAAAACCGGAGCGCATCGCAAATCTCTCGCCGAGACGAACTCGTGCGTGATTCTCTTTTCCTTGGAAATCTGAAATCTCTGTCGCCGGGCCCTCGTCCTCCCCGAAGTCCGGAGCATTCGATTCTTCAATCGGTCGTAACTGAGCCCAGCTGCGGCTCCGGCTGCGGGCCTTTCCGCGGATGATAAAGCTCTCGGTCAGCAGGAGACGCGCTTCCGTTTCGAGTGTTCATGGACAGATCTTCGACCGGCCGAGTGCGCGCGGTCCGATAGTGTCCGACGTTCTCTACCGATGTCCACTCTATTTCGTGCCATCTCTGGGAAACGTGGGAAAACGTTCTAATTTTTTGTTCGATTGCTCTGAACACCGTCTCTCACTCAGGCGATAAAGGATACGACAACCTACGTTCGATGGCGACAACGGCGGAATCGTCGACTACGAGAAAAAGGAAGCGGCAACACTGATGGCGTGGCGGTGAGGCTCTTCAACATCGACAATGACGATACTGACTGCTCGGCTGAAAATCTCGTTCGAACGCTTTGTTGTCACACCGTAACTTCGAACAGATGAGAGAAAGCGAAACCTTCGTCCGCTCCCTCTTCCCTGTGCGTCGGATATCGCCGCGGCGTTGTATCGTCCTCCTGATCATCATCATCATAGACATTGTCATCCCGATCCTCAATCGAACACCCTGCGGCTATTTCTGTCTCAAATGCAACGCGCGACGAAACTTGACTGGGTCCTCCCTTCGCGACGGGCCCTGGACGCTGCGTTTGAGGTTCGACCGCTATCTGGATTCGCTTTTTGAGCGAATTCCCTCATAATGAAGCGATGGCGATGAGCGTTCTTGCATCCGGCGGGGAGCCGGGTCGGAGGCTGCGCGGACCGTCTGTCGAGCGGCTTGAGGTATTAGCATATAAATTACGCGAGGCGCTCGCAAATAGTCACAATGAGAATAATAAGGATGCCCAAAGTAAGTGTTTGGCCCGAGATAGCGGAGAGAATTTCGCTTTTCGTATCGACGATGACCAGACCCGAGGCATGGCTTGCTGACTCCGTTCGTTCGACATATCCTGGCTGTGGCTAATTCGGCTAGCGTAACGGTGCGAGCCACTCGATCGACGATGGAACGCGGATCTCATTATCATATCCGCCCTCGTATTCCGTCGCTCCGCGGAGCCCTGAGATTTGTCCCCCACCTCCGCAGAAATCCCAGGAGGTTCAAGCCCCCATTCATCTCGAGACTCATATTATCACTACTCCATTACATGGATATTCTTTCCTAGTTCCATGTACAGAAAGATCGAGCGCCGTCTGAGATATTCGAGCTCAGGCGATTAGATACTACATCACATTCTCTGCGAGGCGATCTACAGGTGGAAAGTCAACTGGATGCGCTGCGGTGGCGCCCCCTATGGAACGTAAAAGAAACTCCTTGATCGGTTGTTGCGACTTGTCGATGCCGCCCGGACATCCACCTTTTGATTGAGTCGTTGACGATTTTCTTGAAAGCGCTTCTTAATTTTCCCGCTCGAAAATCACCGGAGACTGCCGCGAATCGGTATCACGAGGGGAGGTATCACGCTCATTTGTCCCTCGTCGAACGAAAATTCTGGCTGTCACAATATGTGTCGCCCTTCTGAGAGGACGGATCCTTTCTTCAGCCGGACCAGTGGTTAGGAAATTCGCGGATATCTTCCCGATAAGTCGAGGGCACCGAACATTTTCAAGACCGATGTCTGGCCCCCAACGGAGAGAGGCTTATAAGCGATGCTCGACGGAGTCGGCGCGGGGCACGATGCTTTCAGAATCCCGGCCACAGAGTCACGCATAGCACTCGAGAAGATTCCACTTTGAGCCCGAAAGTTCTCTCGTACTCATGAGGACCAGGCAGCCGGAGGTCACCGGAGGTTTTGCCTCCGTGGATCTATACCGAGGAGCGATACCACGGGCTCCGGATCGGCAGCGAGGCCAGCATTCTTCCGGATGGAAATTTTTCCGGCTGCTGGAGTGGGCCGTCCCCCGCCTCTTCCAGGCGTGCGTGTTACGACGTCGAATCGAAGATCCGCATCGAATCCTTGAGGCGCCAAGCACTCGACCATCAGGTCATCTGGGTGTTCTCTGGCTCTAATGAATCACCCCATCATTGCGATGGTCAAGGAGATTAGCGACAAAGTTTCTCGCTTACCCATGAGCCTCGGATATCCACGGATACTTTTACAAATCTCCCGACTTGCTGCGGGCTTCGGCTATATGCCAATCCGAAGATCGACGCGATCTCAGAAAACTAACTCGCGGACAGTGTTCTTGTTTCGAATTTCCACCGGACCTCGCAAAACCCGGATTCAGAAAGAAGAACTTACGTGAGATCGTGACGAATACCTCGAAACTATCAGGGGAACGCCTCGCCCGGCTACGGCCTCCGCAACGGTCTCAGCGCGCTCCTGACCTAGAGGTTCGCCCAGCGCTTTCCGTGGCCTCATACAGGAGGGCATCCATCGCGATTTCATGCAATATGTCGATGATCAGCTTCGAAATGAATAAGATGAGTAATTGTAGAGCTTGCTGATATACCGGTTGATCCTGGTAGTCACCTTGTGTCGCCTCAGAGCGACTTCGAGGGAGGTCAGCTCGAGCGTGCCACCTGAGGGTATCAGAGTGGGGAAGACTTGACGACGTCTTTCACGATGTGAAGCATAGGCGAGTACTCGGCCGTGATTCAGCTCGAGAACTCGAGCAGGCTCGAGAGTATTAAGGTTGGGGAACTCTCCGGGGGGAGTGATGATCATCCGAGGTGAAGCGGGATAACTCTATCGATGGGTCGAAAGGCATTCCGCGGAGCTTCTCACTAAGGAGGAAGTCGGGATTTGCAAGTATTTCGCCGCAGTCTTACGTAGTTCGCCCTTATGTAGTCAGGATCGGCAGGATTTCGATTTGATGTGTTGTCTGGTTAGGTGCGAAATTGAGATAAAGATTGACTGGAGCTCGGGATGATCTACTCGTCGTGCTTTCGGATCGAGTAGAGCACGGGGAGTGAAAACGACGGAAAGCCATCGGAGCTCCATCCACCCATCCATGTGGCGATGATAAGAGCAAATAGAATTTGCTGCTGCCGCCGCTCCTGTAATAATAATATCACCACCACGAGCCGACGCCGGAATGGATATCCGTCCTGGTGCGCGAACGAACGAGCGAAAGATCGAGAGAGGAAAAAGGGGACGAGCTGGCCGGGCTTCGTCCCTTATCTTCTAGCATATTATTCCAAAAGCCGTCCTAAAAATACTCCTCCAAGCGGTAGCAGCAGCGACCGACGCTTTTTGAGTCTTTTTTCCCGAGCTCAAACCCGCTCGCTCATCCACTCATACACTCGTGGCGGATAGGCGAGAGGACAAGCGAGAGATATCGAGAGAATCTCTCCGATCCCATACCACCAGACTGCGTGGATGAACGGCGAAAGATTGAGGAGCTAGAACAGGGGAGAGAGAGCGACGGGAAAAAAGAGATCGAGAGAGATGTCGGACAGTGAGACCGAGAAAAAAGGAAGGTTGAGGGCAAATCGACAAAATCAGCTGCCTCCGCGAAGGCAAGCAGCCGAGCGTTCGGCGAGAGTCGGGGAAGAAGGGTGTGATAGATAGAGAGTGACTGAGGTAGTCAGTCGACGTCGAAGGGAACTCCGCAACGCTGAATCTTTTTTAGTGACCTACCGGAGCACGCACCTATGCGTCGCCGTCAGCGCAAATCCGCCGAGATCAAAGAAGCCCCGATGAAACTCTGCCCGAAGCCCAAGGTTCGATCCCAAGGACTCTCCCGATTTCAATGAGGGCGCGGCGTCGAAAAATGGGAAATATAATAATTGCAAAAAAAGCAGCATGCCGTCGGAGACGAGATGTCGACGAGGGGACGAATGAAATCGCGCTTGAGCGAGCAATCGATATGGATTCGGCCCCGACGCGGAAACGGTTAAAGGAGCGGGGTGCACCGGCTACGGCCAGCTTATCGTGCATTTCCTCGCCTGGAACGACTACGAAACACTATCAGTTGAAAAATAGATGGAACACAGAGTATGTGGGGAAACGATAAGAGCGCGCGTCCGCCCGCCTGCCCGCTCGCTTGCTCACCCCGCCTTGCCCAGTCCTCAGTGGTCCCCGCTCCCCCGAGCTGTATCGCGTCCGCTCGTCGGTCCCCGCTGCTCCTTACTGTTCATCCCCGAGTGGGCTCACACGGCGCCTACAGAGTGTTCTTGCCGAACTCCGTTCTTCAGAATCTCGAAGATAAAGCTCAACTCTCAAAAGGTCGGGTCAATCCAAGGAACTACCGATTCGTTCATTTCTCTTCGTGAAGCGTTGAATCTCTCATTGAGGAAATCTGTCGATGACGAGAGGGAGCGAAATAATTCGCGAGCGAAGATTTTCCCCCTTGAGCGTCGGTCCCCACCCTCTGCCTGCTCTAGAACTCTAGAATCTGCCTACGGTGGCTGGTCGAGCGCCAGGCCACGGGCGGGATCATTCTGCCTGTCGGTCGAGCAGGAGACAGCCCCGGAATCCCATCGAGTGCTCGGAACGAACACCTGAGCCGAGACAAGATCGAGCAGAAAGTGAGAGTCGGGCATACCGAAGCGGAGCTTACTTGTCCGCCGGGCTAGCGGCATGAGACTCGAACCATCCGTATAGATAAGACGCGCGGCAGTGAGGATACGATGGAAACTCAGGAGGGCAGGGGGCCGAACGCTCGTTGGAGGAACGTTGTGTAGTATGTATGTGTGAGTTCGCGATAGAGGGAGACGCGATAAGCGACAAGTCTGCCGAAGCGATTAGATAAGCCGTACGAAAACGGCCAGGCCTGTGCAACGGACTAGACAGACAGCACATACTACACGCAACCGAGTTGTTCCGAAAAAAGCGGCTGTGGCATCGTTTCGCATCGAGCGAGCTTTTGTTGGGGCATCACCTGCCAAAATGTCCTTCGTTTTGAAATGACAGACGACCGGCGAGTTCGGAATCGCGAAAAGTCGCGGAAACGACGGTCTCAGAGATTTCAGAGCGAGAGAGAGAATTTTGGCGAGCCGGCGAGCAGGGACGGTCGCCCTTATGAAATGTGAGGTACAGTAAACTCGAGGCTTTGTGGACGGTCAGGCGTCCGGAGTTGGTCGCTAAAGAGCCTCGCTAGCGTATTTTCCCTCGTCGTTCAAGAAAGATCCGGCATCCTTCCGGGTGCGTCCATCAATGCTGAACGTGACCTCGTTCCGTTGCAGGAGCTCAGTAGTTGTCGATCCGACTGAACTTCATCAACGATCATCTCGGACCAGCGCACACGGAGGAAATTGTTTGTGCTGGTGCTCTTCAATGGCACATCGCTCGCTCGTCGTCTCCGCCTACTCCGTCGTTGGCTATCCGAGTCGGTCGGGTCCACGAGAGCGAGTTTCTCGGTTGGTCGAGATGATCGCACGAGCTGCCGGATGCCCCGTCTGGATCTGTTGCTGCTCTCTCAACTATCTCCAAGTTCATTCGTCATGCTATGTTGTTCTCGCGCGAAGAATCTCGTCGTCGCCCTCCACAACTCTGAGGCGAGCGACGTGCCTTCGATGAAGTGAGAGAGTCTGTTTACATTGCTTTCCGGTAGAGACTCCGAACAGAACTTCTGTTCAATAGACTCTGCAACCGTTTTGGAGCACAGTTGACGAGCACGTCAGGCAATCTCGGCCCACACATGGGGTTCCGAACCGGTCTAGAGATGCCCTCGACTCTCCTTCTTCGTGTCCGCTCAGGAGCTCTACCCCTGTCGATGGTTCGATATCCTTCCAAGAGGAGCTCCTGACTGGGCAGTAGGACCCGGGACTCCTTGGCTGCTGGGATTGCATCTCAGACGAACTGCGAGGGGTTCTACGGCGGCGGACCTTTGAGACAGCCACAGAAGTGGTAGAGAAGCGTCGATCGAAGTTGCGAAACAGGTCCAATGCGGGAAGAACTGCGACCCCTATCGTGGCATTTCCATGCCTGGGGGTCTCCAGTCGATTCTCCTCTGCCGGGAATGACCCATCGGCTACCTCCTGCAGTACCGGTGTGTTTCCGTCGGTCATTGTATCCGAAGATCGAGGGAGATCGGGGAATGAATTTTTCGGCGTTCTTTCGTCTTCCGTTCTCGATCAGGATGACATTGCTGTCGAGATCGAGCAGCAGATGTGGAGTTGCTTCGCCCATGAGCTTGTCCTCGTGCAACCTGTACGCAGTCACGGACGAAGCTGGTTCCCCACCCCTTGTTTGTCTCGTTCTGGATGGGGATGTTCCAGCCGAGGGAGTTTTGGTGATCATGTTCCGCACACCGCGACTCGCCGAGTATCGAGCGGGGAAGGGGGGGGAAGGTCAACGCGTGGAGTCATTGGGGTTCCTTTTTCTCGTCCAGTCTCCACCGCAAATGGGATTCGGATGATTTCGCGAGGTGGATATAATCCCTGAGAGGCAATTTCCCTCATGATGAGACCTAGATTCAAGTCATCCGTGTCGGAGCTGTTTGAATGTTCTGAGCACTTGCGCGAGATACAATCTGACGTCGCATATCGATCGCGGTCCAGATGATATTGAATCTAATGAGATTTCTGCTTCCAGTTGTGTCTTGGTTCTCCAGCGTATCTGGTCCCCGGTCGTTCGCTCCGTATTAGCATCGTTTCGATAATCGGGATTTGTATTTGCGACCAGTTTTGATAAATGACGCTAGCTTAATTTGGACGCCATGATTGCTGGGCTCGGACGTCGCGTCGCTGGCTGATATCTGGCGGAGCTGTAAGATGAGCGTGGAGACGTATTCGTGCCTTTTCCGCTCAGCATGATATGCCATCAGCGGGAAAAGGTATGGATCGTTTCGATTATCGTTCAATGGCTCCGACTCCCTCTCGTTCGGCTTCCAGGATCTCAAGTCGAAGACAGCAAAGCTCAAATCCGTTTATTGAGCCGGAAGAGCAGAGACGCGTAGGAGTTCGTGGAGAGAGGGCCCCAAGAGTCATCGGTCGAAGCTTCCAATCGCTCATTCAAAGAGGCGGACGGGGAGGGGCCCGGGCACGTCCAAGGAGCGTCCGTGAGCTCGGAATCAAAAACTCAACCCCCGCCCACGAGGAAACGCGCGTCAGAAATACTTACCGAAGACATAGATATCTCGAATAATGAGAGCCCTCGGATGAGAGTATTCCAACTAGACGCTATCTGTGAACCTGCGAGCCGGAGCCGGATAAGTTCACCGGGGGTGATTCTGATCCCGTGTTCCTGGCAGGCTCCGAGATTTCTAATTTCAGTTTGCGGGCTCCGCTTCTGATTCAAGTCGAAACTCCGTTCACGCATTCATATTTCGAATCGACACTGAACATGTCCCGAAGCTCCTCATGATGACTTTATGGAGGCTCTTGCGCAGGCTTCTATTCTGCCAGTGTCGCCGCTACCGAGGTGGATGGAGATTGGCTCAGGGCTTTTATGAGATGTCCGTTCGATGACGCTCTTTTCGAGAAAGGGTCACGAAACATACCGAAAACTGATTCGCGCGTGATGAGCGGTGGCCAGAGCATGTAGTGAGAAATTCACTGGAACAAGCCCTGCATCGCCGGTGGCATGCTGCGCGTCGATAAATCTATTTCCAGTGAATATTCCCTTTTCTAGGGGTTAGTTCCCACGGTCGAAGAAGCCGGCGTTTCTCTCATCAATGGAAAATGAGCCGCGCGATCGGAGCTATTCTCGAGCAGATCGCAGGATTGATAATTTGAACACCGTTCCGAATGTCAAGGAACAGAGGATGAATTTTTCAATCACTCATATCATTATTCGATTATTTATTATTCCTGCTCGAGAGATCTTCGCTCGTCACGTGGACCTATTGGTGCTCTCTTCCAGGTAAGAGAAGATCGAGTTTGCGGTGACCGTCACAGGGGGCGCTGCCGTGAAGCTATCCATCGCCGACGACTTCTGCGTCGAACAGGTCGTTCGAACAAGTTCTGATTGGGGAATAAAATTCCGAGCCATGCCTCGAGCGATGGAAAATCGGAGGGGGTTCCCATTGTACATGCCGAATCCTGAACGGATTTCCGTGCCATCGCTGTTCCATGATCTCGCTCTGAGCAGACAGAATTGCGATTATGTAAACTCATGAGAGTAACGGGAAATCAAGGAGTTAATGCTCTTCAGGAGGATAAATATTGGCCTCGGATACGAGACAGTCGATTGGAGGGAATGATGATATCATCATCGCGGAGTGATATGCCTGCATAATTATGATCTGGATCTCTCTGGTGATCCCAAGAAAAAATCTCTCTGGCAGCCTGATTGTCCCGATCGAAGATTCCGACCCTTTGCGTCTCGGTGTTCATCATTTGAGCTTCTCAGTCGGTAATCGGTGCAGACTATTGCGAGCGGAAAATACGCTAATCTCTCAGCGGAGAATCGAATATGTCAGGAGGGAAGTTGAAGCTAAAGCATGGAGCTGCGCGCTATCTCAAGTCTATATTATTGGCTTGCCTTCGGGATCGATCCGACTGGCAACCAACCATCCCAATAACTGTGTTAGCCGGTCTAGATCCTAGTCCGATCGCGCTCGCGTTATCGGATCTTTTATCAGAGTGGCTGATCTGGTCACATCAGAGAATGGGATTCTTATCGTCTCACAGAACCCAAATTACATCGGGTAACGAACGGATGGACCTATTTTTCTGTTGACGGTGTTGCTGTCTTGTTTCCATGGGCATAAAAATAGCCTTACCGCTAAGGTAGTCGATCTTCCGAGGATTCCACGACCCAATCAGCGACTGCTGGCTCTCCCGACCGCGTACAGTCGACGAGGAAAAGATGTCAAATCGCATGGCCGGAAATCTTGCCCAGCTTAGTCAATTTAGCCGGAATCTGGAGCTCTGTGAGGCGAACAAACGACTTGCTCGTGAGAGTAGCACCCTGTTTACGCACTGAAGTTAGCCTGGAACATATCATGACATTATTTCCACGGAGCCCTCGTTCCCGATGCTTTCTCTGAGCCGCAATGATTCATTAGGCCCGGCCCGCTCTCGACCCCCAGCCGTGGTCGCAAACCCACGTGATACCTCGGGGTCGGGTTTGGCGAAACAAAGTGGGCTGCGGAAAGGTGCTCGGATCGAGTTGATGACAGCTGACGAAAGACTGGTCATTGGAGGATTCAGCACCGTAGACAGAAGAGACACTTTGGCGATGCCTCCATGTATGTCGATTCCGACAACAACTTTCCACAGGAAGTGATCCATCATGGTTCATGGTCCGACCTGTTGATCAGATACAGGGAGTGGATGAATTCAATCAAAGCATTCCAGACCCTCCACCATCCCGCTCTCTGGGGTCGTTTGGATTTGGGTGATGCTCTTCTCGCCTACCATTTTCGCTCGGAAATCCATCTCCCGAATTCCGAAATTCTCAAGAATCCTCCGAACATTCTTCGAAATATAAGGGTTGTGTGCTCGTGAGAATTAAGGCCACACCGACGACCATAGTGAGTACTTCTTCGCCGTCCGTGTTGAGCAGTTCCCTATCCGCCCCCGAAAATTCTCGGTACATCCGTCAATACCATAGGAGCAAACAATCAGAGTCGATCGGAAGGCGATGTTCGGGCTTGAGAACTTGATGTCGCAGGTTCATTAGCTTCGTATCATAATATCGGAGTCAAATTGGATTTTTGCCATTAGCCTAACTTTCCTGTGCTCCGACTTCGGTCCTCATCACGATCCGTATCTCAAAATCGCAGAAAATATCTCTCGGCTCTCGCCTGATGAGCGAGCGAGTGGCCGGTCGGCCAGTCAGTCAGTCAACGCTGTTCTCTCGGCTCCGTAGTCTGCAGGGCCGCTGCAGACCCCTTATCGTCTCGAACGATCGACAGAGTCTTATCTAGATGGACAAATCTCGCAGCGGTCGTATCTCGACTCGCGATCAAGCGTCTTCGATTCCTTTCGACTCTCTGCTGCTGATGACGGTATCGTGATATCATAGAGTGAGTTCGTCTAGCAAAAGCTAGCGATCGGCTCACCGAGCGACTTTCGAACAAAATCCACCCGGGAGAAACTTTCAGCGCTGGAGATCTTCAGTGGAATTCCAGAACCGCTTTTCGAAATCCAGATCTGGGGCCAAAGATTTGACGAGTCAGTTTGGATTCATCACGGAGAGTCCGCCATCATACGTCATGGCGGAATCGTTATCGGTACACGAGCATCTCGGTGTGGATTCTAACTTCGCGGCACGTTTGGTTTTTCTGGAATCTTCCTGGCCGACGATGCGACTCAGAAATGTGAAGCCTCTCACTTTTCTCTCCTCGTGATGGACGATTATCGCTAGTCGAACCGGTCGGTTTTTTCACTCCGGAAAGTCAAAATTGATCGTTTCGGAACAGTTGTTTGTATTTTCCGTTCCAACAGGATTGCGAGCAGAAAATCTCTGAGCTTGATTGTCGAGTTCAGGACTAGCTCCCTTGGAGACAATTTTGCGCTTCGAGTTGCCAGTGATGCTCTCGATCGGCAAGCGATCCAAAGGCTACTGAGAGCTCCCGCCCCTTCGTCCAACTCGCAAAATAGATTCCGCCATCCCCCAGCCCTCCTCTTCCTCTCCTTCCCAGTTGCCCCACAGCATCGCAATGCCCTCGGAAAGAGTCTCCAGCGGCGATCCCCGACGTCACCCCTCTTTCCTTCACAGTGGTCTTGCCCCATTTCTCACTTTTGTTCCCATACCGCTCATCCTTCTGCTGGCCAGTTGCGATAAGCTATACATTCTCATTCGTTGAGAGAAAGATACAGAGTGGAATCGGCCGCAGCGGCAGCCCCATCCCCGAACACCCGCCCGCTTCCTCCCTCCATCCCCTCGCGCCCCTCGATAGCTCTCTCTATGTATCCGCCTCCGTTCCTTCCTCCTCTTCGTACGTATCGCTGCAAGTGAAGGGTTAACGTGTCTGATAAGATAACATATATATGGACATGCTTTCGATAGGAACGACTGCACAGCCGCGATGCGGGCAGCCGCTGCAACCGACCGGCAACAACAACAACACCACAGAACAACGACGATCCGCACCGAATACGACGAGCTAACTCACTCGGTCGGGGCTCGGACCCACACATATTTTTCTGCGGCAGCTTAATCAGTACCGAAATACCTAAAAAACCGTCGCGTACCTTAGAGGCGATAATGTTTATCGATTCCACTTCGTCGGTTCCACCGTTCGCCGAGGACAGGTAGCGATTGTTATTGCATTTGATTACCAAATGAACTCTGAATCCCATGCGTTCGGCTAGCTGGGGCTCCGATGCTCTTCTGCTCTCTGGCGTCGTGGCTATGAGTGACACTTGTGCCCCTCAGCATCCGTGAGGGAATCTCGAACCCCATGCACCTCCATCACGGACCCTCCCTCTGTCGCCGATGGTCGTGGTGGTCGCAAACTTTTTCGTCTGAGTTTAGTCTTTTTTTCCGCCATCCGTCGTCGGAGAGTAGGCTTCCGACGAAGCCGACGCAGAAAGCCGACAGAGCAAGGCCCCAGAGAAAGGCGTACTGGCTGCGGCGGGGGCCTGAGGAGCGGACCGGAGGGGGGACAGGCGATCGGGGAGACGGGGCCTCCTTATCGGCAAACTCATTGCCTGCGATAAAAGGACGACGTCCTATCTATCGCAGGCAGCGCTATCTAATCGGAACCGACCATTCGACGACAATGAATGAAAAGTCGACTCGAATCTCTTCCCGTGCTCTGTTCCTCTCCCTCGGAGCTCTGGTACTCCCAGCTCCCCGCCGCTCCCCACCTCCGCCCGCGTTGGCAGTGCAGCCGCCGCTGCTTCCGACGGTGGTCCAACAATCTCTCTTTTCTTTCTCTCTCCTCGGCAAGCCGTAGAAAAACGGTCGACTCTTTTTGAATCGGACGTTCCGAGATTCTTTTTTGCTTTCCTCGTCTGGAAGCCCGAATCTGATCTATCTATCATCGAGCGGAGCTTGCGAGCCTGTCGAACGAAGCCATGGAGGCCCATATCTTCATCCGGCAAAAAGTTTGCTATCGAATTTGTTACGATATATTCGCTGTGAGATGTCTCCGTCGCCGTCCACGCTGTCATCGAGCCATCATGATGCGCGAAATGGGATATTTCATTCAATAGATAGGCTTCACCAAGAATGTAGGGAAGTCGTTGACAACTCACGTCGGAGCTCAAGCTCGCCTCATAACTCGCCTCAGGAGCGATTCGGCACGCCTGGAGATCGGCTTCTAAGCGCTGTCGTCGATTTATGCTCGATTCGGCTAGCGCATCGATGCGAGAAATTCAGCTGGGGGCACGAATATGTGTTAGCCAATACATAGAATGTTGGTGCATGGATTCGGTGATAAGGTTTCGGCTCTTCCCTTTGTCTCGATGCGAGATTTTCTGGCCGGAGCCTGGATCTCGCAGACAAACGGAGCAGATTATCGCTCGTTCAGCCATAAAACCATTTCGACTTTGCAAGCAAGCTCCTCTGTTACTGATAAGAATTCCTTTTCCACACTGCAACTGGGCGGATAGAGGGAGAAGCCGAGAGATAAATGCTGTGAGAGGGACCGAGAGTCAGCGAGAACGCGGAAGAGAGTGATGATGGTGGCGGCAGCAGCGGCAGTGGTGGTAGTAGTGGTGGTGGTGGTGCTGCTGCTTTAGTATAGGGTAATACCGAAGGAGTCGGGGGGAGGACTGTCGAGGGTAGGATGCGGGGCGACAAGGGGGATCTCGAGAACATGGGGCACCAGGCGGTGGGAGGGAGGAGGGGACCGTGGTGATCGTAGTTCGGGTCGGTAAATAATAGGAAGCAGGAAGAATAAAATGCTCAAATGACACATTTACATGTTCTGCGACGATAGCGAGCGCCACCATCATCTGGTTGGTGTCTCGCTCTTGCCTTGACTGAATCTGTGGCCATCAAAGATAGCTCCCCCCCCCTTCGCCCCGCTCGCCTCCTCGGTCGAACTGCATCATACATTACACCTACGAAAGCGATGGCGATGATTTTCAGCCTCATATTACGCAAGGGAGCCCGTCGCTCCTGGGTTGGAAGGCTCGATCAGAATTTCGCAGGATCCCTCCCCAGGTGAAAGGAGACTATGCATAAGGTGTAAGACAGCTCAGATCGTCGGATTCCTTCGGTCGGAGATCGGAACATTCCTCACGGTTCTCCGATCCAGCGACCGGTCGGCGCTCCCATCATTCAAGTGCTGGACACGGAACGATCCCGATATCTCGGACTTGCACTCCCACGCGGGTGGCGGTTGCGCTCTCAGTCCGCCCCTTCGGCTTCCTAGGGTTAAGGATTTGCTCTCTAGCGTCATCTTCATCCAATTCGATATCTCGCAGAGGACTCGGCACGGTAGCTGCGACCGTCGGCTGCTGCTGGTGCCACTGGTTTTTTGCATATCGCTTACCTCGTTAGATGGCTCGCCGGTCGGCTCTGGCTCGCCAGCCGCCCAGTCGGCCAGCGGGCTGAAATGGAAACGATTTTTGATAAGCCATCTCTAGAGCGATAAGATTCTAGCCATGACACATTCGAAAGTAGCCCCGAAAGAGCCAGTGAGTTAAATAATGTGGGCGGACGTTGATCTGTACTGACTCGTTCGCCGGCTCAATCGTCGCCGGCCGCGCTGTTTCCCGAGTGCCGCTCAGGAACTCCCGGCGCTCCGCCAACACTCTTTGCTGCTCAGGTTTGAAACTCTGCTGTGACTGCTTGAGGCAGCTCTCCCTGAAGATAGTGCTTGATTTATGGACAGAGGTCGTGTGTGTGTGTGTGAGAGAGTTGTGCCGGTGTGCGCACGAAGTTCAACGAAGCTTATATGTCTCGCATGACGTCGACATGACCTCAATTAGCGAGAAATCGCCGCTCAGAAAAATTGTCCCGTTTTCGGTAGTCCATGATCACTGAGGTCATTGTCATCTGCCTTCGATTGGGTCCGCGCACCATCGAGACTCACAGGGAGCAACTCGCTCTCTATTTACTTAGGTCTGAATTTCCTCAGAACTCCGATCGGAAGACAATCCCCACAATCGTATATAGAGCGCCCCCAGATGAATTGCCGTGGCAGGCAATGGGTTCGATTGGACCGGATGTCTGGACGATGCCGTTGACATCGACAAGTCGACCGGCTCGAAGGCTCCCTCTCGCCGGACTTGCCAAGTTACGAAATCCGGGCAAACCGTGAGCTCGAGCTTACGGCCCCGGAATGAAGGGGGAGCCCCATGTATTCCATTTTATGGAGTTTCCGCCCGTGGAGAAATGTTGTCACAGTCATAAGGCATATCGTGGGGGAGCCCCATGCGACTTCACAAGGTTAGTAAAACTCATTCTCCGAGGGGAGACAGAGACAATAATTTTAGGTTTGCTGGGCGCTATCCGGCGAAGAAGACATTCCTAGCACTGGATTTTCATCCTCCCGCTCTGGAACACCGCTCGGAACTCAGCGGGCCCGCTAAGCTCTGACCGCATCCCTTGACGATGGGGAAACGATCTGACTGGAGGCGTGATAATCAAGTCGGAAGGTGACCCGCGGTTCCGATCCGATCGGCGACTGACAGAAGCACGCGATAAGCATCCTTCGTCAGAAAACGACTCGGAGGAATCTGCAACACTCGGCGATACATAATAGCTCTCACGATACCTGCGTCAGCACCTTTAAGCGAGCGACAACGTCCTACTAGATAAAGCGATCATTCGAAGCGACTCACCGGCGCGGCGAAAGGACGGCCGCTAGATCGATCGCTCGGTCGGTCCGTCAGGCGGACGGACGGACGGGCGGGCGGTCGACCGTTCAGACTGTCGATCCAGATTAGATAACGGCTGCTGATAACGAATTCGGATAAGGAAAAAGCAACGGATAACGGCAGACATACAAATGCAGATATAGAGTTGATACGCGATGTCCTGACGCTAGCGATAAAAGCCGCCGATAAGCATAACGATTTTCGGCTGAATGATCTGATGGCTCTCTTGTATTCTCAAAGTGTTGAAGAGACCACTCTACGAAGACGACCACGTATCGATCGGTGACGTCGGGTTCCGGCCCGTTCCGTCCGACAGAGATTCAGCGATTTCCGCGGCGTCTTTGCGATTCGCGACCCAGATTCCAAACAGGGGGAATTTCTTCTCCAAAGGTCAAGTTGTTTCCTCTCTTCGCGTGGAAAGGCTGAGCCTCGAAATACCTACCCAAGGAGAAGAGCAGTCGAACAGATGAAGGTCAGCTGATGGTTTTGGCCGTGCGTTCGTTTGTACGTCCATCAGCGGGTACGTACGTACGTTCGTCCGACGATGGTTTCGTCCGCTGGCTCGCTGTCCGAAGCCGGCGGCTGCAAGAGACTCCTGGGCCCCAACCCAGTCGTCGTCGTTCTCCATCTCAACTATCAGGCTGGCATCGCAGGCTCGCGAGTGTGCTCCCAGATAAGCGACCTCATGCTCTGCTATCGGCCATATATTCGCCTTATCGCGCGCTGCTCGGCTGTCCCTAAAAGAATCTTATCAGCTCGGAGCACCCTCTCATATCTCTCACCCGGCACGGACTCCTTTCCCTTGCGGGGCCGTCTGCTATGTCGCTGCTTCAGAGCGGAGCCGACAGCCGAGAGGAACGGAGCTCTGCCGCAAGCGCCCGAGAGCTTCGAACGCAGAGTTTGGGCTCTCTGGCTCAGATCGTGCTGTGACGACGGCTTACCCAGACTTGGATTATTATCTGTGACTCGGACGACAGTTCATCGTTTCGCATGCCCTCTCCGATATCGGAAAGCTCGACGGTGCTCTCCGGACGTGAATCAATGAGCGAGTCCGACTGTCTCTCTCATCGTCAGACAAGCTGAGAGGGAGAGTTCAAAACTGGTCAAAGAGTGTCATCACGCTGGAAATACCGCCTCGAAAACTAGGGGAGAGTTTCGTTCGTTTGCCAACATGTGACACCGGTGTGAGGATGCCGGGGCGGCTCTGCAGAAAATCATGACGGAAGGCTTCGACCGCACATATTAGAAGCGATGCCGGCTCGTCTGGAATGATGTGCTCGACTATCGTTGGCGGCATGAAAGAACTCTTCAGACTCGGACCCGAGACGGTGTGTTTCAAACTCGCCGCAGCCTCGCGGCTCGCAGCGGGGGAGGAACAAGTCACCAAAGTCGAGGCAAATGATGGAGAGGAGGACGATGATATCCGTGAGTGTGAAGCACGTGTCAGCCTTTCTTTCCCTCTGTTTCGAGTTTGCCGGAAGAATTATTCTTCAAGGAGTTCGGGACCAGTAGTGGAGGCAGGTGTGAACGCAGGGAGTGTTTGATAATACAATTATTTTCAATGCGATAGGTCAAGCTTTGATCGCCCACCCAAACTGGGACATGGTAACCCTCCACATTCGCAACGGGAGGCCATGACCAGACCGACGACGTTCTGCGTGATCCTCCACGCTCAAGCGTGGAACCGCGGAGATTTTGTGGGAGGGGGTCACTCGCGAAGCTTACCGCAAACGCGATCGATCACGTATACGCCCGTTGGGCCAACATTCAGGCCTTAGATTCGAAATCGGCCTCCGAATCGCCATTCCGCTTGTGACATCCGGAGGTTTTTCCCCTTCCGCGCTTCAGGCCGACACCGACACTAGCATTGGTCGGAGACAGATTCGCTACCAGGAGTATCGGAAGTTTCGTTCCCATAGAGCGCGGAATCCTCGACCTCACCGAATGTCCTCATCTCTTGTTTTTAGTGCTAAGTGAGAGACTGGATTGAAGACAATTTCTAGGAAATGAAGCGTAGCCAAATGGATGGGTTTGTGAACGTGCAGTATCTTTGGCAGCCGACTCGAAGCGTGTATATCAGGTGATTGTCGTCGCTGCCATTATTGCCGTTGTTGTGAGCGGCGGTGTCTTCATCTTCACTCGACGATCCGGCGAAGTCCATTTAGAATAACGACGGTGTTTCTCGCTCGCTCTTCGCGCGCATCCATCGCCGCCGCTCGGTGTTTCGTCAGCTTGAAATAGCCTCAGACGGCCCGGGGAACCTTTGCAGTTTAATCTTTTATCACGTTCTTATCGTAAATGACTTATCTAGCTTCTGCAGTGGCGAGCGCTCTTCTGCTCTGTCAGTGTCGAGACGTTTTTGGGTCCAGCGAGATTTAAATGTGCTGAAAACAGCCGTCCGTATGCCAAGAACATTCTCAGACAGCGAAAACGAGTCAAAATTCTCGAAGAGCCTTTACCTATCCGTGAGCGAGCAAGGGACCCACCGGTCCCTCTTCCACGACAATCCGAGCCACACCAATGACGGAGACGATCATGTAAGCCCGCAAGCCGCTCGGTAGCAGGGTCCTTGCGCCCTCCGACGGTTCCGTGACTTGTACCATGTGGGGATCGCGAGCCGCTGTCAGTTTTTCTCAGGTGAGCTCCGGGGAGATTCCGCCAATTTTCTGCCGAGAGCACGCTGGCGCGATCAAAAACTGTAACACAGTCGGAAATTCGGAATGACGGGAGTGTCGTCGCGGACAGATGCATTGCACGGAATGACGGACCGAAAGCGAGAGCATCGTCCATCGTGGCTCCCTCGTGGGCCCGATCAGACTGAAATTCATTTATCAAGCTCTGACTGACAGAGCGGGAATTTTTAAGAACGCCGACGCTCACGCACAAAATTCTCATGACTATACGCATACACAAAGCGTAGCAGGCCACAGAAGCTGTGACGACTGCCGCCGCGCAAAGTGATAACGCTTACTTATAGAGATAAGCCGACGACTTCCAACGGCAAATGACTCACTGCCGCCAGTTATCTGTGTTTTGGACGTAAATAGCTTGATTCCCGCTCAATCATTCAATCACTGACGCGAGTCCTTAACCTCACGCTCACCGGGGCGAACCCCGCGGACGAGCTAGAC
The DNA here is from genome assembly GCF_000255335.2 of Galendromus occidentalis. Taxonomy (NCBI): domain Eukaryota; kingdom Metazoa; phylum Arthropoda; class Arachnida; order Mesostigmata; family Phytoseiidae; genus Galendromus; species Galendromus occidentalis. The sequence goes on from NW_003805463.1 coordinate 211,408, forward strand.
TGGAATTATTTCTCTGGGACGATGGCGAGCTTTTAAGAACATTTGTACGTGGAAGGGCTTCTGCCGTTGCGGCTACTATTCTTGTTGCTAATGACCGGAACGCTATCGTTCTCCCCATCGCCGCAGTGCTCCTGATGGACTGGAACGAGATCCGAGCCAAACAAGCGAGCACGAGATGCGATTAGAGGCAAAAAGTCGCGAGCGATGTCAAAAGGATAGAAATCCCCTCTCGTTCCCTCTTTTTTTTCTCTATCTAAATCTGATTTGAAACGCATCCGCGGTATGCGCCCGATGCCGATCGCGATAAATCTCATGATGAAGCCCACGGCCATAGCGAATATGACGTCGATGCGGACTGGGGGGGAAAAACACGCCGCTTCCGACATTGAACGCACTCACGTAGACAGATACGGCACAAATCCGAAGGTATCGATAGAGCGCTAGTTTGTTCGTTCAATGTCCGAGGCACTTGTCTCGCTCGTCGACTGGCCCGCTCATTCACCGCAGGCGGTCAGATGAGCTTACGAATGTTTGAAACATTCGGCCGAAGTACCCGCTTTTATCTGACCAACTGTTGCCTCTGATGCCGAGGCTTAACACGACGGAACGACCTTCTGCGTAAAGTACGGTCTGGCCGCTCTCATGGTCGAGTCCGGCGGTAAAGACGCCTGCGACAATGGTACCGCATCTCAGGACTACAAGCTAAGCGGATTAAATATGTACGTACGCTCGGTACAGACAAGACGGGCGCCAGAACTACATCTTCCGCGAGACAATTCGTAAATGTTATCGCCGACTAATCGGACGGCGCGGCGGAACGATTAAGACGATGCGGATCATCCGGCATGGCTTTCCTTCGCCGATGTTTGTAACTACGAGCCCGGAGTCTGATCGTCGCCTGGGATTCCGACGATGGTCGATGAGTGGGGACCAGAAGAAACGAGCGTCCTCTTCAGGGCGACTTGGTGTCTGAATAATTGTTCTCGCGGAGCTTCTCGTTTTCCGCTCGAGGTTTTTCATCATCGGCGCGCGGCCTCCAGTACCTTGTGATAAAAAGGCCCTTTTCGGCCGCCACTGTCTGGAGAAGGACGTCCGAACCTGCAAGCTCGCCTGCCCATCCGCTTATCGGCTTATCAGCGAAATCGTCTTATCGCTTTTTAATCTTCGGTATGCGCGCTGCTTATCTATCAGTGACAGCAGCAGTTCTTATGCCGTGGCTATCATTTTCGGGGTTTCTGCTGCCGCTGTCACCGTTGCTGATTCTAATGCTCTCACCCTTGGAGCCGTCTTCGTCGTCGCTTGTGTTGCCGGCAGCGGTCCTTTCTTACATCACAGGGAAACTCCAGGAACTGACGCGGTTGGTCTGCCACCCAGCGATCTTCGTCTGCTGTTCTGTCTCATCTTTTCTATAGCGGCGGCGGCGGTACGGTGGCGCACAGACCGAGAAACCAGTCAGTCAGCTCGACGACAGGCGAGCAGGCAGGCAGCTAGATTCCGATGTCGTCCACGATAACGGCTACGAACTGATAAAGGCGACTGTGCCATCGAGATAAGATTTCGCTCACAAACAGATTCTCGGAGCGAGCGATAAACCGCAACAGCAGCAGCACTGAACAGACGATTAAATCGGACGTAATGACGACAGCCGAGAAAATAACAGAAAGCGGTAGAGCTACAGCTCATAGACGGATGGGGACGATGCGAACTCTTGACTAGTGTTTCTGGGCTTTCCCAAACGAGTTGAACCAGACATTCATCCGGATCCGGAATATATCTAATGAACGCTTTTCCGGCCTTTGAAACGGTCGCGGATTTCGTCCTCGGTCGTCGGGAGTCGGGAGATGACGTTTAATTTATTATTACTCATCACGTCATCACCTTCCTCTGCATTGGAACTTGTTGCGAAACAATTTCGGAGCTCGCGCGATCGCTGGCTCCCTTTTCCCCGTGCTCCGAGAGACTTGCGAGGACTGGATGGAATCGGGAGTAGGGCTGTAAGATTCAGGCGCACTGTTTGTTCTCGTTCTTTATCTGACGACATTCGATGTGATTGCGGCATTACACTCGTGTTCCAGGGAAATACATACGCTCTCGTCGACTCAATCAAGTCGTTTAAGTATCACGAGAGAATTCCCACCCGCTTCTCCTCAATCGGACGCGACTGAGAGTTCTGGACCGTCGGAAGCGGCGATTGGACCTGCTTTTCGCCGAAACTAGATCATCCATCGAGTAGGGCAATGAGGGGAGAATATGATGACCGACAACATCGCCAAATTCCTGGGGATTCCCTCGGCCAGAGCGAAGAAATTTTTCGGCTCCAATGACTTCATATTGGCATTTGTCACGCCGGATGACACGCTCTAATGCGCTGAACCGAGTCACGATGCGCAGAAATCAGTCAGTCCGGATCCGAAGATATGGCATATACGCGGGGTATTTATTTTTGTACTGGCAGCGCTGTCTGGTGAGAATGAGACGAACACATGCAGTCATCCACAAAGGAGCTCCTCAATCCGCCACAGAGGGCTCTGGCATCGTTCTTGCAGCATAATGGTGCCAACGTGGGCCGGCTCATGAGAGAGGAAAGTGGTAAGGGAGCATCCGATAGGAGGTCTCTGGGGCTGTTCAAGGCGGAGAATCTGCCCGAAGTGTCTCTCAGTCAGTCGATTCCGGGCATGTCGCTGGAGTGAATTGTCTTCATAAATATGAGAACTTACCAGAGCTCATCACTGCTGCTTTTAGAGTCTGAGACCCCCTCCCGAGCTGGGGTCCGCCTCAGAGGAGCAGGAGTTGAAAAAGTACATCTCTGTCAACCCAATCAACGTTCGACAAATGTCGAGGAATGTCTCTCCCAGATACGGAGTTCCCTCCGATTTCACTTCTCCTTTAGGATGATCCTCTACGGAAGAAATGCTTCCTCAGATTCTCCCGGGAGGTGAATGATGACAAATATCTCAAGGATTTCGCTATTTCAGAGTTAGCGGATGATGAGATCGATCGCCTCGGGGGGAACTTGCGTCTCCCCGGCGAAGTTCTCCGGCTGGCGCATCTGGACAACGTGAGTGGAAGACTTGCTGTGAGAACCCGCATTCAACTCGATGGAGGCACCCTGTTTGGACCCTTCCGAGCGAGTCTGGTACCCCTCTCAGGAACCACTCAAACAACCACCGGCTCCACGGTCTGTGATATAGAAGTAAGCGAACCCCCGATTTGAGATAGGCACAACAGATTTTTCACCGAATGTGGCCAGTCCCGATCTCAGGACGACGAAATTACATATTCTGTAACTCCTCAGGTTGTCGTGGACGGAAAACCAATGAATCTCCGGGTTGACGAGGAGACCGGAGGCTGGCTGCGATGCATCCAGATTCGCAACGATCCCAACGCTGAGGAAGGCGATGGAGCCTTCGCCAATTGTCTCATTGCTTACCAAGGTACCATTGGCATGCTGCCTGATGTTCTTTCGATCAGAGAGTCGAGCTTTATCGGAGCCATAATTTGGTAATACAGACGACACAGGCTGAATATCCGATCGAAATGAGAACGGATGTTTCTCCTTCCAGACGGTGAAGTATGCTTGACTCTGACGGCAGACGTAGCGCCTGACGAGTCCCTCATAGCGGACTTCAAGATGGTCTTGAACAGAGTCAAGGTCGAACAAACCACCGAAAAAGTTGAATCTCGGGAGTCGCCCTCAAGGTAGGCTCGACCGCTACCAGGCCAGCGCCGATAGAGCGCCTGTCGGCGGTTCCACTTGTGAATCAGAATGCAAATAAGCGAGACATCCCAAAAAGTTTCAAAGACGTATCACGTTTCTTGAGAAATGACAGTCCTTCATTCCGCAGCTCCCCACGACCACCTCCATCTCCAGAATGCATTCTTCGAGTCGACGGTGACGAAAGCGAAACTGTGGCGAAGACATCCGTGGCGGCCGCTGCAACGGCGGCTGCGTCGAAAACAGTTCCTGATAAACAACCAGGTGAGTCCAAGTTGTTCGCGACCATTTTTGAGTTGTTCACTCCCTGGAAAACTCGCGCTTTTCCTTCCGGAGCCCCTTTTTCATTTACTTTCCGTAGAGACGGCTCGGGTGAAGTTCGCGATACTGTTCGTGGGATTGTTACCGTAAGTTGACAGACAGAGGATCCGTGTAGAGTTTGGAGTCTGCTGACTCGTTCTTCTAGACCTAATAGAAGCTTCACGCTGGCCGGTTCCGCCTCAGAAGTTGCTTGGCCTCGATTTCTGACCGCTCGAGCACCTTCACGGAAGAGGTTAGAGCTTCGGACAACCCTGACATCCGGGTGCTCCTATAGATTGATGGATATTATCCTCGAATGAAATCGATACACGAGTAGTTTTCGGTGCTTCGGCGCTGGATCGGAGGTCGATGGCACTGCAGATCAGTGCCTTCATCAGCCCTAGACGACTCCTCGAGACGTTATACTGATAGGCTGATAGGTAATCGAAGATGCACGGCCGCTCGACGTAAATTTCCGTATGTCCCCTCTCACCTCTCATAAGCCTCTCCACCTCCGTCAAGCTGCCGCCTTTTCGTGATTCGGATCTGTTCCGACCAGTGGTATCTTAGGAGCACCTCAGTATACTCTTATCCTTGGGGATTTTCTGATGCATATTTGGGCGGCTACACTGGGGAACAGCCCCACACAGACTCCGCTGTCCTGGAGAGCGCACTCGCGTCCCTGTGGCCCCAGGATTCGGCTGCGCAGAAGCACAATTATAGCCCTACAGCGAGGGAGGCAGTAATCTATTCAGGCCTCGTCATAATCAGATACGGAGATGTAATCTGGTGACTCGATACCATGCTGGAAATCTTTCCACGGCCGATATTCACTCAGATAGAAAAAGGATGACGGAGACGCCTCGCTCGAGGGGCTGTGGGAAGCTTATCTCCCGGTATGCTCAATCCCGCTGATTCGGACGAAAATACTTCTTCTGCCCTGCGCTTTCCCGGCGTCACTCGGTCACTAAATTATATCATCACCATTACCATTTGTCGAATCCCATCCATTACCTGGCGTGACGAGTAACGGCTCCTCAGCCGTACTTTATCCCTTTGGCTCGACGGAGAGATTTCTACAGTTGTCGTGGACCAAAGAGCAGTCCTCCCATTCCGTCGGTCCCGAAGTATTTCTCGCAGATGAGACGGTATAGAAACGTTGGTGCCAACAGGATGGCGATTGAAATCACGCGCCTTTAGCAGCTCCTAGTACTGGCGAATGTCGCTATGAAAACCAGGCGCATCATTCAAATGAACGTTTCTCGCGATTTCCCGACCTGCTCTTATAGCTGGGGATGCCTCAGGATTCGTGCGGAATCTGGTCTGACTGAGCAATGCATAGGTCAAGCTCACATTGAGAGGTCAAGCATCAGCGCTCAGTCGGAACTTGCTCGATCGTTCGAGATAGTGAGCGAACGAAGCGCTGCCAAACCCCAAATAGAAACAGTGCGTCGTTGGCGAGCATCGCCTACGAAACAGAAATAGCGTTGGCGTCAACCGTTGGAGAGGCCAGATAGCTGAGCGTAACCAAAGAATCAGTGGTCTCGGTCCCATTGCGTCTGGCGGCTTAGAGAGTTGACCACTCAACCCAATGTCGGGCACGGAAGAGGCGCGTCGCGACGGCGAAAGTGACGACCTTATATGGCAGAGTATAGGAGCGTGACAATGAGAGTGGGACGGTGTAGCACGTCCGACTCGTTGTCAAGGCAAGGGAGCCACCGGGGTTAATGATCGGCGACATCACCCCTCGGCATTTCGGGTATGCTCCATGTCGCTCACTCGGAATCGTCTGACATGAGAAGATCTGTCGAAAGGCTGTTCAGGTCTCGTTTAGTCTATCGCAGTTCTGAAAACTAGGTTGATCCATGACGCACTCTCCACGAGTGTCCCTGACAAAGTCGGTGATTCGTAGAATGACAAGTTTCCAGAAAGTGATTGCGATCAACCACAGACTACGATTCTAATACCAAATCTCTGAGGAAAATTCCCCTTGACATCATGCTACTCACGCGAACCCATATGGGGCTGATATCCACTCTCCGGGCTCTACTTTCGGCTTTCGGTATTGATGAATGAATGAATGAATGACATCGAAAAAGAGGGATACGCTCCTGAGTGGAATATTCCCAAGAAATAATTGATAACAGCGAATAAATCGATGACTAGCAGCATGATGATCTGAATAATCAGCGTGGCTGGGACTCGAAACCCTAAAAGTTTATGGATCTCTTCGCCGCTCACCGACCGCACCGGCAACTCCTCGACCTTGACGACGGCTTTTTGACTGAAACGTGAATAGTCGCCCGGTCCAGGGAGCCTGGGAGATGGACTATCGCGACTCGAGGTGTACAGGGTGGAGAGACATTTCTTTTAGTCCTAATGAATATAACTCGATATAGAAGCAGTGGTAAGGTACAGCTGCTGGAAACCGCTGTAACCCTATCGCTTCTATCAAATCTTATCCGTGCGATATTCTACCGCCTCAGCATATCTTGTATTTTTGTCTCTTATTAGTCGATCTCCTGGTGAACCTTGATCGTCCGGCGCAACTCTATATCCTTCCTTATGACGTCCTATCGGAACTGAGTGCGCCAGATCGACCACGGATGATTGCGGGCTACCTGTCTTGGTGTCGACGAGAGACGTGTATACGGACCGAGCCGGCCGATGCTCCGGAACTCTGCGGGCGCGGTGGCAAGGATCCACGGTTCCCCGATTCGACGATGCGCTCGGACTGACTCCTCCGGGTGACTTCCAATCGTTTGAAATTCATTCGAATCCAGAATTTCGACTGGGACTCATATGACGATATGACCGTCAGGAGCCAATGGAACCCCAGGAAGATCAGTCCGAATCAGCTTCCTCGGGGCCCACGGCTCCGCGATGCCGATTCTTACCGAATTTGACGTCTTCCGACTATCTGCCGTTGCTTTCTCAGGGTTCCAGAGATAAAATACATCTAGATAAGCTCGAGGCGATAGGCGTGTTTGGCAGCCTTCTCGCCGGGCTTACTGATATCCGACGGCGATACGCTGATAACGAACCTTCTCACCCCAGTGTGGCTTGACTGAGCATTCAAAGAAGCTGGAGAGCGCGCCTTCCAGCTAGTGTGCTATTTTCTCACCGTGAAGCATCACATCATTGTCTGATCCTCGACAGCTTGCCCTCATCTTGAGGCTAATCAGGATTTTCACCACAGAACTGAGTGCTACTTCCTGATTCTATCGACGGCGCCAAGTTTCGACTCCTAGGGGGTGACCCGTGTCGGCGATCGCGGTTCTTACCAGCAGCTGAGACAGGGACTCGAAATGGGGGTGAGACGAGAGCGTGGCGACTTTGTCGATATCATCTCTCTGCTTCCTAGGCAAGATCACCGCTGAGTGGGGTGCGCGTCTGCTGCCGGACGAACTGGATATAAACTGAGGAGCCAGTGTGCGGCAAAGGGTTCGGTTGTGAGACGAGGTTTCGTCTGCCGATCCACGTGAAGTGCAGAACTCTATGTTTGTTAGTGAAACTCTCTGGTGCAATCAGTACATCGATCTTATCCTTGCTGGAAAAGTGGATTACTGTGGACTCATTTGAGCTGTCAGAAAGTGTTCAAATCTCGGAGATTCTCAGTGACTGAAGCGAACTCTGCCGACGGGAAGGGAGAATCATTCGTCGAGAGGTCACCGGTATCCCTTCTTCCGGAAGTCTTCATTCCGCCAGACAAAACGGCGATTCTCCGAGTGCTAACCTCAGCGTCGAGGAGGCGCTATCTGAAGACCCGGAAACCGAAAGAGAGACGAGGAACATATAAGAGCAGCCATCAGTTCGGAAAAATGTGTCCCCTCCTGAACTTTATTGACTGGACCTACCTGACGAAAATGCAGAGGCAACACTATTTGATGCGCGACTACATCTGATCTGGTCGAAATCGTCGAGATCTTGGGAAATCCGAGTGTTTCAGCGCATTGCTGGAACCAGGTTTGCTAGACGTCGCCGCCGCCCTCGTCAGCTCATCACGTCTGGTCGCCGATCGACAGACATCTGCCGAGAATCGAGTCTGGCCATTGAAAGCCGAAATCGAATCTATTTCCGCGAACAGACATTCGACCAATTTCCATCTATGGGCACTCTCAGTTGCAGTGAGAGCACTTCGGAAAAGAACCCGTCAGAGCCGTTGGACCTATCAGGTAGACCATAAGCGGCTCATCAGCCCATTCGTCCTCTCTATTAGTATATTTATTCAGATGGAGTTGTTCCTCGGTGACCCACTTATTTTCTCTACTTGTTATCTGGACGCGGAATCGCTGCCTCCCTAAATCCACAGCGTTCGACTCGATTTTATCTGCAGTCGATTGTTTGTATACTGACGAACAATCCCAGAATTCCATCTTGGTTGCATAGATAGGCGTGAGTCGCGTTTCCCTGGCAGGATGCAGGCCCATCCCAGGCCAGGGATCCCAGGTAGGGTTTGGGGAGTGATTTGCGCTCGGCTAAAGCTACACGCTGACGAGCCACCAAGCTCCTTAGAGCGCTCGCTCATGCAGTCCGCCAGCCGATACATAAACTCCCAGGCTAGCCGGACAGCCACTTTTGTTATTGTGCTATCAATGCCGATATGATATCAACGCGGGCTAAAAACGTTTAGATAAAAGCCACCTCGAATCAGGGAACGCGTACTTGTGGATGAGCTGAACCATTCAAAACGACCACAAACGCGTTAGGGCCGCTATGATGAATAGGGCGATCGAAATCGCGATCAACCAAAGGTCGAAGTCCTCCTCGATCGATCTCTGAGTTTCCCCTATCGAAATCAGATCCGGAAACTCCGAGAAGCATCTCTCTCAGGATCGACGCAGTGACAAACGCACCGCACACGTGAATCAACACGACTTCACCGTTGCGAATCGGAGCGAGGGATCGGGTTGGCTGAAATCCGAGCTATCGAATCCTTTCCGACGGAAAGTTCGACCAGTGGTCAATGCTGGTCAGCTGCTGATCCCCCTTCGATCCGGGACTTCCCGCGAAGCCACGAGGCAGCGCTTAGCAGCCTTATCTCTCGCACACAATCGGGGTCCATAGATAGTTCACACTCGAAGCGCGGTGAATGCCAACGAGCTCACCAAGTACATAGCGAGAGCACTTTAGAATGCTGCGGGTTCGTATCGCCCCTAAGGTCTCCTGCGCTCGAACTGGCTTACTGACCCATGTTCACGATGATCAGATTGACAAGACAATCTTCACCTGCAGCTCGATAATGATTATCCTCGGAGATAGGATAAGAGTAGAACACGGCGATAGCTTACCACACAGATAGCACTGACCGATTTGAGGAAACAATTATACTCTCGAGTGCCTACTCCGCCAATTCTGCCCATGATCGATCTTGGCTTCTATGCCGGAATGCGATAACGATGCTATAACGAACGAGGGTCGATCGGTCCGTCCGTCCGCATAACGATCGGTCAAAGTCCCACGAACTACAGCCGTCTCTTTTTATAGCTACAAAACATTTTGATTTTGTGCGCAGTAGACGGATACCCGTTTCTAATCGAACTCCATCAAAGGTCTCTTGAAATATTCTCCGAATAGACTTATCCGTGAGCCCCTGTCGATCTCCACAGATCGTTCGATGATCGTGTACGACGTCAATCTAGGGTCTAGAGTTCGATCATGATCGTGTCCGAGCCTTGTTACAGTTTTCCATCTCGGGAGTCGCGATTCATCAGAGCTCCATCATCTATTATTTCCGATTCCTAATCTCGGATTCTCGTATTACAGCCTTCAAGTGCGGCAACTGTGGAATCTGCTTCAGCAGTCCTCGCAATCTCGCGGCTCATACGTTTTACTACTGCACGCAGCGATCCGAGCAGACCGCGAAACCGCCTGGTATGTCTCTTCTAGGAGGATTTGCTTTCAATTAAACGCTTAGGGCTAATCCCGGTGGAGATTCTGGCGTCTGGTTGGAACGTTCCCAATTCCGTCAGGATGTGGCTCTCGCGCGCATTTTGGCCCTCCTGAAGGAGTTCCCCCCTCGCAGTTCCCCTCAACGGAACTGAAGGAGCGGGAGTCGCCGCAGATCAATCACAGTCTCATCCTCGAGGGCCACTTCGTGAAACCGGATCTAATTCAAATCGTCTCGGTTACGGTTTTCGGAAAGATCATCCGATTTTCGCAATAACCTTCGGCTCGAATTCGAACTTTGAACCGAAATCCGAGTCACGGAATGAAACGATCAGTCGTCACACGGGAGATTAGCCTGTTTCTGCGATGCAAAGTGGACGTGCTGTCCCTGTTCAAATTATCGAATCCGTCGAATGACTAGGATTATCCAAGGCGCTCATTTTGCTACGATGCTTCGAGTTTTGAGGAAAATCTCTTGAAGACCGAAAAGCACCGTCAACTCGCTTACGCGTATCGTTTGGAATCTTACCACGGTCGTCTAAGTCGAGGCAGTGTCGAGATTCGTCGACTCCTTACGATTTGCGTTTACACGCTACACGATAAAGATCTGTTCGTCATCGGTTCGGCATCGGAGTCGGTCGCCAGGAGGCCAAAGATCCCTGCTTGGTGTTGCTTTTCCCTCCCGCTCTCTTCTCTCGTATAGATCTTTGATTGTGAGCTCCATGGCAGAGAGCTACGAGACGCCGGGAGAAAATTATCCGAACAAGCATATCGCTCCCACGCATGTCATTCTTGAAATGTGCTCCGATAAGATGATGCCGACGCGTCTTCAGACCCCTCGAGCTATGCGCCAGAGGGAAATTCCAACCGAATAATTTCATCGAGGAGCCTGTCTAGACAAGTTTGGAATTCCGCTGACACCACCGCTTGTTTTTCTCCGTTTTCCAGAAGGTCGCGGGTCACCGAGTCCACCGGCAGTTGCTGCTCAAAATAAATCCGAGATGATTCTGTCGGAGACTCCGGTGAGCATCAAACGCTCTCTGAGTCCTTCGACGGATGACGACAGACCGCAGTCGAAGAGCCCGAAATCGGACCGAGTTTTTCAGTGTCCGTACTGCACGTACACCACTGATCGGAAGGGCAGCCTCACGCGCCATCTACGCGTGCACGTCGTCACGCCCGAAGACGTTGTGCCGCTCGTGACGCCCGCGTCGGCTCGCTACTGTGCCAACTGCGATATCCAGTTTACGTCCTTCAAAACATACACGGTCCACAAGCAATACTATTGTAATACCCGCTCGGTGCAGAAGCCCGCGAGTACCGGCGCCACAACCCCTTCACCTAGCGGTACTCCGAACAGCACCTCAACGAAAACATCCGCTCTACCGTCGGTGACGCCCCAGCAGCTGGCGAACCAGCCATTATTCGCTGCCATTTCAACGAACCCCCTGATCCTAGTACCTTGTGCGTACGTTCCCGGGTCCGGTCTAGTACCAATACAAGCAGGTGCCACCACGCCCGATGGTACGCCAATCACGTCTGGGGCAATCCAGATCGCAGCTGGAGCAGCGATGAGCGGAGCGGTTTCGGTGGGCTCGCCGTCGCCTCGGCCCACATCTGCCAGCCGGGACAAAGAAGAGAGCATTTTGCCTGATCGATCAACTCCGAAAGATTCTGACCACAGGCTGCTCCCGGAAAAGGATTCGGGAGAGCTCAAGAAGGAGTTCGACTCTGCTCCTCTGGACCTTTCCACTACCCCCAAGAAGGAAATCAGAGAAGACTCTAGCGTGAGTGTCCGATAATTGCCAGCCGCGGATTCCACCGGCGATCTGGTATTAATTTTCCCCAGATGCACCTCTCCCGAAGACTCCTCGTCTAAGGGTGCCTCGATCATTTTCCAGACCCCAGGAAGCATCTGCGATCTCTCGATGGGCAGTCAGGATGTCGACATGGCCACGGATCTCTCGAACAACATTAATGGCCAGAAGCAGGTGAGTCGAGTTAGATTTTCCCCGGTATGGATTCAACCGCTATAAGATGAGACCCGTCTCGATATATTGAGGAGAGTACGACTGAGCTCCTGTTCTTGAATCTAGGGCACATTCCGCTGCGACGAATGCAATATCATGTTTTTCAAGTTGGAAAACTTCGCTGCGCACAAGCGACACTATTGCGCCGGGCGTCAGCAGAAGTTGAGTGTATCGAGTGACAACCACGAGGATGATGCAAAGAACGTTCTGTCGAATATGAAAGATAACTTGGTGGCTTCCCACAATCGAACTCCATCACCGCGATCCTCCTCTGAGCGTGTTTCGACCACTCCGAAGAGTGACTCTGAGAGGACTCCGACTCCGAGCGTGCAGTCAACTTCACCAGCCACCCAACAGGTTATGGTGAGTAAACTCTAGTACTCAATGGCTCGCGTGCAAAGAAGCTCCAGTTTCCTCCGCGTCTCATATTTGGGGAGACCTTCGGCTCCATATATTTGAACTCCAGAATTCTTATCGGTCGAGTCCCTTATCAACGAGGCGTCCTCTCCATATTCAGAGGAGGTTCCAAGATTTAGGCACCCTGCGATCCATCTGAGTTCGCGAGAATCTAATGAGTTCCCTCGGTTCTCCGCAGCTCCCCACGGTCGGTTCCCAACCCGTGTTCCAATTCTACTGCATCGCCTGCGGGATCAAGTTCACGTCACTCAACAACCTGCAGGCTCACCAAACCTATTACTGTCCCAAACGCGAGGTGCTCCAAGGGACAGTTCGAGTGGGGGTCGTGTCTCGACCCGTGATGGAGATGCAGTGTCCGAAGTGTCGCATCACTTACCCAAACGAGGACCAGCTAAAGGCCCATGCGTGCTGTGCCCGTAAATGTCCTTACTGCGAAGTGTACTGCTCCTCGCACTCCGCCGCCCAACGCCATTTAGCAACCCACGCAGGAATTAAAGCGTTCAAATGTACTCTTTGCGGTTACAAAGGGCACACCCTGCGTGGCATGCGGACCCACGTTCGCATTCACGTGGAGAAGGGCGCTCTCATACAGGAAGAGAACTTCATCGTGTGCGTAGGCGAGAACGGTGAACCCATACCGCCGCCTCCGTCTGGTGCCAACATTATGCATTTCCTAGCGGCTAAGAGTCCTTCGTTGGACCCCTCGTCCGCTGCTACCGACCGGAGCTCCGAGCAGGCGTCTAGGGAAGACTCGCTCGAACAGCGTCTTCTCAGTGCGACGTCCGCTGGAGTTTGTCTTTCGCAAGGCGCTCTGGCCCTGTGCCAGAACCCTAAAAGTAACAGTAGTCCCACAGTCGTATGCGAAAACGTGGGAGTCAACCCTCCTCCTCCCCCTTCTTCTGGCGCATCCGCTGATAGAGAGAGACTGAGTCCGACGATGAGCAACAGCAAGGGTTCTCCTGCGTCATCTTCGGCCGATCCTGCAGGCAGTAGTCCTGAGTCGCCGGTCAAGCCTGAAATGCACCACTGGTGCAACTTCTGCGGCTATTCGTCAAGCTACAAGGGTAACGTGGTTCGCCATATCAAGCTCATCCATCGGGATGTCTTAGCAGGGGGATTGGCGGGACTTGGCCAGCAGCCCAATCCAGCCCAGGTTCAGGCCCAGGCAGCGATCGCAGCTGCCGCAGCGGCAGCTGCACAAATTTCTGTCATGAACGACTTGCTGAATCGAAACAATAACGAGCTCATCAAGAAGATCCGAGGAGACGTTGTCGATGAGGAACGCGGGGTGAACTCTTCTTCTGCCCTGAACGCGGGAAGCCCCTCAGACGCCAGCAGTGAGCTCGGATCCGCTCAAGAAATCAAATCATCATGCCCAGGGAGCGGGGGGAGCGATGGCAACGAGAAAAGTCCGGGAGATTCGAATCCCAATCTTTGTTCGGCTTGCGGCATCTCGTTCAATCACAAGTCGTCGTACGTTGCTCATAAGCAGTTCTACTGCAAGGCCGCGCCAGGTCGCCAGGACACCAACGCGACCGAACCTAGTAGAGCCGAAACGCCTGTCTGTCAAGGAACTCCCTGCCAAACGGCTTCCGTATAGACGCCGTGGGGCACGTCGGAATCGTTCTGTGTAAAATAAGACAAACTAGAGAGCTAAGCGATGGGCGCTGAGCGAGGTCATCATGTACATACATAGTTTCCAGAAGAAAGGGGCCCTCACGAGCGAGGAGGTGCAGACATCATCTTATCAAGTTCCGCGATCGCAGCGAAGGAAAAAATTCTCACATGTTAGAGATACACTTGTAGAATGATCAATGCGGGCGAGAACGCAAAAGGAACTGCCGACAGTTCCGTACCAGTCACACACCACATCGGTGTAGCAAAACATAGTGATATGAGAATTTCGGTACGGAATCCTCAGCGCGTAGAAGAGCAGGAATTCATGAGTGACGAGATCGCGCGGTGCGGAGACATTCCTGCATAGGCAAGATCGAGCTGATCTTCGTTCCGCTCGATCGAATGAATTGATTTCAAAGAGAAGAGACGAATGATAAAGCCCCGAATTAAATTCTTGTACGGATCGAGTGCAATCGTAGAAGAGGTCGGCAAGTCATAAGCTAGTAGAGTAGAGGATGCGGTCACAAAGGAGAGGCAATTGCACGGAAGAAGCGATAGTAAGACATTTGATCCCGATTTTCGTCCTCCAGCCCATCGCTGGACAAACGAGCCCTCGATTGTTTGGAATCCAGGGCATACAAATTTCACCCTCTTTTCCCTCGAAACCTTCTGCTTGAACACGAAGCGCGGAAGCTTTCGATTCCTGTTGACACTATTTATCGCACTTGTGCATCGTCGCCCTATTGTGCCGCCTCCTCGCCAAACCAAACCAAACGTTCCCTAGTCGATGCCAATATAAATGTAGATTTAGCGATAAGAAAGTAAGGTCTGACACGAGTTCATAGACCATTGCGGTGAGAATAATGAAGGTGAGGATAAGCGTAATTATATCATTAAGATTGGTGATAGCGGTGATGGAATGACCATTGAATCCCAGATCCACCAACAAGTTCAGAATGAATTACTGTAAAGGCAAACCCATAATAAAGTCCATTATCGTCACTATCACCTTTAAAGCCGTGTTTTCCGGACATGGAGCGATGAAGTCTTTAACTGTCCCGTTTACCAATCAAAATGAAGAGCTCGAGGCGGGGAAAGACATGATCGGGAACGGTATACCTCAGAATAATTGCATCGGGAAAAAGACGGACTTTAAGCGAGTATTACTATGGGTGAAGAGCTGGACAGAATAGGGGTGTTGCCTGGCAATCTTCGTGGTCACATGGGCGAGGACCGAGGTCGAAGCGTCACGAGTGAAAATTTCAGCCGAGCACTTCTTCAGACAGAACCATCGACGACTCACAGTTTCGACCCGACTCATCAGAGAAGACAATGATCCGATGAGTCCCTTTCAGCTGCTGCCGAAATCGCTGCATTTTCGCAGAAGAGAGAGACTGCGAATAAGCGGAAATCGGGAACGGCTGGAGCGCATTGTGGGAGAAGACTTCTGGCTTTAGCATTCATTCGATATCCTATGATGATTTGAGTTATAGTATTCCGCGGGCCGGACCACTCAACCAAACTTCAACGTCCCAGGTATCACCAATGACGTACCTATTGCTCACGAGAACGGATCCCGGGATTGAGTACTTCCGGTTTTATCACCTGAGTTCCGGACTCAAGTTCCTTTCGCTTTCGAGAAGCTTCTAGAGTGGAGGGGGGGGGCGGACGTTCTCATCGTCTCAAATCGGGAAGTCGAAGCGATCTCTCGTTGACACAGTTTCTTTCAATGCATGAACCTGCCCGGCGCCGCTTCCAATCAGCGCGTCGGACGTCGGGTCAACCGACGAGGTGTACATTCACGCCTTGTGGTGATTTCGGGTTCGCTGCTTAAGTTGGAAGCCTGTCTTCAGGGTTGGAGCTCGAACATATGTGCACTAAGTACGGAAATCGTGCTATTCCTAATCGTGTTAGTTAATCGGGCTCATTCTCAGAGAGGTCCGATGGTTGCACATGGGCGCCCTTCGTGGAGGGTTGATGGAGTGAGATTCGTCGCTGTCAAGCGGATATTCTCGTCACCAGCAACGGCTCCCGCGGGGGTGCTTCCTTTCATGATCTATGCGTATACAAGGGGGGGAGGGTTACTCTGAGAGGGCCGCCTGGCATTTTTCCCGCTAGGATTCGGCGTTCCCCACTCGGAGGGAATTGCATATGCCGAGGAATCAGGACGGCTGACCCTCTCTCAGTTTCTGCAGTCACGCCAGACGACTCTTGATTTCCACGTATGTTTTATCTATAAAAGTCTCGGACTGAAAGCCATATCCTGTCCGACACGATCCCCCTGGCTCCAAGAGATGCGAGTGGAGCAGCATTCTCAATGATCCACTGAAGGAGCCCGCAGCCTGCAGAACAAGAATCGACCTTCTACGATAGAATCAGTTGGGAATCGACTTCTCAGCGAGCAAGGATCCCGAGTACTGAATAATTATTTCGGAGGGCATCGCTGCCGTGATCATCTCGCGGATCTCCGGCATGACAACGTGACGAGTTACCGGCAGCGGCGCTCGCGTTTTGTCTGCTACTCCGCTGCCGCCTCGTGTCTCGTGTGTACTATTGGGTGCCTGTGCCCTCTCCCTTCGTCCCACGGATAGACTGAGCTCGCGCAAGAGAAAGAGGTGCCGCTCAGCTGGAAGTTTTCGAACATGAATGCATCGTGAAATTCGCATGAGAGCCGTTTTCTCTTCGAGCACGCTCCCGTGAAGCGTGACAACATCATAGATTAAAGTAAGAGTCACCGCATGAGTATTCGAATGCACCCCTGATCTGCAGGAGTCGATTCACTCCTGTCGAACGACAACTTCTAAAATCGGAATGCTCGCTGATTCTGTGACCCATGCCTCCTGGCTCGATAGCTCTGAAGGTCGGATTCCCCTGTCATTCGATGCCTAGAGATGAGCTAGATTCCGACACGGAGACTCTTTGCCGAGAGCCGTGCTCTCCTGCAAAGCGCGAATTCGATAGTCAGCGGGTGGTTTCCGTTGTCGAAATGAATTCCTATTGCCCCACTTGAGCCGTGCGCGGGATTCCTGCGCGGGTCTGATAGATGGCACACCTCTGAGCTGATGGTCGGATTAAAATTTGAATGGAATCTGTTTCCGAGTCAAAGCCGGCAGACATGCCGTCAGATATTTCCGCTGCTCAACCCCCCAAAAATCAGGAGATTTTTCTCCTTCAACAAATCTCGTATGATATATGAACCTGATAGGGAAAGTATGAGGATGGTTTCTCTCGCTTCTCCATCCATAGGGGAAGGAGCTGATCGATGGCATGGATGACAAACTCCGCAACCTCGGGTTGTGCGACGACATTCTTCGAGAACGGTACGAATTTTTGCTAAATTCCGCGAATCTCGAGGCGCCCCCTGGCTGAAAACAAATCCTGTTCTCGCAGTTTTATTGATGCGTGCTGGATTTTGATCAAGAAACCTCATATCCTCAATCATCGGCTCTTCGGCTCCAGCATCGTCTCGTGTGTGAGCTCCAAGAGTGGCTTACCAGGTTGGCTCGATTTTTATGCGCGCCGTGGTTGACACGTCTAAGCATCTATAGGGAGCAGCGAAGTTCACCAGCATAACTTATTGTTTTCAACTCCCAGTTGGCCTCGAGCGGTCTACGAGAGAGAGGAAGCCTGACCTGACAATTGTCCGCCGTCTGATACCCAGGAACCGAGAGAAGTAAGAGCAGGTGGAGAAATTCTCATCTCTATTTTTTCTCTCTGATCACTGACGGGCTATTCGATACGGAGGTGATACCTGATAGGAGAAGGGATGCAATGCGGCTCGGGATGGTATCATTCCAGATTCCGTGTAGAACCTGGGAAGCATGCAAAGCTCACCTACGCCTTCTCTCCCTCCAGGTACTCCCCAGTCCTTGAGCGATGCATTCTCTCCGAGAGGAGCTTACGGATCGAAACGGCCGAATCCGAGGTCGCTTCAAGTTCCCCTCCCGAGGGAGCCGGAGGCAGCTCTGCGAAACCGATACCGGTGGTTGAAGCATCGGTCATCGAGATTCGTCTGGGGGTCGCGGAAACGTGAGAATCTTCGATAACCCGCGGAACACGCTGGGAATGAAAGGAATCGGAGACTTTCGAACGATCCAGGAGTCCGTGCGAAGAAGTTTACGATAATCATAATTCACAGAGTCGTGATCTTAGGCTCAGGTGGAGTACCGAGAAGCTTCACGGAAGCTCTACTTCGACGGCTTGCGAAATGGATGGGGCCGAAATCCGAAATCCATGCTTCAAGCCAGATTCAGCTAGATTCGCTGTCGTTGATCGATCCTGAAGTGTACAATCTCACGTATTCAAGATTGAAGAAAGAAGCGGCCTCGATCGTGGCGGTGAGTTCTGTTTGTAGAATATTCTGTCCATGGATGTCCCGGACTCGCTTTTGGCCTCGAATCGCAGCTTAGGAGCGGATACTGGGACAGAGCTATGCAGGTTTGAGGAATAATTTGCTCGAGCTTCTTCTAGATTTGGCCGGAGAGAACAAACCCCGAGAAATTCGTCCACGAGGACGTCGCCATCGCGAGCTACTTGATCGTGAGTACCATTCGCCCTCAGAGTTCACGGATATCTATCTTCACGATGAGCTCATTCCGGAACCCGAATTGCGGTTCGCTGGAGAAGTTCTGAGTTCGCGGTTCTTTCGCCTTACAGTCACTATGGGACCCGCTGTGTCAAGGAAGGAAAGTGAAATTCGTTGACGTCGGATGCGGTAACGGATTGTTGGTGTACATACTCTTAAAGGAAGGAGTGAGTTCGAGGCTCAATGTCGGTCCCCGAGTTTTATGTACTCAGATTCACGTTTTACGTTCTCATTCAAGTACGTGGGATCGCTCGGTGTTTCACCTTCCTCCTCCGCAGCACGAGGGATTTGGAGTGGACGTACGCCGTCGTGAACTATGGAAATTGTGTCCAGACAATCTCTTCGAGGGCGCGGTATCACCCGAAACTCGATACAGTGACGTCGATTGGTGGATCGGGAATCATTCGGACGAATTAACTCCATGGATTCCGTTCCTCGCGACCATGTACGTTTCGACAGGTTTTCGAGCGCGATTTCGCTGATATTGAAAGGATACTTTGGAATCTTTTGAGAACACCACATCGCAGAAGGACGCTATTTTCTCAGGTCGAACCCGAACGCCAAAGTCTTCCTCATCCCGTGTTGTCCCTTCGGACTCCACGGGAAATATCAACGGAAGAATCCGGAGCTCAGTCAGTATCAGAGTTACTTGACCTTCCTCCGGGACGAGTTCCTCCCAGACTGCGGTTTTCGGGTGGAGATGGACAAGTTGAGGATTCCGTCGACCAGAAGAGTGAGTGTCTCGGCATCCCGATGAAACGGGATTATGTTGATGGAAATGTGCGCTTTTTATCTCGCAGGACAGAGAAACAGCCCGTTGAAAAAAGGTCCTCTCCAGGTGTGCCTGGTATGCAGAGAACGTCGCGTAGAGCCTTATGAGGCGGCTGTGGATAGATTGCAGCAGCGTTGGGAGCGCGAACGAGGGTCTTTCGTTCCCCGGCCGAAGGAAATTCCGGTTTGTGGTAGAAGTTTCCCAGAAATCCAAGATTGCATCCAGCGATTGCTGCTCCCCCACTACTAATTGCGTATCTATCGCTTCAAGGTCAGGAACTGCACTCAAATAAATAGGAGCATCCTTGAACCGTTAGTGAACAAAATCGCTTTCGGCGTCCTGACTCAGGGAAGCGGAGAGGATGCCCCGTGAGTTCTCAATCACTTTTGATTAATTCTGTCTGATTCACGGTTATTTCCGGGTCGACACGTTCCCCTGACCAGGGTCCTGGGAAGCCTTGGCGCTGCACCTCCCGAACCGAAAATGAGTTGTTGATTATTCTTCTCTCCGATTGAAGTTACAACCGAGGCGGCGAGGTTGCACTCAGCGAGGCTGTGAAGCTGTTGAAGTCTGATGAGCTCCAAGTCCTCAAATCTCAGTGCGGCGGACTGCAAACTCTGCTGAAGAACAACTACCACATTTTCAAAGGTAGGACGCAGACTAATTTCCGGAGTAGGCAGTCAGTACTTCCGAGAAACTGAAAAGCGGCGGCTCATTGAATCTCTTCCATGACGTTCCCAGTCACGAAAGGAAAAATCACGCTGAGGATCCCAGAAGGAATTACACCGAACGGTGACGAGAGACGGGTCCGCACGAGAGCGTGTTGGTTCCATGCACGTCACCCACAAGGATGTCCGATGAACGCATCAACGTGCAGATTCGTTCACACAGAACTCGAGTCGGCTGATTGAGACGCTCCGAGCTGATATGCGCTAATAAAAGATTTCGGAACGCCAACGAGTGAGCAGGATGGTCATATTATGTTGGGATGCATCGATTTGTACTTTATTATTAAAAATGTCTTCCTCGCACTTACAGCGAGATAAGTCGGCTTTGTACACCTAATTCATCGGGGCCGGTATTCTCAGTCGGTAGCGTATGAGTATATGGTTGGTTGGTTGGTTGATTGATTATTAGACCTGTTATAATCCGAAGTGATTTCATGCAGATTGGATACTAGGATCTAAATAAATATACTACTCCAGCTCAGGTAGCTCTTTCCGAACGTCCATCGCTTCTCCTACACCCTCGACAATGCCCTTATTGCTGGCAGAAATCGCAGAGGTCACATTTTCTTAATGTCGCTGTAATCCTGCGTTTCGGACGGTTTCGACGATGACACTATCCACAAGAGCGGCTTCTCCGAGCTTCAATTCATCCATATAGATATATATCCCCGATGAGAGCGAAACGCAGCGCCTCCGATCGGAGGCGCTGCGAGTTCTCGTCCCTTCGATGCACCCGACGTGTTTCACGTTATACTGAGGAAACTCCCTCGCCGGTGCTATAAATTCTGGATCAATAGAGTAACGCGATATGGTCCCACTCCGGGAGCAAAATACGTACTCGACTTCACTTTGTAGAAATGTACAAAACGGACATATACTCGACGTGTCACGAGCCAATTCATCGAAATGGAGTTATGCAAGTCTAGTAATCGATAGCAGATGCCACGGTGTGTGTTCATGGCAAGGATACGTAGACGATGCACAGGACGCAGACCTAATTCCTTCAGGTGAGATTTTTCGTTGTTCCAAATGATCATATGTGAGAGGTTGTATGACCACGCATGGAGGCAATTGAAGCGCCCGATGCTCGCGCAAGTCGCGATTTCTGTTCCCATATCACAGAATTGATAAGTGTTTTTCTGCCTATCCAAACTTCCATCCGGTTACAACAGCTTTGGTAATTCTATTCTTTCGATGGATGCCTACCGCGCGCGGGGGAGCGAGTGAGCTTTAATTTACTCCTTTCCCTCCTTGTCTTCTTGGTCCCGATAAATCATGGCGATTCACTTGGTCGTTTCAATCAATATCTGTCTGTATAGTTTACTTTGAAAGCTCCGACGCGATGAGCCACGCCGCACAGGGAAGACGGAGTCGAACAACGATGGATTCGAAAGATAGCCTGTCCAGCTAATCCGTCGCTTACGAATTCGGAGTTCAAGGAAAATTGTGGGTCTATATAACATGATTCATATATTGGCGAGTCCTCATTGATGAGCGACTCAGCTCAGAAATTCTCCTAACCTGTACTGCCTTACACTGCCTGTGGGCAGCCTACATACGAGTGAGCATAATTTACCGTGCGTTGCAGCCCTGTTAATGATCCGTAACCGTTTACCGCCGACAAGATCATCCTCCTCCCGTGCTCATAATGGGAGTTATTCTTGAATAGCCCTCCACAACTGTAGCTTCCTGTCTTGGACAATATTATTGAGAAATCGTCGGGTAGATCTCAACAATCAGCTCTCGTGTATATATTCAGGCTCTGAGAGCGAGACCTATATACCGACCACAACCTTTCTGAGCTTCTTTCACAAAAACGATTTGAGCACGATCGTGTGGATTCGGAGAGCGAGAAATTCGATGCTGGCCAGGGGGGAATCATCCCGATCCGCCCATTCAACAGCGGAAACTTCGTTCCGAACGATCTCCGAGGCGTGTACGACTCGTGAAGTCATTCCAGATCTTTCCACGAGGGAAAGTCCCGTGGAAGCGGACTGGGACATTCGGAGAGCTCAATATGAGAAGAGCTTCCCACCGCTCCCCAAATATATAAATAGAAAAATACGAATTCTCCATCATCGATCTCCCATCAGGGACTTCGACGACTGACTCCTTCGATCGACTCTTCGGATTCGGTTCGCGATATATTTACTCAAGTTTTGGGCTCTCTCGGGATTGCCACGCTCGCAGCCGATGAGGTGTTCAACGGAGTCCATCCGCGAGTCAAGGCATCTTGGAAGATTTCAATCACTCCATCTCTTCAGACACTTTCGGGAGGCGAAAACAACAACAGTTTCGAACGGTGAGAAGAGACCGCGGCCAGACCTCGGACCTCTGCCGGGTCTACCATAACGATGACCACTATGTCGACCTACGGAATAGATTTCCTAGAGATCAAGGGAGTCTTGCCTCAGCTTATTCGGACAACAAATTAGCTCCGGCGTAGACCAGCTGACGGACATCCGAATCAGTAGCGATGATCCATCAGAGGTTGGGCGTTCCGGTTCGATGCGTATTTGCTGCCCCCCTCGTTGTTATTATTGTTGTTGTTATTGTTCAGGTGATGGTTGTTGTTGTCGCTTTTACCGTGATTGTTGTTGCTGTGCAGGTGGTTCCCCATGCCGAAGATTGCCGACAGAGCTTCCACAGCGATTCTCTCCTTGTCTCGAAGATCTTCAGAGTCATATACAGATGCTGGCTGAGTACTTTGAGCAGAGCTATCGGCACCTGTGGATCGGAGATTTCTTTCAGGGCTCGCGATCTTCCAGGGAAAATGACAAAATTCATTGGTAGCTTCAACAATCGGAGTCGGAATCAGCACTCACCATTTCCGTTCTCGTGAACCACCTCTTCGCGCACTTCGATGGGTACGTCTCTATGGATAGCCTTAACTACGACTTGACTGTGACCGTTCCGTAGTCCCGTCGATTCTCGGTGGAAGGTTTGCGCATCGGGTATCGGAGTTCCGTGCTCGTTCATGGAATGATGCAGCATCTTGACGTAATCCCCAAAACCCATGTGGCATGTCGGACACCTGTGAATTATTCATCGTCAGAATTCATCCTTGAGAACGGATAGGAATTGCCTTTCGGAGGATCATCAATGGACAGCATGTTAGGGTCGTACCAGGCTGGGGAGATCTTCTTAACGCACCTATAAACCTTCGTGTCTTCATCGTCGTCTTCGTCGTTCTCTTCGGGGCTCCGAGCTCGCACATCGGTGTTGCGGTCCCTCTCGGCTCGTTTCACCAGACCCAGCATCGTCATTTCTTCGAATTGGCTTCGGTACGAGCCCGACGAGGAGGCTCCGCTAGGCATGGCATTTTTCGTAGCCAACAAGGTCTTACTTCGTGACGCTAGAGCACACTGAGAATTGTGTCGCCGATGTTGTTGAGCAGTAGCGAATGACGCTGGAAACAGATGACAGGTTTCGGGTTAGATGCAGCTGCCATGGTTCCGTCCCTCGCAGGGATCAACCCAAAAGCGTTGGATTTCAATCCTGTGGTGATGCTCACCTGGACAGCTCCGGCAATTGAATTGCTCGGGAACTTTTCCGTCGAGGAAATCATCTCCCCACGTTTCCGTCTGCATGGAGGACATCTTTGAGGGCTCGGGAGTCCCCGTCGGTGACTCTTTCCTCTTTTTGCGTCGGTAAGATTGCTCCTCGCGACATTCATCGAGCATGTGTTTCCGGAGCGAGGCTTGCGACGGGAAGCTGTGGCCGCAGGTGGAGCACTCACTCGGACCACCGCTGTAGGTCGATCGCGCGGACCTCCTCTGGGGGCGATCGTCAATTTTGCGTTTGCGTCTCGGATCATCTTTGCCTTGAAGATAAAGAGGGAAAATTATATTTCTCGCTCCCACGACTTCGAGCGGACCCTTCGGAGCGACGCAGGGCTTCCGCCTCTTGAGGAACTCATCTGATGAGGTAACTCTACACATACAAGCCTCTTGAGACAAAGAGGAAGGGCCAAACGGGACCGATAGCTCCCTCGGAGGCGGAGCTCACGGCTGGCTCGAATTTTTTCCGACGACTTACCGTATTCCGAGCTGTTGTATGGAGAGGGCACGCTGTCTTCGCTCCGTTTCGTGTTGAGGACCGGTCCAAACTTACGCTGCTTAATGAGCCTCGGGGAAGGCGGCCGTTGACCGCTCCTGAGTCCACCTCCCAACGATGAGAGATAACCGCTTCCGCATTGAATGATGTGGAGATGCAATTCGTTGAGACTACTGAAGGGCTTGCTGCATTTCGTACAAATGAAGTTCTCGTCTTCAGCCTTGTTTCCGCTCGCAGGGGCCGAGTTTAGAACGCCTCTGTTGCTCGGAATGAACTGCGTCGCGAGTTCGACCGGAACAGTGGAATGTCCTTCGAGCTCCATGTGTGTCGCGACGATGTTCGGATGTGCTCTGAACTTATGCTCCACAATGTTCGCATGAGAACCGCAGTTCAAGCCACAAACTTGACAAATGAACAAAGTGGGGAGCTCGGTTTTCACGGGGTCCTTCTTCACAGGGTTCAAGCCCAGACACGCTCCCAACGCGATTTGTTCCCCTGAGGTGGGAGGCGAGTTGTCGACCCGAGTCGGCAACGGATTACTGGTCGCGAGAGGCGGACGGCTTGCATAAATCTGGACGATGTGGGTGATGTCCAACGTGGGTGGGAAATTGTTCACGAGCCACGGCATGCAATTATTCGTCTCCACTCGCTCAGACTCGAAAGCCGACGCCTGGTTGGAACCCGGTAATCTGCCATCGATGTGATACTGGAGATTCTCGGAGATACGATGAGCCAGCGTTCGGTAGAACTCTTCCTCTGACGGATTACGGTGGCCATTCAGCTTCATTTTGTTCTCCTGTGGCGATTTCTTGTCGAACTGCTTCACATGAACTACTGTGTTGTGCCGTTGCAAGTTCACCAGCGCGGAGAAAGTCTTGTTGCAGATGTCGCAGCTCACGCTCGTCGTATCCACGTTCTTCTCCGGTTTCGTCTCGGAATCTACCGCCTCCTCCTTGATGACGCTGGCCATGCCGTTTTCCTGGAAAGAGTGGGGATTCAGTGAGCACGAACGATGGAGCTCCACTTCGGCCTGGGCTTCTTTATGTACACCGCGCGAGCAACAACCGCGGAAGTCGACGCAACTCACCCTGTTGTTGATTTGACGAACGTTCTCCGAGTAAGTCTTCCCATGCGAGTTGAACAGATGCTGCCCCAAAGCCGAGACGTCCGCGAAAATTCCGTCGCAGTAGCTGCACACATGATTTGTGTCGGGGTGTATTGTGGTTTTGTGCATCACAAACTCCGACTGGGCAAATGATCGGTCGCAGACCTTACAAGTCGTGTCTGTAGCCTCGTGGAGCCGTTCGTGCCTCCGGAGTTCAGCAGTGCTGGAGAACACTTTCGAACAATATTTACATGTCGTTTGAGCCGCTTTCTTCGTGTTCTGGGGCGCGCCGTTGTGCACAACTTGGTGTCGCTGTAGACTTTTGCGATCAACGAACGCCGCGCTACATTTTCCACAGGACACACTTGGGAAGGATTTCTTGTCTTTTCCGGCGTGCGATTCGGTGTGGGTTCGCAGTTGGTCCCTTTCGGGGAACAGCTGATTGCAGATGTGGCACCTGTACGAGAAAGAACGTTTCAGGTCAGAATTCGAAATCGGGTCTTCCCTGACGGAGACGGACGGAGGTCAAATCACGTGAGTACTTCATGTACGTACCTGTACAGGTCGTCACCGTTTAGAGCGGTATCGTTCTGGGCGGCTTGAATGACTTGCATGTGGATGCCGCAATTCGTAATATCGGTGCTCGTCAGATACTTGTAGTTTATGTGACAGCGTAGAAAATGTCGTTTTAAAGAAAATACATGTCGGTAGATCTGTTCGCAGATGTCGCATTTGTAAGTCTGAAATACAAAATATGATTTAGAGGGGTGACGAGGGGTGACGTCTTCGGAGAATTCTGATCTATCAGAGAAAGGGTGGGCACGGAGCCGAGAGAAAAGACCCAGAAACTCATACCTTTGACATTCCTGTACGATTGTCTTCTTTGGTATATATGTGCTTCGGCAGCAATTGGAATTGGTATTCACCCGGCTGGTGTGTCGTTTCCGCGGAGTTGTTTGCCACTTCCTGGAAGGGAACATTAGAAAACCAGTTTCGAAATGCCCTCCGCGATGCTCTTCGACAAGGGAATAATTGTTATCGTGAGGGGGATTCAAAATTCTGCCGCTTGAGAGACTCACCTCAATGACTTCTTCGTCGACCTCTTCCTCGAGCGGACTCTCTTCACGCATCTCGCCGCCATCTTCGTCGATCCATTCGTTTTTCTGTTCCTCCGGACTTCCGCTCTCGGACGGCAGCGAACCGTCGTTGGAGAAGTCCTCCACCACAGTTTCGGTGCACGTCAAGTCGTCTATCTCCATGATCGGCTCTCGCACTGTAAATTTGAATCTTTGAGAATCGATTTTCGAGACGGTTTCAGGTCAAAGCCGCTACGGGAGCGTGTCATAGTGATTCCGGCGGAGTTAAAGCTCAAACTTCCACAGCACGCGCCCAGCGATAGCTCAGCTCCTACTTCGAGGAGTGCGTCCTCACGAAAGATGAGGAACGGAGCTCTCTCGAAATCAGCGATATCTCAGTCATCGTCGGGGATGACAATGATGGAGCGAAGATAACGGTACTGCGCTCGGAACCCTTTCATTTCTCCGTCGTTCTCCGTCGGCTGACTCTCATTCCGGAGCAGGGCATCCGGGAAAAGTTTGGCAGCATCCGAGCGGTCTATACATCGGATTCCCAGGGAACAAGTATGAGATGCGCTATCGAATTTCAAACTCAGTCTCCACTCGGATGAGCGATTTTTCCACAGACTGGCTCAGATGGCAACAAGCTCCGCTGACTGTTACTGAGAGAGGCGCAGAGGAGAGATCGCCGAGAGTATATACACGACGAGAGTCGAACTTCCGAAATTCGTTGGATCGTCACGAGCTCGGTACTTTAGGCGATCTACTTAATTTTAGTGCTCCGTAGCTCTATCCGGACTCATCGATGGAGATCCGGGGCTTCCAGCCTCCAGCTCGGACAGCATCTCTTCTGACAGCGCCGTCGCCCGAGCCTTCGTCAACGCGCAGGGCACACCCCGCGCAGAGAGAGGGCAGAAACATTTTCAATATATAACGTTCTTTTGGACGGTCATCGCTTTTTCAGCGTCAGTCAGATTCCTGCTTCATAGCTTCAGCGGCATACGCGAGATCATGGAGTTTCGAGACGCAAAGCTCTGCCGTTGGCCCGTAGAGCTGATGTCATGACGCAGTCACCGTCGAGCGGATCGTTCCGTCGGCGACCATAAGCAACAGCGGCTACGGCGCGGCAGTAACACCACTGCTTCCAACATCAGCACTATCTCTGCCACCAGTGGTGATCACGGCTCGACTCCAGCCGGAGAAGCTCTCTCTTTACTGCACTCGAGTGAAGCGAGTACACTCACTGAGTGAGTGCACGCCGTTCGATCGGACTTTTCACGATTCGGTGCTTAAGATTCCCATACATCGCTTTCGGCATCGGAAGTTTCGCGTGGAAAGAGATTCAGCTCCGAGCGCAAATTCGAGAGATTGCGAAACCGATCGGCATCTTCAGAGCGGACAACCACCAGCCGGCCGTCTCTCCACCGGGGATCGGAGTCCGTCTTCTGAGCTCGCGAGAATGACATCGGTGTTCATTGACCCAAGATGTTGTCAGAGTACTGCCCAGAGCTCCGGACCCGACACAGCAAAGATCCGCGAACGGGGAACGAACGGTCTGCCCTGGCAGCGACACCGTCGCGAAGTTCACCCAATAGTAATCACCATGTTCACCAAAGCTTCCCAAGCTCGATGTTGTCACCAGAGATCACTTGTTGATTCAGAGCGAACTCTTTTCGCTGCCACCTTCACAGGTAACAGAGGCACCGAGCGAGTGGTGCGTAGACCGGGGAGACGGTGCTGGATCGGTTGCGATCCAAAGCAGAGTTCGACGGCAGCAATGAAGCCAGAGAAGTAGCGGCTGTCTACCCAGGGTCTTACCGTTAGGTTTCGATAAGTTTCCAAGAGTGTCCCTCTGACAAGAGTCGAATTAGCGACTGTGACTCCGGTTCGATGACTGTTGCTTTCCTCTGCATGAACACAAAGACACAGTCTCACTCACACACTCACTCACAGCCGTTCGCGCTTTCGGTGAAACTGGACGTAACTCGGTCCGGTGTCGTGAGCGAGTCTCATCGACGAACGCTAGCTCAACTTCGTCCACGGTCCCCGAGCTGTTCAGAGACTGGTCGTCCTCCACGACTCATCTGCTGGTCTCACTCACTCAGTCTGCAGCACCGACACCACCATTACTTCTAAGAGCAGCATACTACATCCATCCACTCCGCCAATAGCGAGCGAGCGAACGGCCTGAACGCGCCAAGCTAGCTCCTGCGAGGAGCAGAGCGTGTGAGGATACATCCGAGTTTCACGCGCTGGCCGCCAGACCGCGCTGCGGCTCAATGCCACATCCAATGCTCGCCGTGCTTCTAGACGACACACACAGAGAGGAGTAGCAGCAGCACCGACTCGACGACGACGACCACAACAACCACCACCACAATCACATCCAGAAGAGAGTAGCTGCTGCGGCGGGAACGGCGGCGCGGCAGCAGCGGCGACGACGGCCGCCAATAGAAAACCAGCAACTCTGGAGCGGCTCGTCGTCGTCTTGCTTCTCGCTCACCACCAACAGCAGCAGGCTGGCCAAGTGGTGGTGGTGCTGGTGGATGGATGCAGTTACAGCGCCAGCATCAGATGTTGCGACTGAACCCGCCTTCGAGTGAGATCTTCGTTCGAGCTGCCGCTTCAGGGGCCCATCTCGATTGGGGTTCGAGCCTCTTTGCAGAGAGCAATGTCGACCAGACCTGACGAGATCCACAAAGATACGTGGCTCGGTCAGCTTTCGATCCAGAGAGCTAAGGTATTGCAGAGAAGTTGGGATCAGCCATCGCGCTTCCTCGGACTCCGAATTTGAACGTTCCCGCGCTGCTATCGCGGTCGACACCGCCGATCGACGGACTTTTAAAGCCTCCGCAGAGCTATTGTCGAGGGAATTCCGATCTGGATCCAAGTAATTAAGCGAGACTGCTCGCTTGAAAGTTCACAATCATTTAACCTAGAATCCAGCATCCTCCGACACCCTTCCGCGAGAGCCAGAGAGCTTCATCCTCTGTGTTTGGACGTAAGCTGCGGTTGTTCTCCGAATCAGGGAGTATTGTTTCGAGAAAGAGAAACATCCGATTTCGAGTCATCGAGAAGAAATTGACTTTTGCTTATCGACCTCCTGACTTTTCGATCAGCGTCTTCATGAGACATCTGATCAGTTGATCCGACCGGTCAAGTACTTTGAATCGACTCCGATCGCGAAGGAGGGCTCCCCTCTCTCTTTTCCAGGAGAACACGTTGAGCCTGGGATAGTCGACCACAGCACAGGAGAAAGAGGTGTCGTCCTTTCTCAAACAAACACCGCTGTCAACAGCGTGGAAGCGGGAAATAACCAGTACCCATCATGTATATCGTAAATCCGCAGCCAAGCCACGGGACTCCCTTGTAATAATCCATGCACTTCTCCGAACGAAGTTTCCGAGGCTTCGAGATAAGAGTAACAAGAGGCTGACGGGGTCCACCTCGTATCGATAGGCTATCTTCAACCAGTCTGCAGTCCCGGAGAGCAGAGCTGTCCTCTATCCGAAGATTCACATTTTATTCGAGTCAGATATCTATCTCAGGTGAAGTTCCACCCGCTCAGGTGGAATTGGGAGTTCTCCGCACCGGACTTTCGACTCCAACTCGATCAATAATACACGTGTTCCCTGAAACGACCCGAGAATCACTCCCATCTCAGTCCCTACGGTGGGAACATCTCCGGGAAATTCTTTTAAACCACGAACTGTTGGTGTCTGTGTCTCTAAAGTGTCGAGAAGCATCCACTCCGGATTCAGCGGCCGCCATGTTGTCCCCGCGATGCGCGTTCATGCACAGTTGCCGTTACGACTGGATCCGCAGCGGCGCCGATGTCCCCTGTGGCCTCAGAGGAGTTGTCCAAAAAATCCCGAGCCCCAGTTGGTTCCCCCGACAAGCTGAGAAAGTAGCTTTCGCATGATCCATCCACCGATCTAGAGAAATTTCAACGGTATTTCGGACTACGCCGCTCCTCGTAGACACTATCAGTGCTCTGGTGAAGACCCCTTGGCCAGATTGCTCGCTCTGGCAGCGAGCATTCACGATGTGGCCGCATGAAGCTCGAGTTGGAACTTCTTCCACTGGATGGCACTCCGCGAGATAAGGCAAAACGAACGGATGAGCGCCATAATTTCATACGAGATGCCAGCTGGCCAATTCACGACTGCGAGTCGACTCTCAACTCGGTGGAGAAGCAGCAAGGCTGCAGCGTGAGGCCTGTTGGCAGGCGATGTCTGCAGTAACACGTTGCTGTCAACCCCTGCAATCGTATCCCACCTGCAGCTAGAGCCCGCACACCATGCAGTACGAGACGAACAACACGAGTTTTCGTTCATGAGACACTTGTTGACTGTCCTCCCAGGGTACATACTCACCGCTGTCTCGCCGATGCGCTGGCTCGGCCAGCACTGGGATATCAGGGGTTGCTCTGGCGTTTCACGGCACGTTGTTTCACTGCGGTTGTGTCAGCGGATCTCTAGAACTCTCTCGGATGAGGGTTGTCGAGTGTCACTTTGCGTTACTTCGCAACCAACTGCTTCATACAACTGTGCAGGAGGACTCTCTCCGTCAGTTCACTACCACCACTAGCACCACCAAGACCGACCGTGTAGTCAATCAGAGAGAGCAATGGCGGCCGCCGTGATGTGGGTCACTAGCCAAAGGGAGAGGACGAACGCGCGAAAACATCGGATATCAACATGCCTTGTGGGATTGAAACGATTGAATTTCGCTCGTGGAAATGCTGTGGTAAACTTGCAACTCGTCTTGTTGCAAGGATTGCTTCTCCCCTTTGAAACGACTCCTCTGCGGATCGTGCGATGACCCAACCGTTTCGATTTCTCGAAGCTGGCTCCCGCCGACTCACACCGGCGATTCTCTCAGGAGAGTTTTTCGCAAGGCTCTGGCGGAGTACGACAAAATCGCCCAATGCGGATATTTCCTAGGTCATTTCGGGAGGCTGTCGGCGTTCGTGGAGGTCGGACTCATGACTGGGACTTAGTCAGGGACGAGGAGACAAGTGAAATCATTATCCACGATCGATTTCGCTTTCATCCTTTGAATGGGTCCCACCGTCGGCTCGATTCCGTTTCATAATCCTGACCGATGCTAACCTCACGTTTATCTTTGTCTTGCCTTTCTCTCGAGAGGAATTTCAATAATTTTCAAAGGCTTCACGAAGAGCGGGAAGGCATTGGATGCGATCATCTAGTCGTTAGTCCGAGGGGCAGCAACAGAGCTGAGAGGGGCAGAAAATAAAGGACCTTAGAGGAGGAGCAAACGACGAGGAAGGCGAGTCGGGATGGGTGGTCCTCGGGCTCAACTTTATGGCATATTCCTCCCTCTAGCTCGATTCATCGGGTTCATCTCTACGGACTTTTCCCTCCGTGTTTTGAGACATGATGAGACCGCTCCTATTATTGACTCTGAGGAGCATACAGGAAGACAAAGTCACCATTGAAAATCACTCGCGGAGTACGTATCACCTTCCATACGACTTTTTATTTAGAGATGAGTCATGTCGAGAAGTTGAATCGTAGCTGTTCAGATCTTGATAAAGAGATACAGAGAGAACTTCGACCCGAAATGATCCTCGATCAGATTGGTACGCGGTTTACACGGATCGTTTCTGAAGTTTTTGGAGAGCATGAAAGAAAGCGATAGCAAGTACTGGATCCTCGCAACCCAATTTGAGGCCCCCTCTTGGAGTATATCTCCTTCGCCTTTCCCGGATCATCGCCTAGGCCAGGATAGCCATTGGCTGGAGAAAAGCGGGACGGATCCGAAGACTGTAGATCCATTCTGAGGAAAAAACGCCCATCCTTATCATTCCAGGTTTTGCGGACTCTTGAGATAGAAGCAAGGGATGGCGATCGGGAGAAAATCCTGGGGATTCTGGAATGCATGAATACCTATGCCTATGACGAATACTCGGCGGGAACGCTCCCCGCCCGTGGGTCGTCGAACCAAGGATTCGGACTCAGTCTCGAGATTCCGGGGGTCCTACACCGATTCTCCGCAATACGTGTAAAGAGCGCTCTAGCAATCACGAACACGATAGCTCTTTATTCTCTACGCATAATACATGCGGAACAGAATCGATCGCAGCAGAGATCGAACGATAATTCCAAGCTCTTTTGACGGTGTTTCAAACTGTCAAGTCGAGTTGCATGTGCGATGTGACTACGGGGCCTCGATCAGAAGATCAGGTGAGGATCCGGAATCGTGGTTATTTGCAGCTACTCGCCTGGCACGTTGATCGAACATTCACAAAATAGTCCACACCACATATCTGACGACCGTCTCCACATAACGAATCACCCGTTTCATCATTCATCCACGCAGACACGCCCTCATACTCTCTCAACGCTCTACCGACCCGAGTCGGTAAGTTATTTTTATCCATGAGAAGAATCTAGCTCTGTTGTGCCTTCCGCAGTTCCTGGATCCTAAGCCGGCCGTACGAGATGCTCTGGAAGGCAAATTCATCCATGAATATTCCGCGCATGCCCGGATCCGAGAGTCGAACCTGGAGCTCCCGAGAACCGCGAAGCCGGAAAACCCGGAAAGAAACCAATGACGGATGCGAGTCTGAACACGTACTTTCTTGGGGGATCCGAAGCGACTCGAGATCCTTGATCACGACTTCGTATTGCAGACCTCTGAATTTGTAGGTAATACGAAGACTTTTCTCTTCGCCGAGACACGGGTCGTAGAAACCGAGAAGATTAGCCTGTAAACGATGAAATAGAGAGCTTCTCCCCTCTCGATATCGAGCTGTTCAGAATCTTGTCCCGTGGAATGAGTTTTGAATTCACGCACCTTCGACGTCTCACTGAGCGTGAGGCAGGAGTTCACCACCAAAATCTGTAGCGGAATTGTCACTTCGATAATTTCCCTGCTCGCGTCTTCCTCTCTTCCATCGATCTCGTCGGACTTTCCGTATTTAGCGGAAACGATGATGAGACCGTTCCGAGACTCCTCAACCTCACAGCAACGCTGGTACGTCTGCTTCATGAGGGCAGTCTGTAATAGAGTTCCGGACACGTGAAAACGCCGATTATTCTGAGAACAGTCATCCGGAAAACGGGTGACAGCTCGATGAATTAGCTCACCGCGGCCTCTGCATGCTTCCTCAATTCCGCTATTTTCGACATGTTGGCCTCACGAATCTTCTCCGCCTCCCTAGGAGGAACGCTGCACGTTAATTCTTCTGAAGGCCCGGACGGTGACTCGTCGATATACGATAGTACCCTAGTATTGTCATCTAGAAGCCAGAGAAAGTCTCGAACGGATTTCCCCGCAAAGGCCAGACTCGACGATACGTCAACTCACTCTCTTCGCTGCCTGGCATAATACGGTTCCACGAGGAATTTCTTGAAGATGAGGTATCCCACCATCGGAACTACAGTTCCGTAGAAGATCGCTCCTGGATGCACCTCTTGGGAGAGTTGGATTGGGAAAGCGAAGGTCTGGTTGCCCCTCATGAACGTGAGCTGCGAATACAGATCTGGATCAGACTTTGAATCGCGCCCGGATGGGATCAACTCCAGTAATCGTCGGTCCAAATGAAAAAATCACAGAGTCTGACTAGAGTCTTAGTAGAGAGGAGTCGATTCGAATTACCTTGAGCGTAACACCTTCCGGATGACTAATTTTCATGAGAGCGTTCACCTTGTTGTGCTTAGAAATTTCGGTCTGGCATCCGTAGAGGAACTGCATGTTCAGAGTGCCGAGCCTGTACGAGAGATAGACAGAGACAGACAGATCATGTCTCACATCGAATGATTTCAATGCTGACGCTATTCATGTTCAGCAAGATCCCGCTCCCTTATCACGGAGGTTCCCGACCGCCTGTCGGCGGTCCTGAACTCGACTTACCGACCGGACACATCGAACTTGGTGTGCTCCCACATTTGATGCGTGTATTTCATCTCGATGAAGCTGTTCGGAATGCCAAGCTGAATGTCACAGGCTGCCTGAGAGTTACTCGATCGCCAAACAAACGACGCCGTCATACTTTGGGTATGTCCCTCGCGCCATGTCAGATAGCCGACAATGTTGCTAGTCAACTGCCGCGTGAGTACGACAGAGAGTCCGGGCATGTAACCCCGAGCAGTCCGCTGCAAGTCCAGCTGGCCGGTGATGATACTAAAAGAGAGCTCGGTTATGGAACCCCAGGAAGCTTGTATCTGGGGCCTGGATTCGAAGCCGCTCCTGGATTCTCGGATCTTACTGCTTTGCATCGATGGGCTTCACGAGCTTTGCGGACGCGCTGAGTCCTCTGTCGGAGCCGAGTTCGACTTCGGTGCAAATGGTGTTGGAGAAGACATGCCTCCACATCGTTGTGATTCTCCCCTCGCCGCGACCTTTTTGCGCCACCAAGGAGCCCGAAAACTTCAGCGAGTCTGTGGTCGACAGAGGTGCTTCCACCGTCTGCCGCACAACCATCCGACCGACCTCCAGTTCGGGAAGAGAATCGAATGGACTGAAAAAGATCTCCGCTTCTTATTCCGCTTCCTGTATGAAGTGCTCGCAGACCGGAATGAAGCTCGCAACTCATTCGAGACAAAGGTTCAGCGAGGGAACAGGTACATACCTGGTGCTTTCGAATTCTGGGTATTCTTCATCGTCATCGTAGGTGTCGAATATGTCTGTGGCGTCGATTTCCATGGATATCGTCCCGGTGGGGTTCGTCCTCTGTCGGAGATGTCGCTCAGCCTGGAAAAGATGGGAACGAGCTTTGACACGCGTCGTCCCTCGCATGAATTCGCAGACCACGACGTGGACCACATGGGAGGTTCCGAAGGTGCCGGAACGGCTCGAAGAAGTTTTTCGTCCGAAATTCGGGATGTGTCTGATCGAGCTGTGGAACATTGCTTACTTGTTCTTTGGCGAGTCTCTCATATTCTTCCCTGATCTCTTGCGGCGTTTTGGTCTTGAGGGTGACCTGCCACCCTGATGTATCCAAGCCCTCAGGTCCCAGAGTATCATATATGGCTCGACGTTGAGGATCGACGAGGACTGCAACGGATGAATTTCGAGGTGACTGATCTCGAGGGAAAGTCTGAGTGATATGTAGTGAGTAAAGGAGAAGGGCATCGTGAAAAAGAGTGTCGGTCGGTCGAAGTTCCAGTGACAGTGCAGTTGTGCAGCTGGGCTCCGGTGTCGCATTCTCAGATCAGAATTTCCGTATGACGGATTCTCGGACTACTACATCTGAAGAAACTGTGACTTTCATTAGGCTAGCCTCCGTTGGTCGGGCCACTCACCATCGTGTGCGTATCGTATCTTGTTGAATATCGTTTTGGCATCATCTTGACTCGCCGGATCTCTGTGTTTGTCCGGGTGATAGATCCTGCTCAACTTACGGAACGCATTAACGATCTCTTCTGTGGTGGCCTAAGAACGATATCGGAATTAGTTGTATCCAGAAAGTGACAGCAAATCAATTGACATTCAACGGAGTTGGACCTTCCGGAATACTTGAGAAATGGAACGGAGTCTCTCCCACGCGAGTCAACTCGCGCGGTTCTCATCGGGACGATTTCTCTGTTTCCTACGCGGAGTCGATCGAGAATTTCGCACTGGTGCATCAGTGAGTTCCGGAGGTGCTTGCGAGACGCTTACCGTCGACGAGACATTGAGAGTTGCATAATAATCGTCCTTAACTTTGACTTTCTCTTCGTCAACTTGCTCATCACTGGGCGCCGCCATTTTAGAACTGTCCCCAGATTCCCTAGACCGCATGCCACTGTCAGGTCTTTGGGCCGGAGCAGCTAGGTACTCCGCCAACTCGGGACCGCGCGAGGGAAGAGGCGCCGGTCAACTAAATGGGTATGTCAGTGAACTTCAGATTTGTATTTCGTGTGATTCCAAAGCAAGGAATCGACGGCACGGACACGGTGACGGCTGAGGCCTTGTACCGGCAATCAGTATTCGTGATGGACGAGACAGTATCGAGGCCAGTTTCCATAGTTCAAGCTATCTTCCCCCAGCTCCCGATTCCACCGCCGAAACTATGGGTCTGCAATCGTTACCGTCTAGTGTATCCATCACGGTCAACTTCCGCCGTGGAGGAATAACATGGCCCTCACTGGATTAAGGGGGAAAATGTCTTCGAAGGGGTTTGCCGAACACAGCGAATGTGTCAAAGTACGAGCTTCCCGCAACCATGTCGAGCACAAAGATTTCTCTCAGGTCATACGCAACCCTCCAGCTTGAAGTGTCGTCGGGAACGGGGTGGGAAGATAAATCTCGTCGAAATTATCAGGGGAATCAGGGAAGTACAGGTCCATATCCGATCTCATGGAGTTTAAAATGCGTAATACCGGGTTGAGCCCGACGAGGGCAATGATGAAAGGAAAATCTTTTTAGAGCGTTTATTCTACAAAATATATAGTGACTTCCGATTAAGCTCGCTATGTACAATCTGTTGTGCGTAGCTCAGTCTCAATTCAATTCAAGCTTGCCGACCTGAGGGCACTCGTATACATGATATTTATCAATCGGTCCATCACATGGTCTGCAATTGCAATTCTCGTCGATTTGGTGGTGGCCAGATGTTCGCGAGCATATCTTGTGGTGGAAGCCGTGGCTGGCTCCCCGCGTGAGTCGATGTCCAACTTCACAATTGGACCCTTCGCGCAAGTCGGTCCTCATCGTCGGGGTCTGCAGGACCCTCTCGTCAACGTCAGTCATTTTTGTGCTCCAGTCTTCTAGAATCTAGATGATCTTCGAGTGCCTCAGTCTTGGCGAGGTTGAGAGTCCTCGGAAGCTGTTCTGTTTGCTAATTAATGGAGAATGAGCTATGAAGAAATTCGAAGCCGACTACCCTCAGGCATTCCTCAAACGATACTCGACAGATACATACTGCATACATTCCCTAAGTCCCGCCCATTCGTATTTTCGGTTTCACGGCATTCGGACCGTCGGTGATAACTTGAGTCCAGGTGTTTCCGCGGGAGCCTCGGTTGTTTCTGCTTCCACTAACAGCAATATTGGACAGACATAGCCTAGGAGGCGCTAAGAGCAAGCCTCTTCTAGGTGCAGAGTAGTGAGTAGTTTATCGCTTGACGCTCCACAAACTCGTCGGCTTTTCGGCCGTCCAGCTTCCTTCCCAAGAAGTATGCTCTGTAGAAGACCTAAGGGTCTCTTGTTATTTGGGGATCGAGTCGCTCGGCATCTGAAATCGCTGCGAAGTTTTCATCACTTGCCGGGGACGATTGGGGACCAGAAGGAATGTTCTGACTTCGATATGTGAGCCGTTCTCGAAAGCTCAACTCAACTCAATCGCCGAAATTCGGTCGATTCTTTAATTCTGTGTCTCTCCCAATCTCGAAAAGCGGGAGAGTCGCGACGACTCCCCCGCCTGTTCCCAGGCTCTTTGATGCTCACGGGAAGCATCTGACAAGAGCTCTGAGGTGACGTCCTGGTATGCTGTGATGGGATGATATCTCTTGCCCCGAGAAGGACGCCGCTGACCAATGAGTGAGTATCCTGAATCGGATTGAGATCGGTTGAATTCTCCATTGAGATTCTCAATTTCCTAATTGAATCCATTTGGACCAACCCAGAGCCGACGAACTTCCCGCGAGTTCAATGGTTCGAGCCCGCAGCGTCCGTCGCATCGCATTCATGATTGTTGGGATTCTCCCCGTTCTGCAATATG
Source organism: Galendromus occidentalis (assembly GCF_000255335.2). Taxonomy (NCBI): domain Eukaryota; kingdom Metazoa; phylum Arthropoda; class Arachnida; order Mesostigmata; family Phytoseiidae; genus Galendromus; species Galendromus occidentalis. Next base: position 249,369 of record NW_003805463.1, read on the forward strand.
GCGAAAATGAAGACAACAAAGGGAACGCGAAAATTGTTGGTTACGCGCCCTCTGTCCAACTTCCGATCGTGGCCCGAGGAATGCATGTACCCATATACGTACTTCCGTCCATCATGGGTTTCCGGGAGCCGTTCTCCTCTCCACTTGGTCGCCCTCTAATTATCAGCTTCGTGGATGGAGCATCAAGTCTGCCGATCTTACAATATGTATAGCGCCTGGTGATGGAGAGTTCGCGAACGCGCCTCTCGACGAAGACTCAATCATAGCTTTTGTTTTAATGAACTGTGGATAGCATCCTTGATGGCTGGTCGTCAATCAATCAATTATCCATTCCAAGTAGAGTTTATTGAGGGTTGCGTCGTCTTCAAAGAAGAGTTCCGGCCTCTATCGAGAGACTCAGACGGATGTGCGTGAGGAACGAGCAAGTCTTTGAAACTTTCTTGTTGAGACTCGGCGTCTGAACGGCTCCTGATCGAAGGCCGCGAGGGGGTTCGGAGAATGCGTCTGTCCGACTCCCATTCAGGCGATGGTATGAGCTGCGAGGAATAATACAGCGGCACGGGCACGTAGCACAGCAAAATCGATACACCTCCTGTTGACTCGGAGTCGCGATATCTCCTTTCAGCGCATGGACGTTTGCTCTGGTTCGCGAATTCGAATCGCAGGACTGGCCGCGATGGACGAAATGAAAACTCCGGGACTCTATCCCCATCACGACCCCGCAACAAGTTTCTCCCGTAGTAAGGAATATGGTCCGATTGAGGAATATAGGTTCTCTTCATGCGATGGGAATCGAGAGCACCGAGGTTGGGTGGACAGCCAGCTCGAGGTCAAGCGAATAAGAGGCTTAGTGTCGAGGTGGGGACTCTGTTTCTATGGAAATTTTCGGGCGGCCGCGAGGTAGGGAACCCGGGCTCGGCGGTAATCGAAAACCGAAACGTCCCATGCGAGCACGTCCGCGTATCCGACTCAAATATTTGCACCTTCCTCCTCAATCGATTGCGAGCGGAGCGAGCCCTCGAGCGTGCGATATAGAAACTTTTCAGAGCCGTCACCGTCTTCTCCTCCCCATACTCGTTCCGGGGCTGTCATTCGCTGGATCACGTCGCGCCGTGGGTTCCGTGCGGGTATGGGGTCTACATCTACCTAAATTCAAGGCGATTGTTTCTCCTCATGAGCATCTCGTACTATTCATCGAGGAGCAAGCCGTACGATGCCATCGCAGTCCACTGCCAACCATCAAGACCTGACGCGGACGCTTCTGTCCCTGTTGCGCTCGATCCGAGACGGGAGGTGTGCTTTGATGCGCGGCGGTTCGGCTCAATGAGTAGTCGCCGATTGTCAATAGAAAAATCAAGGGAACGATCCTCAGAGTCGGTATCCCGTTTTCTCGGATTTCAGCTCGTCGGAGCTCCTCCCATTGCTGGAGCATAATGGTCGTCTGATAGAGCGTCGAAAATCGATCGTTAATTTCGTTGAGGAAGACAAACAATGATCTAATATGCATGTCGGCTCAACGATGGGTACGCGTGCAAAGCAGCGTTGAGCGATGATAATACGTATCTCAGATTGAGGGACTTCCTAAGGAGCATGATTCTTGCAAGACGATCCGAAGGCCGAGCGGGGTATCACACGAGGGTATGAGGTTCACGCGAGAACCTTCATCGGAAGACGTTTGTCGGGATATTCCCATGGGTTTCCGGTCTTTCTCGGTATCGTCTCTGGATTTCCATAGCTTCTCGCCAGCTCATTCTCCATCTTTACGAGACTTGCGGAGGTCACGGATCTCCTCGCCGCCGTCGGCTCCAGATCATAAAAACTTTTGAATTGCTCAAATGCAGTCGGGAGTTACGAGCACAATAAGCTGCAATGATCGAAGACTTCCGACGCGCAGAATTTCCATGCGCGACGGGAACACGCGCCACTTCATCAAGAGCTCCCCTAGAAATGAAGCATATTCTCGGGCGGTTCGCCCACAATAGATCCATGCTCATGAGTAGAATAAACCCTCGTTCTTCGGTTGAACTCTCTGGACCTTCGTTCAATTGAATGTGCTTTGAGACCAGCTATCACCCAAGACTCGTACCCATGACTCATACGATGCTATCCAGCGACTGAGCACTCCGTACTAGATCTAGTGGCTCGATCCGGCAGGGCAAGATGTTCTGTGGTCTAAAAAGATGTTTCTTTCGTGTTTTTTTTCTGATGAAATCCCCCATCGACCCTCGAGGAAGCGTTGGAACCGTGATGTGTTCGTGCTCCTGGCGGCCCGCTTCTACTGATGAGTTGATGAGGCATCGTGTCTCGGCCTCACGAGGCGTCGGGTCGCTCTTTGAAATTTCAGCGACGGTCCGAGAAGCTTTCCGAGAGTACGGGATATCGGGACGTGAGGTCTACATATCGAGGAGGAGGTGCTCGATCCAGCTCATTGGTATTCAGAGAGTTCGACTCCACCATTTGAATGCAAAAACTTTGAAGATTGAGCTCCCGACGTTCACAAACGTAACCGTGGCTGAGCGCGGAGACATTCGTCGACGTCAACGACCACACGGGATGACCGAAGATGATTTGAATTTGAGATTCGACCCGCCGCACCATTGGGTCTCGGTTACGAAAACTGTACATTTGAAGCCTACGCAAACGTCTGCTCTGGGAAACCGAGTTCCCGTCTTAGTTGGATAACGTAGGACGCGCTGGATATCCTTCGTTGTCGGGGACATGTCCATCTGATCGGACTGCGCCGACTCACCAACAGCTCTCGTAGGGTTCGGTCAGACTCCGTGCATCCAAAACCCATTCGGAAACCTGGTGAGGGCGCTAAAACCTCGAAAGACTTTGATCCTCTTGCCTATGGGAAGGGCCACCAAGGTAACGGGGAATCCCAATGAAGTTGCGCGGCGCTATTCCCGAGGAAGAGAGCCCAAACCAGCCTTGGACGTATTCGGCGTTGAACGCCACACAACGGGATCCGCATCTTTCCCGAAGCCTGTGAGTGAAGGCAATGGCAGCAGCTTCTTCCGACTTGCTCGTACGGCGGCGCTGTAGCGGAAGTTGTCTACGGAGTTTCGGTTTTTCCTGAGCACTTGAATGAAGAAGAATGGTTCGACGTTGGCGGGAGTCGAGAGGCCAGTTAATCCTCTTGCTGTTCCCTCCAGCTTCCTCGCGTACTCTGGCGGAGGGAGTCGAGCTCGAAATTGTCGGGAGAAAATCTGAGGAACTACAAGGGTTCGCTCCCAAGCACGTTCGGAGAACCCCCATACGTGAATGCGTCGATTTCGAATCCACGCTGCGTTGCGAGGAAAAGGGAGACCCCAGATGAGGGATGAGGCTTCTGACGATTATGCTGACCGACTCGCCACTGCTCTCGCCGGAAGCTCGCTGGTGGCATCATTGGATGTTGTCGAGAGTGCCCAGCTTGGCTTCATCATTGTATTTGTCTTCTCGACACCTTCCAGCACTACCGATAGAGCTTGAGCTGTCTAACTCAGATATCACGATAAGAAAGCTTGAGTCGTTGCGGTATTCTCAATATAGAGGCTCTGCTTGCGCGGCAATCTATATCGATTCATTGGGGATGGTCTGGTCGTTACGCGCACCCAGGAAAAATCGTTCATCGACATTCTCCGAGGATTCATGCCAGTCGGAGATATAGACACAGAACCGCTAGAAAACGCCTGTTTTTCCCGGCTTTCCCCGAGAAGACCCGAGAGCTCACGGATTGTTGTTTTTCCTCACTGGTGCAACCCCACGTGCATCCCCCTGGATCGATAAAAGGAGAGCCGCTGGGGGTGTTCTTTGGATTCATGTCAGGCTCATCTTGACCGGGCATTGCCCGGTCAGAGATCTCACCATTTCATGTTCGGCGATTCCAATGGCGAGAATTTCTTTCAGAACTCAGGCCTATGTCTCATTGCAAGGAGGATGTCCAGCCGGCGGCCGGGAGGTTCGCGCCCTGCATGCGGACGTTTTTTGCTAGGGGAATTAGCGTGTATTGTGAATGTGCGCCAGCAAGCGCGTTTGGCTGCGAAGGACAGCGAGAGAAGGTCTTTGCGGAAGCTGCAAGCGAGAGATAAGCACTCGGAGAGGTCTGGATCTCGGTGCCGAGGGTTATGGAGCTGTGAGAAGATTAAGCAAGAAACTGCTCCGCGAGTGGCCGCGACGACAGAGAACTCTCCAAGGGAGTCACCTCGCGACACAGAGGGAGTTTCCGAGGAAAAGCGCCCCTCTGTTCGCCGACATCGACAGGAAAACCATCGATCGATACAGCCTCGCTCAATCGCAACGACCCACGACCGGTGCTATGCGTTTGGTACCTGATAGGTCGTGCGCGATCCGATTGATCGAAACGGAATGGAGCGAGAACTAGGTTCGCGAGACATGAGGACCAATGGCTGTACCATATCTACCTCTATCCTGTCATTACGTGGGGATGTCCGGGTATTTTATGCCGTGGTCGAGTCGGGAGCACTCGTTGACATTCCGTGATCAGATGACGAAAGTCCACTCCGTCACGCTGAGACGCAACATCCAAACATACCTTCCGAGGTGATAAGTCCGACTTCGCCTCGAAACGAGAGGGACTGATTGCCGTGACGGAAGAGTGGCAGTTCCTTCAATAAGTATTAACTTTACGCTCGCATGGTCCGTATATCTACGGTTCGTAGGGACAGCGATGCTAGAAACCAAGGGTACGACTCGTGGAGGGAGAGAGCACGTGGCAAAGAAGTTTGTCTCGGTCGTTTGTACCGGGATTCCCTCGTACTTTTCGGACTTTTTATCATTCGTCCGTGCTCTTTGCACTCCGCAATCGGACGGGGTCGCAACTACGGACAGCGCCGGGATTAGATCGACCAGCGAAGCGTCCAGTCCACACCCGCTTCAGCGTCTAGGGATCACCTACGAAAAATATGTGGTCACACTGCTCGCACGACGCATACGCATAAGATTGAGACATTTTTTTTGGAGAATGATCGACAAGAGGAATGTAGGTGGAATATACGGGGAAAACTCACGAGTCGCTCCCGAAGTCGACATCTGAGCGCCCTATATCCCTCAGAAGTCGATGTAGCTGCCGCGGATAGCAAACTCAAGAAATCTGACAACAGCGATACCTTTCGTTGTGGATAAGAGCTCACCTAAAGGAAGTGAGGTTCGTCGCTCGTTTCTATTCATATCGAATAATTGAATGCTTCCGTCGGAACTGGACCCTTACCTCGAGTACACCGGGAGGCGCTTCTTTCGTCGCACTCCTCGGTGTTCGTCAAGCGAGACGAATCGAATAATCTCGAATCGACAATGACTGTACATATGCTAAGGAGATTCATCTAAGACGATTGACTACAGGGCACCTCGCGGTCGGACATAGTTTGTTCCACGATCGCGGCCTTGAAGTTGGCTTCTCGTGTTAGAGCACTCAACTCCACGCAACCTCGAAGGCCATCAGTCGCCGCTCGGTATTCGCGTTACGCATCTTGCGCAAGTCCAAATCGGTAGGTTCTTCTCCGAGCCACTTCTAGGCTGGACATACAGCGACGCTCGCGAGCAATGTCCCACGCCCGGGAGATATGGGTTTTTGATCCGAGGACTGCTTACGCTCCCGAGGCTCCATGGATTCGGAGGCGATTCTCCGGATATAGACGAAATAGACCTCACCCCGACGGAACATCCTCGGGGAACGACGAGGAGGAGAAAGATTAGACGGGAACAAATATCCTGTGGACCGGAACAATGTTGCGGAGCGGCTGAAAGCGCTTTGTCAGGTACAGCGCGCCTATAAATTCCATCCAGCCGAAATTCCATTAAAGCCGACGCAGGTGTGCGAAGGATTTTGAGATGAGTTGGAATTTATTTTCGCCTACTCGTTCAGGTATCTTTCAAGACGAGAGATGTTCGCAGCTCCCCGGCTCTGAAATCGTCCGCAGGAACCTTGCAAGACTCGAGACGGAACACTCCTGGCGAGCTCCACCTCGAAATCGCACAAAACTCGTAGAGGGGGGAAACTCTCAGTTAGTCGGAGCCATGGACGCTGAACGGAAGTGCATGAGACCGATCCAAGCTGCGGCATTCAGCGGAACAATGGATGAAGACGATCTTCGGCGTCCCGGAGATGTTACGACGAGAGATCATCATACCGGTCCCGACCGCTTGTCTGAGGAATGTTCAATTTTTTGGAATGAATGCCCTCATTCCTCGAGGCTTCGGTCGACCGGACGTCATCACATTCTGGGGCTCGGTTGATGTCTATGCTGGTCTAGCCTGTTCGCTTCCACTCGGAAGCGGGCCTATAATACTTCCGGGCAGACTGGCGCTACTCGCTGAACTTAATCCAAGCTTTTGCCAGAAATCAATCCGGTGCTTCCAAGGGAAATGTCCGTTCCTAGTTCCGGGAATTCTCGGTGCTCAAGGTCACTTTCCAGCGTCCCATTGATCTTGGGCCCGCGATCAGGATAGGACTGTCCGATGACGATGTGGCAGTCCCACAGGAAAGGGATTTCACCGTAATTGTTGCCCAAGTTCCCAATGGAGTTCCGGCGTACTCCGAAGAACATTCGTGCTGCCTTGTGGCCCATCTGTCGAGTCTCTCTGCAAAACTTTGTTTTCGAACATAAGGCGTCAATATTCGTGCGATGCGTAGCTCCCAGCGTGCCCAGAGGCGAGACGGAAACCGACTTCGATCACCTGACGGCAGGAGCAGTGGCGTATCTGGGTGAAATGGCGCCCGGGGCAATCGAGGGCAACGCGCCCCCTATTGAACAATTTTTGTTTTTACATCTGTTTTTTTCCATGTATTTATATGCTCCATATTTTATATTACACGATATCACAATGTTTCACAAGGTTAGAAATTAACTTTACGCGCTTTCATCGAAGCAAACTTCTCCACTAAGGCTTCGAAGTCCGTTTCTTCCGTCGTGTCTCTCTCTATACTGAGAAGAGATAGATCAACGAGCCTGTCCTGACTCCCATAATTTTCCCATAATTTCTCTCAACTGGGCGAGTTCGTTCGGAGCGGAACGAGTCGTTTAAGCGCCTCGGTCAAGTATTACATCTCCAGATCATCACACACTGGATTTGTTTTTCCAAACGGCTACATAGATAGTATGAGCTTGATTCACGATTCTGCGCCCCCTGAGATCTGCGCCTGGGGCGCGTGCCCCCTCTGCCCCCCCCTTGTTACGCCACTGGGCAGGAGAGCACCGCATCCGCGATTTTCTGCTCCATTTACCGCTCGGTGAGCGCTGATCACTTAAGGCGGTTGTACACAGGAAATAATTAGTATTTCCGTGGAGTTGTTGTAGAAATGTCTGTAGATTGTAACTCCCACGATGAAGACAATCTCTCAGGTGACATCGAGCGGACTTGTATAAGGAGCGCGCGAGCGGCGATATCACAACCCGACCTCGGCATACATGTCGATTTCATTCGAGCTTGCCCAGGATCAGTGAATGAACGAGCGATTGAGGATCCGACGGCGGCTCTGAAGGAGAGAGGAAAATGACGATCCCTTCCGATCGAACATTTTCGAATGAATAGATGTGGAAGCGTGAACAAGCGCGACCCCCCTTTCCCCCGAACCTCTCATCAGGTGCCAAGCGATCGAAGATGCTGACTAAGGGTGAAGGATTAAGGTACCTAGATCTATTTAGGTTTCTCGAGCCTAGTGTGCGGTCTTACGACAAGAATGTTCTCGCTCGACTGCGCAGAACTATCGGAAGGTAGATGGATCACCAGCATGAGCGGTGAATCTTACCCAGCGTAATTGCTGCCCTGTATCGTTTTCAGGTCCTTCTGCTGCTCGTCGTGGGTGTTGATGAGACTGCTGTATACAGTTAGAACAATGAGAGAAGCGATGTTCTTCGTTGCCTCTAACCGATACTACCTGATTAAAAGCTCGATGTTCGCGGTCGGCTGGTCCGTAGCGAGCTCGGTCGGCCAGCTAGCCAACTCGCTTGAGCGCTAATAATTGACTAGCGTAGCTACACAGTAGCGGAAGCAGCCAATGAAAACGAAGACCTCGTCCATGGCAGCAGCTCTGTTTGCGGTCTAGGAGAAGCAAGAACGTTTTTACCTCACTCGGCTCGGAAGCCTCCGGTCATTGTGTTGCTCGCTCTCGTACATCCTCATTGCTTTACTCTCGTCGGGTCAGAATTCGACGGAAATCCTTGCGGCGGTTCCCGTATCGGTTCCGAGGGCTGCGAGTTCTCACGACGAAAACCTTCGATCCAAGCCAGCTCAGCGCGCGAAGCGCTCGCATTCAGCGCTTCCGTAGTTTTTCAGGAGCGTAGCCCGTTGCTCTCGCTCGCTCACTCAGTGAATCCCAACACGCGTCATTCCCCGACGCAATTTTCGCTCAGCATTCGGGCTCTAAGGTCTGCTGTTCAGCGGCGCAGAAACAGCAGCGTCATCACGCGACGTACACTGGAGGAGACGCATAAATATTTCAGAGCCGACAAGTGAGAGGACAAGCAGCGAGGTGTATAAAGCATCAAGTCGAGGTCTCTTGGGCTTATGCCCGCTCCTTCTTCTATTCCCTCCTCTTGCTCATACACTCCGCTGCCCTGCGACTCGAGTCCATGCGTTCTGTTGAATTTACCTCACATTCATTCCATTGTTCATTATGGACGAGTCGGCCGCTTCTATTTTGCTGCCGGCTTCCTTGTCCTTCGCTTCTTGAGTCGTTCGCCTCTCGACATGCGTCAGACTCTGTCAGAGAGTCCATCCTTGTCTTCTGATTGGACGATGCTTCATTATGAGCTGAAACAACACAAAGAGACTGACCGACGAACGATAACAACACCGACGAAAGCGTCAATCACGAACTCTCCCCCCCAGCATGCACACACCTAACGACCGCTGTGATTTGTCTGGCTAATGAAAGCGTGCTGTATCATTCACGAAGTGTCTGCATGCATTCGAGAGCGGGAATTCTTCGTGGGTAGAGTCGATTGAGATCTTCACAACTTTCCCATCCTTCTCCATAGAGTTCTGGCTCTTGCCGGGACTGTTTGTACAAATGCTCGGAGATCCCTCCCTGATATTCCTGTCGGAAATCCTATCGGAAATCCTGCCGGAAATCCTGTCGGAGATCCCTCCCAGAGATTCCTGTCGCAGAGCTCTGTCAGAGATTCTGCCGGCGATCCGTTCCAGGAGTCTCCGATCGAGATCTCTACCGGGAATTCTAGCAATCGCCGGAATGTCCGAACCCTCCTCACCGGAATCCCCCCTCCCATGAAACATACCATACATGGGAGCGGCGGCTTCCGTACGAAGGGTGGTCGGGCAACCGGGCTACCTTGCAGCTCCGGCTGTCTATTCTTCTTCCCTCCCTGGAGGACTCTGACGTCGAAGTGCCCTTCGACCGACGCCGCTCCGAAAAATTCCTGGATCCGTGACTCAAGCATGGGAGCATTGTTTGAATAATCTCCTGCCGATTCCGACTCCGCGAGCGGAGGCGCACACCGTCGGAGCCTTGGTGATTGACAGTCAGCGAAGCTAACCATCCAACCCGCGCTCGAATCCTCGGAAGAGCTGCCTGCACTGTATCCGTGCTCTCTTCCAGGAAATACACAAGCGTGCTCGCGGCAAGTCTGTTCGGCTTTGAGCGGGACTAGTCGTGCGACGGCGGCGGCGGCGGCAAGAGGGTCATAATCCGCGTTCAGACATGTTGTGCTTCCTCGTCGGCAACACCGAGTGGCTACAACAATGGAACAGCAGCTCTCTGTCAGACCGCCGACAGACCCACGACAGTATACCTTTGTCTTAGTTTGTCTCAGTTACATGCAGGCGAGTCCATGACCCTGTTTTTCCCTCAACTCCCCCTCTCCGTGTGTATTCACACTATGTCACAGCCGTCCCTTGGGTGTCATGCTGCTGCTGCCGCCGATACGGCTCCAAGGCTATCGAGTTGTCGTTCGTTCGACGCCGCCCCGTGGGTTTTCTGCTAATCGGAGCCAATGCCGATATACGCCCTCGTTCCTCTGTGAATGAGGAGTTTGCGGTAGACGTTTCCACCTTTTCGCCGAGACGGGGTCGAGGCGTTCCCCCAATGTCTAAGCGCGGAGACTCCAGACATGCCCCAAGCCGAGCTGGATGGATCGCAGCTGGCCTCGATTAGAACACCACGCCCACGCGGCTCTATTTCCGAAGTCAACGGAATCTTCGCGTCTGGTTCCCCTCACATTCCAAGATCGCAGTTTCATCTTGGTCGAATATTATCATCGAGAGAGATTATCATCAGAGTCATCAAGCCGCCCGTGAATGATCGATGGCTTGTACCATTGGCAAGCCCATACCGGGTGAAGAGAGGATGGATTGGAGAAGAATAGGACAAGGGCTCCTCACCAACAGAACTGAAGGATAAGTAATGATAAATGATTCTCTAGCGCTCACCATCTGGGAACTTGAGACTGTCTGTACAAGTCTCCGGCAGGAAGGCATGCATTTCTGCCGCCAGCCCGGGAGGCAGATAAGCCGCAATCGATTCGGTGGCAGAGGAATCAAAGGGCTGTGGAGCGGGTTGATACCCGCCAAAGTTAAATTCATCAAAGCTCAAAACAGACGGTACCGCTTGCGGCCCCGGAAAAACTTCGATACGCTGATGTGACATCAATTGATGTCAGCTGGTTCTTGGAACTCTTCAAACGACTTGAAACTCTCTGCTAAGTAAGCTCTCTCATCCAGCCCACAGTTGTTGGAGTCGATGGGATTACAATATTCCGAAGCCTGACTACGTATCGCCACCGGGGGATGCAATATGTCGGAATGTTGCTTCCGCTGAGGCGCCAGCGCGCATTTCCCGAGCCCGACTTCCAGCTGCTGGGATTCGATCCGCAGCTTCCGGAAACTCGATTAACGCCACCGCCGTGCCCTTCGTATTCTCGTGGTTCTCTACAAACGATGAGCCGGGCCAGCGGTGATCTTCGGAACAGACTGGCTCGTCGAGAACCTTCGATTAGTGAACGCGTCACCAGAGCTTGCGAGGATGAAACACAGAACTCTTAATGCAGATTCGTAGGGCTGCGGAATTGATGCGCTACTTTTTTCCTCGTGAATTCACTCCTATGGAGTCGGGCTTCGAGGCAAGTTCCAGTCGCCCACATCTGCTCCCTGGTCCTTTTTCACTTCGTCGCAGGCCTTAGTGCTCCTTCAACACCGGCCTCTTCGACTGAGGTTCTCCACGGAAAAGTGCCTTTACTCGACCAACCTCACCGCGAGCGAGCGAACTTACCAACCGAGGGGAGCAAGATATTAAAATTTATAAATCGCCAACGTGCAGCTCCTGCAGTTCCCCACATGCGAAGTGAAAATAACTGCGGGCTATTTATTATAAAGAAAGGGAAGGTATGGGCCGTCGAGCGGTCGAGCGACCCAGCGACTATAAGGAACCCCCGGCCGCTGTTCTAAAGCGCTGCATAAACACTCCACACGCTCGAAGGAGCCGAAACTGAAAGCCTCGAGCCTTTTGGAACTGTCGTCGAGCTCATTGCTGACGGAATCTCTCTCGGTGACTTCCATTTCGATGGATAAATGATGATCCTTTAAGATAATAAAATTAAAGTTTCCATCCGTCAGATGGGTGATGAAGAACTTCACTAAGAGACCCAGTCCTCTGAGAGAGCTCGAAGCGGACCCCGTATTTGGGATGGTCACCCGGTTTCCTTCCCTGGTCATTGAGGCAGAGTTACGGACGTCGTTTGAGTCGCAGGGTGAGTGTTCGAGGGACTGACGTGCTCGCGTGTGTGAAGTGAATGCCAATGGCGTTGTTCGATTTCATATGTCAGAGCGCCGCTGGCAGACAGATGAACGTATTTATTGACCTTAAACACGCTTTTTCCTGACGTCGGACTCGGAATGATGAACAATCCGATTGGACCTCATATTTTTTTTTTTTTCGATCGAGGACCGGGTGAGCGAGCCTGGCTGCCTCCACTGACCCTGGACCCATAGATTCCCTTGGACTGTCGCTTGATCACGCTTAAGCTCGGCAAGTGAAAAAATCTCCGATCGCTGCCGGTCCTGCTGACGCTGGAAATATAGGATTCACCGTCTGTGCAAAATCATATTTTCGCCGGATTTCCTGTGTTCGTAAGCTCCTGCGGTCGGAGTAGTGCTATGTGGTACTTTCAGGAGACAATAGACTTTTTTGGCTTCCTGGAGCTGTCATCGGAGGGTGTGACACGTCACAAAAATTTGCATCTCCGCTTTTTTACTGTCTGTAGCGGAGAAGGCATTCAAACTATCCGATGCACGTAGCACTCAGTCAAACAGCAAGCCTGCCTGCCTGCCTGCATGCCAGTCAGTCGGGCGGGCGAGCGAGCAGACCACCAGCCGACTAGGAAGCCCAAACCTCTACCCATCTGCAGCGGATGGTTGTCAGAAGTAAGTAAAAGTGGAGAAAAAAGTGGCAACATCGAGGAGTCGAGCCTACTGCCGGCGACGGGTCGACAACAAGGCGAGCATTCCCACGTTGTAGGCCAACGATTGAATAGAGACGGGGATAGGTTTTCTCGCGATAGCCTATGAAGAAGGCAGTTTGTTCGCCCGGTCTCGATAAGGAGACTATAGGCAGAGACACACGAGGACCGACAAGCGGATGGACCGAAGGGCTGTCTGACTGACTGACTGACGTACTGACTGAAGGACGGACGGACTGACTGACTGACTGGGGAACAGACCGAGCGAGCAGGCGGGCGAGGGAGAGGTATTCTATTGTACAACAGACTTGACTGACGACTTGCCGCACCGATGCCGTTGTCGACGCTGCTTTTGATATTGTTGCCCTTCTGCCGAGCGCCACCACCTGAAAGAGCGTCTATTCTCCGTTGTTCACTTATTTCGCGTGCGCGCGCTTTCGTTCCTATCTCACGAACGAACGAACGAAGCAACGGAAGTCCATCGTGCGCAAGTGGCTTCGTCGCTCAGTTCGTTCGTATTCTTGTGCGGGACCGAGCAGATGTATCGTTCGTTGGCAATCGGCAACCGACAGCTGAGCTTGCGGTGGGGCCGCGATGCTGTCCAGGCGTAATTATAACATACACCACAGGCCTTCTTTCGGACCATTATTGTGCTGGGGAGCGAGAAGGAGCAGGAGGAGAAAACGATGGCCGTCGGACGGGCGGGCGGACGGTGGGCCCGGTGCTCCAGGAGCTCGGGATGTACGAACGGCTAAATAGAGTGTGTACCGCAGCCTGCGAGCACATATCCTCTTTCTCGAAATGCCTCCCCGAGGACCTCGCGAAACTCAGCCAAACCAGTGAGGCCACCACGTTGGTTACCGAAAACGGACGCATCGATGGCGCGCCGCTCCCGGCCGCTGGTCAGACGGAAGAGTCAACGGAAGACCTCCCTGCGCGTTTATCAGCTACCGTCGAATAAATGTTCTCGAACTGTCTGAGCCGCTCCGCGTCTTTTACGAGCTATTCGCTGCAACGAATCAGCATGGCACCGGGCGCTGTTCGGGGAGCTTTCAGCACGAAAGCAGGGACCCTGTCGTCAGGAATTCCCTGCAACATTCCACGCTTCCAAGTTTTATGCAAGAGACTCTAAAGGTCGTGCGGGCGGTGCGGCGGCATAGGCCCCCCATTCGGTGCGACCGTTACTCACGTGGCATCTCAAGGCGCTTGTGTAAGTGCATTGGTCGCGCACACTTCAGGGATCTCCTCGCTGGGGAGTCGTTCAAATAGACAAGGCGATGCCGAAAGAGGCTTGTGCCAACTTTCAACAACGCTTTCGAAACTGCATCACTAAAAGCAACCGTGCGCGATGTCGATTGGGAAACTGTTGCGCGGGGAGCGTATCTACCGCTGATCAACGGCCGCCGCACGGTCGGAGAGTCCCGATCGAAGGGGTGCTATTCCCGTCGGCTTCCTCGCAGCTCTCACGAACTCAAAGAGTTCATGGGGAATCGGGGAGGATTTGGGACGTCTTTCGTCCAGTGTCCATCGAGTCTCCCGAGATCTGCGACCATGAATTCGAACGAGTCGGATTGTGCTACTCGTTCCGTCCGTCTGAGGAATCGGCGATACTGCCGGCAACGGACTTCGTCGGAACATCAGGTGTTCGACTCCGGATTGTACGTCGACCCTCTCATCTCTCGACTGCGTCGGCGTTCCTTGCCAACAGCTGCCACACCTCACGAACGTCATCTTAGAATGATATATGATTCTCTTTCTTCAGAAAGTTCCGATCGAGAGGGAACGCAGAAGGCATGATGATGGTCATGATGACAGCGCTATTGGAGGGGAGTCATTGATTTCATATATTTTGGAGTAGTCGAGCCGTTCATTGTGGCCACCGTCGGTCGTCTCCATCTTCATTCCTCCGGTCGTCTCGGACGTGCATCGCGGACGACAGCGACGTCGCGAACAAGGACGGAGAAAGCGACCGGAGATATAGCGGGTGAGAGTTAGCGGCGCTCGCAATTCCCGCGGATACTTACTGAGATAAAAGAGCATTCTGCAATGGCAGCGTCGACTGCGGCTGGAGATAGCGGGGTAGTCGCGCTGTTTGGTTCCAGTCGCGATGGCGAATACGATAGTCTTCTCGAGTCGGAGGTCTCATCCGCATCGGCGAGAGTCCCGGCGTCGTATGCGGAAGCGGACTGCGTTCTCCGATAGGCTCGGGTCCGAAGCGACACAATTCATGGCTGGAAATTACATTTATAGGATGCGACATTAGGTGGAGGAAAAAATTCGAGATTTGTTCTACATCGGAAGTTTTCGCTCTTTCGGCTTCCCCCCCGAATCCCCTTCCCCCTCCCCTCTTTCTGAGGGGTTCCGTTCGGAATGAACCCATCCAAAGTGGCGCTTTGAGTGACTTCCTTGCAGCTAGCGAGCTTGCTGGCTAGCTTGGTGACTTCCTCTCGAACTCGAGCGCAAGGCTGATCCTCCTCGACTCGTCGCGGCTCAAGTCGGCTTGCTGCTATTTTCGCGGTCTTCCGGATCAAGTAGAATCAAACTGCGTCGTCCCACAACACAAAGCGGACATTGACCAACATCAAGTACGCCGAGCAGGCGGGCGGTCGGACGGCCCCTTCGCTGCCCGAACGGTCGTACTCGCTTTGTTCTTTCCCTGTTTAAAGTGTAGATTACGCTCTCCGAAGGGGGTGTGAAGGCAGCGGCTCTTCAACGAGAGGATCCAAGGCGGAAAAAAACCGAACGTTACCACCATGGTCGTTTAGCGCGCGAAAAAACTTTTGGTCAGACGAACTCTTGCTCGCCGACTAGCGAATGAACGGGCCGACCGACGCGATGGACAGACGTACTGCGAACGGACCGGCAAACCAAAAGACAGAGCAGCGATCTTCAAATTTGAAGGCCGGCTTTTTCCCGCAATGACCGGCCGCCGCAGAATCAGCATCATGACTAATGGGGTCGTAAAACGGAGCTTCCCGACGAACGGACGAGAACAAACAAATAAGCTGTAGGATAACGTTCGAGACAGACCGCAACACCCATGGGTATCATCAGTCTATTTTCCGTCTAGCTCACCTCGATCTTGCCGTCGCGCCTGCGACGTCGAAGGCCTCCATCCGCTGGAGATCGGGGGTCTCCGAAGATTCCTGATTTGACGCCGTGGGGCTTTGATAATTAAGGCTGTGAATTTTCCGCAGCGATTTCCCACAGAATCGAAGACATTTTGCGGCCTCCTTCGTCTCACTTCCATGTAGGATTGAGAGGGAATGCCGTGAAAAATTCACGGAAACACACGGTCCGCGCGGAAAATTCTTCTCCGATATCGGGGGCGAGCACAGAACAGAGCAACCTGGCATGATACATGAAGGATTCTCCATGTGGACACTTCTTTTCCAGAGCGAGATCTAATGTCCTGAATATGCCCGAGGACTGGACACGTACATCGTGCTCACTCCGTCTGACGAAAAGCTGGTCTTGAGCTACGCTCTAGGGAATCGACACTGAGAGCTGAACGGATGCACTGACACAGAGGCGGCACCGACATCGATGTCAGCCATCTTCCTCCATTCGATTTCGAAAGGAGTGTTCTCACTGCACAAAATAACACGCTGGATACGCGAGCCTAAGGACCACTGACAGTGTTTCGATTCCTCGGCCGAGCGGGAGCGACCAGTAAACTGTTCGAGTCAGTTCTTCGAGTCAGTGGCAGGTGGTTGGGAATCGAGTAAGAGCGCTCGGAGTTCATTATTTGTACCCTTTCGATCCATTCCGGGATGCAGCACTCTCACAAGCAGACTGTGTCAGGGAAGGAAAGGTATGCCTGCTCCGATCTTCTGCTGATAGGTAGTTTCCATTTTCAGAGTTCTGTCTCACCGATGTCGAAAGCAGCCTCCGATTTCGTCACCCACAGGGACTGGGCGGAGGCGAGGTGGGGAGGGCATGCGTCAGCTACCGCAAGCCTCAGTGCAAATTGAGTTTTGGTCTCGTTGAGCAACGGCCTGACAAGCCAGAGGAGCTTCTGTTCACCTGCAAAAGTTGCGTCAGAGTTTTCGAATGTGAACTTTTCCTCAATTCGTTTCTGCTGCTGTCTCTCTGGCTACGGTCGAGAAGTCAACAGCGGAGGGACGTGGACGGTCCCGTGAGACGTCAGAGTGGCGGCTGGATTCCCGGATTACGACAAGATGGCTATGCGAGTCGTCTCTGAGCGTGAGACTCTGCGGTTCCCGATAAGCTTCCAGAAGCTCTGCGGTGACGACCAAGACTCTGGTCGACAACTGCTGCAACTGCAAATCGGTCGCGGACTCAGACTCTGGAAAATTCATTCGGTCGCACGAAGATCTCCCTCACCCTACTATAATTCGTGTACGGTATGTCCTGGCGACATTCAGATTCGAGCCTGCGCACCTATCGAGTCAAAAGCTCACATGGTCGGCTGGCCATTAGGCAAACCCGATCGATTGATAAAGACCGAATCGCCGAACAGCGGCTCCACAACATTTTTCTCTTTTCGGCTCCAATTGCAGTTCGAGAACATCGGCCTGTGTCGATGACGCTCCGAATTCTTCTTTTGGGAACGGCCTCGATATTGTCGGTAATGCCGCCCGGGACGTTGCCCCGCTGCTCTTACGGTCCGCCACTGAGCTAGCGCAACCAATACCGTGAACCACGAGCGGAGGCGTCCATGTCCACTAGGAGAGACTCCCGGAAGCTGCCCGGTACGCGGAGCTCACTTCAGCTCGGAGAAGATCGGGCCCCGTATTCGAGTTCCCGACCAGAGAAATATTGTTCAAGGTTTCAGACGAACGATGGAATAGGATGAATTATGCGGATGATATTTCCTCAGAACGCCCATCCGCCGAAGGCAGCGCGAGTTCCGCGGGTCCCATACCGGCCTCACCATCTGAGGTCCTCGGATCATTCGGAGATCCGGAAAACGGATCGACGATGTTCGATAAACGTTGCAGGACACAGATACGTGCGTGCTCCCGAACTATTTGAAGAGCGAGTTCAGGAAAGACGCGGAGATGCTAAAAATAAGTTCTAGTTTTCCTCGGGAGCTTTGGAAAGGTATCGGCGAACGTTTCAGCGATATTCAAGCCGAGAATCCGCGACCCGACTGGGAGGGTTTCAACTGCCACGGAAGATACATATGGGGCTTTGTTGGAAGTTGTTTGCGTAGATGAAAAATAGATGTTCGATGGGTTTACCTCAGACTCTGCACAACTTTCAACGAGACCTGTGTAGGACGAGCGATGTGAGTTTGTGCTTCACAGCTGTTTCTCCCGGAAGTTGGAGGCGGAACAATCCATGAAGGCATAATTCTGAATGAAGTCTCTCGTTCTCGGCCGTTTCCTCTTCCGCGCGCGATCCCGGAAAAGCTTTGATCCTCGGGCTCATCTGAGCGTAAGCCGGCTCGCTGAATTCGAGCCAGTCGGACGGAAGACGGAGAACCGAGGACTTAGCTCCACAGCCTACAAGGTCACTACGAGTCACCAGGTCCACCCGAATCTCAATTTTTCGAAAGTCTATGAGTAATCTAATGACAAAAGGAACCAAAAAACAATCTCCCATTCTTCCATGATGAGTCTCGTCTTTTTAATATCGCAGTGGGTCCAACCCCAGCTCGCTTCTCTACGCGAGACGTCCACCGCAGCCTTTTGGTCGTGGCTCACCGTGAGGGAAGGATCTCGGAAGGTTTCAAGCATGCGGTTTCCTGGGCGCATCGGGCGGCAGGAAAATAGGTGAGGGGGGGGGGGGGGTGCGATTCCTCGCTTGAGACAACGAGCCCACGCTGGACTGCATAAAGGGATGAACTTGGAGCTCAGACTGTCCCGCGATTCTCAACTCAGCGAGGACAACGTGACACTACAGGAACGCGCTTGAAGGCGAACTGGTCAAGCGCAGGAATGCGATCGGGACATATTATCGATTACCTTCGGATATCTGTCGATGTATCGGATATCCGCCCAGACTCTGATTGACCAAGTGATCATTGTCGTCGGTCCCGATCGGTTGAGCGCGAGATGAGACATCGCCCATTATGGGAACGACGAGACGCAGCTCGGGGAAGTACAACGCTACTTACTACGAGGACACACACGACTATAGCGAGCGGCTGGGATGAATGCGACACATACGCTCGAGAGACGAACGACGGGGTGAGGAATTAGGGAAGAAATGCAGGAGAAACGAATATGGTGGAGGAGCGGGACAGGAAACGTTGCGAGCCTATCAGAAGATGGTGGGCGAGTGGAGGAACGAGGAGGGCTGGGGCTTGTATCTCAAGATGGATATTGGTCCGTCGGCACCAGCAGCGGGTGGTAGTCGACAACGAAGTAAAGCTTGTTGATGCGGGCCACAAATCTCTCTCCAGCGAGTCTCTGTCCGGCGGCAGTCCGTTTTATGTACATGGGGGTCATCAGGACTTCCAGCAGGACTCGGAGCAGCCCGGGCTGTGAACATACTACAATACAACTATAATAGTGTGTTGCCTCGTCTCACTCTATCTTGTCCCCACATTCTTGTCTCTCAACTCCGCGGGCCAGGTAAGAGTAAGCTCTGTTGGCTGTTTAGGGTCCATCCCTTCCTGCAGAGCTCAATGCCCGGAGGCGAACGGCCAACCGAGTTCATCTGAACCAAGTCATGGGGGTAATTCGAGCTGAAATTTGTTCCTCTCCATTTATCGCCAGCTCCGAACTGGGATCGCGCGACCGGACTTCGCGTCGCGACCGTGCACGATGAACGTCCGTGGGCCGTGTGAACCAATGATCCAACAGAAGCGAGAGACCATTGGTCTGCGGGCCGCGACCATCGGCTGACTTTGACAAACAGCTTCCGCCGCATTGCACCACGACTTCTTGATTTCGAGAGCTTTAGATTCAGGAGCTGGAAAGGCGAAAAACGACTCTCGTGCGAGCAGGCGAACGATTGGCCGGACGGTTGAACAAAGGAGCGACCAAGAGAGTGCGCTCGCCGGTGCAGGGAATCGCTGCAGACGCCGGGATTGTGTCCGGCTGAGTGAGATGTTGATTCACTCCGGGAGAGAGGAACGATTTTGCCTCCGGGAAGGGACTACCTTTACCTGTCGTCATCGGCAGAGCTTCGGATGGGGTCCGGCGAGGATGAATGCATAATTTCACAGGATCAGGTCGAGCTTCTCCCATTCTGGCTATGTAGAGCCGGCTGGACCCATCGTGACGATTAGCTCCGATAGGTATCATTGAGCACGGGACAACTGGGAGCAAGATACGGTCGATGATTGCATAAGCTCAGCCCTCTATGTTGAGCGCGGCAGAATACTCGACCTTAATATGCTCACTGCGAGCGAGAATGATGTCCGGAATAACACGATTCACCGATGACAAATTCTTTTACGAATGACAGGAAAGAGGCTTTATTCTGCCTACTATACCCCTACCCTATTCTGTCTACCCCTCAGTGGGACAAAGACTTGTCCTCGGCTGATTAGCCTGTCACGTGTTGCCAATTAGGCCGAACTGCACCTCAGGTTATGCTCCAACGGTTTCAGGAATCTGGAGGCCGTCTCCAGTCTTTGAGAGTTTCATTGTCACCGAAATCCCTCGGTGGCTCCAAATGGGCGTAAGTCTGAGATATTCCTCGGAATGGATTTCGTGGAAGAGGGTCCAATTCCGTCTACCCGGCTCAACTCCCGAGGGCCACGATTCGAGCCGCGGAGGAATCATCTGCCCCATCGAGAGTATTCACCGTCAATCAGACTTTCCTAGGAAAGTGAGACGATCTACCACTGGAGATGGTCATTCGTCGAGTGTACCTGGTCTGATTCCATGCCTAAGGCCCTCCAAGCGAAATACGGAAAATCCTGAGCTCTCATTATACTTTTTTTTCTGATGTCTGCCGAGTATCGCCGGACGGCTCCCCGGCGATGAATTTGCATCAAAGACGGAGATTTCGCGTCTGGAGACTCGAACACTGAAGCTGACGCTGAATCGCCCCGGCTTCGATGACATCATGCGATCCGCGACCTCGGAATCGATCCACGAGAAGTCGGATGCGAAAGCCATACTGGAAGACTCGGACAACATGTGAAAGGGGTACTGTTCTTCGGCCTCAAGATTTTCTGCTAGTTTGATCGTCTAGGATGTGAATCGACTGCGGGCCGGGCCGAAGAAATTGAAGTGATCAATTTTCCTTCCATGCCTCCGAGAAATATCTCGCTGAACGAGGAACGACTACACACGTCAGAGTTGTTCTCGGAGGGAAGTCTCGACGGACTCCCTCGCTTGAGGAGACGATGTCGAAATTCCGCAGCGGTTGCGACATCGCCGCGTCGGATAGAAGGTCCGAATTAGTGAATAAGTTTGTGAGAGCACTGCGCTCAGACCACGAGGGTGCTCGAATGAGTTCGTAGCTCAGGATGCGAACGGGAGAATGGTCTCTCTTTTTTTTCTATAATAGAAAACATCGCGATCACATTTCCTTCTTCGAAAGGCGACAAAGCGTTCTTTCGTCGATCTTTTCCATGTCCATGGATGGGGGGGGGGTAGCATGCCTCGGGAAAGCTCCTGAAAATGAACGTGGTCGGAATGATTTGGCGAATCAACGTAAGACGGAATGACGCAAGATACCAGAGCTTCTCTAGGAGCTAAATGCTCTTGATTCTAAAGGCCCGATAGCCTCTCGTGAGAATTCTTGCTCTCCGGAGCTCAGCGGAATCCGCCAATCGGATATCCTTACCGTAGACAATAGCTGTGTCTCGAGCTTCCGGCACACAGTGGTCAAAAATCGATTTCTAGGTGGACAAAATTATTCGGTCGTTTTTCGCCCATATCTCAAACTTGAATGGTTCAGACTACCCGATACGATGAAAACTAGGGACGGATGACCCCCCACAAGGACGCACCGACCCGAAGAGTTGCGATTTGTATCGATACGACCGAGGGAAAATTCTTTCGTGGCCGACAATAGGCGAAAACCTAAATTGCTCATTTAGGACCTTTGCCCCGGCTTGCCCCAGGAATTTTTTTTTTAAAAAGCTCCTCAAGCCTTCCGCTTTCCAGAGCACGTCTCCGATTTCTGCGCATTTTTGCGCTAAGGTCTTCATCGGAGACATCGAATTATAGCCGGGCATGCTTCAGACGAGATGGCCTGGGCTGTCTTAGAATATTTTTTCCTCTCTTTTACTGCTCGTGGGTGACCATAGGCGGAGATACCGGGATGCAGAATTCGCTACAGGCTTTGATCCGCTTCGAATGTGGAGAGAGATTCCCTCTTTTACAATAGCATGGATATGGATCCCGATCGGTGCTCGCGATTCGGGGGCGAAGCGAGTCATCTCGGCGATCCGACATCCAACAGCTCGTTTCCAGTATTGCCGCCGAAAAGCGATCTCTTGAGCGACAGCAGACGATGTTCCGAGTCTGACTCACGGGCAAGCTGGCGCGGTCTCCACTCCTGTAGGAAGTTGGAAGTCGAGCAGGAAACAATTCGTGGCGCATTCGTTTCTCTCAAATCTGCATGCATAAAGTTGGTGGGATATTTCAATGAAAAACGTCCTCATGACCTCAAATATCGTCTCCGCGGGCGAGCTGGAGGCCGGAAACCCTTTCCGAGTCTCACGCCTCATTCGGGAAACGGAACTCTATCGAAAAAATCATCGAAATAATTTTGTCCACCTAGGAATTGATTTTTGACCACTGTGCGGCACGTTGTTCTGTCTCATCGCAGGGGCATAATATCGCCCAATGGGTACGGCTGACAGCACAGTTCCCCTCCATGGAGGTTCGGAATTTGATTCCGGAAGTTCGGGCCGGATGAATTTTCCAACAAATCGTTCCGGTCGTGTCAAATGTTCAAGAGCGGTGATTAGACAAGGGAAAGATACAATCCGAATCGCGGGAAAGGCTCTCGCGCGCCCCCATTGATGATCGCCTCAGGAAACGGATTCTCTGTCCCTCGCCTTGGACCGGTGGTCTCAGCGGTTCGAGGGGAATACGTCGAGCGATCAGAGGCACCTCCGAATGAGAGCGACGGATGGCCGATCGCATGTTTTTTTGCATCGATCAGTTCACGTCGTCCCAAGTGGAAAGTCACTGCTCCCATTACGAGCGCTGTCGACGGAAGCCCTGCGGAGACTTCCTAGATTCCCGTTCTCTTCGCGTGGATGCTTCCGATCTCGGGGCATGGCCGTCCGTATTCCGTTGCCCAACTCCCACGCACCAGACCCGCAGCATCTCTCGCCGGACAGAGGCCGGAGAGGGAAATTTGTTGATCGTGTTGTCGAGTGAGAGAGAGACTGTTTGTAAGACGAAAAGCGAAGCGTCGATCAAGTTGTGAGCGAGTCGCATTAAAGTCATCAGCGGTCCCGGGTCTCCGTTATTCGATCCAATCTCGATGAGCGCCATCGATTTCTCGCTCGGCTTCACGTAATTCCTGTTGATCGAACGAGCTCTGCGTCTCCCAGGCTCGCCCCCCGTATCGCGTACAGGAATCTCTTCGCCGAGCACCACGGACGCTCGAACTTAGTCGCTCAATTCGATTCCGAATTCGGAGAGATTGGCTCTCGGATTATTCTTGTGAATTTCCGCATTGTCGTGATCGAAATCAGATCCGTGGGGTCGCTATCCGTTAAAAAAAATAAGCCTGATGACCGGAGCCGTACGACCTCTCGTGTCCGGTGTGAGGCAAATAATAAACTATCGCGCTCGGTCGAAAGTCCGGAGATCCACCCGCTCCGATGAGAACAAACACACGGAACGAGAATATCCTGTTGTTGCTTCCATCGTTGCAAACGCCATTATTCGGGTTTGCTTCGTCCTGCGACGAGGCGGGCGAACGTAGCGGCCGGCACGGCGGTAAACTTCGGGAAGTGAAATGGAAAAAAATTATTGTTTAAGCTCGGTAATGGGGGGAAGACACGCGACAGGCTCCGCGGTGTACAATCACGGAGCCTCGCTCAATCGTGGAGTCGAATCTTCGGCATCTTCCTCTTTCGTGATCTGCGACCACCAGAGAAAGATTTCCGAGTCCGACCTGAGCTTCGAAATTTTCCACGACTTCTGAACTTCAGCATCATACCAGACTCGGAGGCGCTGCGACGGAGGAATCGAGTCCGAAGAGGATCTGGTAGGAGCGTTCCACCTGCTAGAGAATGCCCAGCTTTAAACTCCAGTCGAGATCCTCCAGAGAATCGAATCGAGTCGCTGTTCAGAAGAAAACTTAAAGTGGAGGCTCCATCTCCGCCTCCGGAAAGGATGGCGGCCCTTTCCGAGTGTCGTCATCATCGGCTCAAGGCAATTTTTGTTCATGGCGGACCCCATGTGTCTCTTGCCAGCGAATTTTCTACCATCAGATGGCCTTCATCGGTTCCTTATCCCTAAGCGTTGAGAAACCATGGATGCCTAGATCCTGTGAGCGACGCAGCCCTCCACGGCTCAGTGAACGCGTCTTCTTGTTGGTGGTTGTGCTGTAGAGACGGGTTGTTCAGGGGTAGGGGCTTATCGGGAATCTTCTGTAATGAGTAACGCGGCCCCTGAAGGCCAAGGAGTCCGTGGCTCTGGGGCATTGAGTAGTAGAGCGTTCAATGGAAGGGATATGTGTGTGCGTAAGTATGTGGGTGTGAGTGTGTACCTCCGGGTGGGGGAAGGACATGGAACGGGGGCCACGCGTGCTGGGGCAGAGGAAGGGACCAATGGAGAGAGTCGTCGGCAAGGGCCCCTTGCGCGCGCAACCCGCTCAGGCCCTTCGGGATCTTTTCGGTATGATCTGAGCCAGTCAAGGCAGACCAGCAGCGGGGACGTTTTGTGGCATCAGTTGTTCCCCCGTTCATCGTCGCGCGATCGGCCCCGGGAGACGGAATTTCCTGCTCCGAATCGACTCTGCAGAAACATCTGCGGCAGGATTGCGTGAGTCGAGAGTGAACGTCCAATGGTCCGTAGCGATACTCGACCCACTTCTCCCTGTGCTTGCGCCGCGTACGCTTGACCACGCGGTCGGAGGACGGTTCGAATTCGTCCACGAGTAAGTGTAAACACTGGAATGACCTTTAGGTCTCGCTGGTTCGGCTCAAGTTCGCCCCTAGTCTACGCAAGGTGTTCAACAACGGATCTGTTAGCGTGAACGTGTTCGTCATCCTCGGGCAACGCAAACAACTCGGCTGCGGGATAAGTGCGATTCGATGTTCCTCCTCGGAACTTTTCCTGACTCATCCTACTGCTACGCATTCTCAATAATTTCTGTGAAGTTCTTCGACTGTGAGAACCGAGAGTGAATCTTCATCAGGCATCTCCCCTCTGGCGTAAGCATCGGCGACCGTCGGCAGTGGAATACCGGCTTTCGGAGCAGAGGAACATGACCGCCGTAAGCGCGGTCATCGAGCTTTGAGTGTCGCCGCTGCTCTGATATCCAGCGAATTTGATCAATTTTCGACGTGGAACAATCATGACGGCAGGAGTGGTATCAGCAGAACGTGAGTATCAATCATTCAACTCGTCCTCTGGCGTCAAGTCGAATGAGCCTATGAGGGACATCGGCTCATTACGATGTGCCGGGCGTGAGATCATCAAACCAAGCAGGTATTCGATCTCGTCTTGGATGGGAGTGCGTGATTCATACATCATATTCTCGAATCCTCTCCTCGTTCGAGACCGGCTCTAGTGGAGAGGGACGTGGGGAGCAAGCCGTCGGATCAAGACAATCAACAGTTGTCGGAGAGGAACTAGACCGCTCGAGCAAGTTGTCTGCGAACAAGAACGGCGGAGACAGAAGGATGGAAAGCAGGAACGGACTCCTCTGGTTGACTCATTCATTCGCACGAGTCGCTCGCAGACGAGTTAACCAGACGGAGGGGGAAGAGGGGAATCGGACGGGTAAGCAAGCGGACAGGCGAGTTTGGGGCGTGTTAAGTGTTTTGATGGCCGAGTGCTCCACCCTATTCTTCACTGTTTTTCGCTGTTTCGGTAACCCGACGTGTTATTGTCTGCTTCCATGATTCGTCTCCGCGGGGCTACTCAAACGAAAATCGAGTCTACGACCACCGGCATGCCAGCCGCCGTGCATTATCTGACCAGGATGCGAGCCGTTCAGGCAGGCAGACAGTCAGTCAGTCGGCCAGTTGGTCCGTACGCCGGCACCGCTTCCTTCCTCGCTTGCAGGCGAAAGAGCTCGTCTACCCGTTAGGCTAGTCAAATATAAACCATTATGTACTCTGAGAGAAGATTGCTTGGATGCGATTGCTGCACCTGATGTATGTACATACATGGATCTGTTCGTATACACATGGATGCACGCATTTTTGAACGTATTCTCGCAGACACGCATGTTTATTCAAGGATGTGAGCCTGTCGACGGATACGAATGCTACCACGCTGCATTTCAAAAGTATTTCAATCGCTTCCTCTTGGAGGCACAGCTCCCACAACATAACTTTCGGAGGAAATTCGAAAGCAAGGATCCGACTCCGGCACCAGCCCGCTGGGTAAACACGTTTTCTAATGGTGAATGGTGACTGCCGTCGCGGCCGTCACCGCCGTCAGGGTTGAAGCGTGGAACGATTGAGTCGCACAGGATTTGCATCGGGGACGCCTCTCGAACGTGTCGAAATCTCGTCCGCCGAAAATAAGTATTCTTCTCTGGAAACGGAAGTTCACCGATCGTGCGGCGACACGCCACAGATTCAGCGTTGCGACGCGGTTCCCTGAAACTTCATCGTATTGCGAAACGGAGGAGATGTTGACGGTAAATCACGGGACAGAAGGGGAGGCATTAGGAAGAAGTCTCAATATTCGCCTGACTCCTTGCGGAAGCGACGGGACGTTTTCGAGAATCGATCCCGCTGAACTCGAGCCTGACTCAGGGCTTCGGATGGTGGCGACGTTATATTTTCAAGTCCGACTCTACGGCTGACGAACTGAAACTTCACCACCAGTCTATGTGGGCTATCACGGCAGTACCGAAAAGACCCACACTGCGTTAGCAGCAGTTGGGAAGAGACCGACGAACAGACGAAGCACGTCGTTTCGTCCATAAAGAATGTCGTATGCGAAGACACGTCTTCGTTGTTGCTGCCAGTTCCACCTCCTTACTCGTTGGCGGCTTCATTCATTCCTCCGTTCCTTCACTCTTCCTAACACACTTGCCGACCGACCAAGCGAGCCAAAGTCCATTCCTGCTTTCGCAGTTGAAACGAATTGCGAAAGAAAGGACACGGAATTTCCTGACTCTGGAGAATACAGAGGGCGGTGCCTTCCCTGCAGTCGACATCGTCGCAGCGGACGATCGTGAACTTCCATGTGAGCAATCACAGCTCTCTCCAGTTCGAAATTCCTCAGTACTCGGAGAGCCCGCGTGCAGTGATGGAAGCTCCTCGATCAGCCGAAGTTCGTCCGCTGCTCGATATTTTCGCGCTGATAACGTTTCTGAAGCGAAGGGCTGCATTCGATCTAGGCCGGGGTGGAAGTGGGACGGATTCAATTCGGAGGCAGTTACAATCATCGCTCCGTTCTGATCCATCAGGAATTCATAAAACCGGACAAATTGAATTCGGAGCAAGTGCGGGGAGATTTCCATTGTGCGGCAACGGAGTCAGACACTCCGACTAATCAAGCTCCGAATGAACGCCTAACAAATCCTGTGGACTGTGTTTAATTGTCGGTATTCATGTTTTGATTGGATTCGAGGCGAAGAAACAAACCGACCGCGTGTTTTCGAGCGTGCATCGTACTGGGCCATTGATGAGGTCGGAGGGGAACCCCGGCTTGACGACGAGCAGGCGGCAACGATAACAGCGGCGGCGGACGGTCATGATAATTAGCCCCAACGATTTTGTTCTGTGACGTCCGGAAGGGACTTGTCTTTTGGGCTAATGTGTGACCTGGCTCGGTACGCTCGTCCTGACTACAATCCCGACTACCGCCCGGGCCCTCGCCCGACTCATTCGGTGGAGCAGGTCGTTCCCGTCGCGTACCGGCTAAACCGCTTGCAAACAATGAGTTAATTTTCGCCCATCCGGTCAGGGTATTGGACGCAGAACGTATACGACCATATTTATTGCGCTCCCACAAAACTCACATTCATGGTGACCGATCCTTGAACTGTTGAAGTCCCCGGACTGAAAGCCACGATTCTCTGTGAGTCGAAGCTTTGCGCTCCCCGACGTCAATCAAGCGCTCGCTTGGACCTGTGGAATGAACCGTTCAATATATTCCGCCTCTCGAGTTCCCATATCGTTCCAGCGCGGTAATTTCCTCTTCTCCTGAATTGCAGCAGGAAAACTGGACTTGTCAAAAGACCTAGGGGTTGGAGCTACGTCTCGCCGAAGTCCGGACGACGGCCGGAACCTCCGCCGCTGAGGGTAAAGCTCTATTCGAAAAAAGGAAGGCTTGATGAAAGTGTTATCTCTGACACGACTTCTTGATCAAGCAATGGGATCCGAGCGGAATTTCCCGGGATTATCCGGAGCGGGGAGCACAGGGACAATGAACGGATACCGGAATATACTCGAGAACCCCTCGAAGCAGATCGGAAGTAGGCTTGCATCCGAAGCTCCACTTCCCTCCAGCTCAGAATCGGCATCAGGAACGATTCCGGGCCCAGAGAAGGAGAGTTTGATTCACGATGAACTCAGTATTAACAGAATAATGCAGCAGTCTGCATTTCCTATCGGAACCCGACGTTCCGCGCTGCGATCTCACCTCGATTAGAAGATCGATTAGTATGGAAACCCGCAGGAGCTCAGGAAGCTCCACACAATCGGCTCCTCCGTTATCATCTCGAGGCTGCGACTGGAGTATAGGGCTGAAAGTACTCGAATCCGTACGGAGAGCTTCTCCAGCGAGTTTTTGTTCCGCTGCCGCTGAATTGAGGATTTATTTGAGAGAAAAAACACCGATGAAGTCCGGAAGCCGGCGCAGTCAGAGAGAGTAGAGATTCTAGCTTCTCGGAATGCATTCACGTTGTCTCCGGTTCTCTCCGCATTTCCACGCCGATCCCCGTCCGAACGGCCTCCGAGCAGCGGAAGAACGGTGGTCATGCAAACCTTAATATGTACTTGTCCGTGCGTGCGTGTCTCATTCATAATCATGTTGTCGCCTCCGCTCGCTGCGTCATTCTCGGCTAGATAAATTGAACCTGAAACCCGAGCCGAGCCGCGGGTGAGAGAACAGCTTACAAAGTCTGAGACCCTGGCAGGACTCGACATCAAACGACCTCAACAACATTAAAAATATTACCTTTCTGCTAAGAAAATCCCTCTCTACCTTGTTCTGTCGAAGGCTCCAAAACCAGAGTTTCAAAAGCTCTGATTGAAGGATTTGGAGTTTCCTACGCGCATTATGCAACACGGACTATCGAGGGCATCGAATCACGTAAAATCTCCTCGAGAGAAGGAGCGGAACGCCATCGAATCGGAAACTCAACTAGCGAGAAAGCGACTCTCGACAGGAGACGCTTGAGATCAAGCAATGGAAAAAACATCTAGATAAAATGGTCTCAGCACGCTCAACTCGCTGCATCGCTACGTGATAAACCCAGTCGGTCGGTCGATCGGTCACTCAAGCTCCCACCGAGCCATGCGGAGTATCCAGTGGCCGGAGGCACGAGCAGGCGAACGAGAGAGCGATGAGTCAGCGAAGTTACAATGAGGGCGTAAGTAGCGAACTTGTAATATTAATAGATATGATTAATTCTTCTCGTCGGCCCTTGTGTCAGTATGGGAGTACGTCGGTTCATTACAACCATTTAAGAGTCGTCTGAGGAGGCTTCCCTCCAGCCCGCCGCACTCGACCGAGCTTCCAGGGAAAAATGAGGCCGAAGACCCGCTCGGCGGATGAAGTAGGATTCGTTCTCCTGTGACTCCTTGCAAGTCACAATTTTCCCCCTATGTCATCTGAGCTCATTGATGGCGTCATTTTCCTACTAGTAGTCGCGAAAGCGCTCGCGGAAGGAAGCGAAGGGAGGCGGGCTATAGATCAAACATAAAAATCCGGACATGAGAGGTCGTCAATCATGAGTCTGGAATACCTCTTCATGGATATTTTGCACTAGAGCTAGAAAAGCAGCGGCTTGATGACTTTCATACACGGCGCAAAGGCGTACGAGAATTTTCCGAACATCTACAAAGTTGGGAATTATTCCGGCGGTCTCTCCCGTTCGAGTCGAAGGATTGGTTGTTTCAATCGGCTCACGAAGACGTCAATGAATCAGAGGAAGGCTGCTCTCCTCGACAGAGAAAAAATACTCGGGTGTGAGGGGAAAAGGCGCCGTGGCAGCGAGGGTGAGAAATGTGCACAGTCGCGGTACAGGAAGCATCAGGGCGCATCATTTCGGTAGGGGCGGTGGGGAAAGGTCGCTTAACGAGTAGGTGACAAAGAGATAACATCAGGCAGCAGACTCTGCGAACAACACATCTGAAACCCGTCTTACACGCAGTAGTTGTCGCGTCGCGGTCAGACGTGCCACAAACTTTGGCTCTAAGCCGTCATCGTCGTCGCCACAGCCCGACGTCAATTACGCTTCTGCTCTACGAGCACAGATATCCATGGGTGCTTCTGGCTGCATAAGCATGAGACTATGCATGCCTGTCTCGTTTTGAAGATGACTTCTGACAGGCATTCCAGCAGACGTATGTGACTTGTTCGCCCCCATGAAACGAGACGCAGAGCAGTGCAGGATGCGGTTACCCCCATACCGTAGTCGGCAGACGGGCGGATAGGCGGTGGGCAGACGTACATACGGCGTAGAGGCACGCTTCCGCCATTTCCTTCAAGAGTGATTCGGTCTCATACATGGCTGAAGCAACAATCACATTCGCCGTGTCGAATGGCCAGCGGGCCGCTCTCTTGACAATATGCAGAACTGCACGTTGTCGCCCGGACTCTCGTACGAAGAAGATCGAGAGGGAAAAATACGGCTCCCCTGTCGTGCACTACACGTTAGTCGGGAACGCC
The DNA here is from genome assembly GCF_000255335.2 of Galendromus occidentalis. Classification (NCBI taxonomy): domain Eukaryota; kingdom Metazoa; phylum Arthropoda; class Arachnida; order Mesostigmata; family Phytoseiidae; genus Galendromus; species Galendromus occidentalis. The sequence continues at coordinate 279,703 of NW_003805463.1, forward strand.
GGGAGGAGAACCGTCAAAGTTTCATCTTGTTTCGTATTCACCCTCACGGTGAGGTTCCTTCGCCGACGCTGTCTTTATAGACTCTAGACGAATGCGGAATCCTGGAGGAAAAATAGGCCACGGGGGAAACAAAACCTAGTAGAGAAAGGCCCAGGAGGAGAAGTCCCGTGTTGGCCTCCCGAAAGCCAGCGGAGTATACGCCATTCATGGTCAACCACCTGCTTCGCCTTTCCCCTTCGTTCGCTTTTCTGCTCCGGGGAAGTCAAACCTGGTAGTGCAAGAACCTCTGAATGGAGGAACCACCGAAGGATCAAAAGAAAATCGTTCGCCCAAAAAGAGCATTCAACCCGAACCGAAGGCTTACGCTCGAGCTGTATCCCAGCTCGAACCTTCAAACGGGAAGCATTTGTCGAGGTACATATATAGGCCGGGGCACATAATAATTTTGGCGCGGAGAGCGTCGGCGTACGATTTCAAGCTCTCATCGAGAAATCATGCACCCAGTTTGGAAGTTTCGCGAACTCTCAGCAGGCCCGCTTGTCGAAGTCTCCGGGTTTTCATTCGGTCGGATCGTCATTTCGCCGTACGTACATGTGCTCGGCGTACGCTTGTAACAAAACCGCCATAAATTCTCAAGAGGGTACAGCACTCCCGAGCAGCAATTGTGTCCGACGGCAACATCAAGTGCAGGCCAGCTAGTTGTTTGTTATTGTTGTTTATTGTTATTCGTTGCAAATTGTTGTTCTGTTCTCCACAAGAAGGAACACATGCCAAGACTACCGCCGGCCGACCATGGCGAACAAGAGGAGGCACCAGGCTTTCATGATGACGTTGCATAAATGAACGTTGTTCGCACGCGTCCCACCCAGCGAACATGCTCGGGACGGCTCACGCCAACATCCCTGCGACGACGAGATAACGGTCATGCCAGAGGTTGCCGTTGTCGCCTCGGCCCCTGCTCCTGCTGATTGTTCCGTCGGAGTCCAGCGCCGAAGGCAGAAATGCGAGTCAGAGGCTCGCGTGCCGCATGTAGTGGCCGCTATCGGAGCATCGATCCTTGATTTGACGACCGTATCACTCACCGAATCACGACCGACGGAAATGCCTGTCTGAGCTATCATGTAGTACGCTATATAGGAATATTCACGACGGCACTTTAACAGGAGCGCACAGCAGGTCCTCGCCTCGCCAAACGCAGTTCCTGCAATGCATTGCGCACTGTCTAAAAAGTCCGGAAGGCCCTCGATCCCGTCTCCTGGACTCCCGGTTTCCGTGTGTCCACAGTGGAATCTCTGCCTGACGAGAAAATGAAATAAGGAATACAGTAGGAGCTCGTCATGTGAGACCCGGATATATAGGACACTCGGTTACATCAAACCGATCGCTCGGTGCCGGACGAGCCTATGGGATCTTCAATCTTCGGATATGACGGACCGAGTCGACCGGTCCCTCCAGATCCGTTTTAAGGAGGTTCTAATGTAATTTATTCAATTGACGAATGTTGAGACCGTTCACTGCGAGAAGGCTGTAGTCTCAAGGAGGAGATTTCCTTCCCTGCAATAGCGTCTGGGGGGGAAATCGGCGGGACGCTCCAGGGGACCGAATCATTCAGTGCCGTAGCGTGGATCACTGCCGCCTGGGGCGGTCACTCGGAACTTTCCGATTTTCAGGACGTGGTCGACGAGAATACCGCTTCGGACGAACTCCGTTTTCTTGGATGCGGCATCCCGGAATACCGCCCCTGAAGCCCCTGGAAAAGTTCCGCCCGGGGCGGCTGCAACCCCCGCCCTCGCTACTCAGCGCCTATGATGAAAAGGATCGGCATCGATCAGAACTCATAGCAACGCCGGCGTTCGATAAACACGCGAAACGGATCGAAACATACTTTCCTATGGATCACATGCAACAGAGCGCCACTCGGAGGCAGCAGAAACAGTCGGAGGTCGCGAAAAAACGGAGAAGGAGAAAGCGTCGCCTACGAATGCGTCTCAGTGAGACATCGTCCTATCTGACAGCTGCCACGGTGAGATCTCCAGACTGATCACGCTAATTCCGCTCGAGATGAGATGCGTGTAGCGCATTCTGAGGAGGATTCGCAGAATACGGCAATGACAACAACGACGACTATGTCAGCTGCTTCCATCTCTGCTTGTGCGAGGTGCTGGTATCATGTTTCTTGGGACCGTCACTGGAACGGAGGAAGGATCTCTGACACGTTGTTGTCGCATCAAGAGAACCCATTCGCAGCGGTAGCAATTCGACTCACAGATGCTAATCTCGTTGCCATGCATTCGATGCTCGAATTCAACGACATGGCTCGGAGATCGCTGAATTCCACTGTTCCGATCCTGCTGTTCGAGAGAGCGTCAGGCTCTCGTCAGTGCAGAATCTGGATCTGATACTTCATACCCGCCGAGCAGTTGTTCGATCGGGAGCCTCGCTGCTCATCATTCTTCGTCTATCCGATTCAGAAAGAATGATAAGCAGAAAAGAATGAAAATGTCAGGACATGGACGAGGAGACCGAAATGGAAGGGAAGCCAATCTTCCCTCTGCATACTGCCGCTCGTCTTTCTCCTCATCAGAAAGGTGAAGAGGGAATCCTGGCGGAGAAACTCGGAGACAGGGTGGAAAATGGATGCCGCCAGATTACAAAATCAATGCTATCTCTCCGCGGACTCAAACAGACCGACGCGACGCCTGCTATCGAACAGACAAGATGCGGAACCAGAGCCAACACGCGTCGAGGTCGCGTCTCCCCGATGGCCCGCATTCACGTGCAGAAAAAACTTTCCACACATACAAGATCGTCTTCCGAGGATGAAGTGCGAGCAGGGGACTTTCGACTGGGAGGAAAAAATTTCCCTCGACTCGGAGACCGGGTGTCCGGGTCTGGATTGTAGCTCTTAATGTCTAGAATCTGGAAAGCATTCATGCTCTTTCGGAGGCTGGAAGCACCTCAATGGAGGAACCCGGAGCGATTTTCCTCGCGACTGTGTGTGGCACGCTGCCGGTACGCATCATTATATCATGGAACATTGACGTTGCGATCGTTCTTCATTCGCCCCGGCTCCCTGGACTCGGCCCAGCCGGCCTCAACCGCCGTGATCGGTACTCAAGTTCAAAAAAGTCCATCAGAGCTGGCGGTCCGATGAAGCCGAATCAGCGCGCTCTCACCTGAATCAGTGGTTTTGACGAGGGGAGTAGGCTACGAGTACGCCGCCACAATCGCATTCAAACATCGAAGATCGAGAAAGTCCAGAGGAATTCAATGTTCCTCCGTCTCGCAGAATTTCAATTGCTCCGTGGCACCGTCTCCAGTGATCAGAACTCGAGGAATTCGAGACGTCAGCTCCTCGACCGCGGCTGCCTGAGGGAGCGGAAAGCCTGTAGGTTGCCCGGAATAGTGGCGTCGAGAAGGGCGATCGAGCGCATGAGGAAAATCTTTAGCTCGAGAGAGCCCGGGCCTCAATTACTCGTCGCATAGCGATCGTCGCGTTTCCGAAATGGGGAGAGACCGGAGGAGCTCTCTGGAAAACCAGTGATATATGAAGTTCCGATCGTCCGACAATTTCCGGAGTCTTGAGTTTTCTCTCTCAGCTCATGGAAATAGATTCATTCCCCGAAGGGAAAGACCCGGATACGCCTCGCTGGAGAAGCAAATGCTGCTGAGACAGAAGTGTGTCATTCAATGCATAGCTAGGTGGCTGTCGTTTCGAGTAGTTGGCCGACTTGAGACACGAACGACTTTAGCCACGAATCATAAGGGCGGAGCTCAACACATTCCGACAAGGGCTTTGGACCTGGTCTATTCCGGGACCAGCTAATGTAGGAGTCAGCTATTGGATACTGCGACTTGTACTACTTTTCATGACATTCGTCGGTCGTGTGAATCGGGTCCGGACGATGAAGAACCCTCTGGCTCGTGCGATTTACTACGAGGTGATTCACAGTACAGTCGATCGATTCGAGGGATCCGCGGGGTAGAATTTCGTTCCTGAAGTAGGAGTACTTGCTAATCGCGAGATCGGGAACGACCAGGAATCCTCGCTCTGGACCAAAGATCGGAAAATCGGAGTCGCACCCCCCGTCGAGAGAAGCGGACGGATCTTCGTGCTCAGCCTCCGCTTGTCGCTATGGCCTGTTGGATAAGAAACGATCACCTGATCTTTGTGGTGTGAACCGTTGTTGGTGACGTTTGGGCGTCGTTGTTGCCCCGCTGTTATTGCTGACAGCTATCGTAGCTGCGATATCTTTGTGAGTTGTGGGCAAACAGTATCCTCTGACACAGCCGGAAATGCGGAGGGGTTACGGAAGTTGAAACGCCAAATTGAATGCTGCCGCGTAGCTTACGGGCTGTGAATGGATGCCGGTACGTTTCCCTCACTCGCGAATATCGTACGCCCATGGAGAATTCTTATTTTTGATCACTGCTTCCGCCAAGATCGTCCCGAGGACTCGACTGGCTCTCAGCGCCGAATTAGGGGCAATTTTGTGGGGACAGGGATAAATAACCTGAAACGCAACTGCGGGGAGCATCGGGTGAGCCGTGGGAGGTCTCGCGAAAAAATAACAGGAACAGACTCCCGTTCGCTCAATGAGTAATGTTGAAGCATTGGACCTGCTCATGATGTCGAAGCCTACGCGGTACATAATGTCTCGATGACCATAGCTCCATAAATCAATTTGAATGCCCCCAGATCGTGCATGCCATTTTATTTCGAGCTCACTGAAGGCAAATACATCGAAGTGTATGGGAATGCGTGCGCATGAATACGTGCGCGAGCTCGTCCACCGCGCCGTTGCGAAAACGAATAATTCCGAGTACGGGAACAGAGATTTTCAAAACCACGCCGGAGAGCCCACCGGTTGCACAGTTTCCGCGGGTAAAATTCGCATACGATGGGTGACACCGTAACCTAAGCGAAAGCGGTCGTTTTCGCCAGCTAATGACCTGGTATTTGTAATTTTTAGTGAAGATCGCTCATCTTACTCATCACTGTTCAGTGCAAGCGAGCAACGTGTGAGCGAACTCTAGAGCGCGCCGCATTCGCACCCGCGACCGCTTTTTCGCGCCGGGCTGAAGTGCGAGCGAGCTCGCCCAATGCTCTGAGTGAGGCGACGCATTCCCTTGATTACAACGATGACGGAAACATCATCGCTGATGATGGAACAATGACGAGAGCGCCACAGGTCCAAGTTATTCCCTGGCTCGACAGTGAGAGAAAGTGTTTCTATCGGAGAACGTATTCTGATAACGGCGACAGGAGACCGGTCATCATGAAGTGCTTTAATATCTGCTGCGGGCAATCTAGCTAGGAATCGATCGATGTCGCAAGGGACAAAGGCGACCCCGGCCGGAGAACATGTACCGACGGAGAGCCGCGTGAAGTGTCGCACTTTCGAAGTCATAGTATGTCAGACACCAAGGGAGACTTCGCGCTCCGAAATTCCTCCGCTATGGATTGCTCTTGAGTGGCGGGTTGACTTGGCCGACTTGAATATCCTCAGCGAGACCTCGACTAATTTCTGTCCCTCTAGCTGCTCAAACGATCTTCCAGAGATTTCAATACTCGCTGGACCTGTGGCCATATATCCAGCTGACCTAGTACGAGGGCTCCTCCACGTCGAGGAATTCCGAGGACGAACCGTTATGTCAAGGAAGAGAGTGGCGCCGTGGAAAAAGTGTCGTCACTGAGATTTTACCCAATATCGTCGACTGGGAATCGAGCAACCGAAATCATTATTTTTCGATGCAAGGATATGAATTCTAATATCTGTCTGGCATTCGGAAGAGTATGTGGAGCCACCTAGGGAGCTATCCGATTCCACACAGGGAGGATAGGGAACGGTCGGCTCAGTCGAGGCAAAGAATGTAGGTGTGGGCGGGAAATTGGAGAATCGATGGAACCCAGATAAAAGGGAAGCGGGCCGCCGCGGCAGGCGATACCTCAGATATCGCAGAGGAGTGTCTCGACTACCACAAGAAAGACAGTAGAAGACTCATCCGAGGGACGGGCGACCCGAAATCGGAAAACTAGAGAGTCGTGATATTTCTCGAGCTGTCCTCGGATTCCGAATCGAGAACAGCTGACATGAACGTCAGGCTTGGTGAAGACACAGTGTGCTCCGGCTGTAGTCGCGAACTATCTCGTGCGCAGCAGGATGATCTCTCGCAGAAAGACTCGAGTGTCGGCGCTGCACGGCTCGTTTGAACCTGTCGGATCAATGATTGGACGACTGAGCTCAAGAGGAGTCAAGCGAAGGAACTTGAAAGTCGAGATCTGTCAGACCTTCGACGCGTGCTCTTTCACTTGGGCGTTCTACCGTCAGAGCGTCGAGAGTCGAGAGCGAGTCTTTCCCGGACGACGACGGAGCACAATCGCAGCATTGGGAGTTCATAGATCTCTCCCGCTGCCGAAAATCAATCGAGGAGTTCAGGGGTTCGAAGCCTCGGGCCTCCAGACGTGCGGTAGACGGAAGCTGCATTGTTCCTTCGCTAGCTTTGTCAAGCTTTGTCCCATTCATACCGGTCGAACGTGACCACGAGCTCGCGGTTATCGTATGCCTGGTCTCGTAGCGGCGTGGAAGAGAAAGTGTTTGGTAAACTACCAGCGGAGTAGCGGCTCCGGCGGCGTGAGCGAACAAGAATACAGAGAGAGCTCTGTCCTAGGGAAGATTCGGGAAGGGGCCACGGGGAGGGACCGCGAGTGTGGAGGGTGCTGGAGTGAGACGTTAGTCCTTTCTGGGCTCTTTCCGCTCGCCGTAATAGACTACTTATGGTAATTCCGCGTTCTCTCGTTTCTCCTGCAAAGCTCCCCGTTTCTCCGCCAGCTAGTCCATTTCCATGAGCGAACGAAGCGAGAAAAGAAAGAATGGAGATATGGCTATCCTCGGGCAGCGACCGGGTGAACCCATCCATGAAGAGCACTGAATAGAAAGGAACTCTTCATTCCGGGATCGATAGCGTCGTTTGATCATCTCCATCGTGATGATTGCCGCGAGCGAGCTCTTTCAGCGTCTCCACCCGGATGGTTTACCCGGAGTTCAAACCCGGGAAAGGCATCATCCCCTCTCCAACTCCCGGAGTGCCTGCTCCGACTAGGACTCCCGCCCACGCGCTTCGGGGACAGGATATGATACAACGAAGTTCGGACTGTGAGGGGGAATGAGACCTCATGAAACGCTTCGATGTGAGCGACTAATGACTCTGTCGCTGCCAATGATTCTTTCGGCGGCCAATTTGCGTCGAAAGGCTCTCCTAATCTACTGAGTTCTCTGATAGCCTGTCGACAACGCTTTGGCAGAAAATGACCGAAAGGACAGCTAACGGAATCAGAGCCCGGGGCGAGGCGCACAATACGTAGGGATCATCGTCTCGCATGTCGAAGGAGATATCCACGACCACCTCGGGATCGCTTGCCGGAATATTGACCCTCGGGTGAGGAGCACGAAGGGAACTTGCCCACTCATTCAGCGTCTACGGAGCTCTTCGATCGGTCATGAGCGGATATTCGGAGCGAGAACTCGAATTCTGACTTCGATTCCGTCGTGAAATCATCATTTCCACCGAGACGTCACTCTAGGAATACGAACGTGACCCTCCACGCGATACAGAAGCGTAAGGGCAGAACCGGCAAGGAATCTGAGGTTTGTCGTTCCGATCCTCGGGAACAATGCGGGGAAATCGAGCAAGGGAACATTCCCGAGAATAGAGGCAGCTCTTCGGGTATCCTGCTCCTCCTCCCGAGAAGTTTGTGCCTCTTTAGAGTCTACTGCGGCGGGGGAGCTCCCAACTTTGAAACGTCGCGAGCCGACGTGCTTAGTCGAAGCGGAAAAAGAACGCCTGCTCGCCACCGAGACCACACAACGTCCTAGCCTGTAAGCGTTGCCGAAACACCGCGCTAAGGTTGCGATGGGAAAATAGCGGGAGTGCGAGAAACATCCCCAAGGACAAGCAGGGAGGGCGGAAAACGCGCCTCTTCTGGAGCAAGCTCTCGATCCGAATACCAATTTGCATAAACTCGCCATTACGAGGCCGGTCCGCACCGTTCCTGCGTACGGTCGATTGCTGTACCGTTGGCGCGTTCTTTGTTCTCTTGCTTGTTCACTTCGCTCGTTCAGGGAGAGCGATGAAGGTACGAACGGAGGTCCGTCCGTGAGCCCGCTCAACCGTCCATCGGAACAGTTGCGCGAACTGAGCTCATAAGAGCCGAAGCGTAGAGCAAGAACAATCCTCGATTCCCTCTAAGACTTCCCCGCCCCGAGCTTTGTCCTAGCTCGCGTTAACTACACCGCGGAAGCAAAGAAGCAAAAGTAAGTTGCTCGCCTCCGTGGTCTTGTATCTCGTTGCTTTCGAACTTCCAGGATACTCGCCGTCCGAGCAGCGACGATCACGGTGTTTGAAGTGATAGATAGTGAATGCGAGTGACTGCGAAAGCGAGCGCGGAACGGAGAGGCTGCTGTATCGTTTGCTCTCTCGGCCGACCGCCGCAACTGGAGCGAAAAAAGAGTCTTACGCACCGTGAGTGGTAGCACACTGCTGTCATCCGAGCGACCGACAGTGGAAGCGAAACTTTGTGTCGACCCACCTCATGGGAACAGTTGAACCAACGGACGCAAACAACCCGCTGTTGCTCTCGCAACGTTCGCATTGCGCTCGCTTTCCGAGTTCCCACGAGCTGTCACGTCGCTGGAACGCGCGTTCCCTTCGAAACGCTCGAACGAAAAAATGTTAATTCTAATTCCGTGCCAACTCTGGTTGCCTTGCGTTCCGCTGGATCTCTTGAATACTTCACATGCCTCTCTGGAGAGCGGATGAGCAGGCCGGTGGGGGCCGGCGGGCGGGCGTACCCGAGGCACACAGGCGGACGGACGGCTCGCCAGCCAGCCGGCCGTCCGTCCGTCTGCTCGACCGAGCCACCAGCCAGCCTTCGTTTTCCATCCGGAGTCTCTCGGTTGCTCCCAATCGGCTCCGCTCAGCTGCCGCATCTTATTTCTCCGAGTTCTTCTCGGATCTTTTATTCGATTCCTCTCATTCAGTTTCGCAATCGAGTTCAGCCATTCGAGTGTTTCAGCGGAGCCTCCCGCTTATGCGGTTACGGGTCGGTCGTAGACGTTACTGTATCGCTTTAAAAGTCCGTTCGCATTGCCGGCTTGGTGGGTTTCGAGTGCGCGGCTGGGCGAGCGAGCAAGCAACCAATCAGCCAGGCCAGCAAGCCATCCACCGTGAAATTGGGCAATTTCGAGCTGTTCAAGAAAGATACGGCGACCAGAGACAGAATTTTGAGCAAATAGCGGGTTGAACGCCCCGCCCTCAGTGGACATCGGTGCGTTGCGTTCGTTTCCATGTTCACGAGAGTGGAGAAGGACGGAACAACGACAACGCAACGTTGTTCTAATAAAGTTATAATAACTCAGGATTTGTGTCACGGAGCAAAGTTTCGTCTGGCCAACATCGGGTTGGCCTTCTGTCCTTGTCGCTTAACCTGGGGGGCTGGAGGCAAAACAATATTAGAGCGCACGAAGCTTCGGGAAATATTTCATGAAAAGAAGCGTGTTCCCTGGCCCTAGTAGGTACTCCGCGTAGGAGCTCCGCGTAGATCATTGGGGAAGGTGCCCTGTTTGCTCTACGTCCGAAACATGAAGGAGAGGCCTGAACTAAATCAATCATACTTGTTTCGGAACGCAGGGGAAAAACTCAACACCTCGACCTCTTTTCCTCCAAAAAAACGGAAGTTCCATCAGCCGATTCTTAGTGCGCGTATGGGGGTGGAGTTCCTCCTTCCTCACTGCTGTTTTTTTTTCTTAGCGAGAAGAAAGTAATCCATCCATTTTAGTAGCTCACCACACACACACATCGAGAGGGGTGGGCGGGCTTCGGTAGCCGCTCGGGCTCGAGGTTGTTAGACCCTCTAACCGCAAACTCCAGCTTGTTAGCGGTAAGAAAGTGATGCGAGGCATCGGCGAGAGGAACGAACTCAGAGAGCCGCACTCACCACCATCGCCTCTGCTCAGAAGCGGTGGGGCCGGTAGCAGCAGCTCAGAACTTCGCTCGTCTTAGCCGTCGGTCCGTCCATCATTTTATCTTCCCTTCCGCCTGCCCATGACCATTACCGATGAGGGTTCAAGCGTTCTCCCAGCGGAGGGGTCCTGGCAAAGAAGTCGGACTTTATGAATCTCTCTTGCGCATCATCGACAGCCACTCATAGTATTCGATCAAGGCGCATTATTCGATACATCCGGAATCCAACATCGCTCCGACGTTCACACCTCTGGAGTAGCGGGAACTTGCCGAAGGGAAGTCGACTCTTAGGAATCGAGGGGTACCTACGAAAGCGATGCGGAGTTGAGACAATTCTTGTCCATTGCGTAAAATGTGTGTTCTCGAGTGCTTACCCCTCCGGTCGTCGGCCGATTCGATTAAATGACTCGCTCGAAGATTTCGCAATGAGCATTCGCAACGAGGGGAAAACTACTCGCAGAAGCTCCACGCCTCTACGGGAAAGCTCTTTCCTAATAGTACTGACCAACCATCTGACGGTAATCAAGGATGCTGGGGTCCGGGTACAAATGTCAAGACTTCATGTAATCTACCAGCGAGAGGAACGTGCTCCATATGAGGGCGCGAGTTCGCCTCTCGTCGCGAATCGCTCGTCTTTCATTCGAAGTTAGGAACACGAAACAGCAGCCAACCCACGATGAGCTCATTTCCCTGTCGTTCTTTAGAGCTGGGGATTATTCCAGATCCTGCTCAGGGCCGTACCCAGAATTTTTCCTGGGAGGGGGGGGGGCTGACATCCGATCTGTATGGGGCTAAGAATCCGAAAGGGCGACCCGCTCCTATACGTTACCATAAAGGAACAATGTCCTGGGGGGGGGGGGCTATAGCCCCATACAGCCCCGAGGTGGATACGCCACTGATCCTGCTGCGACTCTTTTTCGAATCCATCCGTCCGGAGTCTTGTGTGGAATGATACGGAGCCGAGATCTCTCGGGCAGATATCGATGGAATCGGGAAATCTCGACTCCTCCGATGTCTGCCCGGCTGTACGTTTGCTCAATCAGTGCATCGAACACACGCTGGCGGCGTCAACAGCGACGACGAAAATAGCGGGAAGGACGTGTTGAGAGAATCCACGGGCCCTGCGGCAAGGAACTTAACGAGGCAAGGCTTTTTTATTGTTCATCTTTAAAAGCTTCCGCGTTCGTAGTTTCCGCCCACGATTTTTCGTTCCCGACTCGCATTGAAATTTCGCCGCTCAACGCGAAAGAGCTGAAGCACTTGACGATCCTACGAGGTGAAACTCATCTATGCGATCAGTATCAAAGTCCACGCAGTCCCGACCGGCAACGTTGCTCCGTGCCGCGTGATTCCTCTCTTCAACGGCAATTAAAAGCTTTGGGGCGGAATCGAGTGAATCGTAGGATCAAGATATCGGAGTTGGGGCGCTGAGCAATCGCTGCAACGATTTCCTCGGGGAGGTTGTCTTCATCTACCTCGTCGTTTCGTCTCTCAGGCCCGCGTATCCCTGCAGTCCCTCTCCAAGGATCCGCCTGAATTCGACGAGAGAAAAGGATTCTGATAAGAATTTTCGATCGCTGGCCGCTCGGATGGTTTTCTCTGAATGTCCAGTCCCGATGATGACTTCGAGCTTCAACAGGCCTCCCCGATCTGAGGATCGTCATCATCAGACATGAGAGAGAGGACGTAAAGAACTACCCAAGCTCGGTTGACGGCGGGCCGAGGTCTCTACTGGCTGGTATAGATGTTGTCAAACAGGACGGAGTCTTCTCCCCTGAAGTAGACGCAAACGTGGACCTATCGGCGAAGGGACTTGAGCCCGGCGGAAGAGTCCTGAAAATACACGTCAGTTGTCTCCGGGACCTCTTTGATGTTGCTGTCGCCCCTGAAAAATAGCGAAAGGAACTCTAAGCTTCCATTCTTCACCTTTCTCACTACTACAGACGCCATTTTTCAACGGGGAACCTGGTCCAGAGGAGATTGGGAGAAAATGAAGACTTCCGAACCAAACGGGACAGAGCATCCTGCGCGATAAGCGCTTCTTCGCTTGCCATCCGGCAATTCTGTAAGATGAACCCGAAACCCGCACCGGAAAATCCGGTACTGAGAGAGCCGTGTCGGCGTAAGCTTGAGGATTCTCTTTGGAAAACTCCGATCAATCTTGAATCTCCAAGATCCGGACCATCTGAGTACGTTCCAATAATCCAATTTTAACATGGATCCCGGATAGATATTTTCGAACGCACCTGAGCGACCAGTCTCCGCCGGACGTCTTGGATCGCGGAACAGGACCGCGTATCCCTCAGGACGATAACTTTGCGGGAACCGAAGCCTTCTGAGTCCATCGAGAGCCGAGCCTCATTCTTCCGGTATCGCCGAATTACGGCAAGCGGACGGGTTCGGCAAGCAGACTATTCGCGGAATCTCGAAACGGGTCCGCCGACAGGCGATACCGAGCCCTCAGGAAGGGAAACTTCACGGAAGCCTCATTTCTCACTCAGATCATATTGATATCGTTTACTCTAGACACGGGAGTCGTATACGGGGGAACACGGAGCGGGGCTTCAAATGGAAGTCCGCCAACGATAATTCAGTTCCTCCCTCACATCCTCCTCGCGCGAGAGTAGTCGACCATCTTCGCACAGTTCCTCTAATGGATGCAAGGCGGACGTTCCTGTGTCCTAATCACGCGGGGACTCGAGGCGGAACAAACGAAGCCCTCATCTCGATGACGAAACACGGACGGTGACGGATGGCGGGACGGCAGAAGCAGCAATCGACACACATTCGAATTGACGAATTCGTCGCTCAACTCCTCCCTAGATCGGAATATGCAGCTCTTTGAGAAAGAGGAAAAAAATGCTCGCAAGGACAACAACGTCGCTCTTCCCGATTCCAATCTGTTTAGTCGAATTGTTCCGACCGTTGCTCCTTCGCTCCCCAACCTGTGTAGGGAACGGAGCTGCTCCATCTACGGGTTGCGACGAAATTCGAAACCTAGATCCGACCTGGAAGGAGAATTCCCTCGACGAGGAGACGTTCTGTACGTCGAAGAAATTCCCACCGACCTCAGGAGGATGTCGAAGCACCCCGGAGAGGGATTTGGGCTCAATCTTGGGAAAGGATCCATCCGGTCAAGCTTCCGAGCAGGATCTATTTCCCTTGCCGGAAAGTGAATTTTGAAAAGATTTTGCCCAATATATCGGTGTAATGCGGCCGATCCTATCGGATTATTTTGCGGGGAGCGCCTCGTCGAAGAACCCACCGAGACTTCCAGGCGTGAGCTTCGCGATTGCTCGGAAGCGATCCGCGACGACAACGCTCCGCCAACTGTATTCATTAGCGTTCTTTTACTCTTTTGGGTATTGTTTAATTTTTGACGTGAGTGGAAAGTTTCCTCCCATGAATAGCACAGAATACGGGGCCTTTTCCGGGATTTCGCTCCACTTTCAACGCCCGGCGCACCTGCCTGTGGTCCTGTTATCGTCTCCCCGAACCCGGAGCCATTGACTCAAAGGGAGCGAAGATTCCAACAGGCTGAAGAAGGACCGGTGAGCGAGCGACGGGGCTACGGGACTGGCCATTCATTGAGGTCTCCCTACCTCTTGCCCTCGACTCGAAAAACTTGCGCGGGCCTTTTTTCTCTACGTACTCTTCCTCTCCGTGGAGCGTCAGGGCCGTCCCAGATTAACGATACGGTCGGCGGGTGTTCTTGTTCTTGCGGGTCGTACAGGGACGTCGAGAGGATCTTTTGTAGAGCTCTCCAGGAAGAAGAAAATTCTCTACGTTTGCCGCGCTTCCGACGAAACACGCGACCCTAGTTCTTGCTCCGAAAGGGAAACTGAGCTTGGTCGCCTTCTCCGAAAACCGATTCGGTGCGGCGAATGAGCTGAATCTAGAATTCCCATTCGGCATCTCCGGATGCCTTCCCGCATATGCGCCGGCCTCCAGATTTGTCGAGGAAGCTGAGTCTCTCTTCACGGAAATCGAGCAATCGGTCCAATCAGATGCATGTGAATATTATATGTACATATGTACTCAACATTGAACGTTGTTGAGAGCCTTGCGAGAGGGACGCCAATGCGTGTGGATAGAGAATAGAAGCGGAATGGAATGTGAGGCGCGCAGACGATGGCGATTCGAGCTCTGACCCGTAGTGGAGACTGACTGAGTTCAGCATCGGTCGGGCGATGGATCATGCACACCAGCAGCGAAGTCCGACGCCGAATCCGGCTGCCCCTAGTCTGTTCAGAGTTCAGAGGAATGAATCCAACGTCCCAAATCAAACAATCTGCGATACCAGAACGGCATCGAATTCTCCCGATCATCTTCTCGCCGGCTGTGGAACGTCAAGGAATTCGCCGGCGGGAGCGAAATGCAGACCAGTGCTGACAATCGGATGTGTGTGCATGCCCCGCAAACGTTTGGCGATAACTAATTAAAACTTGGCTCGGAGCAAAATCGATGGCGCAAAATCCCATGCAGTCGAATTTCCGCGAAGGAACAACAGCGGCCGCGTAAATCAATCCCAAAAAAAAACAGAAAGCGGCCGCAATAACGTGGCGCGTTCAGCGCGGGATTTTCTGAGTGGATCGAACAAGGAGATGGATGAAAGTACGAGAGAATAAATGTATAGATCGTTAGGCAGATGATTCCGAGGCTACTTAGTGGACATGCTATGAGACAAGAGCGAGGGATACAGACGGGCTTGGATGACTACTGGACCACAGGCTGCTCTGCTGCTAGGATTTTGATACCCCCCGATCCTGGACGATCCATTTCATGATGATTCGATTTTTATTAGGGAAAAACGGACGAACAAGCTCGGGAGTTAGCCAGCTCACCAGACGAGCAGACAGAGCCGCGGGCTGGTTCGCAACGCCGCGCAGCCAGCTCAGTCCGCGAGACAAGCAGATCGACGACGGTCCGACCGACTTCGCAGAGATTCGAGAGGCAGGCACGGTCCATCGCCTTCGGAGTGCGAGCAAACGAGTTCTGCGGCCTGCAGGACCCGCACTGAATCGACGAGCAGAACATTTACGGGCGCTGCATCTCGCAGCTTATTTAGCAGCCCCCGAGCTCAGATGGACTAACTTTGAACTTTGGCGGTATCAAATGGGTATTACTTCTTCGGAGTGCGTTCCCTCGCCGATCGGAAGAACTCTCGCGTCCGAGCACACGCACAGAGGCGAGTGCTCGTCGGAGCGCATTATGCGACCGCTGAGCGTGCCCGGCTCTCGGCGTATCTGTACCTAATATCCTTCATCGGTAGACGCGACGTACATGCGTATGCTATATGAATATTGCGCCGCTTGAATTGATCGCATCTGCGAGCCTGGTTAGCGGAACGCTCTTGTGAGACTTCAACTGCACACAATATTGCTCCACGTGATCACAATTCACTTTAACTTGTGTGATCAGTCTGAGTGTATCGCCGCTTTTTCGCTGACCCTGTTATTCATGCAGTAATTAATAGTCATTAGAGATTAAATTTCGCCGGAGCTTCTCAAAAAACATCGAGGGTGGCCCTATGAAATGAATAAATGTGTCGTGAAAGCGGTCGTCTCTTCGGGACTACCGTCGAATGAAAGACGTCGTCTGGTCCTGCATTTACGACGATATCTGGCCCCTTATCATTGCATCCGGAGTAGAGAGGCGAAGATTCGTTGCCTGTACATGATCCAAACTCATGATCGCGAATAGTGTCTTCTGAGAAATATTGAGAAATACACCCGGCAAGCTACCCAGCTGTTCCTTTCTCTTTGACGTTTCTCCTCCCCCCTCCCACCTTGGCTGTGAGACGTTGACAACACGCCCGGAGCTGGGAACAGTTTCAATATGGTCAGCGTGTCCTGTACCTGACTCGCCGAAGGCTGCGTCCGTTACGCATGCAGGGAAAACAGGAAGGGCCAAAACAAAAAGTAGCTGAAAAGTAGGGAGAGGAAGCAGGAAGCTGATAGACGCTCGAGACGTGACAGTGTTTGATGGCAGTCCACTTTCAGTTCCTCTAACAGACAGACGACACGGGGTTGCCCGGTCTTCAGGAGCTACAAGGAATCGATAGGAGTTGAGTGCTACCCTCCCGAGTATTATATAGGGGATTTCCCCGGAACTGACCGTCGATCATTCAAGCTGAGCGAGAGCATCATCGGGTCCCCACGGTAGGAACGACGTCCGTCGAGGCGAACGTTTGTCACTTCTATGAACAAGTCGCAGTAAAATGAGACCGGAATATACAAAACTGTAGCCGATTGCGACCTCGGCTCAGTGGAGCAGAGACAGCGAATGGATGGGCAGCTTGATGTTCCGAAAAAAAGATGGACACGCTCTTCGCACGCGAGCGCTTGATAGCTCCGTCAAAACTGAAACTTATCTAAGCAGAGTCGTGCGCTGCATCTCTCGCAGGCTGGAACAACACGCTCGCCTCCAGGTCGGGGTGGATGGGGGAAAAAACGCAGCGGAGGAAAATCGCGCAGCCGGAGACGTGAAAGTCACTCCGAGGACTTGTGGGATTAAAACTCATACGCACGCGTTGTTTACAAACTATTCCACTAGCAAGTTCTGAGGCGTCCGCGCGCACAGTAGGCACGCTCGGTGTGCGAATGAACTCGTGGGATTCTCTGTAGCTCAGGAAACGACTCGGGAGTGAGCGAGATGCACCCGGTCGGAGGCGCGGCAATGACTCGAGCTTATTTAATCTAAATCTCACGATGTTGTCGAGTCTGCCGCGGAAACTGACATCTAGTACCTACGTGACGCGAGTTCTGTCGAGCTATTCATTTCGTTGTGGTATGTGGGCCGGCTCCGTTCCCGGTTGAATTGGATTCCTTCCCTGTTTAGACCTCCGCACGAAGAATAGCACGAGCAGCGGCGTTCCCCTGTCCGATGTCTCATACGTCGTTCTTTGAAAGCCGCTAGCGTGACATTCGGCATCGGGAACGTTGGTGGGACTCGGAGGGAGACCTGACATGCTTTCAAGAGCGCACAAAAGGGTCTCGAATGCGCAAGCACCGCCTATTTCCTTCCTAAGCAAAGTTTGAGGAATTATCAATTGCCAAAGGTGAGCATGAGTTTTGTTTTTTCAATCGGGTCTTCCTCGATCATTTGCACGGTACCTCCGAGTTGAGCGAAGAGGCCCGCCGGTCGGTCGACCCGCTTGTCGTCCACCAGCCCAGGCCTACCTGGGGATCAAAATAGACACTATATGGGGGCTCGGACCCCCGCTTGTTTTGGTCGCCGATCGAGATTCGAGCCAACGAGCAGACGGTCGGGTGGCGAGAGCGATCAGATCAGCAAGTTCTCGGCCGGCAAAGGGGGAGCCAGTATGTCGCTATCGGTGGCCGATTCGGTCGCTGGAGCAGTCAAGTAGGCATGTTCGAATAGTGAAAAATTCATATTCCTATGTTTGGAGGCATCGCCCCTCCGTGCCCATAGCTACACGTTCGTTTGTCGCTCGCCCGTTTGGCGGTGTTTAGGAGGGATGATATCCTCGTATTTGGATGTTCGTTGAGGCGACCGTTTCCCTCTATCTTCTCCGGCAATGATCTCCAAAGGAAACTCCGATAACAGAAACGAGAGCGTCCGGATCAAGATACTTCAGAGCCGGAGCGAGCCCCCATTCTCGGAGGGTTTTCAGTGGGTCGCGCGGACGGGAAACAAAGCAGTCAGTCAGACTGTCGTTCGGGCTTACGGTTTGCCTTGGAAGTCGACTGCTGGAGCGCTTGCGAGAGATCGAAGCTCGATCGGCTGGAGGCGAGACTTGTTCTTGCGAACGTTGCACAAAATCCGCTTACTTCCCTCTCGGCGCTTTTTAACTTTTTCCCCGGCCTGCTTTCCACGAGCCGCTTCCTCTTCGGATTGCTCCGCGATACCACAACGGCGACGACGATGACAACGACGACGACCACGCCGCCGCCGCCAACAACGACGAGCGCGAGGAGCTCGGACTTGACGACGATACAGCCGTCAGAGTCGGAGAAGAAAACTCTCTAGTGGCCTGTTCCCACCACTGGCATAACTTCCCGCCCAGTACCGTTTTCGCCACGACCGTTCCCGCGACCACCATGGCGCGCGAGCGACTGAAAGCTCGCTCGTTCGTCCGCTCGGCTAGCGACGGCAGAAGCGAGAGCACGTACAAAACACGGGCCACGCTCACGGGCACGTTCGTCCAGATGGATGAATGCATGGACGTACCGACGAACCGGAAAGAGGCTAACTGTAGGGCGTACTGAGGGAAGGAAGACGACTCCACCAGAGGACGGAGCAGACGAATAAACCGACAAATACTCTCCCGAAGGAATCGGACAAAGTTTCTGTTCGAATCGGAACGCGGCGGGGCCAAAGAATGAAACAAACTTGGGATCTCGATGACTTCGGCATCAGAGGGTAGAAGCGGAATCTTCCTAGAGGCCATTGCAAGGGCTGATTCTCCCCCTTCCATGGCTGTATCTCCTCTCGACAACCCGAGTGACATACCTGGGCTCCGAAACCTAGTGAAGATTTCATCATAGGTGACTCCCGAATGCGTGAACGTTTCGACGGTTTACGTCGAATTCGATGGGAAGGGAAGCGGAAGATTTCTGAAGAATACAAACAGCAATGAGCGGGATCGGAGCCGACCGCGGGGGACAGTCTGGGGCAACAACAATGGCAAGGCCCAAACAAGCAAAGCTCATCGGAATTGAATGATTAGCGAAATTAAGAGGACGTTGCAACAACGAGAGCCGCCCCGTCCCTGCAACGCAAACGAGGACGGCAACGCTTCACAAAAAGAGACTCGTGCAATAAGCTCAAAGGATTGCATAGCGGGGAATGCGTTTGCATTGAGTTTCTGCGTGTGATCCCTCTCTTGCCCCCTCTCTCCCTCTCTCCATCCAACTCCGTCGTCGGCGTCGGTCGGCCCTGCCCTCGTCTTTCTCTTCCGTTTCCCCCAGCTTTCCACTGCGAGCTGCCAGCTGGGTGAGAGAGCAAGCAGGCGCTCACCCTTCTTACTCCCTGCGTTTTCCCCGCTCCCTTTCCGGATCCCGCATCTCCGCGGGCTCCTGTTCCCCCGTTCGGAGCCGGTTCCCAAAGCCCTGTTCCGTTCCGCCACGACGGCATGCTCCGGAACATTTCGACCCAGCGAAAATGAAGATGAAAGCAGCAGCAACAGCAGCAACAACCTGATAAAAGAAGCCGGGGATCACGAGGGGGAATGAGAAAGCCAAGAATGGAAAAGTAAGCGACTCGAGCGTACCTCATTGACTGGGAGCCATCGAAGAATCTGTCGCTTCCTTCTCGCTCTTTCCTCGTCAAAACGGATGGGAACGCTCGGGAGAAATATTCCACCCATTCAATACTTCCCCGAACACTCGAGAAGATATTCTCCCGGGCTCTACTGTGTATTTCGACATGTTCGAACGATCCAAGAGGAGTCATTCTCATTCCTTATCGACGATTGAACGAATGTCATGATAACACGAGGGATCCACGAAATCGGGCTCGCTGACGGAACCGGTCTCGCGAACGTCGGATATGACACCAGTTGAGAAGGTGGATATTCTTGATCTTTGATCTCATGCTCGGTTACACACGATTGCTGATCCTCTTCGCAAGCCATCAGCAAGCAGGTCCTGCGGAGTTCTATCCGAACCCTTATATCCCACTATATATATCAATATATAGGGGAGTTGAATTGTGCTCTGTTGCGGAATGTTGTTGCCATGAGGGGGATTCCACATCTGCGAGACCTCGCTCGATCGGCTCCAAGAAGCGGAAGATGTCGTCTACAACTCAAAAATAGTTTCCGGCCAAAGTTTTGAACGCCGAGCGTAGCTATTTGCTTGCTCGTGGACGCAGCCTGTAATCTTCAGAAGCGAAAAAAAGTAGGTACTCAAGGTGTGAATGAGGGGGTGCGCAAAGTGAGGATTTCGGTTCGGCCGGAGACTCCTTTTAAAAGTTGCATCCGTCCGTCGAACTCACCGCTCCCCAACAACGTTCCGCGACGTACACTTTTCGAGTTGGAGCCCCAATCTCGGAAGAGGCGAGCCGAGGCTCCGCCGCTGGCAGCGTACTTGTTTGCGTGAGTACAAGTTGAGTGGATGGCTCTATTTCTCGAGCGTCTGGTCCGAGAGCGACGTAGACGTTTGCTGGTCCACTAAGTCCGTAATAGTCCCTCCTTGTGACCGCCGCCATTGTTCCGACCAAACAAATCGACGGCCGTCGATCCGTCCATTCGTTGATCGTAGTCGTCACTTAAGTTATTTAAGGGTCGATGCCGGGACCGCTTTGAGCAAAGCGTTGATGTTTAATAAATCAACTCGTCGTCGCGTGCCCGGTCCTATTTCGGTCTAACAAGACTCTGGATTATTAGTCAGGTATTCCCACCCTCGCTATCACGTTCCTACAGCAGCAGCTGCTGCACCGGCAGCGATCTCTTAGCATTCCGACCGTGAGCTCGATGTGATAAACTGGTTTCGTATCGGCCTGAATGGACGCCTTCCAAGCCGCCGTCGCGACGGTCGTCAAATACGACGATAAGGGCCGAGCCATCGAAGCACTTCAAGGGCTCGAACGGTTCTTTTCAATATGAGCTCCTTTGTCTGAATCGGATCCAGAGTCCCATCAACTTTATCATGGAAGAATAATTCCCCGCCAAGGTCCCCCGAATGCGGAACGCGGTGCGAAGATCCGTCCGCTATTTCGGGGTTCGCGTCCGCTGAATAACTCCCTCGGAATAGCCGCATGACGGAGTCTGTTCTTATTATGGCCTCAAGCCGTAGACCCCGTAAGTTCGCGGCCGCACGTAAGTCCGCATAGACCCCCTGACTCCCTCGAAGTTGAACGGAGCCTCCGAGAAGGCTGATTGTCTGGACGATGCAACTACCTTCTGCTGAGTAGGAAGAACGCCCTGGGGCCTTTCTAACAAAAACCACACGGCACACCGATGTTGGCTTCTGCTGCTGCTGCTGCTGCTGCAGGGAGCAGAAACACAGCACTTGCATTACTGGCAGCAAGGGAACTGCAATGGACGAAGCAAAATACGAAGCCATCGTCTACGTACCGGCGAAACATGGGTGCATTTTAAACAAAGCCACGGCGGAGGTCGGCTCCGTCGCTGGCTCGGTCGTGAGTCGGAAAAAACAACCGCTCCTATTTCGTGAAAACGGAGCGCGCCGCGCACGTATCATCCGTCGAATTGACCTCTCGCTCGCCTGCCGTCCCAACAGAGTTCCTGGCGCATCTTTGGGAATCTCGCTCAGCCGTCGATCGTTTCTGCCGGGCGTCGGTGCGAAGAAGCCGATCGCTGGTGCTTTTCGGAAATGGTGAATAAATTGTGGAAAGAGTCTCCGTGATGCGAGCTTGTCATATTACGGTGGCACGCATTCGCCGGGAGACGAGGCTCGCCTCAGGCACCTGCGAGCTCGTCGGCATATTGATCATCTATTAGCGGGTGAACGACTACCGCGTACACGGAAGGCGACGGAGAGAGCTCTTCATGCAAAGAGCCGCCGAAAGCATCGGGTCGCATCTTCGGCGAGCAGATGTGCAGCTCTCGCCGCTTCAGTCGACATAGTTCGTTCGTCGTGCGGAGTTTTCCGTAAGCCGACTCACCTGGCGTCTTGTTGGGAGACCGTTATCACGAAGCTCCAGGACAAGCGATCCCGGACCGCAGGCCGAGTCCCGGCTCCTGAGTACCTTTTCGAGCACCTTCGATCGAGGGGCAATTTTTTCGGACGTCCGATGCGCAGAAACTGAAGTCTGCAATCGGAAACGGCTCCTGTGTAATGATAGATCACGAGCGATGATGACCTTAGGCTGTACCCCGAAATGATTCACATTTGACGATATCGAGGGTAGCACCCGCAACAAATATGGTATCGAATTACCGAGAAACTTTGTATCCTACTGGCAGACGCAATAGTTCCACAATATTTGGGGAGACGTCAATCCCACGTCTTGGAGGCCATTCGTTGTGGGCACCACCAGCGATCGGAAAGAGGTCATCAATTATTATACCTTGGGTATCAAGTTACGAGCCGGCCTGTACAAAGGTCAGCCGGCATGAGAGGTGGAGAAGAAGACGAAAGTTGGCATTGAGTCGTCCCGAACAGTTCTCGCTGCTCCTTTGAGATCTCTCTCCAATTCCGTAACGTTTTTTTCTGCTTCTTGCTCGACGGACGCATTGCTCCCTTTCTGAGGCTGCCGAGTCCTTTGATGCCTCCAGTGAATGACGGGTCTGGAGAAATCAACGATGACGCAAACGGTCGGGGTGGTGGCGTCCACTTGATGTTTCAACTACGCGATCTACGTTTAGCTCCACCGCAGTATTCTACCGTCTACAGAGTTTGCCGCTCAATGACCGCATGAAAATATTTAGGGGGGCATCCCAGCATCTCTCATCCTATATGTATGTAGAGGTTGCGGGATGATCTTCGTGGTGCGCTTAGCGTCACCCGAGACCCGATTTCTCTGAGCCTCCTTCGTTCTCGTCCTCTGCTCCCTTTCATAGTGTCCCACAGCATTCGGCTGTCAGATCCCGAGAATGGCTTTGGATATGATGTCGATCCGAATCTTCTTGCTGCCACATGCCACTAATTGGTCCAAAGAGAACGGAGTCTATTGTTGTCAGAAGCGAAAAGATGGTCTTAGTCGGACGTGGTCATCGTTCCATCCTCCCTGCTCTCACATTGACTTCGATCCATCACATCCCGTTTGTTTTTCTCTCTTCTCCCTTACCACAAGCCAGCATGCGACAGACAGCTAGCATCCACCACCACAAGATTTTTGCCGCTCTCTAGTGGCTTAGTGAGAGCGTTTTCACCACCAGCCGAAGCCGACCACCGACGCACTGGCGAGTCCTCGGCTGAGAGAAAGTCGTTCCCTAGGCGTGACTCAGCTTTTGCTTGGTCTTCCAGAGCCCGCTGCTCTTTAATTATAGTGATTAGGACCGACTCCAGCCTCCCCGGAGGACTGACACTGCCGACCCGCGCGGGGCTGGCGGAGGGCCGACGTATACAGGTCACCCATTCGTCGGCTAGCCGGCCGGCCGTCGGCCTGGGTTTCTGCAGCTCTGCACCAGCGCGGACTAAAAGCGACCAGCATTTAGGGTGGCGCATGATGAGGTTGCTAGAGAAGAGAACTTTAGTACCGGAGCAGTGAAGCGTAGCAGTGAGCAGGCGAAATAAGCAGAGGACTAACTGTGTTAGTGACCGGGAACACGAGCGAGTACTTCTGTTTTTCGGTCCGCGCTTATCCCAACAATCGCTCCGCTGGAACTTTTCCTCATTCGCGAATCCCGGCGAACTCTGAGGCGTTTCCCTCCGCTAATTGACTCGGTGTCTGATTCCTTTACGTCGCTCGGTGCCGATCAATCATACGAGCGGGATGACGACGACGACGCCTCGTCGTCTCAGGTCAGAGGGCGCCCATTCACAGAAGCCGACCACGCAAACTGCGATGGCATCCGGTCAGATCCAACGCAGCTCAATGAGGTGTGTGGGCGTCTTGAGGTGATATCGGAGACGATCCGCCGAACCTCACAACCCTGTCTCGCGGAGAATTCTCCGAGGTGCAGTCCAAGACGCGTTACTCGAGCACTTGACGCATCGTAAGACCTCCATGCGTCCCGGCAGTGGTCCCTTGACGATTGCAAAAGCATAGCGGACGCGTGAGTGAGGATGCTGACATCGGACACGCGGTCGTCTTTTTGAACTTTGCAGAACTTCAGAGGAATCATTCGTTTGATTTCCTTTGGAAAACATCCGCAGGGGAGAACTTAGTGGAACCAGCACGAGAGGAACTGATCCCAGAGCCGGAGCTAGTAGTGTGTCGACTTGAAAAGACTTTCGTTAGAGCTGGCTCGTAGTTTGTTAGCTTCCTCGTTCGTGTCCTCTACGGGTTTGCTGCGGCAGGCGAAAGCTTCATCAAAGACATTCGGTGCCGCTATTCCGGAAACGTTCGCTGCGTCGAATCGTTAGACAGCGTGTGTGTGTGTGTGTTTTTCGACGGTGCCCTCCTCGTCATCGGCTTCAGTTAACGGACGAAGGGAAAGCGCACGAGGACCGGCGGACACGAGTACGCGGATGTGTGTGCCCCCTCCCTATCACGGCCGTGGGTAGTAGAGGAAAAGAGGCCCGGTGACGGAGCAGATCAGATAACTAGACGGATTGCAGCAGGGACGACCGTTGCTCACTGTCGGCGACTCTAGGATCGCGTCGCACAGACACCAGGTTTTCCACCGCTACGAATTTCCCTAATTGTAAGAATGGCGAAGGACTGCCAGACTGAGAGAGGAATAAGATCCAGTCGTTGATCCTCATAGTAGACGTTCGTTTCATCCACTCGGCAGAGCAGTGCCTCCTGAAACTTATCGTCGAGAGACACATCTGAGATCCGTCTGTCTCTCGCCAGGCTTGCTTCTCGACTCCTCTCCGAGGGGCTCGTTCGTTGCTACACGACGTCACGATGAGTGAACTCAAGAGTGGGGAACGTCTCGAGTTTCGCTCCAATATTCATCTACTATGTATGTACCTACTTGCGCTCACTTCAAACGAGACTTCTCAAGATACACTATCCGATCCTCTTTGCCAGTCCGACTTTGAACTGGTTGAGAAAGGTAAGGCTCCTGACAGGCTCCCCGAAGGATTCCGTGGGATCCCGTAAGGGAGTCCTGCCTGACCAGTCAGTCTCCTCGAAAATAGGATCTGGCTGTTCTTCCACTTTCGCCGGGGACCAAGTCGGGTTCGTGCCGCCGTTTCGATGAAGGGTGGGTCGACATTCTCCTTCGTTAGACCCGCTTCCGAGCGGACAAAGAGCTCGTCAATATCTGCGAAGCTTTTGTACCCCGAGAACGACGGCTCAGAGTAGGCCGTAGCTTGGAACCGCTGCTCAATGATATTTTTGGCCGAAAATTGAAGTAGTCGAATGCCCGTCCCGTTAATTACTCGAGTCCAGCCGTTCTGAATTACTATCCGCGCTCATTCCCCCTCACCCGGAGCTTTAGAGTTCCTTTCGCGGCCAGCAGTGGTCACGCTGGAGGACTAAAAGACAGAAAGCGCAGTTTTAGTTCGCGGGAGTCGAATCGCGAAAGCTCCGAGCTCGGTAGCGTAATTCTAATCGCTGGCGAGCTTATCTTGATGTTCGCCGCGGGTCACCGCAAGTCGCGGTCGACATTTGTCAGCATCAAGCAGCTTCTGTTTGTTGTTGATAAGGATTACAACATCAAGTAACCTCAGCTATTTTGTGTCCCTGCAGGTGAGCAGTATCAAGCGAGCGACGTCGATACGTGCCTGATCCGCTAGTTGCACCTTACAGTGATCGGCAGCACCCGAAAGCTGAGAGAGCCTCTTTCTCTGGGAATGACGAAACGTTCGAATAACGTCCTCATGCTGACCCTTACCAGTAAGTATGAATGATCTTTGTCCGTATACATACGAATACATATATCATATACATACGAATACTTATATTATATACATACGAAAACATATATTATATACATACGAATACATATATCATATACATACGAATACACATATCATATACACACGAATACATATATATTTATATATCCACCACAGAAAGAGGCGCATCAGCGATTCGTGGGAGTTCCCCATGACTGAGAGGTTTCGCCCCCATAGATTACCTAGATGACGAGATACAGACACTGAGATGATCCGAGGGTGGGCTAGTAAGGAACACGAGATCCCTCGGTCGACCTGTTCGTTGGCAACGGTGAGAGAATCGGCACGCATAGTTTGAGCTAGCGGTATTGGTAAGCTCGGTCGTGACAACGAACGCCACCATGACGACGATGAGGCTCCGAGGCGTAGAGACTGTGTTTGAACTTTCGTGAAGGTTTCGTGGAAGGCTGCCAGATTTCCCGGGTTCCGGAGCGCTCATCTGGGCACCTTTGCGAAGGCACACGCGAGGAGCTCACGCCATAGTTGTCTCGCCGACTATTCCTGAGGCTCACGACGACAACGAACGGGACGGCCAGCCAAGACGATGACGAGAATGAAAACGGTATCGTCGTGCTCCATGTTATGTGAGACGTCTCGTGGTTCGCCTGCGTGAGGGAGCTGTCGGTGACCGGGAAGAGATTAAATTATTCCCTCATTCCTCCTGCTGGAATTGATAGCTAGATAGATAACTGAGTGAATGAAAACTTGGACTGACTCGCAGACTGACGTTTGACGTTGACTTCACGTCGTTGGAGTTTCGACCGATTTTTTTCTTTTAGAGCTCTGATCTCCTCGTTCAGCGCGGGGTCCACGGCGCTGGCAAAAGACCGCCGCGGTGGGGTCATTTCGAAGGCGATTTCATAGAGGCTCCCGACTCCCACTGAGAACAGAAGTATTCCCGAACGCAACATCACGCATATCTTTCGTTTCGTGTCCAACATTTTGCTCCGAGGGAGTTTACGCAAGTACACCCACAATTTCGAAAGTTTTCAAGCGGCTTCTCTAAAGTCCGGAAACAGTGCAGACTCACTCACACTGTTTTGACGGCTACAAATTTCACCCGGGAGAAGCCTTCCTGGACTTCTGGAGCGGTTGAGTTTTATCCTCAAGTGAAGCGAAACGCTGCGGCTCACTGAGACTTATCTGAGCATGAGGCTCGCTGCCATCCTTAGCTGTTTTAGCGTAATTTGTTTAGGTTATCTCGCCACGGAGCGTACCACCCGTCATTCACGTCGTTCTCCCCGGAGCGCTGTGTTCCCCTGCTCGTTGCTCTTTCTGAGACGAGAGAGGGATACGAGCCCACGGCCATGGTAGTGACCACCACCGCCAGCACTACCGCAGCAGCCACTAAAAGAACAAATCATCCGGTCCATCTGACCGCCAGCCATCATCAATCGGTTTCGAGCCGAGGAAACGATGAGCAGCTGCGAGATTTCCCTTAAAACAACATCGTACACATCGGGGATTTCGACCCCGGCCGAGAGAGCTCCTTTCGCGAAAATCGATAGCCCCAGAGTTCGATCCAACGTGATATCGAGTTGTTTGAGCGGCGGATCTCAAGACTTTCTATGCGCCGACCGATGGAAACTTGTCCACTCTCAACGACGATCCCAGAGGCCGGAAGGAGCTGCCTGGGAAATCATACAGGAACGGTCCGTTGCTGGGCGAAGAGATGCATCAGCGGAGGACTGCTGGAAGTAACTGGCATATCGATGGGGGTCCTCTTGTTCCTCGTTTCGCTCGAGCATGCGGGACAACGTCTACGCCGATACGCAGTCATTACGGTGAGATTGTCTCGATTGCTCTAGGACTATCGGAACAGCGGAACGATGGTTTGCCGTGACCGAGATGAGCATA
Source organism: Galendromus occidentalis (assembly GCF_000255335.2). NCBI lineage: Eukaryota > Metazoa > Arthropoda > Arachnida > Mesostigmata > Phytoseiidae > Galendromus > Galendromus occidentalis. The sequence continues at coordinate 307,026 of NW_003805463.1, forward strand.
ATTATTGTCGGTCTCGGAACGCGAATCGGGGAATCCCGGGAGTCTCATCCTCTCTGATGAGGTGGGGAGAGCTACATTTCCCTTGCCATCCACGATGAGAGTTCATTAAGGAAAAGATGAATGGTGAATTCTTATTCCAACCTACGGGCGAAGGCGTCACTCCACGAAGACGAGCGACGCCACGTCTGTGGAAGCGGACGGTGCTTCTTGGTTCTCCCTAAATGGGTCTCGAAACTCAGAAGTGCCTTGCCTTCTGGGTGTCGTCATCTCGAGCCACTCAGTTGCCCTCGAATGCTCCCCCACGCTGGTGCTGCTCGAGCGAAGGGGAATCTGCGGAGTCTGCGATGGAGATACACTGACTGAGAACAGCCGCGTGCTTGAATCTGCGATTAATAATTTATTGACGCCGCGCCGGCGTCCCCTCCACTGCGGAGAATGCAGAGATCTTTTTTTTATGTTTGTCTTCCCCCCTGCAGAAAATCGCGATCTCTGTATATTTCGCGCGGTGCCGTCCCTCCTCGCCTGTTCAGTTGCAAAGTTTTTCCGCCTTGAGCTCCGGCAGGAGTTGCATGTCTGCTCCGTACACGCATTCCGTTTATGTACATATCATACGAACTACAATGTTGTATGTTTGTGTGTATTCGTGTGCGCGTGCATCATCAGCCAGCCATTACGAGGTTGTATTTTTTGCAAGAGAGAAACTTGCTCGTCTGCTCTGTTGTCAGCAGCACGGTCCCCCGGTGGAGGGGCGAGGCCGGGCTCGGATGGAGATCTCGAGGTTAAGGAAAATGAGCACGAGGAAACATGCGGCCGGGAAGCTTCGAGAACAACGTGGTTTCGCCTCGTAAATGAGCGGGGTGACCGACGGGAATGGATGTCCAAATATTGCGACAGCGTTGGACTCCGTACGATCTCCCATGCACGTGCATGCGCACGAAATGAGCGCGCGTAAGTCCGCCTGTATCTCTGAGTGTATGAATGAATGTATCATATGTACGTACGTACGTATGCGCATAGTGCTCCGTGTGTTCCCCCATGCAATCTAAAAACTCGCGCACAGCGTCGTCGGGGTTGTCGTCCCCGTTCCGCGAATATACCGCGCTCCCATCGCACTGTTAGCGATTCATATGCGCCATATTCATGGAATCGTGCATTCCACCCGCCTCCGATTCTCCGCCGGATTCGAAGCACTTGTCTTCGGACGAAATCCTCATACCGCGTCGGAACTATTACCCAAGGGTCCCACAGCCGGGCGAGCAGGGCAGACGAACCGAAGGATATCTGCGGAAGCCAAGACTTTCTACTTCTCATCTTCGGAACGATTGGCTTCGAAATCTACCTATTCGGAAATCAGAGCAGCTGAGCAGAGCTCGGCTCGTTCTTCGGAACAAGTGATCTTGACAGCAGATCGGTGGTCATTGTCGACTTCGAACCTTCCGAACACGACTTATCTCTTTGAGGATTACGCTATGTCGAAGTGAGCTGATGACCTTGGTGGACATTACATCCAGGTGGCTCATGGCGAACGCTTCAACGGCTGCAGACGTCGCGTCGCTCATTCAGAGCCGGAATACGTAGGGTCGGATTAGACGTAAGCTCAGAGAGGGAAGAGTTTAGAACACCGTGTCCGGCTAGCGCCAGGGGTTCAGCAGGGAGCTGAATGGAGCGCTTACGTACGAGCGCGGGAGCTGGGGATCCCTGCGGAATTTCTCGGGGTGGGAGACTCATTCATGCCGCGGGTTCGTGTTTTCGCGCAAATCATGAATGACGGCCTGAGGCGTGTAGGAAGGAGGTTCATCTGGCTTCATTTGTGTGCGCAAGCAGGCCGGAAAGCAGAAGAGAATCCCCAGAACTTATATGTAGAGACATAAGAATCATGCACAACAGGGAGCCAACCAGCAAAAAGAAACGGTACTCATCGTTTGGGAATACTCAGTAGCTCCCACTCCGAATCCGGGCTCTGACTGCGAAAGAATGAGGCACAAGGAGTAGGTGGGGGGAACTCGCCTCGATTCTCAGGGTCCACTCTGGGGCTACTTTTTGGAGGAAAAAGGTCGGGACACCGGAATAGATTCCAGCAGGAAGAAAAAGTTTTACTTATCGGCAAAACCCAGCTCGGTCATCTACCGCTGTGGACCTCCGTGAGTGACCCTGAGAGCGGCGACGTGCTCCGACCACACGTGAAACAGAAACGGACCGCTTGGACACACTTTGAGATCGCCCCCGATCTGGTCGCTCGCGCCTCCTGTAGCCGTCGTCGGATGAACATATTTATAGCGGGTTGCTGCCCTCGCGGACTCCAGATATTCGCCAGCTTACGGTAACGTTGTAGCCCGCCACCCGTGCGAAGGTGACACGACTCTGCCCGGCAAGGCTTGGTGGGCAGCCGCGAGTGCTCGTACGGAGTTCGACTGTAGCGTCGCGAAAAGTGATCAAAATTCGAAAATGCACTTCGGGGTTGCCGCGTGGGATGAAGGAAGCGCCCAATAGATATCGGTTCCGGCCCATGAGATCCGATACGCTCGTCACTATGATAGAATAGCACAGAGATTTGGAAGGAACACGGTGACATCAGAGAATCACCGCGGATCTCGTTTCATTCCTTTTTTCTCTTTTCGCTTGTATCTCCTCTAGACGGCTCGAGGTGCCGCAGGAGGACTAAGGTGGAGCTTTGCCCATTCACTCGTAGCAACTTCAATACCTCAACTGCTGCTCGATTCTCGGCAGAATTCCAAAATCAGCTCCGCGACGCACGAGCGTTGAAATCCTCTTTAAGTGGATGAAGTCGATCAAAAAAACTTTTACGCTTCTCGAAAATCCCATAAAGCCACGCGAGCGAAGAGCGAACGCGTGCGTGCGAGCTTTCGACTTTCCATATATTATATTTAAACCACCCCCCGCGAGGGTTCGCAGAGTCCAAATCCACGGAGAGCACGAGCAGGCACGCTACAGTGGGACGATGTACTGTGATCGACAAGCGAAAAACAAATATTGAAGATGAATCGGTGCGGAGAAAACATCAATACTGATACACAGAGGGGAGTCTGGAGAGTGAGGCTTACTTTCATTTCCGAAGGTCGACTCCGATGCGGGGCGTAGCGCAAATGATTCTACAAATGATTTATCCAATCCGACTGTACAGCGACCGGAATCAGATTTCTTCAGAGGAAGGCAAAAAACGTCCCTCATGCCTTTCGGAAACGACCTCGCGAGAGCAGGCATGTGAACAATAAAACAAGCGCCGTTCGCAACGCTTGTAGTGCCCGTGGTTGTTGGTCCCGGCCAACCTACGCCCGCCGTCGTAACAGTCAAAATCGCAAACGATTCTGTTTCGGATTGCGACCGGCTCCGGACCGATTCCGCTGGCATACTCCAAGCCCTGACCCTCCGTTCCTTCCCCCGCTCGCTCCGACCACGCGCGCACGGGCAGACGGCCGAGTCGAGTTGACCATATGTCGGTCGTTTGCTTGCGCTCCGGCTTGGCTAGGTTAGATCTTGCGGAACAACACGCGTGCGGACCGAGTACGAGAAGCCTTGGAATACATCTACACGCGAAGAAACATGGTTAGCGCGAGAAGAAAGAACCCGAGCAGCAGCGGCGCTTCGCATCAACGCTACAAGAAGTCACGTTCGTTCGATGCCACGGCAAATCTCTCAGCCGAAAGGAGAGTGATTCGGCGGCTAGAAAAAACGAAGATCCCTTGCAGAAGACGCGGCGATCCGAACTTCCGGACCGTTTCCTCGCTACCTCCGGAAAATGCAAGCTCTTCCTCTCGCGAATTTAGCTTTCGTATATGCACATTCTCCTTCCGGAAATGTCTAATGGTCCTGAGAAGAATCCTCCGGTGGATGATCTGAAGCGAACGTCCCACGGACGTGGGAGCGGAGATAATGGAGCGGTCGACATGTTGGAATTCCAGCCTGACGTGCTGGGGTACCCAAAACTCCAGAGACCAGTGGTCATGATCCGTCCCGCTCCACATCGGGATCCGGCCCCCCTCCTCCCGCTCGAGTCGACTCGGAAAAGCTTCCTGTTGAAAGCTCGAGGAAATTCGATACAAGGCTTTTCCGTCCGCTCTGCGTTCCGTCGCGTCGTTCGCTAGGTCTTGAGGGGCTACGCTCGAAACGACAGACGAAGGGTCCTCGCGGCGATGTTCGAGCGAACCAGAGCAGGAAGAAAGCGTAGCCGACCAGAAAGAACTTCCCTCGATCCAATAGTTGGCCAGGGGTCCATAATTTGCATGGGTAAGTGAAGCGAATGGCTCCAGCCGCAACCCGCATAGCGGAGTGTTGAAGTCATTCCTGATCGTCATTCCATGTTGGAAGACTCTCATAGCGAACGAGGAAAGCATCCCTCCATCATCAGAGCGTATCTTGGATGAGAAGGAAATCGCGATAAGGAATTGGTCCGAATCGGGTTCCCCTTCTCCCCGGAGTTGGGGAAGAAAGAATCGTCCGAGTCGATTCGAGCGAGGGTTTCTCTAGCCAGGGGGTCGAGGAGAGGAAATCCGAATGGGAGACAATGGTGAGAACCGACAGATAACGCCGCGGAAAAAAGTTTGAGGCATGGCTAAAGGTCGAGCAAAAACGTCACTCGACCGCTCGCAGGAACAGGGAACGGAAGTAGGCGTCATGGGGTAGAGTCGAGCTTGAGTCGACAAAGACGGCCGTACCGCGGCAAAGCGGTCGATCGACCGGCCTCAGAAGCTCAGCTACGACAACGTCGACCGCTGAGACGAATGGAACAGTGAGCCGCTTGAACCCAAAAGAAGATCTACGGAGCCGCAAGAATGCCGCGGACCAGTTTCAGCGAAAAGCGTGGGGCGTGGGACGTGGAGCGCGGGCAGAGGGGATCGTCGTCGCCTGAAAGGCTAAGAATGCGAGCGAGCCGCGGCTTACGATAACGAGTGAGCCTTGTAAGACACAATCCGCGCATTGGCGGGAGAGCCACCGCAGTTTCCATTGTTCGAGGGTGTTTTGAGTTCGCTCAAACAAAGAAAAAGACTGTTCCGGTTTTGTCTTCCGTCTAGAGAGCCAAACCGACGACGAGAACTCGACGAGCCTCGATCGGTGAGCCGTCTCGTACAGGACAAATCAGCGGTTCGCGGCAGTCCCAACTTTGTCCATGTCGTGTGCATGACATTTTGAGGATGGAGCGGAGCTGCGGGGAACGCGCTTTGATCCATCACCGATCCCGATAATTGGACCGCGAATGCATCGAGACATTGATCAGCGGTCGATTTATTACCGTCTGATGAGAATGAATCACCCGACAAGGTAGTCTAGCCATATATCCATATCCATATATAACTATAATAAAGTCGATTGAATGTCGTGCATCCAGCGGATCGCTCGTTGAGCGGGTGATGAATCGGAACGAGTACACGGAACACCTCTCCCGAACCAGATTTCCTCGATTTCTACAGCGTTTCGTTGTTCCGGCTCCTCTCACCTCTCGACAGCAAGCGAGTACGTCAGGGCGGAAATTCCATTGAAACTCCCCGTGCGAGAGAAAACTCCAAATAGGAGGAATGTTGAATTATGGCAGCACCACCAGGGACGAATAGACGAAGACGCGAGATGTCACGTCGTCGGGAAATAGCGCGTGAACTCCCATTCGTGGTATTTAAGAGACTTCTGAGAGCGGTCAAGGTTAATGAGACGCGATACTCGGCTCGCGATACGAAAAACCAAGATTCGCGGGACTTATCTCAAATCTCGTGTTTGACCTGACATCACTTCGCAGGTGGCGGTGCGATTCGCTCCCGGGACGCTACTCCGAAAGCTTGTTCGATTCCGGCATTTTTTATGCAAGGCTCAATGGAGACCCATCTGATGGCGCTGTCTCGAATTAACGGGCTGAATCCAGCCAAGTGGAGCTAATGACAACAACGCATAAAAATGACAAAATAAATTAGTTAAGAACATTTCGAGTAATCAAATGGAGGGATCATTATCGGCCGACGGACGGACGGTCATACCCCCGCACCACGAGACGGGCTCCGAGAGAAACGGGCAGGTTCGGCCGGCGAGCGAGTCGAAACATCGCCGACAGATTATCACAGAGGTATCTAGCGGCTGTGAGAGCACAGGATGGCGTTTCTTCTGCTCGTCGATGCTCAAAAGCCCCTCTGCTTCTCTCTCCGCTTCACGCTTGTTGTCGTTTTCCCTCGCACAATATCATGACCGAGGGAATCGCAGTCGAGCCCCCAGGCCATGGCTCGCTCGGCCGGTCGCCCGAAGTCAATGACTCGCTGCTGTATTATTATTCGTGGGACAGAATCAGACGCAAGCCGCAGAGCACGGGAACAGGGCAAGAATCAAGCGATGGGAGCCGGCCGACTCCGGCACCATCTCCCTGGAAGCATAAAATATCGCCGGATAGAACTCGATCAGAGGAATTCAGAGAGTGTGCTGTTCGGACCCGAGAAGACATTCCCCGGACCAGACCGCATTCTCTTTCGTCGGACGTCAGAGCTCAAAACTTCGCGTGTTGTGAATGAGACGTTCTGTTTTCGGTCAGTTAAGCGCGGAGACCGTCGAGGTCGGGACCCGCTAATCTTGGCAGCAATAGGCGTTGGAATCGTTTTTAACGCGGCCCCAGAAACAGATCCTGTGGGTTACCTTGTCGGGAACGTCGAGCCGCAACGTCCCCTGACCGCGAAGCGGTCTTCGACAAAGTTGCTTTTTGATTTGACGGAGACATCAGACGAAGAAACTTCACGAAGACAGTGTCGCGAACGGAGCGGAACACAAACCCTCAGTGGAGGAGCTGACGCGCCACTCCCCGAGTTTCCGGGAGTCCCCGAACCGTGAGCAGCGAAAGGCGTCAGGATTCTCGAGCATGATCGAAGGCACAAGTAGAGCGCGGAGCGAGAGGTACGATTCCTACTCAGTGGGGAAACCGAGTGACATGGGACGGAATTTCCCCGAAGATGCGTCCTCATAACGGCAGTGGGGGCAGTGACGGATCGCGACGGGATCTTCCGACAATATTACAGTCTCGCTGATGTAGTATTAGCTGATCGGTTGCGAGCGCGTATTTTTTCATGAACGTATCCATCATCTGGAACGAAGGTTCCGAACCAAGGAACGAATTAGGCATGCAGTGAGAGGGGAAGTTCGCCTCGCGAGATCCACCATTGGAGGGATGTGCTGTCCTTGATGCTCCAGTTCGCACGATTTGGATAGACGTTAAATTGCTCGAGATCCGAGGGCCGTTCTTTTCCACGCATAGAGAAACGAGCGCTGTCACCGATTCCGCGTGCGCATATCGGCGGAGCGGATTATGGCAACTGGCCCTGAGAACGCTCGATCCGTCGACCCCACTCTCCCCTCCGCGCTCCCCTCCGCGCTCTCTCGAACCAGCCTATTCATGAGCGTGAATTGTATACAACAGTCGTGATTCTTGACATATTCGAAATCCTCCCGTCTCCTTCTGAGTAATCCATTCGAAGACGTCACAGATAGGTCACGCCTAGGACGGGTCGCGGCCATACGCAATGATCAATGTCAGAGGGGATTCTGTGGAAAGCATCAATGACACCAGGGAAAGCGCTCGTGTCTATGCTCAATTGGCTGTTCTGCCCTGCGGGGATCACGTTGGCGGCCATTTCTGCTCTAGAGCCATTCCTGTTCGGGGGCATTGTCAGAGAGGAGATCGTTGCGATTGCCGGCAGCTGAAATCATCCTGGAATTTCTATAGAGCGCCATCTTTGTTTGCATGCGACATTGACCTCGACTTTTTATAGCTTCCGAGACAAAGAGAAGCTTGTATCGAATAGAGGAGCCATCTGTTTCGAGTTCTGCAACCCGAGCCGGTGACCCCGACTCGTTCCGGAGACGCTGCGCTTGTACTTTCGTCGTTTCTTTGTTTGTATATATGCAATGTGATCCAATAAGCAATGTGTACGCACCCTCGGACGGGCGCTGAACAAGGACGTCGAGTGAGCACAATTGGCAACAGAGCGAGTTACCACTCGAGTCTGGCCTGATGTGGGGCTCGGGGCCCGCCGGCCGTCCGTCGAGGAACATGTGTATGGTACGTCAGCTTGACGCTCGTCCCAGATATTGTCTATGTTTCAGTCGACCCGAACGTTGTAGAGTCATCTCACTCGATCCTGAAGGCCGAGAAGAGTCCTTCATTGTTGGCGAAGAGGCCTCCGAAGTCTCCGCGATGTTAGTCTACCCTGTCCGTCATTTATTTAGCATGCATATGAGCTTCGCAGCGAATTCGGTATTAATATGCGGGGTGCATTATAGACTGCGGGGCCTGCTCAGCTGCGCGGTCTTCGCTCGTCCGCCTGCCAGTGTGTGCTCGCTCGCTCCGTCCCTCCCCGGGTACGGCTTTGGCCAGGGCTCGGCAGGCCCCAGGACGGTCGTAACTGGCGTTGTACTGAAGCAGAGAGCAGCTTGTGGCTTCGACCGGGAAACTCACTGAGTATCCGGCTCGTACGTATGGTTTCGGAATTCCCAGGTACATAAATACAGAGGAGGACGAAGTCAGCGCCGATTCTATCAGTGGGTGCGGTAGTTCCTTCATGGCGCTGTCTGTGGAGTTCTCCATCTGCAACGTATTTTTCCGCGAAAACATTTCGCAAAACCTAAACCGAATCGGATCGCTCTCCCTGACGATGGAGATCACATTGGATGACACGATTCGCATACGCGAATGCGCAGCCGATCGTTGGAACCCGCGGAATAAGCGGAATTCCCCAATCACCTGTATCGATGCAAAATCGGTAACACACGCCGTTGGATATCTTGACGAGGCCAATTCAATCTCTGAAAGTTATGCCGGATCGAGTTTATCGTCCCCATAACATTATCCGCAAGCAATCGAATCTTCGCGGATTTCTCTCGCGCAGTGCGTGATTGGTGAGCCTACGGGAGGTGCAATCCCGCTCTCTTCATTGTCCGTAGGCTCGCTCATTGGTCGACGGACCGACCCATGTCCGGGAGGAGAGGAAGGGGCGCAATCTCTAGCAACACGTGGTGACAATATTACGTGACTTGGGTTTTATATCGGTGGTGCAGCGATCCAGAGGTGCCTTTTTCCACGAAGCGGGTGAACGCGTTGAGATCCTAAAAGCGAACGAGCCGTTTTAGAGTTGCGATGAGCTCCCTCGCTAGGCGAGGAAACTTTTGGAAAATACGCGGCCGCGTCAAAGATAACCGGTGTATTCCGGTCGATGGTTCGCGTGTCCCTCCGAGGCTGCGAAAAATGCGGCCGGGTTTTGTGCATGCCTAATTTGCATGCCTGTCTCGATCCGTGAACTCATGCTCGGACCCCTTTCCTCAGAGCATTGCGATGTTTCGACAGAAGCGACAATGCGCAGCAACTCCTCCTCGAGTCGTCAAATGGCTTCACGCGGATCACTTTACAAGTTGCGGACGTGAGTCTTCGGCATTCTTGTCATTCGCTCGGGTCGCTAAGCGATGCCGTGTGTACCATCAGTGACGTACCGACACAGTAGCGGAGGCAGAGATCGCGTAAGGTGAACACAAGTGCGTAGCTAATGAGAGGCTCCATTATCCCCCGATTCATTCGCGGAGTTTGGTACGAATACCGCGGTGTAGGTTGTAGTAGTAGTAGTAGCGGGCGCTATGTCTAGCGGGTTCAGCATAAGCGAAGTGCCCGAGAGGCGAATGTCTGAGGACGATCTCCTCAAAACGTGAAGCCCGCGGGGAAAATCGCGGGGAAAAAAATTGTCGTAGTCGCTAAATCCCAATATATACGAGGAGGAAATATGGCGAGCTTACGAACAAGGGAGATCTGGCAAAGACAACACAGATGACAAATTCCTCCCACCAATGTCCACAGAGGGTCGAATGTTTTTCCAGACCGAGTCGGCTGGCATCATGCGAGACTCGAACTCTCAGTAACAGATCTACTGCCGCCGCCGCTCCTCGTGAAACGAAGGGGATCAGATCGTTCGGAGGACGGCGGCCTTGATAGCCTCCAAACTACCACTCCAGCGAAAGAGGCAAGAGTGAACGAGCAGGGAAAAAGGAGCCAATTGGCTTCTTGCACGGTCTAGCGAACAATCCTCTTCGAAGGAGATGACTTGGCATGCGCTTGGAGCGCCCACGGCGGCGGCGCGGCGGCGGTCGGAGCCGTGTTTCCCGTGGGGCTGCGTCAATCCATTTACGATCGACCAGAGAGAACGTCAATCTGAGCGCTTCCGAAAATACAACTGTCCATTGTTGATAGTGATGTGGTCATCTTCTCCGTCGTTGTTGATGTTTCTGTCTGTTCGAGTAGCGGTCAAAGAGTGTCACGAATCGCGAGAAACAATAAGGTCCCGGGAAGCCTCCCGCAGCCGCAGCCTCCTCGCTCTGCGAGAAGCGTCCTGCTCCGGCTGCAAGCTAGACGGCACAAACGCACTTATGCTCAGAGAAGCGTATCTTCGGTCTCGCCATCTCTCGGTTTTGCTTTCTATTTCCCCGGGTCGATCCCACTCGTTTCGCCCCAGCGCCGCACAAACCGGATCTTTGCTTAGGCGGAGAGGAGCCGGGCCGGTCGCTGGCGAGATGACAAGCGGAGAGACGTCTTCCTCATTGCATTCCGTCTTACTCGACCTTTGCTCCCTCCGTGCGTCGACCGAGGAGGTCGCAAGCGGGAGGGCGAGCGAACGAACCAGTATTTTCCGTCAGTGGGACAAGGGTTTTTGCTACTTTCGGGAAATAGTCGCATTGTCCCCTATGGGGCTCATGTCGAAGTCTGAGCGTCCGAGCCACGGCTTTCCCTTTTTTCCTCTATTGGCCTCTGTAAGTCCTTCTGATCACCTCTTTCTCCGCCAAGTGTTCGAAAGTCTCGTTGCAAGCGGCCGTCGTCGTTTTCGAGCCCCGTCGTTCACTCGTTGGCTCGATGTCTTCCTCAACGGGTCTGCTCGTGAGCTGCTTCCCTCGTCTGCCCACGATAGCATTCGAATGTTCGACCCATATGCGATCCCAGCTTGATCTTCTCTCATTAAAAATGGAGGATATTCCCAATGTATATGTATAGGTGCTTATAATTAGCCTCCGAGCAACGTGCGACGTACGTGAACTAAGGACGAGTGCCGAACGATACAAGTGTCGTAGGAATCTTTTCGGCGTCTACTCGCGACTCGAGATTCAACCCGCGCTTGAGGCAACTCATCTGACCTACTCATCGGTGGGTTTACTCTTAGTGAGTGGAAGTTTCCAAGTTCTGCAATGAGGCACAACGGAAGGGAGAAAGAACTTGGAGGAAAAATATTTTCGAGCTTTCTCCTCATCGCCCATCGCACCCAGGCTCACCTCCACGAACAAGATTCAAAGCGTGGACACGATTGGGAAGCATTTGGGATAGGAGAAGGCGCCTCATATGATCTGGGGAAGAATTCGACACGATACTTCTGAGGTTGCGGTGTGGAGCCGGCTCTGAATCACTACCACCGCGCAGTTTCCCTACAAGTTGCATTCGATGATTATCTCGGCTACCGTAGTGGTTGGCGTGGGTAGACGGTAACCGTCGACGACTCTACCCACCCGAAATCCTGCTGGTCGGAAGCTCCGACAGCAGCTTCACCTCTCTGGACTGAATGGCGGCGTATGATTTCTATTCCTGCCAGAAGTGACTTGTTGGCTGACTCAGATTCCTCCCCAGAGGTTTCCCTCGTCAGACGGGAAGCCGGAATCGTGAACATATTAGCGGAGGTGTGGAGAATGTCGATCGACTGGAGGAACGACTCTAACTGCCCTCGAGGGTTTCGATGTTTTTCTTTCTTCATTTCATTCCGCCTCTAATCGACTACGAAACTGCGGTGTCAGAGCTCTAACAGGCCTCGAGCACCCCATACAATTTTTGCCGCTGCGGCCGGTGCGGCGCTCGTTGAACTTTGAAGGAGTCACATGTTGTCGGAGACACTCCGCCGTTAGTCGGACAGCGTCAACTCCAGTCGCCCTGAGCAAACAATGTGAACAAGGCGCAATTCTGTCCCCCGCGCTACTTCATTCCCTGCTTTCTCAAGCTTGGAGACTTTGGCTCTCATCGGAGCATCGACGCTACTGCGGCCATGGCACTCGTGCGTGTCGATCAAGGTGCTCGAGGGAATGTTCGAACTTTTGAGACGGAGGCGAGCCTCGCTTCAAAAATCGGATGACTATCGCGACGATCACGGCGGAAATGATCAAGGAACCGCTGCTGTAGCTGATGAAGTCAGCGATGAGCACGGACTGACAACGGGAGACAGTGCGTTCCGTGGAGGGAAGTCATGCGAACAAACTGGATGGAACGCTCAACATCAATCCGTTCATCAGGCTTCGCTCGTTCACTTCAATTTGTCATCACGGGGCGCTCGCTTCCTCCAACTCTTGGCTGGCGGCGCGCTCGTTCGGAGCAAACCCCGACGGACGGACGGGCGGACGGCCATGAAAACGCCGTTGCTACGAAGTCTCGGGCGGACGGGCGTGCCGGTGCTCGAGAGAGACTCTGAGAAAAAAAAAGAGAGATCCATGCGCAAATGAACCCGCTGGAGTCAAATACCTACCAACCCTCTAGGTCTCCCCGCCGTTGCGATCCGCTCAGATTTTTCCTGCTGTACCGCATCGCGGGAGTTCGCTCCTTCCATAGATTCCGGAGCCGGAGGCTCCGTATCTGGGAGTCCTTGCTTCGACCAGAGTTTCGATGCAAATGGACACTGTCAGGCCGTTGGCGACTGACGGATGATGTGGGAATCCGGTCTGGGAATCTGGGAATCTTCGCCGTTCGGGGTACATATGTACGGTATGTGTGTTGCTCGGGCAAGTATGCATGGATGTTCATACTCTCGGGCGGCTGACGACCAATCACGCGTGCGCGGCATCCGTGATGGTGACGGATGGATGACGTCAGTCGACGCGCATTCTCGGTAGCGCATGCCGACGATTCGATAGCTCGCACCCCGTTGTTTATTCTCATTCCCTCCGTGTCTCTTCCGAGCTCCGTTCCGGAGGTCCTCCCCACTTTGTTGTGGACCGAGGAGGCGTCTTGTTCTCGAGTCCAAGAGTGACTTCTCCGAACCCTGGTCTGAGCGACCCGCTTGTCGTCGATTGAGAAAGCGATCGTACGAGCTCACTGATATATACAGCCTCTGAATCGTTCAGCCTAAGCTGATTATTCGGAGCTCAAAACCAAGATCCTTCATGCTGTCCCCCGCACGAAATAATCATGACTTCGTTCTGTTTCTCGTTATTTTTACGTGCAGCAGCCATGACTCTTCCGGGGAAGGCGAGCGAATCAGCGGTACCGAGACAAGCAAGCATCATCTCAGATTAGAAAAACTTGGTTTTCGGTACGTCTTCTCCAATTACGAGTACGTCTGTTGTTCGGTAAGAGTGCGGTGTCTCCTTTCTTGTTTCCTCCTCTCACAAATTGATCACTAAATCGTCCAGCTGTTGTTGGGATAGGCTGGGCCCTTGCGGCAGCGGCTAAACAAGGTTCCAATGTCCGAGTGAGTATCCTGACGGAAGCGCAGTGGCTCTCCTGTAGGCCCGACACAATCGCTCGGATATACCGCGGGAAAATCCCTAATCACTCGAATTCGAGGTACGTGCCCGTAATCTCGGGGCATGCTGCGTACACCAGCCGTGGTGCAACCGATGGCCTAGTAGACAGTCGTGCGGTGTGCCGCTCGCGACAGGGATTCCTGAGAGCACGGCGTTGTGAAGCCATAAAGACCATGCAGAAGCCATCACGGAATCGGGAGGGTCGCAAACGAGCCGATGGTCTCCCCGCGTCCCGATTGTGTTTCGGGACGCTCCGAGCCCCGGTGCAAGCCACGAGTCCTACCCGACGTCGCTCGTTGTCTCTTCGTGTGCTGTTGCCAAACAAATTTAATGTGCGTCTGATAATAATTAAGGCGATCTAGGTCACACAACGTTTTCGCGATTAGTGGCGAGAGAGATTATGAACGAAGTCACCGCTGGAGGTTAAGCCCTAAGATCCCAATTCGATTCCCACGTGTCGCTCGGATGGTCAAGGGCTCGTTAGAGGAGCTACTCCTCCTCGTTCCCGACAACCTTGAGCTTCGTTGTCGACTTGAAGGCGGTGGCGGCGGCTGCTTTCGCTGCAGTTGGTCGTGCTGCTGCTGTAGTCGATGTAGGAGCGCCGCGCCGCCGCCGCCGCCGTCTTTCCTGTGGGCTCGTGTGTGTCCTTTGAGAGAAGAATAGTTTTGTTTAGAAGCATCGCGCTGAAACGGCCGAGCAGTAGCGAGCTTCCCTTCTTGAGATAGGCCTCACCCTGGCTCCACTATCTCGCCACACCAGCCTCTATTACAGGTTCCGGTCCCCGAGCAGTAAATTTAGAGCAATTGTACCGGTTCCACAGGGTGCCGAGTCGGCTGTGATCGTATCTGAAATGAAGGAGCAAGAAAAGTTCATTAGGAGAAGCCGTCTTCCGGCAACACAGAACACATTTTTTTTATATATCGTGCAAGCTTGACTGAGTCTGCTCTGGGGTCTGAACGCCTCAGTAGGACGGCTCACGATCGGCCCGAGGAAAGAATCAGATTGCTCCTAGGAACAACAGACTGCCCTGCGTGCCATGAGTATTTAAGACAGTCTGCCTTTCGGAGCCCGGTGAAGTTCTAGATGATTCACTCGTGTACCAACGCTCGACATTTGAGCTTGGTGGAAAAATTCTGGAATGTGGATGTTTGCGGAAGAGCGATGAGATTCCATCCAGGGAGCACTCGAACAGCGGCGTTGGATCCACTGACCCAGGGAGAGAAAAAAAACAGGAGCCGTGTGGTCGTTGTAAGGGCAGTTGAACACAAAATTTGAGCTAGACACGCTGCGAGAGCGTTCTCAGAGGCACGTTCCGGCACGTGCACGTCGCGCAACAATTAGAACGAGGAACGTGCAGACAAAACGTAAGAGTATGAGCTCTTGGTGCTACCGTTACTGCTACTGCAGCCGCCGTCGCCGCAACTTTTGCTTACGTTGATGTTGCTCTCACAACCGCTCGCTGCTAGATCACCCACGAAACTCGGTCATACATACATACATACATATATAAATTCATAAGATGAGATCTCGACACGCATCCTACATTAAATAATATCAGGGGATGATTACCAAAAAATCAGAGTCGTCAGATATGTTGCCAGCCTGATATTAGCGCACGCGAGGGATGGGCTACGTGAGCCCGACCCTCAGATTAAACGAAATTCGGGGAAGACGTTCGTGGGTGTGAGGATCGGCTCGACCCACCTACGCTGGTCACACGCCGCCGCGGCCGTCGTCGTCGTGATGAGGATGACACGCTCATTATGACAGTCCATGCATTTATGCATAGGGGATAATTTGCGGTTGGGCACTCGGACCCGTGAATGACTACAGACACCATGCAAGCACTTCCCGGACGGCCTGTGCAAGCGCTGCGGGACCCGGAAGGCATTGATCAACCCACCGATATTCCTTATTATGATTACGGCTCCGGACCGCATTGAAGAAAGCTCGCCTGACCAGTCGGACGATGCCTGATGGGATCGAAGAGAGCTGGTTCGTGCCTTCGGAGTCGTCCGAAGGTACGAGAAAGTCGCATCTGAGCGCCAAATCCTCGGTTCAGGTCAATCAGGCGGTCGACGACATGAAGGGTGGATGGGAGTTTGGTTAGGCTTCGGAAAAGCATCTCTCCGCCAACGAGGTATTTATCCGGGAAATGCGATACGGACAGAACAACTGACACGTTAGTTTGCCAAGAACCAGTGCCAGTATTTTGAGATTCTTGTTCAGAGGTCGTGACCTCTGCTGCTGCCGTACTCAACGACGTGCAATCGTCGTTCGGGTCCGTCTCGACTAGATGGGCGGTTCCGGGAGCGTCTTGGGCACAAATGGGGGTACACTGATTCTCTGCCAGAGAATTTAACGGACTTCTCAGCTTGTCAGAGCGAGGACTTTCGTGGAATAATAGATTTCACTTCGAGGTAGTGAAATACCTCGATTGCGGATTCGTGCGAGCGACGAGCTCTCCGAGAGACTACCATGAATATCTCGGCTCACGTTAGTGGGTCCTTGAACATTTGCGTGCGAGTGCCGGTCGGAGACGACGACACCATGGAAATATTGGACTCCATTGGGGCATTGCTAGGGAACAGGGAGGAAAAATCCAGTTTCCAGTCGCTCGTCATCTTGAGCCTCCCCGGCACGATGCGAGGCGCGCATCGCGCAGTCTATTCAAGAAGAATGATATTTTTTTTCAGAACTCGAAGAACCGACAGCGACTTGCGTCCCTGTGCTCCCGGAGAGTCTGGAGACCATCACGAAGGCCGAGAGCCTTCCCAGTCAGAGGCATCGCTGGAACACGAATGAGGTGAGTTCGTATTTCAGCTGAGGCCACACAAATCGACGACATCATTACGTGGTATGACTTCATCTCGTTGAGTGTCTCGATTACCGCCGTCATTGGTGACAGCCATCCTCAGAAGGAAGCTGGTGTAACTCCCTCTGTGATGTTTTCCATGTCGCGGTCAGTCTCCTTGTTCCCGCTGAGCCCGAGGTTCGCGCCGTGCGGCTCAAGGCATCCGATCGTTGTCCCGAGGATGATGTTCCTCTGTTCGACGGACTGCGAGCGATGTATTTGGTGATGACGTTCGATGATGCTTTAAGTATATGGTCTGGTTGGATTCGAGAAAAATGATCTATCCATCGGCATCTGGGATGATTCGAGCTCGTTACATATCGCAGTATAATCATAGCGAACGAACGAACGAACGAGCGCGCGACCAGACCACTCGCACCGGTTCCACTGCTGAACTGGTCGGATCGTTGGCTCCTAGGCCGGCCCGTCGGCCGGCCGGCTGGTTGAGCTGCCATTAATACTTCATAATAGGGCGTTCCCGATCTCGTTCCGTGATGCCCTTGTCTAGCTGTGCCCTAATGCCGACTCAGCTTTTGGCGCTCCGACTCGCTCGACCGGTTACGCGTAGCCTTTGACAATACAACGCTCCATACAAAGTGAAAACAAAGAGCCACTCTTTCTTTCCACGCTGAGCCACCGACATGCCGGACGTCGACGGATCCCGCCATTTGCCTTTCTGGAAGGTATTGTACGCGCACTGATATTCCCGTGTGTGCGTGCCAGTCTACATCAATGAATCGTCGAATTCTCGCTCGCCGCGCCGTCTGCTTACCGGGCCACTCGCCGCTCGGTGAGAGCGAGACAGGGCATGGCGACCTACGTAGATACTATGTTCGTCGGCAATGAGATCCTTCAGCCCGTCCTTCTGTCGGGAGGGCTCAAAGGTCGCGGATTGAAGCCGTCTCACTCAGTGATTCGCTGGTCATACAATTGTAGACTTGTAGCTGTCACCGGTGATTTATTTGAGGACCATTTAGAGCGCGCTGTTTCTATCCGGCTCCCATCGTTTTTTTCCCTCGGTCCGTCGCGCTTCGCTGCGTTGTCTCGGGGACGGCTCATGTGAGCCCGGAACGCGGCTGAACGTAGGTACCGTCAAGCCGCTCCCAGTGCTCCCGCTAAATGGACAGTGATATTAATCTCCTCGGACTCGAAAGTCCCGAGTGACAACAAGCCTCTCCTCGACGACGCAATGGAGCTCGCGACGCCGACCCACCTCCGCCCGCCCTGGAGATGGCACGGCGCAGAGTTCTAGCTCCGATTTCGCTCGCTCACGGATTCTATTTTCAGTCAGTCAGTCAGCAAGCCAGCCAGCCAGTAGAAGGTACTCAGGAAGCAAAGCTGCTGAACGATCGACTTGACTCGCATGCCAATCGATCTGTTTGAACTCAGCAAACAGAATGCCTTGTACGACCTCGCTGAAATCTCGCTTCGAACTCAATTATTCGGAGCGACTCAAAAGTTTCAGGAGACGTTCCTCTCACACATGGGCCGGACTATGGGAAGCTCTGATTTCCCATTGGAAAACCGGATAGGGGAGTTGTGAATGAAGCGAGGCGCCAAGGATTGGTGGCAGAAAAGGAAAACGACGAGCGGGGTGATCCCTTCTATGAGCTGGGAACTGATCCCAACGGGAGCTACTCGCGTCTAAAATAAGGTGGAGGGACATCATTACCGTCGACATTTGACAGCGGCCAAGTCCCAAAAGTCCCCACGTTGCACGCATGTCGACGAGAAGGCTGATCCCCGGTGCGGACGGCAACCAAGGCCGATCTTCCGGAGGAGCTTACAACACTCGCTGACTGAGCGCAGAATACACGTGTGAAGTGAAGCGAATGGGATCCCCAAAGCGAAAGTTTTATCACTTTAATTAGATAGTTCCGAGAGAGACAGAGCAGAAATGGCATAAGAACAATCGGTAGGGTCGGTCCCGTTCTCCATCTCGACTTCGTTAGCCCTTGTCCCCCTCCTGTGGGTCCCTTTCCCGTGGGGGTCTTCATTTGCTTCGGCACGACGAGCAAGCCTGGGACGGGAGCAGGAGAGGCAGTCCGAGCTCCCGGTTCGAATGTTCGGTCAATCGAAAAACTTCCCGGTCAATTATGATCGGGCACGTAACCGGTAGCGTTTAGCTGTTGATTCAGCCTGACGCCAAATTCCCATTCTCGGGGCAATCCCCGTACGACTGCCCCTAAGTCTACGACTGCCCCCCCCCGAAAGCCTATCAGGACCCTGAATAGAAACTTTCGACACGAATCCCTTCCGTGAATTTCGGTTGCATCATTCGCTCGTCCTTGATGGGGAATCTATGGAATTCGCGATCGCGATCATCAGGGAGGAGATTGCGAACGGTCGAGCGGTAACGAGGGTTCCATCCTACTCTAGAGCTCGGAAGCTATCCAGTGCCACCTCTACACTATCTGTATGAGACATCAAGCTCAGATGATTCCCGAGCGTATGCAATCGAAGCTTGACGGCTGGAGCATCAGAACAGCGATAACAAAAACAGCTCGAGATGGGCGGCATTCCGACTGTCGTTTCGCATCGAGCGCTCGCGCTCTCTCTCCACCGATCGATGCGATCGCAGACTCGGGCTGAGGCTTGGATCAAGGAATAAGAGTTTTTCCTGTATCGATGCGACCGCTCTGCTCGTCCCATCGCAAGTGGTCGTCATGTGGTCAGCGTGTCGACGTCGCCGTCTGCTGATCCGCTCGCCAATTAATTCTTCCGCTCGCCTGTTCATTCAGGCTGAATGTCGGTCTAATCCGGGCCGGCTTGAAACTTCCAATCTAGACACGTACCTGCGTAATCAAGCGAGAGGCGGGAGTAGTGGTCGCGAATTCCTTACGAGGAGGCCGCTAGCAGGGGAAGAGGGTAAAGAAAAAGCGATGGCATGAATATAAAGGCGAACAGGTCGAAGAAGACCCGAGTACAAGAAGCCGTGTGGAGTGGGCGAAGGTCAGAATGAGAATAATCGCGCTGAGGAGATCGTTTGAAGAGAGTCGGGGTAAACCACGCGAACGTTCCGGGATCTATTCAAGTCTGAATGAAAGCTCCCGATGGCTTCCGGTTGCGCGTATGCAGGCGTTGAGTGGAACGATGCGCCGGAGAAGCCGTTTGAGCCCTCGGAATGCTTCGCCGAGGCACAAATAGCGTCCAGCTAGGCCCCGAACAGGAACATGATTGAACGCTCTTACGAACAGACCGATAGTAGCAGCTCGAACGACATCGTCGAAACAACACTGTCGCACTCAGACACTCAGGCGCAATCGATAATGGACGACCTGCAGCCAAGCGACCAAGTCGACTTTCTGGAGAAATATCGGCCGAGGGAGCTGAATCTCTTACGAGCCTGCAGGCGTCGGATATCGGCCTGATGAAATTCTCTGCGCGATATTCTCAACGAGAATGTGCCGACTGCCTTTCTGGAAGGAGATTGGGGCCGCGAACGCATTGTGTGTCGATGCGCGAACCGACGTTGCTGGCGCTGATTCAATTCTGAATTTAATGGAGGTGCACGATGTGCTTATGGAACGGTCTCGAGATGCGAACTGCTCGCTTTGTTGTTTCCGATGAGGTTCGGATCGGGCACGCACGTTCGGAAATTGAAAACGTCAGGGACTGCGAGCAGGTGGCCGAGTGATGGCCCAGGCACGGACAAAACGCATCGATAAATTTTCGTCCTGCGTTGCCCCTCGCCTAGCTCGATGTTCCTTGTTTTTTATTTCTCTCGGCGACCTCCGCGACCACTTCCCTTCTATTTCCAACGTAACAGCCCGAGCCTCCGAACGGTCGTCTGGCCAGAGAGCCGCAGCCTGATACGAGTCAAGGATTAGGACTGTCGTCGTCACCGTCATCGCCACCGTCCTACTTGGGATTCGGGAGCCAGCACATTTTTCGCCCAGTTAACTTCGCCATTGGCTTTCTCTAGTCCGCGAGGCTCTTCCTTTCTTCGTATGTCGCCGCCTCTCGTCTCGGTTGCTTCGCCGCTATTGATTCCCGTATGATTTCCCGTCTATCGCGCGTCGGGAAACGGAACATTCCTTTTCAAGCATCCGAAGGCGAGCTTGTCCGTTGCGGGCAGGAATATTCACAGACTATAGGATCAGATCTCCGAGATCGATGAAAGTATCCGACACAGCGACGGCGCAAGAGCTCACAACAATATGGACTCTGGATCAATAAAAACTTCATAAGGGACGAGAGATGACCTGAGAGATTTCACCTCTAGCGGAGTCGAATCAGATCGAAGTTCCCGATCGTCTTCCCGATCCAAAGACGGCAGAGCTTCAGCTCCTTGGGCATCTGGAGGCAGGGCTCGACGCTGGAGACCGCGCTCCTTTGTTCATCTCCCGAAGGAGAGGATCGTTCGGTGAGGCTTCTCGTCCGGGAGTGCAAGCCGCCAATCAATGATCTCTGCCCTAATGGAGAAGCCGTTGTCGATTCCCGGTGTTACTGTGCTGACGGCGCGAGGCTCGACTTGAGGATTTCGTCCATTTGGGTCTTCCGCTCTGCGAACGATCCGCATGTCCGACTCTCAATACGGATTGTTATCGGAACGTGGAATCGCGGAATATGGAAGCAATTCAACCCCATGCCACTGTGACTGTCCTCTGATATCCCCCTGCAGCAGCCTCTGAATGCCTCTCCTTGTGCAGTCTCCGATTCCTCACAGAGGACAGCACCACCAGGGTCTCGAGCCCTCGGCCTCTGGTCGGGAGCAACCTCGGAGGAGGTGCGACAAGGTCGGACAGGTCACCTGAGCCGACCAGTGAGCTCTCCATTCAGCGTCCTCCGAAGAGATTTTCCCGGGATTTTTTCATTTCGCGGATCTGGCTGCAGCCCCCTCTCCTGCATTCCGACTCTGGCCGCGAAGATCCTCAGTCGCTCGCCCCACACTGGCCACGCACAATGGTCAGGGAGTAACGGCGGGGGGGTCGGGTCGTCGACCGGCCGCTCACACCGCCTGCTTCAAGACAATCACCGGAAACAATTAGGCGAGCTCGGATCATCCGGCTCAACGGGTTCATCCTCCACACCATGAATCTCTAAGCAGGTAGTAGGTGGGCTTACCTGTCCTGTCAGTCTTCGACTCTCGTGAACTTTCTTTATTAAGGGAGGAGATTGCGACGCGCCCGAAGACATCCCTACCCATCTCTCGAAACCGCGGAGAGGAAAACCTGGAGATCTCGACCGGGCATGGCTTTTCGCAAGTATACTGACTTCTTATTTTATACGGCTCTATCTCCCTCGTCCCTTGAAGAAGATCCTCATGGCGACTTTCCTTACTCGAAGAGAGACAGAAAATAATTATCCTGCGGAGGGAAATCATGCTTGTCCAGATTCAGTTGGGTCCTCGTCTTCTCCTCTGAACAATCGACCGACAGCTGGGTTCTCCGAGATGTCTTGGACGTTCGGTTGAGCTCATAGATCCTCGCGACATTTTCCCTCTACTCGATTCGGGAGCGAGTAGGAAAAATAATTGGATTCTGATCTCATTCTCTGTAGCCTCCCGTAATTCGATTCAAGTGGCTCATCGAGCACGTGCAGGCCGAGTCTGCGGACATAGGTCCGATCGAGTCGATAATTCCTTTTGTAATCGAGGAGAATACCGTCAACGAGGAGACGTTGCGCGGTTTCCGGGTTCGGAAACAAATCAGACCTTTCGCGCACCGGGGGACTTTCCCAGATTGAATATCGCCTTTCCGAACCAGCTGTTGCAAAGCCTCGAAACGGCGTGGCTGCGATTGACTACACAACTACCTTCGATCTCTTCTAATATTCTGGAATGGCTTCCCCGATGAGAATGGCAAGCAAAGAAGAGCCTCGCCGGCCATTGTCGGCACTTCCGCAATTTTTTTTCCGCGCATTCTTCCTGCGACGTCGGATCAAGCACCTTCCGTAGCATGCTCCGAGCGCAGGGTTCAACCGAAACTCCGCACTGGCAATTTTCGCGGAATTTTCCGACAGGATTCCTAGTCGCGAGCGGAACGAGTTCACTGTCTGCTGGACTGGAGACTGCAGCTCTGACAAAGAGTTCCGGAGATGTATGCTCAGTCGGAACGAGACTCCGAGGCGACCGGTTGCCCCCTCGGGAAGCTGAGTTTCCGCGCCAGCCGAGCTGGGAGCTCAAACTGAGATTCCTCTGGATATCGACGTCGCTTCATGACCTGAGGAGACCTGTCTGTGTACGCCAAGAGATAGCGCGAGTCCTTCCCGTATCTCCATTTCTCGATCTCCATGGATCGATATTCCTCTATCCCGTCGAGCGAGTCTCGTTCGGCTGAGTGCGAGGATCGATGCGTTTGAGGGCATGAAGTTTTCCAGGAAACAGAGAAGATCGGATCGAGACCCCGACTCCGTGCTCTCGGATCATAATCTCAAGATGGGAGGGATTTCTTGACGGAGCCCTTCCTTCGGAACATTCAGAATTTCCATATCTTAATTGGAGCCCTGGCCCGAAAGCACCATGCAAAACCAGCAAGAAGCCATGACCCAGAGCAACCAATAGCTGACTCGGGCCTCGAAACAGGGCCTATGGGATGACCTCAGATCGAAAAGTGAATGCTTTGATGGCATCTCGTCCTTTTGTGGAATATTCCCGATGTCTGACAGTCGCTAGTCTGACCAGTCACATGGCGGGAACTGGCCCCGCGACTGCGCCGAACTGTAAATGAATGTGTCGCCATCGGCGTGGTTCATCCATTTGTAGCTCTGAAATTATCGGACGGCAGAACAAGATTAATTGAAGCTATTTTTATCGTTCGTTTCCTTCTCTTGCTCCTCTAACAGCGAGCGAGGACGGGAACGCGCAGAATTTTTTGTGTTGTGATTTAATCACCGGATCCCATGTGCCAGCTAAGCGAGCCAGCCTCACAAAGCGTTGAAACTCCGAGGAAAATTACCTCTATGGTCGACAATATACGACACGGAGCGGCTTACCGTCGACCCTGCTCCCCGCGGCTTTCGAATATCACCTCGAACTTGTTCGTCCAACGACTGAAACGCGGCGGAACTTGAGTAGAAAAGCTCTCGGGAGAATATCAATTCTCGGTATCCTTCGATCATGATCAACTCGAATTGCGGGCTGCCGATACGATGTCGCTCCATGTGTGGAGCGTCCTGCCCCACTCCGTATGGTTCGTCCGAACTCTGCACGGAAACACGAATCACTTTCTGCCGCGTGCGGGGCTCACTATGGTGACGTACGTACGAGCCCTGGGCAGACGGGGGCAGCAAGTGAATGGACTCGCCCCGTTCCGATCCGAGCTCAAGAGTGAACGGTTCCCAGGAAGTCCATACTAGAACGCGTCGTCGAGGATCGGAAGCTCCTGTTGCGCAGCGGCCCTCTACAAGTTTCTTGATTGAGCTTGCACAAGCTGCTCCGGCACAGACCAAGCAAATAGGAACCCGATGAGCATTCGCCACGCAGACGAAGTACATGGCAATGATTCGGAAAACTTTGCGAGATCTCGAACTTTCAAAACAACGGAACTTTTAAAATAGAAATTCCGTCGGGGGATCGCGTTGATGCAAGCGAGCATGGTGGGCGGATGCATCACGGCTTTTTTCTCCGCTCGTTTTCCCTTTCGCCCTCTGACCCGGCACCACCTAGCGGCTGCACACAGACGGGTCGGATCGAGGCCGAGAGGATTCCGCAAAAAACATTTAGCTCTTCACGATTCGTAAGAGCCGGCTCGCAAACGCTCCAATGCGTGACAGTCTTGGACGGCAGCCAGCGTCTGCAAGAGTTTCTCCGAGAGGACGAAGAAGCAAAAGACAGATTTTGTCGAGTTTTTCTTCCCCTCTTTGGAATCGCTTTAGTCATTTAGATGATCTGCCGGATCGAGGGTCCGGCCAAAAAAGAAGCGGTGGTGGCAACGGCGGCAGCACGAAAGTGGCCTGCGAGTGAGACAAGAATGCCGCTCGCCCTTCTCTATTTGATTTGATTAATTCCTCCGACCGAAAGCCTGGGGACGAAGGAATCCACTACCAGCAAGAGTAGAACCCTTCATCTGTTCCAACTTCCGCCTCGATAACGAGAACCCTTAAGCGACGGACCACCGTGGAGCTAATAACAACGGCACATAGAATCAGCGGCCGAACTTGATCTAGACAATCTGCCCGACACAGGAACTTTTTCTCTTAGTTCTGCTCCGTATCGCCCATGTCGACTCCGAGGTTCGCAATAGGAGTCGCAGGGCCACCGGGACGCGCTCACCTGGAAAAATCGTCCCCCTTTCCGGTCGAGTAGCAGGAACGGAGTGGGAGAGCAGGTCAAGTTCGCTTCTCGAGGTATTAGAATATTTTTCCCCAAGTCAGTATCTCGGCGCCTAGTAGGGAGCGAGCCGGAAGGATTCTTTTCAGCCGTTTCCTCGCTGCTGATTTAAGCTGAGCGTCCTGGAGTGCCCGCGAGCGTCACCGATCATCGGGGAGAAGGTCTCGGTTTTCGGACCTTCGCTCCCGCTATTCCGCCGTCTCTAGTCAGTGAACCAGTGGGTCAGACAGACGCGCGCTCGGTGAGCTGTGCGTGTGGTGTCCAATCGACCGGGGTCTCGTATCCACTCGTTCAGAGCTCTGGCCATTCGCTTGATCTCGCCCCGTATCTGATCTTCGGTATTCTTTCTTCTGATACTCCCTGCTGGACATCATGGAAATCGGGGGGAGAAGGCACTCACTGAAATAAATATTCAGTCGTTCTCCGGTTGGATGTTCCGCTTCAGGCCGATCGTCAGTGATGTCATGACTACAATCAGGAACAGCAGAGCGCGGGAGACATCGCGAGCGAAGGATTCCGATGGATCGGTTGTCTCTCGCATCTTTCGCGTAGACTCGCGCTAGAGATTCTTTTGGAAATGGATAACTGAATCATCTTCGTGTCGTCTTTGAGAGGTCAGAGGATGGCGGAGACCGAGTGCGTTCTGCAACATCCCCCGACGCTCGTGAAAATCTCGGTAGTCCAGAGGAGCGAGAGATGGAGAGAGACGACGAGCTGGGGGTGGTCGGGAGGCAAGGATTTACAATCGCACATCAGCGTGGTAACAAACGGACCGGCGGCCCGAACACACATCTGATGTTTGCTCGAGAAGCAAGATGAACAATAAAGCAGGTTGAGAGGAACCGTCACGCGCGCAGATGCAGGCGAAGGAGGACTCTGTATCCCGAAGTGGCTGATATTGTCTCCTGGAACAGAAGGGGACATCACGACGAAGACGCCGTCGACGACGACGACGAGAGAGGCTGCTGGTCCTACTACCCCGAGCGTAACCATCGCCGCCGCCGCCGCCGCCGACACAGGGACTCTCGCAAAGGCGAGTTTGCCTAAGCGAGTCTCATCGGGTCTCTGCTCCCTGTTGTCTTGTATATTAAGAAGGAGAGGAGCCTGCGAAGCCACCGGCAATAAATGATGCCAATACCTAGGGCTTCCTCAAGAGGTCGCCGCATACGTGATATACTGGCGGAGGTGATGGAGCCTACCGGAGGTGATGGAACGTGGGGGCCATTCTCGGTTTTCGTAGGTGTGTAGCGATAGTTCGGGCTCCAATAAATGAAAATCCTCAAGTCACAGATCAGTCGACCGAGGGACATCTCCGGCTCTCGGTCTCTCCCAATCGATCTCGATCCCTCGTTCTCGATTGTAGCGGAATGCTCCGACTCCGAAGACTGGCGCCTGAGATGAAATTTTCGAAATCCTCGTTGTATGCGAGTGATCGAATCTTTCGATCTATTCCAACTATCTAGCAGACTGTCACATCTGCCCCTGACGCTTAGGTCTCGCTGCCCATGGTCGACTCGCTGTCGCGTAATGGAATGCACATCGAGACCGAGAAGCGCCGGCTATCTCGACGGGGGATTGTTGTTGTGATCTGTCCGTGATGTGAAGAAAAGGGCCGGAAGGGTGGCGAGAGCTCCGGGCCAAGATATGATTGTGGCTAGTCGTCCAGCCCTCACTGGTTTGACCTCGACAGCTCACCGACGGACGGACGGACCCATCGCCAAGGGGCTGTATGTGCTTGTTCAGGCTTGGCCACAAGCTTGATTATCCCGCGTCCGTTTTTCTCTTCTTCTAGTAGTTCCCCTTGTGGATAGCCTCAGCGTGTCCGCGGCTGCCGCAACCGACGTCGTTTGGATGCAGGCAGCTGTTGCGTCAACGTCAAAGATCCTTGGGAGGAGGAGGAGGAAAGATGGCTGCTGCGGTGGGAGCGGTGCACCATGTGCGCCAAACTGCTACTACTTCAACGAGCGACCTAGACCTCTCATTTCCTCACCGACTGAGCCACTTAGGGGCGCACTTCAAGCTCTGACCTTGACGACCGCCGAAACTTCTGGGTAGGGTCGAATTAACATGAATTAGCCGGATCGTTCTCGCCTAACTCATCTGGCGATACTTCGCCGAAATTTCGTCTCAAGATATCCGTCACCGATTTTCTTTACGCTTCCGCGCTCTCCCTTGCTCGAGTTTGAGCTCCGGTCTTTCGTCAGTATCGAATGATAATTGTCAGAATTAGGGCAGAGGACGAACAGCGTCAAATAGACATGCGGACGACGTTTCCCGCTCGGATATCCATTACCCTTGCCAAGCACTCAGACGAGAGAGAAAGGAGCCCGCAGCTCACCCGCATTCTCTCGCGCTCCATACGGTGGAGTGGCTCGCTGTGAGAAGTGGTAGCGCGAGGATTTCGTAAGAGCAAAACGCAGGAACGTTTCATTTCTTTTCGCTTCTGGAAATGCAAGTTTGCTGATTACGAACATCATTGGTAAGCGAACCTCTGTCGGAGTTCTCGACCGTCTCGTCCGGAAGAGAATCTAGGCGGTCGGATTCTTGTTATACGATCACTTTGGCTCCAAGATCTTCCCGAGGAACACACGAGAAGAATCCGAGGGCATATCTACCTGAGCAGCGAGTATTGTCGTTCCTCCGAAAGCTTATTTTGGCTCTGAAAACAAGAAGTTGGAACAAGAAGATGGAGTGTCGGATTTCGCCCGGCGTGCCTAAGTGTTCGACGGGCGGTGGAACCGGTGCGGCGGGATTGTGATATTACAAAACTTTCAGAGAAATCGAAGCGATAGCGCTCGCAATGCTCCGTCGAGGAGATTCAAAAGACGGGAGCAGAACACATCAGTTCCGCCCGGACGATAGTTCGTCGTCCTCTCTAATCGACGACCGGGCCCCGTGTTCCGACTATGCGCAGGTTTAGGTCAGTTTTCTTCCCGCTAAATCGCTGCTGCGATCCAAAGACCGCGAGGCGCGAGGAACTTTCGGAATTCTCTGGGATATGCTATACTTCCTATGTGACAGGAACGGCGACGGAAAGAAACAGCTCCGTGCGATTCCCGGACTCCAGCGCAATAGAGATTCAGGGACCGGGGACAATCCCTGAGAGTAATGTCAAAGTACCAAACTTCGAATTTAACGGTAGCTCCGGATTTTTCTCCCGAGTTTCTGCTACAGCGGAATTCGGTCCCCGGCAATAAAAACGCTCACTGGAGCGTTGCCGTTGACATTTCCGATCTCTGTGAACTGCTCCCCAGAGTCATCGAGATATGGAAGCCTTCGTGAAGCTTCCCCTCAGCAGTCGTTCCATTCGGTAACTTCTTGGGAAGCTCCTCCGAGAATTTCTTCCTGCTTTCCGAAGGACTCCGTCGGAGTTTCCTTCGGAGGCTCCTTTGGAGACTGCTTCGGAAAACTCGTTCGAAAAACTTCTTCGAGTCCGCAAACGAGACCCGGGTTCAGCCACGGATTCGCAGCATGCCGCAGGTACGCACGCCTACCCAGACGCAAACAAGACTCGAATACGCTCGAATCCTCGTCGTACGATCAAAGCAAAGACATGCAAATTCCTCGTGGCCTTTCGCAGGACTCTTATTGCATACGTTTTTGTTCCTGATTAATTTTTTACCCGACAGAACACGGATCGAGTTCTCGGGAAAGTACTCTCTCCCGCCTCCCTCTGAAAATCACTTTCAGCTCGTTCGTTTTCCGTGAGCCTGATGAGTCTCCGAGTTCAGCGGGCGATGCCGCATAATACTTACATCGCTCCGACTGCCTCCCGGAGGATGAGCGACTGAGAACGCAAGGCGATCAGAGTCGCCCCGATCCGACTTAATGTATGCTGTCTCGGACGTCCCGTCTCCCGACGTGTTGTTATCTATCTGCTGCAGCTGAGTTGTCATTGTCGACGTCATTCGGAGGATCTTCCAGCCGGAGATTAGTCAGACTGGCAGCTGCGAACGCTGTTCACGATAAAGACAAGTCTGATGGGTGGCGAGAGACCGCCCGCCCGCCCGTCCGTCCGCTCATCTGACCGTCGGAGATGATTGCTCTGCGATTAGTTGTGTGTTAAGAAGTTTCAGCCGCCAACTCGGTCGAACACCCGGCACTCCAGCTGCGTACGAGCAATCGTTTCGTGGACGTCGGACTCCGGGCGAGGATAGTGACGGCGAGCTTGTACATACCTACGCACTCGAACAAAGGCACCGTAAAGGATGCCCAGATCTGAGCGCGTGACCACCGCAAGCCATGCGCGAGCGACAAGAAGCTTCTTGCAGCCGTCGTCATTAGGTATGTCGTGGTGGATTAAAGATTTCCACGATGCTTTTCGATGGATGGCGGCCGTGTGATCGATCAACGCGAAAAATATTGCACGCGCGTCAACGTCGCTCGCAAGCGGAAGCATCACCGAATTGCGCGCATAGTCAGCAGTACCCGACGAAAAGAACTCGATGCATTGCTGGGGCTCGCTCGCGAAGAAGAGATCGAGGGGAACACGAGGGCGAGCCCCGCCAGTGGAGCTCAAAGTGCGACACAAAACTTTCCTCGTTTGAATATGCAGTCCACGACCTACCGCCGAATACTTTTTCGTTCCTCTCTCGACAGTGCTATCTCGCTCGCTTTCTTGCCCTCGCCTACGACAGCAGCCCGCGGGCGAAGAGAGCGCGATGCACAGTTTATCTCAAATTCAGGTCTGAGCTGAGCTCGAAGTTCGTTTCTTGGGGGCTCGCGCTCGCGGCAAATCATTGTGATCGATTCGATAGTGGGGATCTCGTCAGCATAAAATCTGACGGGCTCCTAAACGCGTTCGAAAATAGGTAGACGAATTCATTCGATGGTCCACGAACGATCTGGACAGAGAATCCTTTTCGGTCCTCGGCTCATTGACTCGCATGCGAGGGCGAGCCATTGGTGGTCGACTCCAGTCGACCTATATCAGGATCTCGGAAGGAGCTGTACGGTGATGCTTGTTTGAATAAGATCTTCGAAAATCTGGAGAATCACCGAGCGATGCCCTTTCAATGGGCTCGGCTTCTTCACTTTCCGCTCGTTATAGAGCGGAAATCGAAGATGGAGCGCACTGGAAACTTTGACGCTACGGAGCCTTCGATCGTCTGCCAGCAGACTCTCCGTGCACGACAACAAGCGGAATGGAGCTCCGGCTCGAGAATCCTTACCGTCATCACGCAAATAGGATCGGATATTCCACCCTGAGGCAGGGGAAAATCTCGGGGAGATGTCCAAGGACTCCGAGCAGACATTTCGAGAATCCAGGTAGACTTATTGTAACATCCGATTGAACTCAAGGCGAGCGAAGTAACTGCATCGAAGTGCTCGAGGATCATTCGCAAGCTGGATCAATCAGCTCGTCATTCACTTTGATAGGATGCCCGGTTGACTGATTGAATGGATCGGTTTTATTCACCAAGTCACGTCTGCGTCGTATTATGATGATTGTTCGACGGACCGATTGAGTCATCATTTGTCAGGGCACTCCCCCGGTCGTCCTTGGAACACAGAGAAACAGATGATGCACTCTGCTCGTGAACGGCTGTGTGCACCGAGTCCACCTTGATTATTATCGTTCTGGACCCTCGGTTTCAATGAGGCGATGTGTTCGAATCGTCTCTTCCGAATAGATCTCATCCGCCGACGTCGGATACAGGAAAGCAGGAGCACCATTCCAGCAGGATGGCTCCAGAACGCCCTCTTCGGGTTAGTTCTTGGGAAAATATGAAGCGTGCTGACGAATCAAAGGATGCACTGGGACAAGATTAAGGCGTTAATTAAATCGCAACTCGACGACGCTTCAAGGAGCCACTTTTCGTCGCGTATCTCGGCGCACTCACCATCGCTCGTTGGAGATTTACCTAATCCCGAAAAGTCGATTAAGCATTGCGCGCTTGCCTCACGGCCAAGCATCCGCCGTGACGGTGGAAGCCCTTCCATCTCTTCGAAGCTTCGGGCTCCTGGCGCCTTTGTCGTCCATTCAATACAGCTGTTGATCCTCGTCTCTCTCTTTTCGGAATCGAAACCGGCGGCAGACGCTCAGCTGGGGGCCGCCGAGCACCGTGAATGAACGGGCTGCCTGTAGGTGGTACCGCCAGACTGCATTCTGATGCGCAAAGGTGTCGTCGGGGAGTAGGGGACGGTCGGGCGTCCGGAAAATTATCTCCCCTTGGAATCTAGTTGTCATTGCGCTGCGATTCGGTGAGACGGATTTGTCCGCCGCGGTATGTGGCATGTGTGCGCGAGGGATATCGTCGAATCCATGACAGGGTAAGTCCGAAGCGCGTTACGAATCGACTCGTTCATCAGCCTGTCTGATAAGTCGCGATCGGCTGTCATCAAATAAATCGGACTTGTTGTCGACTGTCGTCGCTCATAGTCGACCGGAAGGATTCCGATCACGGCTCGGAGCTGCTACCGCGTGAAGAATTCGAGCTAGATATGACATCGAGCCTCGCTCGAAAAAAGAAAACGAGTTGGGCTGCCGACATGGGTTTATTCTTCGTCGTCGAAGTCGACATCATAGCGAGTTCGTCGTCGCCTTTCGCCGTCTTCGTTTTTACGTCTGTGTTATCCTCATGTGCAACGTCCGTTGAAAGAAGAAAACACGCAAGACGTTCGGTTTCGGCGGCTCCTGCGTCCGGAACGACAGGGGCAGTTCGGGCGGGAGCGTTCTCTTGCCTTTGATATCTCCGCTTCAATCTGCCTTCTCAGGAGACGCGATGTACATACATACATATAAAGACGCTCATACGACGAGGAGCTCCGACGTGGCAGCAACTCTCTCTCCGTTCTCCATGTCGTTTCCGGGAGCTTCCTCAAGTCGTCCGCTACTCCCAGTGTACGTCGAGAGCGCTGACGGCAGCAGCGGCTGTGGCGGTTTTTAAGTCGAGCCCACAACTCCTCCTCTCCATAGCCGTTCGTTAGCTCAGCCAGTATTGGATCTACATACCGAATGAAAGCGAACGGATCCGTAGCGTTATCATTTCCTTTCTCCGTATCTTCTCCGTTCAAATCGAATAGAATATGTATGGGAGGGATATTCGGCGAATCGTTATCGAGCTCTTCGTGTTTGCGCTCTTGGCTCGGTCGTCGGGTTTCTCGTTGAACGAGTGCAGTTGGCGAGCTAAGACGTATCGATTTCGACATTGTTTCACTTATGTCTCAGGTTTTTCTGACTGCTTTCCAACATCGGCTGAGTGATCATATTTCTCCCGATGCTTCCGAGTCTATGACGAGTCTTCAGCCAGCAGTTTCCATACGCGAGACCCCACAAGGGTAGATTCCGAGAGCTTCGTCGGGACTGAATCAGGAAAGCTAATGAGAGGGGCAAAAATACGGCTGTCACGATGTCTACGCAGCGAGTCAGCCGATCGTCTGCATTGACAAGACCACCGATCGATGGTCCGTCCTGCCGTCCGCCCGTCCGCATGACTGACTGACTGACCAGTGGATGACACGTCAGGGGAGTGGCGGCCGCCCAGCATCCGAGCCCGAGAGCGAATGAGCCTCCGTGGGAGGCTCTGAAGCGAGGTCTTAATGCATCGCAAAAGGCATCGTTTCATTTGTCTCAGTGGGTTCGCACCATCTGTGCTCCTCTTGGCAGCCAACACCGCCTCGACGACTTCCCTCTCGTAGTTTTCTTTGTTCGTGCTGCGATCTCGTTGAATCCATTTCGCTCCTCGTCTCTCTTCCTCCCATCCGCCTCGAAATCGCTCCATTTGATGAGAGCTATTGGCTGCCAACTCCACGTCGACCGGTTGTCCTAGGCTCCGTTCCTCCTGAGCCCCAGCTCTGAGTTATTGCCCCGTGCGACGCCTTCGGTCTCAGTCGTGATCGGTTCCTCACATTTTTGCCGTCTCCGCCGTCTTTTCCCCTTCTCTCCGAGGCCCAGTTTTCCTGTCGCGGCTGCTTAAATGAGACTCTTTCTATCAGAAATTTTTCTTCATCATCCCCGTCGGACAGCTCGGCCTTCAGGAAACTCCGACTCTCCCCCTGCAGGGAGCTCGGGATCAGCGTTTCCATTGACCCAGTGCAGAACTTCAGCCTCGCTTGATCTGACCGTTCTTTTGAGCTCTCCAGCGTTCGCTGCCGAGTGAGAGGGGCGCGGATCTCGGGAGGGGGAGAGAAGAAGATCGATTCGTGTGTCTCAGTTATTCCCTTGGCCTTTTCTCGAACTTCGCGTGAACTCCCAAATCCTCCGACCACGAGGTTCTCGTCCCTCTCAAGGATCGTTCGCGGAATTGTCCCATCCTCCACACCTCCAATAGCTAAGTGCTTGAAATCATGCAGCCTTTTCCTATCTTCGGAACGCTCTTCCCCACACCCGTATAGAACCTAATACAGACTAGAGAGAGCTCCCAGTTCTCTGTTTCGTTCCTCGTCGTTCCTCGCTGACTTCCCAACGAAGCTTATTGGACCATGCAATCGCCGTATTTCATCGATGTGCTGACTTTCCCCATAGAATAGCCCAGGATCGGTCAGTGGCGGCGCCAGCGGGAAGCTTTGTAAGCTATAGCTTCCCAAGCCTCTGAAGTCGGGAAGCTTAGCTTCCTAAAAATTTTCCGATCATATGTTCCATCGGTTTCGGAGCATTCAGACTGCTGCTGTCGATCATGCTGGGTTGAATTTCTCGAGGTCACTAGAAAGACTTGATCGCGCACATGCGCTTGGACGCACTACACGCACGCAACTTCAAAACGGGGGTTTCCTCTTTCATGATTGGTGATACCCCAGCTGATACCCGTCTTAGCCCCCCCCCTGCGTACGCCCCTGTATATAATATACAAAGATATGTATCATTGTATGCATCTATGCAACACTAATACTCGCCTTATAGAGTAAATCTTTGTGTCTCCGAGCGCGCTGACTTCCTTGTTGGGGGAAGCTGTATCCAAGAAAAATTCATGCTTCCCAAAAAAAAATGGCTGGCGCCGCCACTGGGATCGGTGGATATGAGGAGGGGATCTCCTCTCTGCGTGAAGTTTGTGGGTAACAGAGAAGATCCCTTGTACACCCGCAAAACTATAGAGCAAATCTTTCCCTGGATTTCTCGCTTCCTCGAATTCTATGATAGCCTCCTTCATATTCCCGAAGGTCACACTCGTTTTCATTCGCTAAGTCTCGAATTCTCCAGAAAGCAGCGCTTCTCACTCATCTCGAAATACTTGACAGAGTCGGCATGGCACCACCACCGGCTCGTTAATTCACATTTTAAAGCTAATTCGCGTCAGCAAGGGACAAGTGCATAGAGATTTGTCTTCATTTGTTTCACCGGACGTCTCTCCCTGGGAGAGAAGTCGTAACGCGCTCCGCAAGTTATTCCCTCTCGTTATCCTGAGGCAACGCGCGTCTGTACTCACAAAGGCCGTTGCGACCGAGGGACGAATGTAAATGAAGACATATCTGTTTCTGCAGCGACAGGTCGGCGGATCTCTGCTGCTCAATCAATTCTGCGCTCCTTCCGAATTCACCTTACGACATCGACACATCGGACGGGATACCGGAGCTTCCCGACCCTGACTCGTTCCGTGAACCCATTCGTTTCGCGCGCCGTGCCTCCGGGCTCCATTCCGTCAGCTGAGGGAAGTCACACATCAAAACGCCAAAGTCTCAAAGCTTACACGGGATTCCGTTTCTCTGGAAACTCGAGCAATGCAATGGGGCTTGATGATTGGGCTGCAGCTTGGAGAAACGTTGTACCATTCGGGACACGTTTCCTGCATTTCCATCAGAGTTTTCCTTATCTCCGATCGCGACTCATGCCGGGGTCGCGGCGCTGCAGCTGTAATAATTGGACTGGAAGCGAGCCTCGCTACCAGCCTGCGCATCGGCCGACCGGCCAACAAGCGAGCGAACAAACGCGGAAAGTTACCGTCCGGGCTGCCGTCAGGGGAGCACGTTGAAGCTTCGACATTTTTCCGATGATTCTCGGATTTCCCCGAATAGCTACAGAGATTATCGATGAATGTCTCGGACCTATCACCGTCACAGGAGCTCGGCTGGCTGGCTGGCTGGCTGCCTTCCTGCCGGGCTCTTCCAGCCGTTAAACGCAAACGACCGAGTCTTCGGGCGCTATCTTCATGCAACAGAGAACTCGAACGTGCAAAAAATCTCAGACGAAACTCCTACAAGACCGGGGATTGTGATCGGTTCCAATGTGGATACCGAGCCCTCAACCCGACGGCGTTGAACTAGCGTTATCTGCGACACAATGTTTTGCGTCCATCTTGTTAGAATGGGTATGGAAACCTCCTGATCCTACGGCAGAGCTCCGTTCGGACGAGCGTCGCTCGCCGATAGAGGCGGATGTCAAAAAGCTTGACAACACGAGGGAAATCACCACGAACTTTGTTCGAATCCTCAAAATTACTCGCTCGCCGCAATCGACGACGAGAGTGCTCGGATGGAGGAACGAGGATTAGTGAACTAGGGCTCCATCCTCCGCTCATGAAGAATGAGGCTCGCTCGCGGGATGCTCCGAGCTTCCAAATCTCGCAGAGCCTATGTAGATTGCCAAGGACGGGCTTCGAATTCCGCGAAAGTTCGGAGTGGAAGTTTAAGGGTTTTGAATCCGTTATATCCTCAGCCGTCATCGTCGTCGTCTCCGCCCGTCCGTCCGCCTCGAGACCCGACATCGTTTCTGAAGTATAGACCGAGAAAAGTGGAGTTTTGAGTTTGCTCGCCCGAGGCAAGGGTTTGCACTCTGTCTGTCGTCTAGCTCTTGGGCTGGCTCTCAATTATCGTCTCGGAAACGCTTGGAATTGACAGTCATGACCTGACCTCACCCGTCTCATCTCCGAGGGACGGATGGCACTCTAGGCGGATAGTTACGCCATGTGTTATTTCTTCTCTCTCTATCTGTCTCACTTTTCCGTTCCCGCTCCTCTCGCAAGCTCCGAAGGCGACGACAGCAACGATGATGATGACGGCGACGCGTCGTCGATGCCGCCGGCACCGGCTACGGCGAGTCTGGAAAAAGCAAGCAAGCAACAGGCCTGGTATCAGAACATGGCGGACGAGAGCAAGCTGGGAGATGCATTTTTTCCTTGCCGTTTTTCCAACGGATTCGGCCCCTGGAGACGAACGTACAGCTGGTCGGCCCTCCGACTACCCTCGGAGTGAGACCATTTGCTCCAGTATGCGACAAAACTCTCGTTCACGTACAAGCGTGCCGGAAAAGGAAATACATACGTAGTTGGTCATCAATGGATGCTGGAATAGACGCTGCCAACAATTCTCTCCTCGTGCATTATGTTGGAATGGCTGTGAAGGAATACGGGTCGCCCCCCTTCGCACGCCTTCACAAAGCCCATGATCGAAGGCGCAGAGAAGCCCGGAGTTGGGAATTCGAGGGAGCGTGTCTGCTATGCCGGATCCTTCGTTCGACTTGGAATTGTGCGTCGGATTCCGTTCCCGGCGTTTTCCCTCACGTCGAGCCGCCCTCCCCCAAACTTTTGCCCTCGTTTTGATCGATGGCTTCATTACAGCGGCGGACGGCTAGCGTCAACAGCGCTCGAGGAGATAGATGTTGTGCCTGCTCTGCAGTCTCCGAATCAAGAACAGCTCGACGAACTTGAGTCGAACGAGTCTCCCGAGGGGTGCTGAGCGAGTGAGTGTTGGCGTGAGTGGGCCTGCCCGCCTGCCTGCCAACTAACCGACCGACCGCCAGCCAGCCAACAAGCCTAGCAACTGAGCAAGCGACCGATCGACCGTTTCTTCGTCCAAGCAACGCCGAGCGAGCTGGTGGACGAGCGGTGAGCGAGAGTCCGAATTCAATCTGGATCTATCCCCTTCGGAGAGCCGCGACTCGGACTCGCCTTCTCATGGGCGTAAACCAAAACCTTCTTCGCTCTATAGCCTGCTTGCCACTATTGCCTGTTTGCTCGCTGCTCGGGTCGCCTAGTGTTCGCACGGCTCCACGTAGAAGAGGACATTCTTTACAAAAAACATTGCAATAGCCCTTCAGGCTGGCTAGGGAACTGCCTCCTGCAAATGGCTGTGCCGCCCTTACTCGATGTATTGTTCTGTTGGACATTGTGTCACCCTTGCCGAAGGCGAGCCCGGCCTGCTTTCCACTCGAACCGGCCGCGCACCCGAACATTCCATCCGATGGCAAAGGCCGCGGAAAGGTTGCTGCAACGTCCGGAATTCACGCCCGCGATCGTCCTCTTCGGCTACACAAGGACTCCAGGGCGGACAGCGGTTCCGGATGAAGAACGTCCGTCGCTCGTCGAGAATTTTCGTCCATGCAGAAAACGAAGCTCGCTTCCGTGCGTGGCGAGGCCGAAGTTACCGTCTGGAGGCGGACTCGCCGTCGGGGCCGCTCCTCAATCAATGCTTTCCTCTTCGGTTCAAACCCCGGTCGCCGACGAGGTTACGATTCCGACGGGGAAGCCCACGCGTCGATAATTAGAAAGGCTTGAGCGTGCAGAGAATTATGGAACGACTCACTGACTGACTGAATGAGTGTCGGTCGAGAGCTCTCACCGGATCGGAGCGGAACGGAGTGCTTCACAAAGTCGTTGGTCGGTGATTACTCCGCACTTCCGTCGACTGCGAAGGCAACCGACGACGTGGTTCTCGCCGGCGGCAGCTCCTTTTCCTTCTTCGGCGTCCTCTCTTTCGATTAACCTGATCCCATGTGCGTGTGCCAATGTCTGCCGTGCGGAGGGTCTGTGTGTGTTGGGCCAGTGCTCGTGTGCGTGTTGCACTCGGTGATTACTCTCCGACCCGATCACTTCTGTTACGGCAGGAAATAGTCTCGAATAAGCCGGAAATTCAATCATTCATTGATCTTATCTGGATGCCCCCGGAACGGAGGAGCGGAGAAAAACCCCGACCGAACGATGACCATGGGGGAGAATGTTAGCGAAAACGGCAAAGAACGGCCGAGGGGAAGACAGCGGCAGATAATGAGCAGCCGTCGTTGCTGTGAGCGACCGAGGTTGCGGAGCTATTCCACGATAATCGTCGTCGCCGCTGAAAAGAAACAATGTTGTCGCGACGCCTGAAGGCCATTCCAGAACGGTACTTTGAGACGCCGCGCTGACTCGGGAGCGTTCCCACATAATGAGCAGCAGCCCGACAGAGGACGATGAATCGGCAGCAGCAACTCGGGACTTGCTGTTTCTTCAAGGAATCGTCGTACGCGGCTACCGCTGCCCTCATCGATCGCTACATGGGATGACCCACCGGGATGTCCGAGACTGGCAAACAGAACGTAAAATCGAGCGGGAGAATATTTCGCTCCAGGGAATGAGAAGGTCAGATCGCTTGGATTTTTCCCATCGATGACCGAGTAGAGCTCCCGCACAGAAACCCTCGCGAAATCTCGCAATCGGTCGGTGGATCACTCGCTCAACCTGCGAGGCGCTCTCTCATCCATTCATTCATTCATACGTTCATTCGGTCATGCTAATCTGTGCAGTGAGTTCCGGACGAAGAATGAGGATGAGTGCTTGAATACCGCGGTACAAAGGCCGGCCGCTCGCTCGCCATTCATCTGCAACGATGGAAAAACAATGGTCGAACAATGAGTCATAAAAGACGACGAGAGAGCACAATATCTGTGTAGGGAATTCCGTACCGGTATTCCGGGTACGCATTATTATTACCTATATGTATATATGAATATGCGATTTCTTGTGCAAGGAGCGCGTGTTCCCGATCGAAGCCTCACCTGGACCAACAGCTCCTACCGAACGCCCTCCGCTCGTTAAACCGGGGACGCCGAACATGCGTTGCTCATATTCCCAGCCGTCGGTGTTTTCTCCGTGCCGAACGTGACAATCTCGTTCCGCTGAAAATCGCTCGATCCAATGTTGAGCCTTAGAGGCGAGATGATGATGATTTCGGCGAAGCCGGCCGCGTCCGGAGCTGATGATGGCATCGAGCGCCGTCGATAGAGTGTATATTAAAGAGGTAAGGGAAGCGCGCAAGTGTAACAGACGCAAGCTTTCTACGTTGGCAACACCTGCAGTCTCGTTCGTACGAGCCTGCAACACCATCAGCTGTAAGTCAATATAGCGGGGCAGCTTTATTGTTCTCTTTATTGGAAAGATTGCCTCGTAAAAGGCAACATTATAAGACGCATTAAAAAACTACCTCCGGCCCAACCCGACCGATCAGCCGGCTGGTCCGCTCGGATCACTCGGTCGCTTGCTCGCCTGGCTGGCTCGACGACTGGCGGGCGGCGGGTGAATCCGTTACGGCTACAAAGAACAAATACATCCCCCTGTGTGGGCGCGTTGGCCGCCGCCGAAGGGACGAGTGGCCTCAGCCGTTACGATTGTATCAGAGAGAGGTCGCTGCCCCGTCTGCAGCTACTCCGCATTGCCCCCGCATCTGGATGTCGTGTCGACGGCGACGGAAAACGCCCTAAACAAGACGCTTTCTGAAATCATCCGGATATCCTTGGCGAGCTCGATTTTTCCTCCCCTGATCGAGCTCTCAGCAGGCAAAACGGAAGGGGACGGGGGGGGGGGCACAACGAAGTACACTGGGGGCCAGCCTTCGATCCATCTCCCTCTCTCACGAAATACCCTCGTTTTGAAGGCATACCCTCTGGTGCGTCGCATGGCGAGCCGGTCGTAGTCGAAGCTAGGTCAAGCGGAGTGCACATGACGGAGCGTCGCATAGAAAGACGAGCGGAATGGCAGACTCACTTGACGAAGACAAATCAACAGGGTCCTTATTCGTGGGTCGGGCCCAACACGTTGTGCCGGGAGTCATAAATCTGGCGGTGACGCATTGCGCTCTAATAGGATCACCCGGGACGAGCGGGACATGCACGTCGCGGTTGTGTCTCCATGTCACGCGCAGGTATCGTTGACCGGGCTGTATTGCGTACGCTATTTGTGATCTGCGATCGGATCCGCTACTGTGTGCATCCGAGAGCCTCGGAGTCTGATATTATGAGTGAGAAGCGGGGAGAGGGGCGGGCGGAGGGAATTCCCCTTCGGGGAAAGCCCAGCTGGAGGACTCGACCGATCCCCAACCTTCACCACCGCCATCGCGACAAGCAAATGGAGTTTTGAAGCATTCGGAATGGAACCCTGAAGACCAGTAGCGAAGGCTGGAGCGGCGGCGGCGGCAACAACGACGGCACATCGAATGAATGGATATCTTGCCACTCTACATCGTGGCTGCCGGCTCCGCCGACAAAGTCGAGCGGCGACAGACCCATTGCCCTCTGCTTGTTCGCGGCCGATCTTTTGAGACGTGGGTGCCGAAGAAAAGGAGAACAGAAAAAGCTCCAGTGGAAGCTTTCTTTGATTTCCTGCCCGGTCGAGTTAAGTTTGCCAGCGAGCGGAAAAGGACGCGGGGGACTCGAGTGGGGGGACTGTTGGCGGGGGAGGGGAACGGGGGAGGGGAACGGGCAAGGAGAACAGGCACGCATGCAGACGAGTAGCGCTTGTCATGAGTGAAGCAGCAGCAGCGGTTGAAAACGTTCAAAGCAGGAAGACGGCAACGACGTCGACAGACTGGGAGACCAGACGACGCAGCGGCAGCTCTTTTTACAGAGACAACGATATAGAGAGATGGAGAGCGACACAAAGAGAGAAACGACGATGGCAACGGCAGAAGCGTGCTCTCTGGAGCCCAGCCAAGCTTTTGTTTAGTTGGGGGGAACGTTGGCAAGCCGCGGGAAAAAATGGCAAGGAAATAGAAGAAAGATTCTTTTGGTCGTTCGTAATTTGAAGAAGATGAGCGAAATGATTCACAACAGACACGCTCGTTCTTCCCTCGTCGTCTGCCCGCCCGTCCGTCCGCCCGCTTTCACAAAAAGACAAAGTCTCCCCCTACGTCATCTGGAGACTCCCTGCGTGACATCACCGGGAAAGGCACAAACTTAGAACGGGACCGGAGGAGTTATGAAAACGTTGTTGGAAGAAGACCACGGGAAAGGGGGAACAAATTAAATCAGGTCAAATATATTTCCATTCTCCGTCAGGTTCCTTATGCGGGGGATCCGAGGGAATGTCAGGACCCTGAACCTCGGAAGTCTAGAGCGTGTAGGCAAGCCACGGATCTTTGCTCCGGCAGTAGAATCGTACGAGAAGCCTCCCAGGTTCCCGTCGGGGGGGCGATACGGGATCGTAGGTCCGTCGCGCTCAATTGGAGCTGTCAGTTCCAGATAGCTTTTTCGATGGTCGAATCGCGATCAGTTGTGAGAGCCTAATCGTGGCGGCTCTGGCGGAAAAGTTCGAGTGCGAATCATTCAACATGAACTGAAAGATACTTTTGTCATATTTTTTGATCAGAGGAGAGATGAAGCATTTTCGAGATTCCTTCGAACGCCGCGGAACGTTCGGCTTGTCCTACCATGTTCCTCCCTGACTCGGATTCCGATTCAAGAAATATGTCGTGTGCTTATTCATGAATTCATGAGTTCTCGACGGAGCCGAAGCAGTCCCCCGGCTCCGAGGGCAAGGACTCCTCTCCTTTAATGAAGTCGACTTCATCTGCGACTGCATGTCTTCGGGCCGTGCAGCATACCTCCAAGTCTATTCATTGGGTCGAGTCGGGAGGAAAGAGATCGATTCACCGTAAGTACGACGCGCCTTGAATATTGATCGAGCGCCTGCGTCGCCATTCCCTGCCTCTGCAGCTAATCACGTGCCAATAATCCCACCGCGCAGGTATTGGAAAAGGAAGGAATGACGTAAAAGACCGCGTTTCTGTGGCACGCCACGCTCACGCCGATCGTCTCTGGGCCTGTCGAGATATGAGGGTACGTCGAATCGCAAATACCCTCGTCGGTATATATTCTTGAGACGTCCCGCGAAGATTCGGAATTCATGCTCGGCCCATCGGAAAGCCCCGTCGTCGTCAGAATCGTGAATCACAAGAGGGATTTCGGCGTCCGCTTGGTCGCTAGGCGAGGGAATTTCCTCCACACGCAGAAAAGCGGCTGGCCGACTGGGTACAGCGGAACGATAGGTAGCCGCCGGGTCGGCCAGACAGGAGGCAAGCAGTCGTCGGCAGAGAGGAAAGGCAAGCGAGGCGACGAGATAACAAGCGAGGAGGGAGACGTGCAGGTGCCGATATTGCTTAGGAGCCTTGAGTCTTGGGGCCTCGAGAGACGGGAAGCCTGTTGTCCGTTTGTTTGTTTATGCTCAACATACATACAAGCGTTTTTCGAGCTAGACTATATTCGGAGGGAACTAAAAACGATGCTGAATGTGTTCGTTCTCTCCTCGGATCCCGACGTCGCGCTGTAAATATTGTCGCTATCATAGCGTGTACCGATATGCCACCTCCGTCGTCTTCGATGCTGCAGTTGTCGGTATCGCGTCGTTCGATGCTGTCGACGATGTCGTTGTTTATGTTCTCCGAATGTGGAGGTGATGGAGACTTTCACTTCGTCACCGGAGAAAGCATGTCAGGAGATCCGTTGAGATCCGTCAAGCAGAGTGAGGTCGCTGGGGAATAGTTTGCGAATTCAGACGAAGTCAAGCGGACTTTGCTCTCTCTCTCTCTCTGATCCCTATTCCAGACTGATTCGCGAAGCTCTACAGGGCTGGTCTCGTTGTTTTTTAGTGGGGAGCTCTTCGCGCGCCGGACTCCTGCAAAGTTGAAGACGCGGGATTCAACGCATTCCGGGCGTCAGGTCAAGCTTCAGTTGATCTGACGGACATATACCTACTGTGGAATAAAACACTTGTTCGGGGTAGCTCAGACTGCCATAATATTGTCACCCGGTCTGCAATATCCGAAGGAGGATCGCTCGTTCGGTATGTTTGCCAGTCCGCCGGCCTCTTGCGTCTCTTGCGAACTAATGACCGACCGAAGGAGCGGACCAACCAAAGCGTGGATTTTTGGGAGGAGCAGTTTTTGCCCGCGTGATGCTCTCGAACAGCCTCTCGCGTCTTTGATGCTCTTTCCTTTGTTCTTCCCTAACGATCCCCTCACTGGACACCTGGCTGCATCACTCATTCCAAGAGAAGGAACTATCACACAAGACCAGAGGGAAAAACCGACGTCGAGCGATTCGACGGCAGGCAGACATCGTTCCGCGGTCGTTGTGTCGCGCATTTTTCGAACAGACCACTTACGAGGCTCGTTGTACGCGCCTGGATGGCATGGACTCTTCTGAAGTCGGCTAGTCTGCTGCAGGAATAATGTTCATAAGAATTATTCAACTAGAACGGAAGTATATTTCCATAAATCAAAGCATGGCGGAAGGGGGACGTGCGACTTTTAGGCCCATCTCCCAGCGCGATACCAACCACCACGACCGCAAGGAGGATCTCCGTCGACCGAAGATGACAGAAGCTGAACTTCCAACAGACGAACGGAAGCGACAAAGCTCCGAAGATCCCGTCGTTTTTCCAAAGTTGGAAAAAGCGATGAGAAGGCTTGTGAGCGACGGAGGGAGGGAATCGGCCGCAGAGGAGGAAGATGCCGCAAGAAGAATCGGTGCCGTTTTCGATGTTTCAGCTTGATTTTCGATGCAGAACCGAGGCCTTCTCGGGCTATTCCTCTTCCGTGCTCCCCTCGGTTTTCGATTCATTATCACACAGAGCTGATCCCAAG
This sequence comes from Galendromus occidentalis, assembly GCF_000255335.2. NCBI lineage: Eukaryota > Metazoa > Arthropoda > Arachnida > Mesostigmata > Phytoseiidae > Galendromus > Galendromus occidentalis. The sequence continues at coordinate 350,207 of NW_003805463.1, forward strand.
GTCGTTCTTGTTCTTTCGATCTCGTGTCCGTCAGTGGTATTTCTGTTGCTATTGTTGCTGCTTCTGGCGTCAGCGCTGCAGTTGTCGCGTCGCCGCCGTTGTTCCGCCTCCGAGGCCTACTATCTCAAGCGGAAGTCGCGAAGCATGACGGCGGGAGCTGAACGGAAATGGAGTACAGCGTCGTCGTGTCAAGTTTAAATAGTCTGCCATTGGGGCGTAAGCAAGCCACCGAATGGCTTTCCTAAGGAACGAATGAGGCGGCGGAAGCTCCGTCGTTCTGAATCATGACGTGACGCCAGACGACTGGAAAGTCGAGCGGGCTTCGGCGCGGCTTCGGCGTACGGCAACGACATCTCGAAGCGGCGTCGATAGTCGTCCGGAGAGTCTTCCCTGAAGCCATTTATGCCGAACTCGACTCTGGGAGTTCCTTCTCGATGTTTTCCTCGGGACCGCCGTTATATAGTACATACGAAGCGGAGGCCCTCACTTACTGAGCTGCCTGACTTCCCTCGCTTACCTGCGTTCTCCTGCCGATCGACAAATCAGCAAGTCACTCATTGAAGGGTCGCAGCACAGTTCGTTGGGGGTCGATTTACATAAAATTCGAGTTTGGAGAAATTGGACACGAACACCCGAAGATGGGCTTAAGGAAGATCTTCGCTCGGAGTCGGTCGCCTTTCCGAGTATGAGTTAGCGATTTTTCCCCCGGTCTACTTGCTTGCTTATTCGCTCACACTCTTCTCGCCCTATCGGCGGATGGCAGCTCATCAATCCCAGAATAGGAACGGAACCGAGTCGGAAGTTTCGATCAAGAGTTCCGAGCTATCATCATCCAAGTGTTTCCGGAGACGAGAGAGTTCCTTTGTTCAATGGAGCTCGCTCTCGCTCTTTTCTCAGACTCTGCCCGAGAAATCCTACCGGTGGGAAGAAGGTGCGCTCAGTAGCAGCTCATTACAAGGAACCTCGGAGAGTGGTGACAGCGCACGGAGAAGACACCATCCCGAGCAGTCCGTGACATTGGAGACTCTGGTCGAAGAATCGAAGCGCGGGTCCACCTTGGCCGATCGTTGAGCATCAGGGAGTTCCTGTGTGCTACCGTCAGAGGCAAAATACGTGTCCCTTAGGTCAATGTGTACAATTCTCGAGGCTGTTTCCACACGACGTTCTGTAAGTGCGCGAATCGTATCTTCACCGATAATGCTCGCGATTCACGCGGCGGTGATCGCACAGAACAGAGGAAAACCTATCTGTGGGATGCGATGACGTGATATGCTGATTGTTGATGAAGTGTCACGGGGAGGGTGGCATGGGGAGAGCATGAAGGGGAGAGCATGAAGGGGAGAGCATGAAGGGGAGGGCATGACGAGAGTAATAAGGGCGATACGGTCTCTTAGTCGGATCAAGTTCAAGATCAACTCGTTGGAAGCCTTCCACGAGATTCAAGGAGATCTCGGGGCGAGAACGCGGCCGCCCGAGTAAAGGCGTGTGCGCGCGCTTTCATATCCAGCGCAATTTACGTACCGTATGAATAAAGAGCGTCTGTAGACAACGCTTTTGAAAGGCCGCTCAGAATTAACGATGCGAGCCTCGACGACAAACTAAGCCTTTCGGACTGCCATTATCCTTATCTAGACCGAAATGTTTCGTGTTCATAGCATGCTTGTTGTTGCGTTGGTGGTGTTGTTGGTGGGAGTAGTCGTAGCTGTTGGCTGCTTTTGCGGTGTTGGCCGGCGACGTAGCCGGGGCGTTGGCGATAGCATCGAGTTTGTTGATTATTAGCGAGATTGTTCATTTTTCGAGGTACCGGGAAAACGCGCCTCGATGCCCCGACCGTTGCCTGTCACAATACAGGCGACTGCCATCGAGTAGAACTGATCCATATCCGTGGAAATCCGATAATTCGGCGCTCGAAGGAAAATCGGGCCAGATCTCATCTCCGCGAAAATTCTCGCGGGGAAGGGAGTATCATATTAGTGCCGCGGAAATGAGACCGGAATATGGTGCAAGATATTGGAATCTGAAGGTCGAGCGAGATATGCGACAATGCCGAGTCAGGCAGCCGGAGGACAGTTCCACAAACGTCGAAATACGAAACGTCGATTACGGGCAGAAGAGAATCCCAACTCGCAGAATGGCCCAGAGAGGCATGTCGATCACGGATCCGACGCGAGAGGGGTCTTTTCTTTGCCGGCTCTATCTGTCGATAGGATTATCGCCCAGATAGGAACGAGGTGGTGCTGGAGCCGCGATGTCCGCTCCTATTTGCTCCTTCGTTCTCCTGATAAGCGTTTCTTCTCGGTCGTCCATTCTTCCTCGTCGTTCCTCTCCTCCGAAAATTGCCCGTCCCACCCGCGAGCAGAGCCGCTCCGGTCTTCTCGCTTGCCATAAACCTCTAACGAGTAAGCGTGATAAGATTCTTCAACGTTTGCCAAGTATTATCACCTCTACTCCCTGTCCGAGTACTTGAGGGATGTCGGAGCTGCTATCATCTTGAGTTCGGTGACTGGAATCATTCGGGTGCTCGCAGATCTTGTCTTCCCAGTCGGATGGAGATGCCTCAATTTCATCCATGGATTTCCCCGCAATCCGCAAGCTCGGCGCGTGAGGCCGGTGATATTTTTCGGTAATGTTGCGATTAGTGATCGACGGAAAGACAGATCGAGACCTGAACGAGAGCCTGACCTCGGGCGAAAAAAATCATCCATAAAAAGCTCGATATCCTACGGAGCCTTGGGAGCCCTTCGTTTATTTCTGCGTCTCGGCGAGGATCGTCGCAATGCCTCCCCTCCGTGCCATGTCGATGGACTGACCGAGTCGGGAATCTTTTCGCATCGAGCTGTCACCTCATTCGTGCATTCAGACGACGCGTCACCTGTCCGCGTTCCTCTCTCACTCCGACATTTCACAAACAATCTGGAACTGCCCGCCTCAAGGAATAGGTTGCCGAGCCCGCGGTCCCCCTCCTCGATCCGAGCTCCGGCTGTCATCCCAGAACACCAAAACCCTGTCTCTAGGCTGGGATCATATGCCAGTCATTATTCATGAATGACGGAGCTCATATCCAAATGATCGATGTAAGCTCGGAATTGTTTCAAGTCAACCGCAGTCGAAATTCCGCGCCGACGCTGAACACTCGTGTCGGCCGCGGGAAAACGCTGCGAGCTCGTACGTGCCACGTCGAGAAACGCCGAAACTCCACCACAAAGGAACAGAGTTTATGCAAATGGCAAATCATCACTCATAGCCATATACAGAAGAGGACGTGGGCTTCCCCAAGCTTCTCGCTGAAAGTCCCACCGCGTCGTTCCGACGGTTGCCCCACATGCATGCCGAGCATCAGGCCAGGGTGCGTCTTTAGTTTTTTTACGACGAACTTGATGAAAAACTCTGCCTTCACTTCGTTGAACATTTCGTACCTCTGAGCTCACGGCACGTCTGCCACGGTCGGCATGGAGAAACCCTGTCAACGGTCGTCATCGCCAGCGGAGACCGTAGGAGGAGATGCGAAAAGCCGAGATCGGTGCAGAAGGAATGGCCGATAGTGAATTGTGCAGGAGGAAGAGAGGTGTCGCTTGCATAGACGGAAACGAAACCCCCTGGTGAGCACCGGTAGCCTTTGGAACTCCGGGCGACAATCTGGAATGAAGTAAATCGATATTTGCCGCCCAGATATGCGGATCTTTGCGGATAGCTCCCGACCCAGACTCTGTCTTCGAGGGAGTGGAGGCGCAAGTCTTCGAGGCTTCGCCAAAGCAGATCCCGGCGTGCGCATGGATGAACATATATACGTGGCGCCGAATACGGGAAAGGTCGCTACATGCGGATACGAGACGGGTTTTCCGTTTTCCACTTCCACGAAAAATCCAAGCAGCGCGGGGATGACCACGCAAGGAGTGTTTCTGAGTGAGCCGACGAGCTTTCTCTCGATCAGTGAAAATGGCATCTCATCTCGTCTTCAGGATGGTTCCGCATCGGAAATTCGGCTCTTCGCGAGGGATCAGTGTGATTGGCTCTTGGATTCTGGAAAGCTCAGCAGTTCGCAGAAAGATCCGAGCGAGCGATTTGCATAGCGCGAAGACTGTACTTTGAAGAGCGCAAGAACGAGTTCTGCGTTTCCTCGCAGAGAGATTGTGCACACGGATCACGAATCGTTCAGGCAAGGTCTACCAGCATCGTGAGCGTCGGAGTTGGCCGGAGAGGCGACTGCGGAGGAAACTCGTTTTACCTCGAAGGAACGAAGTCGTTCTTGCGAGATTTCAGTCCACGGCTACCGAAGTAGGTCGGCTCATAGTTGGCGAGCGCTGCGAATGCGGAATCAGGGAGGGAGCCGTGAACTCATTTCTCGCGAACTGCGAATAGGTCGCATTCAAGGCTCAATGACGGAAAACACGCAATTCAGTCTATCCAAGCCCAAATCCACGCGACCCAGGAACCAAAAAGCCCTCTGGCAACAGCGGCCACGAGAAGATTGTCGACGCGGGACTCCAATCATTAACGAAAGGTGTTCACGCATTCTTCGGGAGCAGTGGTAATTACGAGCTCGAGAGAGGAACGGCTTTCAAAACTAACTCATTAATATCATCTCCGACGGTCTCGTCTCGACCCGCTCCGCTCAACATCCAGGTACTCCCATAGAGAGAGGAACAACAGCAGCAGCAGCAGACTCCCGCAAGCGGGGCAGGGAGCGTTGTGCGAAAGAGTTCTGCCTGTATGGGTGAACGCGACGATGAACAGATTCCTGATCGAATTCAGACTCCGTGATGAGCTCCCTGGACCAAGCGATGGATTCGTTCAGGCGGGGCTATTCAGCGATGGGCATTCGAACGATTATCTCGAACAGCACCCCATTCGCCGCTCTGAAATGCGCGTAACGGCTCGAAAAACGCTCGGGAGACGTCACTTCGATGCCCAAGATGGCGCGAATGGTGATGCCACTTCCGGAAACAAATAAAAATCTTCGGTGCTGCCGTATTCCCCTACGCAAAACGGCATCCCGCGCTGCGCGCCATGCCCTACATACAAAACTATCGTGGAAATGCCTCTGTCGATGTTCATACGATGTCCCGATGCTCGGCATTTTCGACGGGTTTCTACTCTTCTCCTCCGAGGACTCGAACACTTGTTTTTGGAGTTCGCAGCCCGCGAGAATAAATCGAACATCCGCTCCTAATTCGCCTGTTCGCTGAGACGAGCATGAGACAGCGCCTCCAGCAAATAGACAGCCTCTCCGATACGAACTCCGTGCTAAGCAGTTCTCGCGGTTTTTCCCGCGCCGTTTGTCGCTCTCTTCGGCGAGAATTTATTGACAGTTGCTTCTATCAGACTGCTTCTCAGAGACGAGAGCACCAGATTAATCGATTGAGCGGAGAATATCATCGGCCCTCACATGCATCCGTACAGCGCATACACACGGCTAGTGGATCGAGGTCTGGGTCTCCTACTAGCGTTCCTCTAGTCCCGCCGGTTCCATACCCTCGATCGCGAAGGACATTCCCCAGGAAAGTTCTGACCTTGTTCTTCCGGCACCCCGAATTCAGCTTGATTTATGCGTCGATTCCCACGCGAACGACATCATGCAGGGTGGCAGTCAAGCGTCACGGGTTAGCCCGAAAGAGCTTCTTCTGTCGTTTCTGTTGAGGGTGCCCTGAATCGCTCCCGCAGTCCAAGCTGACTCAATCGGGCGAGCGATCTCCGCTCCTCGCTGATTCTGCTCCGTTGGTCGGTGGTTCAGCGCACAAGTTTCGCGGGGGTTCCAATGGCGAAACGACTCAACTGTAAATACCAGAGAACAACGGGAAGAGACGTATTTGTTTCTCTCTCGCTGTCTTCCTCGGTCTCTCTCAGCAAAGCATCATCTCGGTGCGTCCGGTTGCGTCGAGTCGACTTCCGGTCAGATGCCCAGGATCTCGAGGGCCAGTTCCGCAGTATCTGCACTCATTCCCGGACTTATCTCGGGTGCGCGTCTCTCTAGATCCGCGGAAAGCCGAGGTCTCGGTGCGCTTTACGGGCCTTCCTTCCAATTCCAGCGGAAAGCTACCTCAGGGGGGGCAACGAGCTCAAGAAGCGAGTATTGTCACTGCGATACGGGAAGCGGGAGCAAAGAGCGGCGTCCCACTCGAGGTTTGCGCTCACGGCTCGCAGGCAAGTGATGGCAATGAGACCGAGGAACAGAGAAGAAATAAATCTGCGGATCACAAAACTCCTCCGGAGAGCTCTCGCGACCCTTTTCCGCAGCATAAAAAAGTTCCCTTACGCACAGAGCGGGAAGACTTCGCTCCACTCCGGAGCATCGCCGACGCGAGAGGGACATTTTCGGAAGATGGCGAAAGACTTCGGTTTCCCCCGGCCCAAGCCGAGTTACGGAGACTCGAACCCCGTGCGAAACGTTTCATTGACGATGAAATGAAAATAAACTATACGTCAGGTGGCGTAGCTGTTTCCGCAGCTGTCCAAGGTGTTAGCTCCGCATGAGCCGCTCACCAGCTGGCAAGCGAGTCGTTGTCATGCTGTCATGGTGCTCGACGACGACGACATCCATCGCAGTGCTCGTCGACGGCTTCAAGCCCGGCTTGATTCTAGCAAAACAACCGCGGGGCATCCTTACCGCTCTCATTCAATTAGGCATCGAAAACACCAACCCGGCCTCCGAGATCTTGCTGGTCGCCTTGAATCGCATTCCGAAATTACAGTCAAAACACGAGCTCTCGCTGCGGATGTGCGCCTCGTAAGACGAATTTGAGAAGCTCGTACCCTACTCAGCGAAATTAAACCTACTAATGGTATTTCCAACAAGACGAATAGAACGAATGTCCGACATTACCGCTCTTGGAATAGGCGGTTCCCTCGTGAGTCGCTCCCGCGAAGTTGGCTCCGAATATTCCGAGACGGGGAGCCCCACGGGGAGATTTCGAGCACAGATGTCGTATGCGAAATTCCACCGATCCAGGCGGCAATCGGATACTGTGTCGCGCTAATTCCACCTCGAAAAATGCTCAATTCTTCGGAACAGCTGATCTGGTACGTTCGGACGTCTCAGCGCACTTCGGCTCGTCTCCCAAGCGTTATACGTACGTACACCAATAACTGGTACTAGCACATCTGCTGGGAATAGAATCGTCCGAAATGAAGATTCAATGAGACTCCCTGCGAAGAGCACTCGATCTTCCATCCAGCTTGTCGTCATGCCGCCGCTTAATCGAGTGACTGCTCTTGATTAATGATCATCGCCCAGGGCCCGGAGACTTATAGAAGACAAGACGGACGAGGGACGGTTTTCATGATTTTTTCTGCCGCCTTTGTTGTTCGCACGGACTTTCTGTAGAGTCGAGACCAGCGCGGAAGAGGCAGAAGCCTTCCGGGGACGTGCGAGGCGCTCGCGGAATCCTTGGCCAACCTTCCCGGTGAATCGATGCAGCTGTCGGCGACCGGCTTGGTGACCTCGGGAATCCCAGAGTCTCTCAGCGCTGTCTACGTGTGAAATGAGCTTGCTTTCAATATGTCATGATAATATCTAGCTATGTTCCCGGAACACGATCGAGCGGAAGTTTAGCTGTAGTTCATCGTTGATGGTCTGCCGGAATCGAATTGACAATAATATTCCCTCTGTCGACGTGTACGATATGTTCTCGATATCTCAGAACAAATGGACAGTTTCCCGTCGAGGGAGGAGCGTCAATTTCGGGCTATGCGGGCATGTATCCGCCGAGTGAGTCGAAGTGGCAACGGTAGTCTAATGGGTTATGTTGTTCCGACTTTTCAGGAGATCGCATCGATCCTCATCAGCTTCGAAAAGCACGAAACATGGCTAACGAAAGAAGTTCAAATTCGACCTCACAGCGGCTCGATGCTCCTCTACAGCCGAAAGCGCGTCCGGTATCGAAGAGATGGCTACTGCTGGAAGAAGCGGAAGGACGGGAAGACGACGCGCGAAGATCACATGAAGCTGAAGGTCCAAGGAACGGAGGTTGGTCTCACATTCCTCCTATTCAGGGTTAGATATCGCTAGTTTCTCAAGATTCGCCGTGATCGCGCCGGCGTATCATCCTACTCCGCTATCGAAAGTATTAGGCAATCGAACCGCCAGACGCGGTCGCCCCCGGCTCGGAGCCGAGGATATTTCGAGATTCTGTTCAAGTTTCTATCGGATGTTCGCGGTGGTGCAAAGTAGGAAAGCGACTCGAGATCGGATGGAGAGTGCTCTGGTGGGGATGAAAAACGAAGCAGCCTCGAAGAGTGATCTAATCCTTTTTAAAATGCAATATCGTCCGCTTCTGTGAAGAGCTAAGCTGAGACGGCGGCAGCAGCAGCAGCAGCTACAGCCGACTTGCTGGTTCGTTGGACGGCCGATTGGCTTGCTGTGCAAGTGAGTGAACGAACGAGCGAGCGGGCGAGCCGCTGCGAGGGTGTTTCGGTTTTTCTTCCCTTCCGAATAGTCTCTTCCGGCGGCTTCCCAATCTTTTGTGGCTCTCGCTCCTCCTCATTCCTTTATCTCGCCCCCTGCAAGCGCCGCCGCCGCCGCCACCATCGCCTCCACCATCGGCGCCGGAACTCTCTCGGAAAGGGAGCGAAACTCCCTCCTCATTCCTGACACATATACTCGCAGACACGTACGCGCGTCCGTACATACGTACGCACGCACGCACTCCCGCGAAATGTTTCCGCTTCCATCTTGAATTTGGACCGCGCGGCCTGTTGAGTTCGTTCTCGGTTTTGCTGTCAAGTGTCGGAGAGTCGTTCCGACCTTCCCCGAGGTCATACGAGTCGTGACGATCGGAGAGCATCTGATTTGATTTTTATCTCAACGACGACGACTGAGAGGGTCGGAGCTCTCGTTCGGGTCGGGCTCTGTGTGCAGCGACCGTACGCCAGGTCTATTCAGAACGTGAGCGATTCGAAGCGCCGCGTCAAGTTTAATATATTCGCGCTTTTTCCTCGGCCGAGGAGGATTTCCTTGGGCGTGAGATCGCGTGTGTTTCCGTTCCCGCCACGGTTGTTCGCGTTTGTTCCGCCGCTGGGAGGGCATTTGTTTATTCCTGTGTCGGTTCGTCTGTTGCTGTCAGCCAACAGCCCCCCTCTCGCCGCCGCTTACGCCGCGCGGCTGCCTGTTGGCTGTGTGTAGTCTTTCTAATTTGCGCCAGGCTTATTACTTCATTCACTGACTGCCCGACACTCGCGGCTCTGGTTGGCTCACCACGTCTGCTCGCTAGGTCGGCGGATAACTTTGCCGCGCGGAAAACTGTCAGGGTGGGTGGCGGTCGGTCGGTTGCCGGCGGTCGCCTAGGGAAGCAGGAGGCTCCGTTGTTCTTTGCCGCGTTGCTATGTGCTCCATTTGTCTATTAAATTATGAAACAAGCTGAACCAACAGCTGGCAACGGGAAAAGCTTTGGCGGACATCAACAGCAGCGGCGCCGACTATATGCAGCCGACTAGCCCTCAAGAGCATAACTTGTCGTTCCCTCAGCATGTTGAGTCTTTCACGCTGTTTCCCTCAGTCGCAGGACCGAGCGCATGCCGTGAGAACATTTCAGAGTAATTTGCCTTTTCATCTGCAGTATCGCTCCTGCGCACAAAGAATAATAGGGTCGAGACCCGGATACCGTCATTCCGGCCGGATTCCACGGTGTTTTCCGCCTCGTGCGGAAAGTGGATACGCCGCCCGGCGTCCGTGCTTTGTTTGTGAATTTTAAGCGAGCCATCCGACGAATCGCCCCGGATTCGCGCAAGGATAACAAAGCGTGACGATAAAAGTTTCTGTTTAGGCTCGGCGGTACGCTACTCTGATCCGATTCGAAGATAGCGATGACCAGGAGGAGGATGAGTAAGCCAAACAGCGAAGAATTCGTCGAGCGGGCGAGAGAGTGTCAATAGGAATAACGAGCGAGCGAGAGAGGAATAACAGTGAGCACGGAGGCACTCGTCGATCGCGCAGATTCGGATGCTCGTGGAACGGAGTGAAGATTTCCAAGTCATTCGGTTTGATTATCTCCGCCGTCCGTATCTCGGTCTGTCGGTCCCGTGATTTGCACGTTTTTTTTGGGGGGGGGGGGAGAGGGGGAACAGTCGTCGACGACGCTGCTGTCGCTGATGACGTGCTTCAAGTTGCTTCTTGTTCGCCGTGTGAACGGGGAACTAATTTACTCGCCGCTGTCCTTTGCCCACTCTTTGAACAAATAAACGAAGGGAGGAGCGAGCCAATCCCGAACGAATCGATGGCCAAGGGAGAGTCCCGCGTTTTTCTCAAGCGAACATCACACAGAATGGTCTGCGCTCTAACCCTTCGACTCGGCCCGCGGCGGTGGTGACGTCGCAGCGATGATGACGATTGAAGGACGGCGTGGCGGGTGCACGGGACAAGAGAGAGGATCGACGAGGAAGAGAGCGCTGAGGGAATGACTAAGCCAGGCGCAGAGTGAGGAAGAACAACGCGACTCCGGGTTGCCTCCAGTAAATACGCTGAGCGGAGATTACCGTGGGTACAAATGTGAGAATGGTTCCCGGCGGTTGTAGAACGACATCGTTCTTGCCCATCCCGATTTTCGTCGCCTCGTTTTCTCGCTCTTCCGTCCGTCTATCGTCCCTTCGCCGATAACTCGGACAATCTGTGTTATCACTGAAACGGATCAGCATCCGAGTCGGCTTCCGGACTTACGAGCTGGCTGGCTGGCCGGCGTGTTCTTCGAGCCAAGCGCTCGCCCGCTTGCTGGCTGACTGCACATAACGATTCACTCGTTCGTACTGATGCCAGTCCTCGTCGGAGCACTGGTTGCTGCCTTGTGCGCAAAGTTTGCATGAGTCGAGATCGATATGTCGGCGGCTGTACGGGACTCGGAGGGAAGACGCGATCGACCCTGCGCGGCTCGAACGGAACGCGGTACAGTTTTCGATTTTCGGGGTCTGCCTTTCAGGAGCGAGAGAGGATTCATTCACGCGTTTCAACCACAAAGCCGCGACTTAGCGAGCTCGCTTCAGTCTTCGCGAGCCTGCTAAGCCTCCTAACCAATCGTTCCTCGAGAAGAGGCTCTGCTCGAGAGAGCACGGAACGTCTGAAGATTGTCCCGATTCCGATTTCCAAGTACAACGGAGAGCCAGCTATGTTCAAACAGGTCGGGGAATTTCCTCGGCGATTCCAGAGCGGCGCTTTCGCCGGTCTCTGGTTCCTGAGCTCTGCTCGTCCCCACAGCCTCGGCTGCGGACGGATCACTAGCGGATGCAGGCCCACGCAGCGGAAGACAAACGTAGCGGGAAAGTTCTGACGATCCGCACACAGATCCGCGGAGTCGCCGGGCTCCCCAGCTTGTTCCCCGTGGTTACGTAAAAGTGTTTGTTTTACCTCACCGCCATATGGAGCCTCGTAATATGATTACCGAGCCACTCCATTCAGGAAGTTCATGCTCGCGCCCCTCGTGCGACTCAGTCGGGGGCTGATCGCATGCGGGAATAAATACAGAGCAAAAACCACGGAGACAGTTGTTGTAGAACGGATGCAGAACGGACATGGAAAGGCAACAGAAGTACGGATCGGATCAGAAGAAACCATCGGGGGGAAGGCAGAACGAGTGATGAAACACTTCTTCGCGTCCGCTTCGACGGAAACGGCGACGACTTAGTCTCAGTGTGAATTGTGCCAACGCTAAACGAATTTCTCGTGAAATGCGTGGCTGAGCTCGCATCTTCTAGAGAGGATTCGGTGAGAATCGGATCGCGATTCCGGTCGGAGTTTTCAATAGTTGTCCAGCGGGCCTCAACCAATCGAGTCCCCGTGGTATTTATTCCCTGCATGGAATACCTACGCCAGTTCCTCTTCCATCGAACGCTACATACTAGAAACCCGAGGCCTGATCTCCCTCAAAATCGCTGCACTTTCCGTGGATAGTTTTCTTTCTTTTCCGGTTTTCTCATGGAAGATTCCGCCGCCGAGATAAGGAGAGGAGCGTTCTGATCTCTGGAAGGCTCCGGACTTGTGACGTTTCCGCTCGCGGTCGGAGTTCCTCGGCCGGAGTCGTAAACACAGAGAGCTTCGAACAAGAGCTTCGAAACGTTATCGATTTAAGCGCGATGATCACCTTGAAGGTCATTCCGAGAGATCCATGAACCAGTGAGCATCTCCTTGGAGCGGCAGGGCAACGTCTACGCGAGCACATTGACTAAAATTAGGTTCATGATTTCATCGTCTGCCCGCGGGATCGATGAGGCGCGATGAGGGAGGGGGGTCGAGTAAATGGGGAATCTCCGCTCCTTCCTCACATTCTCTCTGACCGAGGCGACCGATGAACGGACCGACCGTCTTACTGACGGGCCAACCACCCGCTCTGCCATCCCTCGATTGCATTCGTCTGCGCTCATAAGGTGAAGCAGTCGGCGCAGACCAAGTCGCGCCGCCCCTGTGAGAATGTTTCCTTCTCTCAGAAGATGAACAAACTTCAACTTGGGGTAGAGTCCTTGCCCTTGCCCATCCGTCGTCTCGCTCGATATTACCAGCGTCGGCGGTCGTCGTGGTGGCGGGGCGGCGCCGGCAGAAGCAGCAGCAGCGGCCATAGTGTGGGCGAGTTTCTCTCAAATAGCCAGCCATCTTCTGCTGTTGTCTGAAAGAAGAAAAAGTTCTTATCGACAGTGTCAATCGAGTCTCCTGAGGACACTTTATATTGGAGACGAACAATAAAAAGAATGAGCTGGGCTTCTGAAAATTCCAGCTGCCCGTCTGTGCTGCATCGAACCTCCTTCTCGAGGATCGGAAGTTGCAGTCGGAGGAAAGCTCTGGTGAGGGACGACAGACGCATCCCGAATGTCTCCTGTTCGGCGTTCGATCTCGCCATATCCCGTGATTCTGACTCCGCGAGCATCGTGGGGACAAAAACATCGATGGTTATTCCTTGGAGTGTCCGAGGGCGGACATATGAAGGCCTCCACCATCAGAGGAGCTCCTTCCGATCTCTTCCAATCGGACTCCTCGTCTAAGAGGGGAGATGGGTTAGCTTTGCCTTCGTTCTAGTCAAATCCTCGAGGATCACTCACTCAGTTGATGAACGCAGAAGCAAAGCTCTTTTCTCGGTCGATGGACGGCTGGAGAGAGCGCTTCCCCAATTCGTCTTTTATTCCTTTTCAATCCCATCTCCGGAGGATTCCTTTTCCTAATTCTCTCTTGGTGGGTCGCTTAGTCAGTAAGTCAGTCGTTCGACCGCTCGAGCCGTCGGCCGGCCAGCGAGTCGGTCAGTCTAGTACACGGCGACTGGCTGAAGCTGCTTGTTCCCTCGCGGGAGCAAGTCGCGCGGAAAATTGGGCGGCCAGTGGGCTGCCGTCGATCTAAGAGATCGACAGTAAAATAGAGGATTTGATATCCCCCACGAATAAGGCACAGCTGATGAGCGGAGAACACCTGACGAAAACTAGATTTCAATCAACACTGGAACTCATTGTCGGGACCGAGATCGACGACAGCCGTCCGTTCGTTCGTCCGTCCGCTCGACCGACCGATCATCCGAATTCCCAAAGCCTGATGGCAGAGCTCGACAGGAGAACAATCCTGCTCCGATCTCCACCTCCCATGGAGGAGGAGCGAGATGATCAGGCATTGAGGTCTGCTGGTGTTAAAATCCTATTGTTTCGAATTCCAGTGTATCTACGGATGTTATGTGCATTCGGCCATTCTTCCCACTTTCCACCGGCGCTGCTACTGGCTCCTCCAGAACCCGGATATCGTTCTGGTTCACTATCTGAACGTCCCGTTCTCCGACGACAGCAAAATGCTGACTGCCCCGACCCTGTCGTGCTGCGCCGACGCAAAAGAATGGACGAAGGAGGAACTTATGGCACAGCTGAAGCCAATGTGTAAGTACGCAGATATCGATCATGAAGACATTCGTTCGGTAATTCTTGCTTGCGGAGGACTGAATCACGGCTCGATTAATCGTATTCCCCGCTGAGCTTCTCAGAAAGGGCTTCGGAAATTTCTGTACAAACTCACACGAGTTGGTCACGATTCGTGGAGGAGTTCTCGGATGATTTCGTTTTTTCTTCATGGGACATTGAAGGATTTTCAGCTTCTGGACCGGGAAGGGATCTCCGACCGGGAAGAGTCCGACCAAGCCTCCCTTTTTAATGAAGTGTTCTCCTCCACTATTCCCGAGCGGAGATCCCTTGCATGCACACCCTCGGGGTAGTAAAGCTCATTTTATGACTTGCCACACCGCCGTTGAGAAATCGGATTTGCACCATGATCCCGACAGGCCAGATCGCTCGGCGCTAGAGTGGATTGTTTCGTCGCTATCCATGAGTTCTGCCCACTCAGAATCAGAACGCTGCTGGTCGAGAACCACGAACACTCCTCTATCCGTCAAGGGCTCTTCCCTCGATGTGTTTTCTCAGTGGCGCTCGCCCGCCAGTCGGCCAGCAGTGTCAACGTTCAGCAGTTAGTCTGACCAACAGAGCGTGCAGCTGGTGGGAGATTATGTATGTGCTCGAGTCATAAAACGGAACTCTTGTGCCTCTGGAGGGCAGGCAGCGAGCGAGGATGAACGAACGCACCAATTAAGTTGGACATGTACCCCGTTCGGCTTTATGAGCGAGCTGTTTACTCGGAGTACTCTTGCGGCGGCGGGCTTATAATACGAGAACGACGTCGACGAAAACTCCGAGCGGAATCCAAACCGCTACACGAGACAACCCTCCGACTCCTTGAGAATCAAATGCGGGAAACGTTCGTCTCGACATACTCCATCCAGAGCGATCAGGAGGGATGAAGATCGAGGAACCGATAACGGACAGGCGACGAGCAAAGACATTAAAGCCGCAACGGGGTGGTGAGCTGAGCCCCAACGTTCTTCAGGCTCGTCATGATCCTTTCCGGTGGGGACTCACGTCCCAGATGAGATTATTTTCCGATTGGACGTCGGACTAGTCTCCCAGCCACCCGTCCCGCCAGCAATTTTATAGATTGCTTGAACCCGAAACCACCACAGGACTCCGGGCCGGGCAGCGAGGATCTTTTCGTATCGGACAGCTGTCGTGATTTTCCAGACCCACCGCAGAGCTCTGTTCGCATCGTATAATATGCTCGCATCGTTTGTTTCCGACGCAGCCCCTTCGACTCATTTGCCACGAAGCGCCCCCCGTCAGTATCGACGTTTACTCAAACGATGCCACCGATTTACGTCAGCGCATTGATCGAGCGATGGTCCGAATCCTGAAATCCATCCTGCGACATTCTTTCCCGTTCGATGGCGAGTTCGCGGGGTCGGACGTCCGAGAGAACCCGCCGAATAATGTCGCGATCCGTCATCCCTCCGCATAGGGAGATACGGAGCGAAATCCCACAGAGAAAATCCATACGCAATCGGAAAGGGAGGGAAGAGACCTCATTCATCATAATATGATGCCTCACTCTTTGGGGAGAAAAAAAACAAATGTGTCTTCTCTCTCGGGCGCTTGTTTTATATGTTCGAGCTTCGGTGGGAATCGGGCTCCCTCGCCGAAATTGGGCCTCCGGTCATTCCCGATTCGAAATACGATGGCCCGCCGTCCATGATGACAGCGTAGGCAGAACCTCGGTCGAAACCTCGTCGCGTCCCGTATAGCTCGAGCTTTTCAATTTGTGCGGCAGCCAATAAATCTGGCCAGCCGTGCTCCAACGACGATTTAGATAAATTAAGCGAGCGGAACGACCTTGCCGTCGGGCATAAAAAATATTATTGCCAACCCATGAGTCTTCCGAATCATTGACAGCGAGCCGAGATCAATCAGCGGACGTTATACATTACAGTTTACCTCGAAGAAGATGAAGTCGAAAATGGGCTGAAAATTGCACATCAGGACGCCAAGTCGAAGTCCGACGACCTGAAAAGCGATTATAAAAATCTGAAAGAGCTGCGAGATGCGAAGAGCGGTAAATTTTTCAAAGACCCACGCGAGGTGAAAAAAGTCACCTCCTTGAATACTGTCGAGTCCATCGTTTGTCAACTGCTGGAAAAACAAAAGGAGAAGGTCAGCTCCCCGGACAAGGGTCCCGACTGCCCCTGCGACTCCACAACAAAACCATCCACGCCAAAATCGAATATCACCAGTCATCAGCCGAGCATTGTTTCTGTGCACACGCCACGCAGCGAAGCATCGATCCTACAGGTAAGGCGTGACATCGATCATCTTGCGGAAGTCCCGACAGAACCATCCTCAAAATAATCTGATGGCCGTTTCCGAACTGATTGCTGCTCTAGATCTCCCCCCTCCTTTCCTCAGCAAAATGTATCCCGGGGCCTCGGCACTCGTGACTTGACGCCTCCGGCTCCGAGAGGCACTGAGGCTATCTTGTCGGAATGGAGAAAACATTTTTTTCAAACCGCGGCTGGATACGAATTCCCACTGAATTTGTTTCACGATTTTCCACTATTCCGACCCCTATTCGAATCCCCTCGTGTTGCTATACAACCTATTAAACCTTTTGCCGCGAGTAGCGGATACGAGTAGCGATCATTTTCCACACGATTTTGTATCGATACCGCTGAAAACCCGAGATTCGACCAAAATGGACTTGATGCCGCTCCGAGTCAGAGTCGTCGATCAGGTCTCCGATTTCTCCCCGCTCCGGAGATTGAGGAAAAAATAATTAAGATGCCCATGATTTAATTTGTGCCCCAACTTTCATAATGGCCTCAAACTCGATGCTTCCAGATAACGACCCAGACAACCCCGATGAGTCCGGGGAGTACTCAGTCCATCACCGTCGTGAACGCCTCTAATGCATTCTCGCAGCAGAGTATCACAGCAAAGAAGATCGCGACGGGTCATCCGGTGCACCGCATCATATCCCCAAAAAATTTGACCTCGTCGACTATTGTCTCCGCCCTCCCAGCGAATCCAGTGACGTCATCGACCGCAGTAAAAACCGACAATAGGCTGATGAGCGGGCCGACCGTGAGCAATACGACATCTAACACGACGACCTCCATCGTTCCGTCTCAAATACCGATCGTTTCCTCGGCCCCGACGATGCCGACACCTCCGAGACCGGCCAGCGTTCTTCTGGCTCCGTGCAGACCTCTGAACGGCGATACGAGTCGACCGAGCTTCATTTTGAACCTTTCGCAACTCCGGGGTGGTGGGGGCCTATTGATCCTGAACGGGCCTGCGAACGCTTCGAATGGCCTCGCGGGCGCCTCGGTCACTCCTTTAACACTTGTCTGTGGGACGAACGGCCCCAGTCCAACGTCTACGGTCCCCACGCCTGCCACATCGGCTCCCATCGCTATGACAGAAGGAACTCTGACACGCGTCGCAGTTCAATCAAGTGCCAATGGACAAACGATTTCGATTCCGAGCCCCCCGGCCTATCCGGTCAGCGGGATCTCACCGGTGGGAACCAGTACCGCTCCGGTGCCTGCCGGACCCATTCAACGCGTCCCCGAATCGACTGTCCCGTGTTCCGTGTCATCTTCTGTACCTGATTATTTTGCCATCTCGCCAAGGCTCATTCAAGTCAAGAGCGAAAACGTAAGCGACATATTTCTCCTTGAAAAATATTTCCTCTTATATCCTGATCCCATTCGTCTGGAATCCTCGGTCGAATTATGGGGTCTGACCTCTGCATGTCGCAATGAAACAGAAATCCATGTCCCTTGTCGGGATCGCCATCTAATTACTCGCTGTCTGCTCGATTCTATTTCACTGCCTCGATTTCAGCCGATACATGTGAAGGCCGAGACCCCCGACTCGGCGTCACCCGTCGTCGAGGCCAAGCCCAGCCCTCCGGATGAGGATATGCACATGGATGACCTTCTGCCGATGTGTGAGACGAATCGTTCAAACAGTCCCCCATTCCCAAATCTCACGCCCACATCGCTCCAGCTGCCAACAGGTCCGTTGGATATCAGCGACATCTTCAACACCCAAGTACAAAACGGCGATTTCTGCGGTCCCAAGGATGACTTCATGACGGATTTCGGTGGCCCATCCGTTTCGTCCTCAGACAATACGCACACTATGCTGAAGACGGACTTGAAAACCGAGCCGCTCGATTTCGCGGATGTGCCCACCACTAGTTTGGCACAAGACCTCTCGCACAGCTCCGCGCACATGGCTGGGTCAATCGGCGATGGGACTGTTAGCGATTTCAACACCATGGATTTCATCGAGCACAACATCGGCGGGAGCGAAGAAGATGGATTCAACATCGAGACCTTCGACATGCTCGGGAGCGTGGCTACGTGGGAGGATCTTAACGACATCAATGCTCTCACGACCTCGCAGGTAGAATTCGGGTCTCCGCGGTCCGGATCAAGATGAGGCAGCTATTTCGGTTTCTCCGCTCTCAGCCTCGATGATTTTATTTGAAATTGGACTCCCGAGAGAGGATTATCTCAGATATATATGTAAATACATGTAAATGAAGAATTATCTCAAATTATTTGAGATGTCTCTTGTCGAGAGGAGCCCAACGCATTCGGTCGTTCCAGATTCCACCCCCTGCACTACCCTCGTCGAAACAGCAAAACTCTATGTCAGCTGGCAGCTCGCCTCTATCATCCGATACGTCGGCTTCGTTGATGATGCCGCCACCTCTGGCTTTACCTCCTCCGGCTTCCGACCTCTTAACGACGATGAATTGTGATTCGATACACAGAACATCACCGACCGACTTCAGTGCTAAGATGTTGTGCATCAAGATTGTGGATTATTCTCCCGACTGGGCCTACACTCCTGGTGGTGTCAAAGTTCTCATTGCCGGTGACTGGACGCAATCGGTCAGGTGAGATGAAAGGCGGGAACCGAATCGACCTCGCCTCGCCTTCGAGGTGGGCTGAGCTCCGACGAAGGATGAAGTCATAACATCGTTGGTAACTGAATTTCGCTCGCCAGCAGCAGTCACTTCTCAATCCTTTTCGACGGCATGAGCGTTCCGACCACTTTGGTGCAGAACGGACTCCTCTGCTGCTGCTGCCCGTCGCACGAGCCTGGATTGGTATCACTCCAGGTCGCAGTCGACGGATTTGTGATCTCCGACACCGTTAAATTCGAGTACCGGTGAGTCATGTTTGGCATTGATTCATCCATCCACCCCAAAAAATGATTCCGTCGGATCTTCAGAGTCGTCGAGCCTTCTCCCGGTGGATAGAAGCGGACCAGATGTTTCTAGAACTTTGTTCGCCAAAGATCGCCGAGAGAACATCAAGAAATAATTATATGGAAAAAGGCGTAAACATATACAGCGTACACAGGGGACTCTCTGATCACATCCCAAGGCCCCCTTACGCTCAGGTATCGGGGCTCTTTTCCTGAATCATTCCCATTGAACGTTCTGCGATTTTCCAGAGCTGGGGAAAGAGCTGCGAATCGTGCAAGCGCCCCTACGGATAGTGTGGAATCCAACGATGTCAAGAAAACAAGAAGTTGTTTCGACGTTGAGGAATCCGCTTTGAAATACTCACTCATGGAGAGACTTGAATCCATCGAAGCGAGACTCGCGATATCTACCGAATGCGAAAGTCCGCGGAGCCTTCTCGCCAAAGGTAAATCCTGAGCCTTCGATATCTTCGCC
Source organism: Galendromus occidentalis (assembly GCF_000255335.2). NCBI lineage: Eukaryota > Metazoa > Arthropoda > Arachnida > Mesostigmata > Phytoseiidae > Galendromus > Galendromus occidentalis. The sequence goes on from NW_003805463.1 coordinate 369,729, forward strand.
ATTCGGCACGAAATCTCAAACCGGAGCTTCACCCCGCAAATACGCCGCATCAGGAGCCCACGACTCAACTTGATCGTGATGGCGACATTCCCAACGCTGAATTAATTCTGTTTTTGCAAAACTCGCAGCTCTCGCGGCGGGATCGTGGAATTTCGAACAGCGGATGGTTTCCGTGTGCTCAGGCTTGATGGTGTCACCGAGCCCCCCAACAGCCGCAGCAGCGCCGGTGAAAGTCACTGACTCGGAACAAATGTCTCTCTTGCACCTGTCGGCAGCCCTCGGGTAGGAGACTGATCCGTTTGGATTCGTCCGCGATTGGGGGAAAGCGATGAAAATTAAATCGAGTCACTTGCTCCAGGTACACAAAACTGATCTCGGTTCTATTGCGATGGCGCGAAGAGAATCCGTCGCCCCTAATTGAAAGCGAAGTGGACGCATTGAATCGAGATTTCTATGAGAATACGCCTCTGCACTGGGCTTGCGCTAAGGGACACAGAAAATCCATTCAACAATTGCTTTCATGGAACCCTGCTGCGGCCAAAGTTTTCAACTTGGAAGGAGACAGGCCTGGGGATTGCGCTCGAAACCACGAGAGCCAAGGCACTTCGAAGCAGTCCGTACAGATCTTCGATTCGAAGTCGAGGTGAGGCAACGACGGAAGTCAAATCCAGAGCGAAAGTTCGAAATTATTATCGGAGAGAGTCTGCGTTGGGCTTCCCACTAAGCTAGAAATTTCCTCAGCATTGTTAACTTCGGAAGACGTGCCGCGAAACGTCCATCCGCGACACCGCTGCGAGCTCTCCTGAGTCTTTCGCTGAAATCACCTGGCGACCATGGATTGTGCGAAGCGGACAAGAACGCTCCGGGAAGTGACTCCAACGGCGATGTCGTCGGTAAGCGGGATAGAGACTCTCTAAAGGTCTTTGACTCAGTCCGAGAGTGTTGCAATGGTCGCCGACAAAATCACTTCTCGTTCCTGGAGGAGCCTGGAATTGAGAATGATTTTCCAATTCCCTCGGGTTGATCCCCCAGCATGCCCCTATCCTGTCGGGATATCGCGGGCGTTTTGACTTCCCGAATGCTTATCATATTTTCATTTTCAAGTTCATTCCCATTTTCCTTTTTCTTTAGTTTCGCTGTTTGTTTTCTGCACCCATTGATTGACGTGGGACCGAGCTCAGAATCCCACGAGCTTCGTCGCAGCACTGGCTTGAAACGAGGGAAGAACGGCTTCTCTGATCGGGTGGTACCTTACCGACCTCAAACCTTGAGGTAAGGCACTTTTATCAGAGAAGTCGTTGCCGGAAAATCACAGCAAACGCTGCTCTCACTCAAAAGGTAATCGTCGGGCGCACTCCTCCCCATCCTGTCTTGAAAGTGTCGCTCCAGGAATCTTTGCGTTTATCTCTCGCCCGTTCCGCTATGGAGGTGTGCCTGTCCGGTCCAATCGTCGGAGAAAATTGGAATCCGCCAAGCCTAGAAGCAAATGATCAGCATGAAATATCGCTCTTGCAGATTCATCATCGAAGAGTCCAATCGTAGACGTGGTGAGCATTTCGGAAGACGAAGAGGTTGACGATACGGCTGCTGTTAGTCCGATCGGACCCACTTCATCCAACCGTGAACTGCTTGACGTCAAAGGTTCGATCAGATATCGCTCTGTACTAGCTTTCTGGAATTAGGGGGTGGCGAGTGGCAAACATTCGGCCTAATCCTATGATTACCGCAGGTCTGAGCTCAAAACAACAACGCGTCTTCAACATATGCCTTTATGCAGATGAAGAAGAGAGAATTTTGAATTTGGCCCAGCAAATTATAGCTGCTCTTCCCGAGCGCATCAAAAGTGAGCGAGCAGCATTCGTAGAGAGAGAAATTGTGCGGATTATGAGATGAATTGCTCGAATGAGTTAGACGTGCTGCCCGATGGGAGCGATGCGAGCCGTCTGCTAACCATCATCATTTCATAATACATATTCGCATAACTCTCTGAAGCAGGTCACGTCCAGGATTACGAAGATGAAGATCAGAGGACGTGTTGCAATTCTCCCATTCGACTAGATTCCCCCATTGATCCCAGAGAGGAAGAGCTCCTCGTCGAGGAGTTCGAGGCGTCGTTGGAAGAATCGACGTCTAGTCTTTTCTCGGACAACTTGCAGTTCGACTTGACCGAACAAAATTACCGGTGAGCAGCTTCTACCTTCCGGTCAGCCATTCCTAAGAAAAGCGATTCCCACATTTGGGCATTATTCACGCATGTATAAAATCAAGATTCTGACTGACGATCCTGATCTACGATGCGACGTTCTCGGCAGACTCACCGATGATGACCCCACCACCTCATTACCTTCGTCGTCGACTTGCCCTCGGTCACCGGTGAGCACAACCTTTCTTGATGCTGGATTCACAAGGCAGACTTGAAAATCGGCGTCTCATTGACCCCCCCCCCAAATCGGTTGCAGGCGTCCGACGAAATAGTGGAGCACGATTTCTCGAAGTTGAACCTATCCGATGCTGAGCAACGGGAGTTGTATGAAGCCGCGATAACAATCCAGAAGGCATTCCGATCTTACAAAGATCGGAAAATATCCGAGCACCAAGAAGCGGATCACAAAGAACGCGAAGCGGCCGTCCTCATCCAGAACTATTATAGGTCAGCGTCGTCACCATTCGTGATGCAGCAAAGATCTTTCATTTACTTTTCCCCCAAGAAGCTCGTTATCGAGTCACCACAAATTATCCAGAGCTACTTCTCCACAGACGCTACAAGCAATACTTGTACCACAAGAGCAAGAGCAGCGCCGGATATTTCGATGTCCCTTTCTCTCCGGACTCGGGATTTCCCGACGCGGAAACGAGCAAGCGCTTGAAAATCGACACGAAAGAAACATCGCTGAGCTCTACAGTTGAGCATGACCTCGACCGAATTTTCGGCAGCTCAGCGTCAACGAGTTCGAATATCCAAGAGACTCCGAGCACTTCGGGAGTGAAGAAACAACCTCCGACTCAGAAGAAGGAGACCCAGGCAGCCAAAAAAATACGCGAATTCCTCAGAAAGAAGTCCCAGAACGGGTGAGCCTCGGTCTGAATGCCATTTCGTCGATGATCCCCATTTCAAGTCAGTGTATACCAACCCGCCTCAGTCAGAAAAGCGGTTCACAGCCGCTAAATCGGCTCTCAACAAACGCCATTCACTTCGCAGGATGGCTACGCGGAGTTCGTGGAACCATAAACCCGGGAAAGAGGTAAGCGGGTTCGCTGGATTTTTCCACATGGAAGACGGAATGCTCTTTATTTCGGGACCGGGTTTCGATATTCAAGACATGACTAAAGCTTTATTTTCTTCGACAGGAACGGGCTACGTCAGCCGCTCCGAAACGTCAAGAGCGAAGTACGCCAATGGCTGGTGCCAGCCGGACACATATGAAAGTTTACGGTGGTCTTCGAAGCTCGAAGTCTCAGAAAGGATCTCGACGCTCTGGCGCAATCTGATGTCCCGGCTCCTGAGTCGGCGTGAAACCTGATAATTTTCTCAACCCCTAGCAATCCACGTTGTTTTTGTCTAGCAAATCATATCGTAAATTGGAAGCAAGCAAGCGAGCTCAATCGGGCTTGCCTCTTAGTCCGCTACCTGAATCTGAGGGCTCAAGGTCGTTGCGCTACCCTCGGCCCTCACCCTCTGAACCGGAACGAAGGATCGTCTCTCAAAACGTCCGACGGAGCTGACGCAACGTCGGCGATTCCTCATAGCCTCGAAACACGATTGGAAGATGTGCTCTAATCCGTATGCCTTAGCCAAGTCAGAGGGCTATGATGAGGTTGATGATCAGCGGCGCCAAGACATCGACGTCCTGCCGGTCGAGTGTGAAGCATCAATCTGATATCACCCGAATCACCTACATACCATTAATTCACTCTGCGTATAGCAGTGATTATCGCTACTTCCAAGCAGAGTACCCAAGATATCTTTTGGAGATTTCCAGCCAAGACAATCGATACATTGATTATTGAGAAAATTGCTTATGTTGTTGATGGCATTGTACCTTTCGATGCGCATTATATCGATCTGCTTCTGTGCCTGTTAAGAAACCAAGTGCTGGTACTGTTCATCGACTTAGAAGGGTCACTCGACGGAGCACGCTCGGTGCACTTGTAGTGATCAGGACGCCTTGAGCTCTGGTTCTATCGGATCGAGCTCGTTCCGGAGTCCATCGCCCGCATGGAAATGGTGTGGACGGGCGGCGTCGACTCGAATCATAGGGTATTCAGCATCTTTGAATCTCAGCTTCGTTGTACCTCTCCTAGAAATATTTAGACAGGAATAGGTCGAATACGGTATTCAAATTCCTTGCTCCCAAGTCAACGTGACGGAAACCTCCCTGAACTTTCGGACGCCTGAGGTACAAAACAACGCATGTAGGGCTCGAGCTTGGCAGAAAATCCCCATTTGGCAGTCCGTGAAAGATCCGCGTTCGTGTCGCGACTCGGTCGTGAGATCTCATCATGGTCGTCTTCTCTACGCCGATAGGGAATGAAGCGATAATTTCCGTGATGGAATGTTAGTGGGTATCGCTCCGAGAGAGATCCGCTCGTCAGGACGAGGATATCCGTCTCAGCCGGCTCGAGTTAGGCTGTCACCCATTCAGGAGAAGAGGAGACTCGATCGAGTTTGAAGTCCTGAATCGGAATATCCATCCGATCACGAACTATCGAAATTTGATGAGACGGCCTAGAACATGGCACTCCTTGAATATTTCCCAAGCAACCTAGACTAGAATAGAGACGCATCAGTCGAATACCATGGTACAACAAATCATTCTCTCTGTGAATATACATCAGTAAACTTGGATGATCAGAGAACGAATAATATTACAAGAGTAATAATAATCGACCTGAAGCCTCGTGTGACTACGAGAATAATTTTTGCAGAGTTGGTCTGAGTTGCTGTGTACTTTTGTTGAGCATACAAGTATTTTGAACGCCTTCCCATCCCCGAAACTCTATTGTCGACCCTTGATTCTCGCGTCACGGCGGTCTGGAAGCGCTCACTCCTGTTGCTGAGGAATCCTCCTGTGGAGAAGCAGCACCTTCTCACCAAATGTCATTAAACAGAGACGGAGGAAGAGGGGTAGATTCCCGTCGGTATTCTCGAAACTTTTTCGAAACCTCAGTTTGATTGGTCTGACCGAATTCGACCCGGTAATCGGTTGTAGACACGTTTCGTGACGAGGGAGGAACTATTGTTGCAGCCGTCGTCGTTGTTGTTGTTGAAATGTTTCGGCGTATGTCGGAGCGGAAGGTTTAATTAGCATTGAATGTATAAGCGTATTTAGAGCGAAAAACAAGATCAACAACATTCGATCCACATGTTTGGAGAGCCAATGTCGCGCGCACAAGGTCTCCGCCGTGGCAACCTGATGATAATAAGTCGTAAACTCGATTACTCGTTTAATTCAGACTGTCTATCTATTGATCAAGTCATTAGTCTATACATTATATTTCCGATCACCTTTCAACTCTGTACCCACAGATCTGCAATGAGATCTAATGAGACTATTTAAGGGATAGTTATCGATTCAAGAGATAATCTATAGTCACGACGTCATCGATGAGGCATCGAAATTAGATGGAGGAGATGAGGCGAGGAAGAAATGAGAGAGAAAAAGCAATCCCGAGTCGTAGTCGAACGCAAAGGAGAATGAATCCTATTCGGCGAATTCAGCATGTCGTATGATATCACTCTGATACGCCGGGCCATACGAGCCGATCCCAATGGTCGGTAGCCCTCGAGATCGGTCCCTAATCGTCTCACGCGAGGCAAACGCGACCGCGGTTCGGACCTGATCATACGGCTTATGTTAAATCTATCAAGCCATCGGATGATGTCCGAATTGTTCGTCGAGAGCGTGGAAGCGGGTACGGCATCGAGATTCCGGAGTCATAGAACTTCCAACAAGCAGACGCAAAGATCCCTGTCGTGCCAAATCCCAATCAGAACGTGACCTGAAGTCGAGGCAGAAATTGATTCCGTTCGAAAGTGTACAATTATTCCTGGCTGAACGAAAGTTCGGCCATTCGCCTGGCGACCCTTATTGAGCTGTGACGGCTGATCGAGTCCAATCGGTGATGGATGGTCGGGGAAACTCTAAGAGAACTGGCGGCTGACATCCACTACGTTTACAAGATTCTATCCTCTACTGCGATACATGTTGAAGCCTCCGAGTTCTCCCGTCCCGTTCTCGGGCCTGTTCCCGATGACGCGGGGATCATGCGGACGCCATAGGGTATAAGAAGCGTGGCTATTTCAACTCGCGATTCCGGGACCGATGCCCCAGAGCTGGGCTTCTATGCCGAATGACATCAATCATCAGGGCCTATCTCTCTTATGCACGCCGCATCGGTCCCCGAATCCCGAAATCGATGTTTTAGGTGTGTGAGAAAGGAAAAAAAATGAAAAAATCGTTCAAACCAGTTTCTCAAAGAAGGAAACGACCCATAGTTTTGAGAAGGTCCAACACCTTTGCGTCGTTTTGAGAACTGTCACTGTGTAGACAATGTAATGTGTTTCTCGGTCGCTACCGGTGTCGTCACTGCAGTTTCATATTGCCTTCACTCAGCGTAAGTTCACTGCTCTGCAAAACAATCATGTTTCTCGGTGAGAGGGAATCGTTTCTTGGAGGCTCTGCTAGCAAGTTCTTCTTTGTGTCTGCTCCAACTCGGCGCCGTACCTCTGAAGCACCTCGTCAAAGCCTGCGGAGTGCAGGTGTCGCTCTCGCAGGTCCCGTGTTTCACCAAGAGTTTGAGAAGTCTTTTGTGTGCCACCGACATCGAGAGCTATACTGCCAAAGGGTTTGCCCGTGATATCCTTTTTCGCAATCGAGCTACGACATGACCCTCCATAAACTATCGGGGATGTGCTGGTCTCGAAGCGTTGTGTGCACTGATCAGCCGGAAAGATTGACCTTTGCGCGACGAAATTGATTTTGCAGACTTCGATTTGGTATATTATTATCCGAGAAGAGCTAAGGTTCGGATGAGCATCGACTCTCTACTAGGAGCGTAACTATGATCGACACCATTCCTCCGTCTTAACATTCTGATGTAGGCCACCTCACACCGACTCCATTCAAGGCGAGAAGAAGGTGCTCCCGGGGACACTTGCTGGAGAACCGGGCACGTCGACCGCGGAAAATGATATTGTTCGAAGCTGGAAGATGACGTCATATAATAAAAAATTTCGAGATCTTCTCCGTTCAACTTACTCCCGTGTTTTCCGTAACTTGTCTTGTCCGTCGACTAGGACTAGGGACAGGGACAGTAAAACGCGAAGCTCACGGCAGCTCATTCCAGCAAAACTTCGGCGATGATGGATCTGACGACTACCCACAATTTCTCGCTCCATAGAGATCCGTCGAGCTCCGCTCATCAGCCTTGACCGCATTTCGTCAAAAATACTTCCAATGTAGTTCTGACTGTTGTTCTGACGATTGATCCGAGCGTTCACGAAGAGCCTGATCCATGTGCACTCCATTATGTGTACCCATATCCATTCCGATTCCATTTTGTACATAAACTCCGATTCTACTGTGTTCAATCACTCCAATGCAAATTCATTGTGGAATTGCCGAGTATGCGCGGCCGTAGCGATAGCCAATGGAGACCCCGTAGAATAGAGCGGTGGGAGTGCGACAGTATGCAGCACTAAAGGATCTCCACGACGGAAAAGAGGAATTCTGGTGATTTCTTTCCCAAATTTTCCAATGATCCTGCTGAATCAGAGGCGGTTGAACCGAATGGGATCGCGGCGGTGATAGAGAGACCTATCTCTCGGATATCAGCCTCGAAGTATTTGAGCAGAGAGAGTCAGCTTGCTGACTCGAGAACCCGAGATCGTAAAGATCTCTTCAGAGCGAAGTGGAGTCAATAACTTCCGACAACTTGATGAGCAAGGAGCGGTGGAAAGCGCCGCGAACCGTCGGTGCCGACGACTGTTGCTTCTAATCGCCCTTGATATTGCTGTTCAAGGCCACCTGTACTCCATCTACCGAGTTGCCATTGCAGTAGCCTCGCCAGCTGCCCCTCTCCCATGGTTTCCAGCGATTTTCATTCCCTCCCTTCCGAGCTAAAGAGCTGGACGACGAAGGGAAAGGTCCACGTGACCCTCAAAGGAGGAAGGGGAAGAGGGAGCGTCCGCAGGCTTTCAGTCACTGATCCGCGCTCTTACCTCAACTGTGTAGAGAGCGCAAATAGAACGATTCGTGAACGTCGCACGATTCAACAGCGGTTGCCCGCCATCGCACGACGCCGGATTCTCTGATCGCGAGCGTGACCTGCTCATTCACAGAACCCTCGAGAAATCTGTCTCTGCCTGCGTCCCATCCGTGTCCCTGCTCCGTTCCCGGAGCTCTGTCTCCCGAGCAGTCCCAGTTGAGCGCTCGAATTGATCAAACGGTGTCGTGGGGCGATTGAACGAGATTGTGTCTCGGCCGTCCGAAGTTACTCACCTCCAATTCGACCAGAGATATCGCCGCCGTCAGCAATTCCGCGCCAATAGGATTCAAGTTCATCGAGGTTCGTCGACTATTAGGATGGAATCAGAACATTAGGTGAGTTCGCCGTTCCAGCTCTCTCGGAGCGCCATCTCTGTGAGATATTCCCGATCCGACGAATCGGAAGACAGATGAGCTCAATACGATCCGGCGATGTCTTGTCCCCTGTCGATCTCCGTGGTACGCGACGAGCGTGAATCCCGTGGTCAGCTCGCGGACAATGTTGTCTTACTTGCCGATGATGATGCCTTGACCGTGGATGGTATCGAGCGCGCTTCTCACCCGGAGCTGAACGTCAATGTCTGACTGTACTGCCCGACTGCTGATAATAGTCATAAGGCCCCTCAGACCTTCTCTGAATGTTTCCGCCTTCTATGCCGAGTCGAAGCTCGTGCCTTCCTTTTCAACTTCCCGACAGTACAAATCTTCCATGAGGAATCATGTGAAAGGGTCCTCGCTGGTTCTCCCGCCTTGTCGACCGCTTCATGAGCGCGGGACACGAGGTGGGGGAGTTTCGAGAAACAAGTCGATGCCGAAGCAGACACTGAGCGAAAATACACCCCCGGACAGTCCATATGGGCCGGGGTAGGTAACCGGAGGCGCGAAAGATAGATCTCCGGGCGAGCATAAAGAACAGAAAGAGCCGAAAGGATCAGTAAGTGCGGCTCCGAAGCGCGCATGAGATGAGGACCCGTACTGCTCGCATCTCCCAAAAATGGGGCTCATCGGTAAGCCCGACGGGATGGTGAACGACATGTGAGTGAGTTTCCTCTGAGCCTCGGTTCATTGTGGAATTAGCGCGCGAAGTTCCTCGACAAATATGCTGCTTCTTGTCCTGCCTAGAGCTTCTCTTCTGGTCTCCGGCGCGTGTGATTCTTATCCTGTTGTCGATCACCATTTGTATGCCACTTCCTCGGTCTGACATGTCCTCTGATAGGGATCCGCAGTGGAAAACTCCTGGAATTTCGGGTCAGCAATGCCTTTGGATACCTCGCGAGCGCTAGATCAAGTACCGACCTCCATTTTCGATCAGCTGTGCCGTTAAGCGAGGACTCACACCGGCGGCGGCAGAGGGGTCGAGGCCGAGATGTGGATGTCGCTAGCGGAGAGTTTTCCAGCTCGACGAAATCATGGGGCACTCGCACCAGTGGCTCAAGGCACCGGTCCGCGTCCGCGCAAATTCTTCCTCGACGGGAAAGGTCTTAACACGTGTGAGCTTGGACCCGCCGCGCTCCGAGTAATCGACGCGAGCGTCCCGGTGACGGTGGATTGAGCGAGAGTTTTAGTGGTAGATAATGGTAAGTGAATTACCCCGAGGGCGGAAGTTGAACTGTTGCGTGCCGCAAGGTTCGTCATTTCCTCCCCGTCTCCGATTGGACGTCGGTGTCGACCCATCTGCTACTCAGTCGAAGGGCGGGCGGGCGACCGACCGACCGACAGTCTGAATGAGCTTCTTGTTCCTCGTTCCGACTCGGGATCAGACCGTGGTCCGTTTCCGTCTTCCGGAGCCTTGAATACGGACAGACAGGATTACACAGGCTTGATGAAAGCCTAAGGCGTCGGCGAACCTCCCTATTCAACTCCACCTTCGACTACCTCGTCATACGACGGAACAGACTCGATTGAGTACTCGCTGCGTAAGCACGCAAATTGTCGTATCGGTTCCGAGCGTGACTGCGTCTCCTCTGCTGACGATGACACTTCCCCCCTCCCTTCCCGACCGATAAGCACCGTGTCACTACAAGTAGACGATATGCTATCACGCCTACGCTCCGGCGGAACAAAGAAATCCTCTGTGATGCTTATTTTGCTCGGTTTGTTCCCCTAAGATATTAGGTGGCATCGAGATGCCAATAAGCGGGCACTGCCCGTTTTCACAGCTGGATAGCGCAATATGATCCATGGCTGGCTCTGCTTCGTTTTGAGAGATCCACATAGAAGACATCAGCCGTATGAAACGCGCTGCAGTCCACACCGACCTCAAGCAAACCACTCGATCACAGACACGCTTCCTCAACGACGGCACATGAAAAAAATCCCTCGTATACTACCTGCCTATGAGCAGGAATAATTTCTCGAGAGGATCTGCCCTAGGAGGGGTCCCAGACTCGAGCGCTGGAAAATCGCCCCCAGTGTGGCTCATCAAACGGTCATTTTCCTCGGACTGTATGCCTTCGGTGCAAAGCTCCCGTTCTACGTGGTGATACCATCGCTCGAGTTTTGACGGACTCCGTAGCAGAGTTCCACTCGAGTCTGGAGGACCGACCAGTTCCCGGAAGAATCCTTGTCACGGCACTCGGACCCAATGACGGAACGTTGTCGATGATGAAGGCAGCGGACTCGTCGAGAGCATATTGAGCCGATGTCGTCGACGACATCGTCTTCGGTCGGAAAGTTTTGTCTCTCCATTCCAGTCTTGCTTTTCTTGCTCCGCTTCAACGACTGCGGGATCGTACGCGGAACTGCGGCCAACACTGAGAAGAAACAAAGACACGAAACTTTTGAGAGTTCCAGCCCTGCCGTTCGGGATCAGGAATCAGGAACCCCCACCCGAGTTGGAATCTCCATCGAATAGGAGGGAGCGAATGGGGAGAAACTCCAAGCATATGGAAGCTTTCCCGCCGGCACGGAATTCGCGTCTAGAGCTCGTGAGCGCACCGATAAGATTAGCGAGTCCTCGGCAAGGAATAATTCCTCGAGGGTCAACCCAGGGTGGTTGAATCACGTCACCTCTCAGACCGTCAGGGAATCTGGTCCTGCAGTTCAGGTGTATTTCGAGCGCCCGGTGGACCGACTGGATTTCCGCCTGGTCTCAGAGGGACTGAATTTTCTCGTTGTTCTTCTCCAGCTGTATACCTTGCGTCTGCATAAAACCTGGATCCGTGATGGCGATTGGGAGAATCGTTGGACCGCGGCGACCACGGAGCGGGTTTACCTGGCGGCCGGTCATAAGTCTCAGGGAACGAAGCTTTGTATGTAGCGAGCCCTCGACTTGGGCAATTACTCTACAGAACGGAAGGACGCGGTCATAGTCAAGGATTTTCTGAACCGCCGACTCGATGATGTCACCTCAATCCCTTGAAGCGAAGCAAGCGGATTTCGATTCACCCTTCTCCCTCGTCAAAGTCTTTCCTTCATGGTCATCCGCATATCGCATCGTTCTTCGAGAGTGTCCCCTACGATTAGGCTGAGCATCATGCCGAAATCGGGGAACTGTCGGTTATTCCATCAAGCTATTCAGCGCCGTCACGGACCTCGCAGATTGTTGCGTAGATAGGGTATATTGCTCCGGATCCTTCAGAGCGGCTGCGTTTGCGGGATAAAACTCATGTGACGAAAGCAATAGAGGCGATTGGGAATGTTGCTCTTGATTCTCATCGACGAGCGACATCGACAAGGTTGGCAGCAGAGGATCGCTCACTAGTCGTTGCGGTGTACCGGCCGGATCGCTCGGAAACAATGTCAGCAGGGCTTCGGCACTCGTCTCGATATGCAGTCCGCGCTCTTTGGCCTTGTAAAGACGACCGACGCGACGATGGCCGTGGCCTCGCTTAGCAATCAATCGAGCCAATTACGGTAATCACTGCAAAGCCGGGAGCGGGAGCAGCGGCCGCGCTAGCCAACGCCTGTACGCGCGGGCGCGGTGAATACAAGGGAGTGAACAAACATACATACAATATACAATTCAGTGGAATATTCAGGATGAGTTCGGAGGCCCGCTCGATCGCCCAACGCACCTCCTCCTCCAAAGTCTAGGGCTCCCGGCTAGAGCAAATTCGACAGTGAAATCTATTGGAGCCGCTCGAGACTTGCTGGCGGGTGTCAGCGCAGTAAATAGACTTCGAAGAGTATTAGGAAAGCAATGACGAGAGGCTTCTCCCTTCGATGGAAGCGAGTCTGAAGCTCCGACGGGAAGCTTTTGTCTCTGAGGTCGGAGACGGAACGATCGCTCGACCGATCCGTCGACACGGAACGGGAGTTTTCCAGGAAGTTGCTCAACTCCAATGGAGTGTTTTTCGAGAAGATATGCGAATGCCGCCGTCGGTGGAAGAGAAATGAGATTTTCAGGAGAAGGTCTAGGCGAATGTGAGAGGGCGACGGACGCAGAGAATAGTATCGCCTCCGCTGCGAAAAGTTGCGAGGGAGTCCGTGGGTGGATGAAGGGTCGACATTCTCCAGGCTGACATTCAACTCGCCCGTGTTGTCTCGTGTTATATTCACCTTTCGAATTCCAGATTGACCTTCCCGCCGTTGAGTGTTGATGATGCTCGGAGTGAGGACCGCCTCTGAGGGAAGCGTTGACGACGGTTAACAAACTCCGGGAAGAAGGCGAGACCGCTCTAGGAGATCCGGAGCAAAAACTGCACTCATGAGCATGAGTATCATCAAGGTGCGTCCAGGATAGTTCATGCTGCGAGTTTTTCCCCAGCCTTCCCCCAGCCGGTGGCTGAATGAGACGAAAGTGCCGCCAGACAGCTAAGTGATAGGTCTATTCATCATCTGGGAGTGATCTTACTTTTTCCCCGCAGGTTGTGGTGCTCGGCGCACCTGGAGTGGGCAAGACTTCGATCGTCCAACAATTCGTTTGGAATGAATTCAGTGATGTTCATCGACCAACGACGGAGAAACATTCCTATTTGGCTTCGGTTCTATACAACGAAAAACTGTATGCTCTACAAATTACCGATCTGCCCGTCATCCCCTATTTCCCTGCAGACTCGCTCTTTGAATGGGCTGACTACCGGTAAGTGGATACAAGCGCGGAGCATCCGAAATGTGATGATGGTCCCCACTTCTCCGTGGAATCCTGCGGGCTGCAGCGTTCTACCACATGGAACATGAAATTTCGGAAACGCCTCGGACTAGTTCTAAGCCTCGCTGATCGAGTTCATGAACTCGAACAACACCTCATGAGGCCAGGGACAGCAACCGCTGAAAGAGAATATTTCTTGTATTCGGCGAACGCGTCGATGAATCGCCTGCGCGAGCTGCTTCTCCTGGATTCGCTCGCGTATTATGCTAGCACTCAGAGTACACTAGCCAAGGAAATGGCATGCGCTTCCCGCTTCAAATCTGTTGCTCCTTGCAGGTATTATGGTCTCCGGAGCGCAACAGCATACATTCTCGTGTTTGATGTGAATCTGCCGGAGACATTCCAGTATGTCAAAAACATGCGAGAGCAAATTTTGCAGAGTCGAGCGAAAGAAGTGCCAATTCTCGTTGTGGGAAACAAGCACGATCTAGGTGTGTATGACACAAGTTCTTCGGTCTTGGCATCGACCGACTGAATTTCTTTCAGCGCCCATATTGAATGTTTCGAATTGTCGTCCTCGAAGTCCCTTGTTCGTCCCTGTTGTGTATGGTGAACTTTCTTCCTAACGACTGTTCCCATCCCTTAGAGCCCCGAGAGCACCGTGAGGTTGCCGGATTGGTGAAGAAACACTGGCGCTGTGGATACGTGGAATGTTCGGCGAAATACAATTGGCATGTTGTGTCCCTGTTCAGAGAGCTGGCCCGAACGATTGAAGGACATCGTCCGGATACTTCGGCCGGTAAGTCGAGGGACCACCACGAGCACGGGGACAAGAAATGTGCAATCTCGTGATGATCCGCGGGGCCGCCCCCAGACCGCGCGGCGGGGGTGGCCTGGACCAACATCGACGAGGAATACGGTCAACAATCGGGGCAACACGAAGTACAACAGAGACATCACAACAGAAGCAGATTCCTGCCGCCGTCGACGACGTCAACTGCCATTGCTGGGAATTTTAGCCGCAAGTGAATAGCATCCGATTGCAAATGAGATAGCCCCTCGAACCCTCAGCGTGTCCTCGAGCATTGGACGGAAATCAGGAATCTCCAGGAAACTCCCAGGTGTTCAGCTCGAACACCTCGGTTGGACGAAACATGTGGAAAATTCGCCGGAAATCACTCCCCTAATCGGGGACTTTCTTCAAAACGCGGACCCGCTCATACACCACAACACCCGCATATTTTGCCTTCTCGATACGTCAGCGATAAGGATTCGCGTTGTTCGACTCGATTCACTCGTTCGTCGAAACAATCTGCAGTCACCACCTTTCACTCACGCATACTATGAGGGCGATTTGTACAGAGAAAGAAGATCTCAACGACATCAGCCTGAAACCACTCTCCAACAACTCTCATCCTCAGCTGGAGCTTCGCTCGCAGCAGTATGATCTGCTTCTCCAAGTGCAGGGCCACGGACGCTCAACCGAAGCTGCGTCGCCGAGTTCACAGCTGCTTGCGCGCGACCGGCCGTCTCCTTCACCGCAGCTAAGCACTTGACCTGCTTTCCCTCTTTCAAGAATCGTTCTCAGCTGACCGACTCCCTGGAAGGATTACAACCAATCGAAAACGACGTTTCGCGCAAAGACTCTGAGCTGCACCGCCTACGGCTGCAGCCGATGAGCGGCCCTGTTCGCTTGGGCCGTAATTGCTCTCCGCATTCCACTGAACGTGACATTCCAGTCTTCGCTGAAACTTCCCTCAATCAATTAAACTCTGTGGACGGCTAGGATGGAGCGGTCCGCGTCGCTGCGATAGCCCATGAGCTTGCAAGTGATCCCGTGCGATTCACGATTGAGTTGCGATGTCCCCTCTGTCATTTCCTAAGCTCGGAACCCCGGCGACGATCATCGGAGTTCCGCCTCGAGCTTCGATTATGCCTAGCAGTAGTTTTGTTGAAAAACGGAGCAATCGATTAAACGAGACGATAGATCGAGAGAAGATATATACTATGTATGTAGACGGCTATGAATCGCCCGCGCGCATCTTTATGTCATGGCTACTCTTGAGTACATGCACTTTGTTACGATATGTATGAATTGTCTATCTATCTACTCATCTACTCATCGGCCACTGTTGAAGGTAGAGGTCACCGATGGACCGTTGCGGGTCAACCTACTCTGATACCTGGCAAGGTACCTGAAGAGCATTGGAGGCGTCGGAGCGAAGTGCACGGAGACGTGGGGATCGTCCGACACGGCTCAAGATACTGTTTTTCAAATGACTGTGCTTGCCGACCCTCTGAATGTCGACTGTTGTTGTAGAGAAGCACGAATCACATGAATCACTTTGTTGCGCACTCGACTGGGTCTGCAAAAGGAGTTTCATGGAATGATGCAGGGAGTACCGCTCCGGGATGACTTTCGCCTCACCAAGGAGCAGCGATTCGCGGATTAAGGAATCCCTTGGTCGGTAACCTGCGCGATCTGGCTCATCCAAAGAACAAAACTTGAATAAACACTCACGTTACCTCTCCTAGGAAAACTCGATAACGACCCCAAGAGCGAATGATCGGAATGATCATTGTGTATGGAGTGATCATTTTTACGCCAACCCAGACTTGCGTGATGGATCATTGTTACGGACCCAGGAGAAAGTCGAGAATTATATATAGGGTCGTGGCAGGAATCCGGACAAGGAGCCGAATAGGTTGGAGACACTCGACAACCGAACGGCATTTATGGACTAAAAGCACGATTAGTACCACGTGAAGAACTCCCCTCGATCCTGCCCCACGACGCGTCGGGGAAAGTTCGTGGATCGGACAATCTCCAATGACCTGAAGCGAGAGCGAAGGCCACTCATTGATACGTACGTTGTATGATGGACGAATATTGGAGGAACGGGCGGTCGCTTGAAGATTATACACTTTGACTTCGACGACTGCATTTTCGAATCTGATTCCTCAAGTCTGAGGGACGGAAACTCCTCCCGACTCAAACACGGAGCTTCTTGTCGAATTCGCCACTGTCACTAGATGATCATGCGGCTTTGACGTGATAGAGAGGAACAAGCGATGAAACAGTGCCATGGACGCTCACATCAGAAAGACGAATACCTGAACCAACGAAAAGCTGTTATCTCAATCAAGATCGTGGAACGCTCCTCACCTCTTCCCTCCGGGAGGTTCCAACAGGCTTTGGCTGCCGCCCCAGAACCTCTCCCCGTCGTGGAGATGCGAAACTGCGCCGACATGATTCCGAATTAAGATGGAAGACTCATGCAGACAATGTAAGCTATGATTTATGAGTCCGATCGAACAAATGATGTGTTAGATGAAACAAATCTTCTATGAATGTACCATACGGAGGAATATGACAGACAACGCGGAAAATTGATAGATTTTCCCAAATATGTACCTCTGGAGAGCCGCTATAGGGATGATGAGGCTATGAGATCAAGACGATATCAGGAGGACGACTCTGATTTTCCGAGCAACGATTGTTTTCGCGGGTGCGCCATCAATTTCATGAAAATATTCAACACTCGATAGGAATGAACGCGTGGGCTCCTCCTCGGGTATCCCGTCTGAGTGAGAGGTGAACGAAGATGTGAAGTGTGAGCGATTGAACACCTGTGCGAGTCGAGTCGCTGCAGCGATGAGCTCAGAAATCTGAGTACCAGTCAACGAATAAGGCGGTCGATCGAATCCTTCCCGAAATGGATGAGCGGCAATATTTTTCAAAGCTGGCATCTCTGTTCCGTATATTTAGAATCTATGCTGTTCCTAAAAGATAACGGCTGATCTCATGGGAGCCGTCTCTCCTCCATCCTCCGATCATTCGGAAATTCTGCTTGGTAGCTCGATTCGATCGTTCCTCATCGTTTTCCGAACGTTATTTGATATTTCACGCCGACGGAATGACTTGGAGCGAGACCGCGACTCGATACGTATCGCGAATTGTGGTCTCGAAGCTATGGGTGAAGCGAGACGAGTTGACATGTCCTCCATTGTAAAGCCAATTAAGTAAGGTGACAATATCAGTCTTGTCATTGTCGGGGGCTTCGCCGTGAGACGAATACTTCCGCAGACATCCAGAAATCTTGGAGCGAGGAACCGAGAGAGTGGTGCAACAGTGTTTCACAACGCACAAAACCGCTCTCGAACTTCACTGCCTGCCGGCAAGAAAGGAATTAGGAATCCGATCAAAACAACATATATTCCAATTTTGAATGCAGCCGCCCGACGCTACAACGGCATCTGTTCCATTAGAGAATTCCCGTCGAATTAGATCCACATCACTTGCTCCCTATCAACCCACCCGATCATTTTGTATACGCTGATCTCCGTCATTGGCTCTGAGTGCAACCTTCGTCCAAGAGTGTACCTCCTCCTCCTGGAACTCGAGCCCAGCTCTCGAGGAGAACTGTTCACGTCATTGTTCAGACATTATGTTAAGTGACGCTTCGGGATTCCTTCCCGCATGTCCTCCGACAACTTGTAGATGCCACACGGGCCGCAGAAGTCCCGTAATATATTGGACTTGGGTCTGTTCTTGACCTCTCTCTCAGGGCAAGGGTGCTCTGACAGCTCTTCCGTGGTATCACTTCACCAAAACTTCCGTTCTCTGTGGTTATTTCTCTTGTTCCCTCCCGCTCCATGTTCATTTCCCCCGTCCGGCTCGGTGATTCACGCACTCGAACGCCGACCGGAGAAATCGTCAGCCGTCGGGGCTTGAGAGGACCACGGTGGACGATTGATGTTATCAACTGTTTAAACTCGCCCCTCGCTTAGCCACATCCCATCCCGTGTCCGACATGAAGGTAATTAATATTGATTGTTTTATCGGAGTTTTGCGCGGATCAAGGAGAGAATGAATCGAAATCGTATGGATCGCAGAACCGAAGAACCGAAAATCGGCGGCGATTCGGGAGAATTTTCCTCATCAAGATCAGAATCCAAGAAAAACCTCCATAGGGCTCTTCGAGATATTGCAGCCATCATCATCATCATTATCATAATCTCCATCAACTCCCACATAATCGATTTTCAATGAGGATTGTCATTGTGGCGACCAAATCACCAACAATAATGAGTACGAATGATGGCGTTCCTGTTACCCACTCACGATATTATTTGAATACGATACGAATCGTATAACATAAACATAGCTATGATATACCCTTATTTGATACTGTCCTCGATGACAACATCTTACGTACGGTGGAAGTAAGGACGAAGTGTGACAATGATTGATTGGAGAATAAATCAATCACCAACTGTCAAGGTGTGAGCTCCTTCTCGTCATGTGATTTCTGTTTTCCAGCTCAAAAGGTGAGCTCCGCGGATCGTGCGAGTAATCTCATGGACATCTCGGATTCACAGGCCCTCGAAGGGTGGTTGTGTTTTTTCATTGCGTTTCCATTACTCTACTCCCCCGATTTCAGACTTTATTGGATTCATTTTAGTTTATTCATTACTACATCGGGGTCCTCGCGAACTCGCGATGGATCAGGGCTGTGCTGAGGAGCTTGGCTCTCGTGGCGAATCCCGAGCTCAGGGAGCCGCATTCTTCGTGGGATCCGAGACTGGTGAAGATCCTCGTTTGTTTCTGTCCCGGAGAGTCCCGAGCCGTAATTCACTCCTGTGCAAAATGCGAGGATAGGCTGTTCGATTTCCGGTGTGTGACTTCCATGTGAGATGTGAGCAAGTACGAACCTGTCTCCGGCGGCCATCGGCCGAATGTCTTTGCCCCTTTCTCTCCTGGTCTCCGGCCGGGCCGACGATTCGAGCATCGATCATGTTTCTAGCCGCATTCAGTACCGAAAGATTCTCACAAATATCACATATTTCAGCCATCACCGAGCATTCCTCAAAATTCATTTCATCATTCAGACAACATTTCCAAAGACAATAAGATTGAATAAACGATTTACATCATTCCGTCACAGCCGCAGACGCGGGTTGCACGTGAAACCTGCTCGGACTTTTTCTATCCATGTTTTTCTTACGTACACTTCTGTCCCGTGACTTAGCGACGAGTCGATTTCTCTCGACTGTCGTTTCGACAACGACACTAACCATCTCATTGACAGCTCAACGGAGCCACACCATGTTCCCGATTTAAGTTTTTTGCGTCCTCCTGACAGCACTTTTCCCGCTGCGATGACCCTCCCGGTGCTTGCGGAGACTACGTTCCCTACGACCGCAAGGCAACATGCGCCTCGGCTTCCCACCCGTCAGAGACCATGTACCCCATTTCTGGCTTGACAACTTATCAATCGATCAACATCGATTCTTCTAGCACGAAGGATACATCCGTTTCCTTCGCACCGGCAATTGGTAGCAGCAGTGGACGACAAGTTTTGTGAACCGACCGCACGGGTACTCAAGAGAGTCTTCATGAAGAGAGAACAATATCCAAGAATGCCAAGCCAGAGGAAGAGGCTTAAGTATGCTTCAAATGCGGGAAGAGCGATCACTTCCGAGCGAACTGTCCCCGGAAACACGCATCTTCAATGTATAGGAAGCGAATAAGTATATTGGGACGTTCGAGGACGGCCACCTGCGACACGGGTGCCGATGTAAACGCGATTTCTTCCGCATTTATCGACGTCAACGATGAAGATCTACACATTCTCATACCAAAACGGAGCCTACTCACGATCGACGCACAGAAGAAGCCTATGCAAGTCCTTGATGCTGTCGAACTAGCGCTCGATGGCGTACGAGATCCCTTCTTCATCATTGACAATCTGCCGAAAGATCTTTTCCCGGGGAACCCCTTTCTCACGAAACCATTCGCTTCCGTGAATGAAAGAGATCTCAGAGATTCTCAAGCCTCCCGGCCTACCCCCCGCCCGATTTCTTCTTGTACATAGATCAGATGGGGTACCGTGATACTGCCCCGAGCTGCGCTGAACGTGGAGGCTGGGACTGGGAAAAGATCATCTACCCTACAGGTAGACGGCACTCCCAGCTGCGCCTCAGGAACTCAAGATATCACGCCCTACAGTCTAGTTCAATCGGACAAAGAGGTTTCGTGTGAGATATTGGTGATAGATCTTGAAGATTCACCGATTCACCTCAAAAAAGGGACATCATTAGGTAATATCCATGACTCGGTCGAAATCGAAAACTCAAAGAGCAAGGAAGTAAAATCTTTCTGGAGGAAGAGTTGAGATTAGCGAAAGATGCGGTTGAAATCCCCCATTCTTGGTGAATTCGGCAGACTGTTTGGTAGACCGAACGAACTATTCCGGACGAAGCTCGCCCAACACACGATCCCGACGGGTGATACTCCACCGATAACCTTCCCAGCGAGAGGTCATCGGACAGACTTTGCTCACCGAGGGCTTGGTGGATCTCTGAAGAATCACGCAGCGAAAGCGGCAGTCGAGACACGAGCTTGGGCATGATTGGTTGCGGATATGCGTCCCAATGTGAATACAGCCGCTGCGACATCCGGCCAGTAGGCACATTCGAAACTTGTTCATCACCGAATTTCCAGTATTGCATTGGATGCGAGTTCGGTTTCGATTCTCTGCCACAGTATTCACGAACTCCCGACAACAAACGGGTGTTCGACCCCAGTGCCGCCAAGCGTTAAAAACTCGAGATATATAACATTTCCCCCGGAAACGGGAAGCGTTTCACTTAAATTATCCTTTGTTTGTTACCTCGTCCGCAGTCACCTCCGGCAGACACAACAGCTGGGCAGCACGACGAGAAGCTCTTAGATTTGAAAATTTTACAGTATACGTCCGGATATTTCCATGAGCGACCCCGGTGAGCGTCGACGATCCGGATGAGCTTCCAGCGGATTCTCGGTGAATTGTCTTCCTTCAGGAGGCACACACCGCCCACCCGGATGGGGTCGGCCGAGAGCCCTCTCATTTGATTTGCCGACTTGAGAAGGAGCATATATTCGCGAAACCACCCCACGGAGAGGTCTTTGAAATACGATCTCCTCGCAATGAAATTCTTTCGCAGTTCTTCGCCGACACTGATTTGTCGCCCGGGAGAGCGTCGACGGGTAGGTCAGCGGCAAGAGCTGGATGGTGGGGACCGCCACGGAGAAATTGAGCCGGCGTCAATGCTAGCGGCTCCTCGGACTCCGTCGGCGCGTGCGTGCGTGGTTGTAGTTTATCCATTATCCGAGATGAACTTGACGCAACCGGGATACATAGCGAGGAACCGTCGAATTGCTAAATGAGTTTGCAGAGTAGTATGTGACGTACGACTTCGAGGTGGTCTGCTGATGGGTGACAAAGTACGGTCCACAGAAGTCGATTCCGGTCATCCGGAAGGGAACCGTGAACTCCAAGCGGGCCCCGGGGAGCGGAGCCTCGATTTGTCGGGCGAATTCTCCTTGTCTCCCACGGCAGGTGACACTTCGATGCAGAATTGCCTTGCAGGCGGGAGCCTGAATTTCGTGGGCTCGGAATTGAGAGAGCCAGACATGAGGATTTTGTTCTTAGGGTAGGCTCGAAGCGATTGGGTATTTCAGAAGTATCTCCCGGGCTTACTGCTTGCAAGATATGGGTGGACGTGACAGCACGTCAGAGCCTTAAGTCAGACTTCCCAAGTTTCGTTTGTTTTGTTCCATGATCTTTCGTCGTTGTTGCTCTCCAGATCTCTCCTCGCGAAATCCTGCTCCGAATCCGATTCGGCACTTCCCATCCCTCGAAAGTGCTCCAGGTGACATGGCTATTCAAGAGGTCAACCGTACTTTGTCGATCATTACCTCTACGAAGTGGCTAAGACGATCACTGAAAGCTTGTACTGCCGTTGCGTGAAGCAGAGGAGGGGAAGTGCCCCGAGAGGATCCTTCTCGTCAGATCGCCTGAGCTCATTGCGAACTCATACGGAACTCATACGCACCCGCCGGACAACGGATAGTTTATCTGCCGACAGACCTGTGCTGAAATGAAAGACGTGGTTCTGACGCAAGAAGAGCGAGGTGTCTAAAGAATCTATTCTAAAACACTGGCCGTAGCAGTGCGGAACCTGCAAGAATCCTGCGAGGACGAAGAGTGTGTTTGAAAAGGAGTGACAGTTTGAGCACGAGAACAGAAAGCATCCCGGACGCTATCCTTTCGATGGATTCCCCTCCGCCGCCGTATCACTTTGTTGATTTGGAAGAAGGCCCCAATTTCGTACGGGCGCCGCCACCAACATATGCGGCGTCGATCGCATTCAATCCGGATATACCGGGTACTTCGGCGGCTGCTGCTCGTAGCGCCGTACCCAATATTCCCGCGGCGGCTGATGCTGCTGTTGCTGGTGATCGATCAGCTTCTTTTGGAAGCGCCGCCGCCGTTGCCGCTAATATTAGAGCGGGGATTGAGTTGCACGTGGAGGCCATTGACGATCGAGAACGGAAATTTCTCGTCCGTGGTCTTCGCCGGTGCGGGAACGCGACAGAATTCCTTCGGTACTTAGAAACGACCGATGTCTTGTTGGCGGCGAAAATGTTTCGAACGTGGATGCCCTACGTTGACAATCTCTACCAACGAGGGCCAAAAGCTGTTCGGGCCGTGATAGAGAGTAACAACAACAACAACAACAATTATAAGAAAAATCATCACAATAATATTAATCGTAGTCGTAGTGGTAGTAGTAGCGACGCTACCGTTGTCATTTTGCCGCGTTCGTCACTCAACGACGTAGTTTTCAAAGTGGGAGCGCATTCTTTGGTGACTCCTATCCACGATTTGGTTACGGAAATCATCGGGTCAAACACGTATCCCGACGTCTTCAAAACAGCTCTTCTCCACCCGGTTCACAAGTCTGGTTCACGTTCGAATGTTGCAAACTCCAGACCAATATCGCTTCTCCCAATCGCGAATAAGATAGTTGAGAGGACACTCAGTGACCAGATCATTGCCTTTGCTGAGAGAAACGACTTGTTGAGCGATAGACAGTTCGGATTCCGGAAGGCAAGAAACTGTGAACGGGCGGCGCTCTGCCTTATCGATTATGTTGTAAATTGCTTGGAGAGTAATCTCCACTGTGTCGCGATTTTCTGCGACATTAGCAAGGCGTTTGACTCCGTCTGCCATGCTCGACTACTGAGGAAACTGGACCGTCTGGGTTATAGGGGTGACGCATTGGAGCTGATCCACTCATATCTGAGAGACAGGAAACAGATATTCAAAACTGGTACTCAGACTAGCCAGCCCGGTTGCGTCCGCACAGGTGTCCCCCAGGGTAGCGTAATCGGTCCGAACTTGTTCATTCTCTACATAAATGATCTCCTTGAGGGTCTGCCTGACTGCCTGGCCCTGTCCTTTGCGGACGATACCACCCTTCTGCTGTCCGACCCAGATCCTCACCGACTCGGCTTACGAGCTTCTGCGTGTATTTCTGAGGTCAACCGATGGATGCATGTGAATGGTCTGGTATTGAATTCTGCCAAAACCAAGTTCATATCTTTCAACAGACTATCCCCAGTTTTCGACATTCGGGTCCACCATCCGTCCTGTAGCGGCAGCGCCAGCGGTTCGATGCCCTGCCTGTGTGACCTCATTGAGGGAGTGCAGCATCATAGATTCCTTGGACTTATTATTGATGCGAAGCTCAATTTCAAGCAACACATAGACAGATTGTGCGGAAACATCCGCAGGGGTCTTGCTGTCCTTGCCAGAGTACGCTCCGCCTGTCCGGTCGACTTCAAGCTTTCTCTCTACCACTCCCTTGTGGAGTCCTACATTAGATTCATGCTACCAATATACGGCGGATCCGCCAAATATCTCACAGATAAAATCCATAGATTACAGAAGAGAGGACTCAGACTAGTCGGTAACCTCGCGTCCACTACCCCGTCCGGCCCACTCTTCGAAACCTATGATGTTCTCCCGTTCCATAATCTATACGCCTTCTCCCTTCTGCTACTACTTGCCCCCTGCGCCAAAGTCCTCCCCCGACCGATCCACAATCATTCAACGCGATTCAAAGAAAACCGACTCTTGCTTACCTCAGCCTTCCGCAGGACTGTTTGCCGCAAGACCCCCAAGCCCAACTTCTGCACACTATACAATGAGCTCCCAGGCGATGTTAGAAACTACTATGACAACCTACTTGTATGCGAGCCCCACTTTGTGAAAAACCTAACGAGAACCTGTGTAAAGCAATGGAGCAAAGACCGCATTGTTAAACTGTTAAACTGAGTCCGAACTTCCCTGTATTTTTGCCCCCCGCCCCCCCCCACCCCCAAAACCCAAACTCTTCTATTTGATTCGCTTCTCCGCGCAAATTGCAACACGACCAGCAGGTCTCATGCATGCGTGACGAAACGTCTGTATTATCCTACATGCAAAATAAAGCGAATGTTTACAAAAAAAAAAACGAAGAGATCGGTGCATCCTTGCCTACGTACGAGTCCGCGAGAGCCGCTTTGTATCGCGCTCGCGCGAAGCTCGTACCGAACTTGTCGCAGACCAGAGAGGAGATAGTAATCGAGGGGGAGTACTCGAAGACAAGTCGTGGTGAATATTTTGTCCTTTCCGATGACGGGTCTGATAACAAGATCATCGGGTTCGGTACGCTGACGATGATGAGCCTCCTCTGCGAGTCGGGGACCGTGTTTATGAACGGTACCTTCAAGGTAGTCCCACAGTTGTTCCCGCCACTTTATACATTACACTGCTTCTATAAAGGGCAGATGTTCCCGCTGTTGCTTTTTCTCCTCCCCATAAATCGAAAGACGTCTACTGCAGGATGTTCCGGCTTCTCCAAGGATTATGCCGCTTCGAACGGCCTGATTTTCGCTCCGCGAACTTTCCAGCTAGACCTCGAGGTCGCAGCTCTCCGCGCCATCCAGCACGAGTTCCCGCTGTCAGGGCTAGAAGGATGCAATTTTCACTACAATCAACAAGCAATGTCTGTGGAGGAAAGTGCTAGCAGCCGGTCTCATTTCCTACTACTCCGATTCCTTGCTGAAGAGACTTTAGCCGTTAGCCATCGACGCGGATTCCCCGCCGACTGATCATCCTGCGTACGGAAGAGTAGAAAATTTTAAAGACTACTTCATCAAGACTTGGCTCGAGAATCCCGCTGTGTTTCCACGTAGCATGTGGAACCTTTCCGGGAATTTCGGCGCCCGTACGACCAATCATGTCGAAGCCTGGCATAGCGCTTTGAGTCGCACGGTTCGAAAAGACCACGTCAACATTTTCGAGCTCATCAAGTTCTTGAAGTAACAAGAAGACAAGGGGGAAGCCGACAGACTCTTGCTCCGGGCTGGGCGACCCCCATCGAAGCTGTCCGCGAAGTACAAAGTTTCGAATGATCGGTTGATCCGACTAACAAGAGAATCGGAGACGGGAGCGAAAACGCTAATCGGATACATTCACAGCGTCGGCTATAACTTAAACTACAACTGACGCGATTCCGACCTTCGAAGATGACGGTCCCCAGGTTGTGCCCATCGAGTTCGTCTGGCGGATTCCGTCGGGATATTCTGCAGAATCCAAGGGGTCCCCGCATATAAACTGGAACGAGCTAGTTTCGCTCCTAGAATATTTTACTACAGTGCTCCTCTCTGTGCTCAAGCTCTCCAGGCGGAAATCCTGGTGGCCTCGGGGTGAATTTTTCTCCCGAACTCCCGAATACAGCCATCTCCTCCTGTGTGAGGGGCGGTGATTCGGACTTCGAGTCATGGCGTATCATCACCAGAAATGTTCAACTTGATGGAGAAGCATGATTAGCATCGGTGACGACGTATACATGTGAAAATGAGTTGCCCGTCGATTTGCGTTGGAGAACCCCCGGTTCCTTGATTCGAGGCTGTGGGCAAAGTCGTTGATGGCTGTACCGCTGTACGGCAATGGGATTGAGATGGGAGGACATCGGTCAACGGTTATGGTCAATGTTTTCTTGTGATCCAGATTGTTGTTGTGTTTATCCATTGATCCAGATTCTTGTTGTGTTTATCCGATTTGACCCAGATTGTTGATGTGTTCATCCGGTATTTGTACACATAATGTCAATCAGCCTTCTGTATCAGGCGTGAAATTGGGCGGATCGTTGTTTGTCCCAGATCCCCAGGATTCTGTTCGTCCTTCTTACTTCGGTTGCATCGTTCGCCCCGTCGTGGAGCTTGAGACGCCACCGGAGTTCTTGATTCAAAGTCGGACTCTAAGATACCCGGGGTGTGTATGTGTCTCAAAAACCTCCCGCGTGAGATTTTATTCGCTTACAATCAGAGTACTTTGGAAAACCATGGGGATATTGCATTTCAGTATCTAAGGCTCTCCTCCTCTGGTGTGGAGACTCATCGGGTTTCTCGCCGGATCCCTGAACTCATGAGTGTTGTCCCGGAGCCTTTGTCTCAGCAAAACCTTATTGACCTGGAAGACGTTGCTTTCCACTTCCGGCTCGCTCAAACATTACCTCAGCCTTCTCCTGCACGGTGACACAGCGGGCTCCGTCAACCGGGAATTCGCTGTTGGAGCATCGATCCCGCGGATACTGCCGAGTAATCACGAAAGGCTTCTAAGGAACACGCCGCGCTGTCTGCTTACGAAGCCGTAAGGGAAAGCTTGCTAGCTTCTCAACCAAGGCGACTCCGTAATTTCGGTCGGTGTCAAAAGTGCCTCAAACGGAATCTGAGCCTCATGGTAGAGGATTTGGGGGAGCTTACTGGCGGAAGTGTTCTCTCCCCACCTTCCCGACCTGTCGTTTCGAGCAGGAGATGGAAAAAGGGGCTAGGAGGCGATCCTTCCTCAAATGTCATCCAGTGCTGTGGGGGTGGGGACGCGACCTTCACAACTATGACTTCTCTTGCTGGCATTTCGTCCTCGCTGCTTGGGGAACCTCAATATCGGTGCTTGTCGAAATTATGGGTAGGACGCTGCGTGAGGAAGCTTCCAAGGGGCAGCGAAGTCATCATAGGAATAAATTCTATCAGACTGGCAAGATGGAGGCTAGCCGATCAATTTCATTCAGGTCTATCATTAATCGCTATTCGTCATTATCTCACTCCGACGTTTTTGAGGATACCTCCGCTCTCATAGGAAGAACATTGGAAAATCCTTCATCATCTCCCGTGAACGTCCACCTAGCCCATGACGTCAGTTATTCAATGAATGCCTGCCGAAAGCTGGCCGCTGTCCCCCTCATCATATCCACCAAAACACACCGTCGAGCTCGGATCTGCTTCCGAACCTGCGCGATGATCGCGGGAACGCTTGCTTCCCAGCCGATTTGACGGGAGGAGGCTGCGAATGTCTTAATGATTAGTATGAATACTCTCAGAAAAGCCCGTACAGGCGTGAGATCGGACGAGGAGTTCGAAAGGAGCTGACGGTTGCCCTTCGGTTCCTTCGCGAAACAGGTTGTGTGGTGAGAGCTGTTGTCCTCCCAAAATCAATGGGGGCAAAGCGGGATTCGGCGGTGATTCCGAGTTGCGGCATTTCCGATCGGCGGTATTTTCTGGAGATGGAGTTTTCGCATCGGCCGCAAGGCGGCAAAATCTCAAAAAAGACTCCGCATACCTAACCAACTGAGGAGTGCAAAATGGAACGACAAATCACTCCGGCTCCGGAATAATTCCCGAAATGAATCACGGTGCCGCCAAGGAGTTCATGTGGCCTGGAGCTTTAACCGTCGACCGACTCCGAACCGTCACTTCACGAACGGGATAGGAAACCGCCATCCGGCTGTTGGCCTAGCAGGCTGCGTGCATGTGGGATCTAGCGTTTTGTGGTACGGACACGAACCGCTCTCTCGGGAGCAATGAGACATGAAACTGAGTTTCTACGCTCTCGCGCTTCGTACCGCAAACATTCGTACGCTTGTACGTTCCTTCCCGATGACGTCCAATTGCGCGAATGCTGATCCGTGGAAAGTGCGTACGAGGAGTTTGGGGAGTAGAACTCCACAAAAATGGAGAATCTGTCGTTTGGGGGAATGTATACAATGATGCTAATGATCTCCTTTGAAAGTTTGGCAGGAATCGTTGGGTGCAGGCTCTCGTACAGGATCCCATTCGCGAAGAATCGAACGAAACCGTCAAAATGCCTCAGACCATCCTGACTGCGGACTTCCGAGCCCGAAATGCTGAGTTCGCGGCCGGAAATATCCCAAGAGCTATCCAGCATCACGGTGTGGAATTCATTCGTGAAGACCGAGTTCACGTTGATTCCGAATACCATATGCGGAAAGTTGGAGAATATTCCATATCATTGAGTCTCGAGTACTTCGGCTGGTCGAGCCTGAGCGACTTCAAGGTTTCTTCCGACGTGATGAAGGAAGAATCCTCGTGGAAGGATGAGCGTTTCGCGCGGCAGGTGACGTAGGTCAAGACGAACGAGGACACTCGACTGTCGTTTGGTTCCCTCTTGATCTTGTCTTTGACGGTGGCGAGCAGCTTTTCGGTGTCACAGGGGAACCGGCGGAAGACCTCGAGGGCTGCGAGACGAGTCTCCAGGCTTTTCCGCAGCCATCGAAGTGACTGAGAAATCGTGACGGCGACCGCCCGATCCTGGTCGAATTTTCAGCAAAGATCATCAATCTTCAGCATCATTGTCCAAACTCTAGTCGCGGATAGTAACAGGCTCGCGGCCGAGTCCGCGAATTCGCGCAAGCCAAGCACACCTGCTCGGCATATGTGACGATTGATGCTCGTCGCCCGCACCGGCCGAACCGATCGGAATGCCGTCCTCCAGTTGCGAGAAATCGCGTGTCTGATACGCAGGCACAAAACAGTTGCAGCCTCGGAGCGGACCCACACCACACACGCGCACAGCTTCGTCCCGTCAAAGATCATCAACCCCCAAGAGCAGCAGCACCATTCACACACACCACCACCACCACAAGCCCTCGTCGTAGTCGTCGGTTTGAGTGAGTCGTGCGTTCAGTTGTGCGGTCGGTCGGTCGGTGGGTCAGACAGTCGGTCGATCTCCTACTCGGATTGCCATATAGGAAATAGTTGAGTTCTGACTACTGGTGCTGATCAGAGACGACGTACATCGTCGCAGGACTCTGACACAGATATGGCCCAGTGGAATTCGGCGAGCCGGACGGCTCACAGTACCAGTTATAAACTACTCGTGTTGCTGATACTTGTTGGCACCCTCATCAGCAGTGTCGCGGGTGGTGAAGATCTCGGTAAGTCGGTAGATCATTCTCATGTCCGAGACTAGGCAAGAATGTGCGTCAGAAGTCGAAGCCTACACTCGTTGCCGGAGGGCAGCCGACAAAAGAGCTACGCAGAACAAAAACAGTCGGAGCGACCCGGTTGGAACCCTGGACGATACAATTTCTAGAGACGGGTCCAGAAACTCCATTCTATCGAGTAGCGATTCGTTTGCCACTGGGAAAGCTTTCGGGAAGCGTCCCGACAAGCCTATCATGGGCTGTCGGTCGCAAACCGAAGAGATGAACTATTCTGGAGACACCACCACCCCCGATACGCAGAAAGTATTCACCCTGCTCGCATCAGTGGAGGGACAAGCGCCGGTTAGCACCCTTGCTAAACGCTTTCAGAACTCTTCAACCGCTCTAGAGTTCACTCTCATTGGGTTCACCGTCGTAGGAAGATCTTCAAAGGGATTCTCGTGAAACTCAGCCGGGAACATTCGTATTTGAGTTAAGCTCCGATAGGCAGTCCCATCTTGCGGGACCGGTTGTTATTTTGTGCTCCCATAAGACTTCCCGTCAACATGATTCTTCATAGAGCTACACCGTCACAATCAGTCGCCGCCAACGGGCTACTGATACGGCGCCGCCAGTATTCCTGGCTCTAAAATAATTGGATCCAATAACCAGTGTCGCGGCGGGAATCACCTCGCATTGTCCATAAATTCCCCGTCGTGCTTCGACTGGCGAGCCCTGTTCGGGGAAATATTCACACCGCTCTATTTCTTCTCCCGTATTTCTTTTGAGGGAGTTCACGGGGGTGGGGGCATTGTCTTGGAGGGTAGAGAGGGAGCTCAGATCCCAATCGTGCTCTCGTTCCCTCGTGAGCTAAAGAGGGAGTTTTCCAGAGCCTGCAAAGAGCGGAACGAGCATGATGCCGGAGTTTGATTGGTCAAGGGTTTACATTGACATTTGTCGCTGTCAAGCGTCATTTAGTTGTGCAGGATACCTGCGCTTGGCGACGAAACCTTCACTTCCGGTTCAGGTGGATAGCGCGGATTGACATTTGGCGAGCGTCGCTAAACGGAAGTTTCGGTAAGCGAGGAAAGGAGCTCCAAGATTGGCTTGCCGCGAACGATGTCAAAGCACAATCGCCCAGCTGGCTAGCTGGTTTACGCGGTTTAGTCTAGAAGGAATACGAAACTTGCTGCTTGTCGCTAGGGACTAGGCTGAGCATGAACGACTAGTACGGCTCAATTATCGCCGGATCGAGTGTCGAGCGAGACTAGACTCAATTGACCATCGGAAACGTTACGAGACGCCTCATGCATAGTTTCTCGGTCCGGTCTCTTCACCACATCTTTTTGATTCTTGCTCGCGACGACTCCGGCCGCGTCATACCCGCGGAACCCGCGCGGCTGCGAACTTTCTTGCTGACCCATATACGAGCCAGTCAGCTTGCCAGCCACCAACAAACCAGGTAGCCAAGCACCCAGACAGGAACCGTTACTTTACCTCCAATCGGTGGTTGTGACGGCGGGCGATGGCGGACAACGTTTCCACCACGGATGGATTGGTCACTGGAGAATTTGATTTGTTCGTAGGCTCACGTCTTGTTGGCCACGCATCGACAACGAGCCAGGGGAGCGAGCGCTCGTGGACACTTTGCTAGAGCGGGCGAAACAGTTCCGACATCGGTCGGACCGGGGAGGGGCAAGCCATTAAGTTAGCGGCTCCGTCGACTATCGCTCCCGGCGTTCTCAACTGCTGCTTCTTCGCAAGTTCCGCTTCTTCGTCGCCAATGCTAGATGAGCCCAATCGCGTTCTGCGACAAAATGAGCTTGTATGCAGTTCCTGTTGTGGCGTTCCGTTCCCGTCGATTGTGTCGCTGAGGGATGGGGCCGCGCGTAAACCACTGGGTCGACCCTCGCGATACATCGCCTAGAATCGAGGCGAATAATTACGCTTGTTAGTTAGTCTGTCGAACGTGCAACAACGTCGCCAGCTCGTAGAAAGAATTCAATTAGGGGAAGTATACGGAAACGAGCGCCGATCGCCGTTTATTCGTTTTCGGAGCGTTTACGTCGAAGTTACCCGAAACCGCTATTCAGGGAATTCTGATGAACATGTAACGGTGTCATTTGCGCTCGAGATGGCGGCTTCGGCGATGCAGAAAACCGCGTTCGCCACTCGTGGAGCGTGAGTGAATTCCAACGGAAAAAGATACAGATATTGTCCGTCGGCTGTTTTGGCTCAATTCCAGTAAGGTCTACCGACAGGGCCGTCGACCAACTGCGCACTTGATATTGTTCCGGTGGCAAAGTCAACCCCTCCATAGACTGTGACAATCGACGCATTGTTCATATACCGAATCGACGTCGCTCTCGAACAAACGGCTTAGCTCCGTGCTCACCTCGATTTCCCATCTTCGCGCGCGCTAAGGAGTCGCCTCCGGGCAAACTCCTGGCGCGAGCTCAGCGTCAGGTATTCCGTTCGCTTCGGAATGGGATATTCCGGCCATCGTCTCACGTGTGACCATTCGATCATCAAAACGTCATTTAAGAGAATTCATAGCCGAGCGTCTCGGCATATCCAAGTAATGGGAATAATGCGGCCGATGGCTAAGTGTTTGATGTCGGGCATTGTTTTCGGAAGGTATCGAGCCGGTCCTCCGACGAAGCGGCCGATAAATAAGGCTCTGTGAATGGTGACACTTTTCCGGTCGAAAAAATAACTCGTGATAATGATCGTTCCTTCTCCGTCTTCTTCAAGCGTTCCCGCGACACTCTGCGACGGTAGATCGTCGCAGCTGCCCTGTGACATGTATCGCGTAGCTGCCCTGTGACATGTTCCCCGGACAAACGCTTGGAAAAAGCTCTCTCCCATGAATATTAGACATTGTTCGTGATTCTCTTCGGAGGAAGCCTCAATCAGTTGATATCTGAACAGAACTTTCTCTTCTCCAGGAAACGGGAAGACTCCGATGAAAACGGAAGTGAAGAAGAAACCCGTGGTCACCGAAGAAAAAAAAGTTTCTTCGCCGAAATCTAGTCTCTCGTCGAAGGATCCGATCGGCGCAGCCGATGTGCCATTGAACAGTAATCCCAAAGCAGAAGCTGCCCCTCCGTCGAGCGCGTCGCCTCCCGCAAGTGCTGCTCCCAAGACGGATGATCCTACACCGCTCGAGTACACGACGCCCGCCGTTGGTGCCGCGAAACAAACTGAAGCTCCGCATGAAGACGCGGGACGCAAAGACGAGAAGCCAGTGCCAGCTCTCACGAGAAGCCCGTTCAGTACAGATGAGGTTCGTTCCGGATCGGATACACGTCCCTTTGACTCGGGAAATCAAATTCATTGACAACGTCATTCCTCATTAGGGGGTGCAAGCAGTCAATGTAAACAACTGTTCTCTCACGCTAGGTCACCTTGCCCCCGGACAACCGGCCAATCAAAGAGGGTTTTACGGAGCAGACAGATGAGACCCATGATTACTACAATTCGAGCATCATCGTCGACGAACAGCAGGCTGAAGCCATGTGGATTGAGCTGGATAACTTGAATGAAACCGTCACCCATGAAATGCTCAGCGAAAGCTACCGTCGGGCAGCGGTGAGTCGAATCCATTCGTTTCTCCGCATCGCGTTCACTGGAAAGTAGTGGTCCCCGCTTTTCCGTGGCCCGCCCATCCACCAACTCAGCCGGAAGCGCGACTGTTCAGCAGCGCCCTCGGGAGCCCTTCTAGATCCATCTACATATGGAACCCTAGGGATTGATTTCATTAAATCGAGAGCGTTCGGAACCCCACCAAGTGCCGCCGGTTCAGCGTAGAGCCTGGCATCGGGCTAGGCGGCGACGACATCGAAGAATTATTGCTCGGGGAGGTTTCCGCTGCTCGTCGTATCTTTGCCGAATATGACCTCAATCATTTCGCTCCTCAAGCTCTGACAGTCACATCGTCTCGCATTTGCGAGCTCGGGTTCGCTTGTGAGCCCATGAATAGAAACGTTGCGCTGGCCGAAACCGTCAGAGAAGTTTTTTTTCTAGAAAACCGCTCTTGTGTAAAACTATTCATCTCGTTCGGATACTGACGGACTGCGTTCGCTCGTCCACTTGCAACAGCTATTTCTGGAATTATTGCCCCAGACCTCGACAATGTTTGAGCCTGATCTATTCTATTGCAGACCGTGAACCTCACATTCGACTTTCCCTTCTACGGACATCCGATCAACAACGTGACGATCGCCACCGGAGGCTTCCTGTATGTGGGCTACAAGCTACACATGTGGCTTGCGGCGACCCAGTACATAGCTCCTCTGATGGCTAATTTCAAGGCGTCGGTAAACTCCTCCGAGTCTTCCCTGAAGTATTACGATAACGGAACGGTGTTTGTTGTCGAATGGCGTAACGTCCAACTCGAAGACTACAGAGAGGCGGGCAATTTCACTTTCCAAACCATCCTCCACAAAAACGGAGATATCGTCTTCGTCTACAAGAGCATCCCCATTCCGATTTCGAATATCACCGAGAAGAACCATCCAGTGAAGATTGGAATATCGGATGCCTACCTCTTCCAGCGCGTCATATATCGTGAGTAGTACGGCTTGCGTCCTCATTTGACGCTGAAGACGTAGACATCTGACGTTCTACACGTCAATATTCCGGGATATCATCCCGGGAAGCCGATCTCCCATCCCGGGATGCGGGGTCGAACGACGAAAGAGCATCTGTTCCTTCTATCTGATAAGCTGAAAAGGTCTGACTAAGCTGTTTCACGTTGATTCTAGTTCTGAAACGCAAAACCATCTACGAGTACCACTCGATCAACAAGAAGACGGACCAGGTCCGCTCGAACTCCGCCATTGTGATTCGAGCGTTGCCCACATGTGTTTCGCTGAAAAGCTGCGAAGAATGCACCACAGCTCAGATAAACTTCAACTGCACGTGGTGTGAGTCCGTTCAGCGATGCTCTTCCGGGGTCGATCGCCACCGCCAGACTTGGATCAGTAACAAGTGCGAGGAGAACGTGGTAAGTGCACGACTGGACGTATTCCGTTTCGAGGCTGTCAGGTCTATATTTCCCTGAAAGTTACGCGTCTTCCATACGTTACGCGTCATACTTCGACCGATCGGAGTCTTCCGAGCTACATGTACTGACCGTTCCCTCCCGTCACCTTGCAGACGCCGAAGGGCCACTGTCCCGCCACGGATGGCCATAACGCATTGGCCAGCGCCGATAACGCTACGAGGGGATCGGGCGGTAGCGCCGGCCTCCAAGCCCTGTTCGTCATAATCGCTTTGGTTTTGGGAGTTTCCCTCTGGGTGTTTTACGCGTACCGGAACCCTAGGTCACCCAGTGGTCAATTCCTAATCAAGTACCGCCCTTCGCAATGGAAACGTCACGGGGAAGCCAGATACATTGCAGCAGGCTCCCTACACATGTAGACTGTTGAACCCTAGCTTCTTGTCCAGTCTTCCTAGTAGAGAGACATCATGATCATCGACACAAAGGTACACAACCGGAAGCAGACCTGCTGCATCTCGGTCTGCTTGCTCTCGAGTCCGAGTCCATCGCGAATGAGTGGTTTTCCATCGTTCAATCGGAACCTCTCACTTTTCATTCAAACAATCGCTGTAAACAGTCGGAGATTCAGTCGAACAGATATCGCTGGAACTTCGCATCCGCTTCCGGGATGATTAGCGTAGAATATTTGTAATGGATAGAATCTTCCGACGAGCCTCGCAATTGAACTCTCGCGGGAAGCTACGCTGCGACTGTCGATTCCCGAATAGCGCTCAGAAACTGCAGATTATGAGACGGGCAGACAAGCAAACATAGGGACGGACTGGTAGCTAGACAAGCTAGGCGAGCGAAGAGATAGACCCAGACGGACGTACAAGGTGAAGATGTAGACATTGATCATTCGCACAAACGACTACTTGTAACGGGGTCTCTCGATTCGAAAGATGACAACCATTGGAGAACAACACACTGAACTTAAAGAGATGACATCATGATGACTTTCAAGAAAACTAGTGGCGACCTATTGGGCTCGGCTGGGCGACACCGACGGACGGCGCCATATGGTCTGCGCGGACCCGCGTCAAGAGAAAGAGGCATACGAGACTGTCCCGACGGTGCTCCCGAGAATTCTTAGCCATCCTAGGGTAATTTGCGCGAATACCAATATTTACGCGTTCCAACGAGAATGCCGAGATAGCTTCATGCTGCCCCGATCCTTATCTAACCTGTGCCCGCCTGGTTGGCGTGATTAAGCCGATTCGTTGTATCGGTATCCTAACCTATCGATCGCGGGCGAGCAGGGGGCTACTCTCAGTGCTCGTATGGTACTCTCTGTGCACGGTGTTCGACTCCTTTGAGTACGTGCATCGGGCTCGTACTCGCTACCATTCATCGAGGACTGCGTATCATCGTGGCTACCTACTCGGACGAAATTATTCCACGAGTTCGATTCGGAGGACCTCGTGGAAAAACCGAGGGGTAACATTACATGCTAATGTAGTGCTCGGTTTTCAAAGCTTTCTTAAACTCAAGCCGATGCTCAATTATCGAGAGATCCCAAGAGCCGGGATCATGATTTCGACCATGGGAAAGTCCGACCGCTAACATGAGCATTGGGAATCGTGCAATAGGTCTAGCTTCCGGCAAAAAATTCAGTAATAATCATCATCGTCCTCTGAGGTGTTCGCCTATAAAAATAATTCAAGCCGTGGTCCCGGAGCACTTTCCCCTGCGGATTCTCTTTTTTTGAAGATTCGACGGTCCGTCTCCATCATCGGTGATGGACAGATAGGTCTACTTACTTAGTTTCCGCTTTCGTCCGCAACTTTCACCCACTGACAAATTTCATGATATAAGCCACTCTGACGACTACACCTGTTCCAATTCTTCTTTACTTTGACCGATTGACTCATTGGGAGAATATTCCGCGGATGATTGTTGAGCTGGAATATTCCGATTAGCTTGACGGACCATTAGTTCGAAAGCACTACTCATTGTGCGATAAAGGCACTCTGTAGGATCAGGTTCCGAGGCTCGAATTCGACCCGACTACAGTCTGGATCGATGATAATTGTACCCCAAGCCCTAGACCGAATCCAAAGCTTCTCTTCCCGAAATTCCGTAGCCTTGGACGTCGCGTTCAGCGCGCGCCAGGGACTGCTCCGCTACTGCGGGCGAGAGCAGGATATCATGGTCTGGTATATACATACATATAACGACCGAGCATCTCTCCGGAGGGTCATGTGTCACATCGGTCGCCTTCTTCGACGGAACGTGGTCGCGAGTTCGTCGTATAATTGGATTCATCCCTTGCCTTGTGCCTTCTCCAAAGCTCTTCACTTAGGAAAACTTGAATCTTGTCTCTGTTCCGAGTCGCGGGGATAGAGAACGAGCGAAAGGCGGATCGAGCGGAGTTTTATACGCTGACGCATCGTCGAAATACGCCGTCGAGAAAATATCGCAACATCGAACGATATGATTTTTTTCCAATGCATCTACCGTTCCTTCTAATCGATCCGGAGAGTACTTTCGAACCTCTTCTATAGCCTCATACATTCTCTTCAATCGGCTGCACCGTTTTACGTTTAACATGTACTTAGCTCGAAATTCACCCGGAAGGAAGTCGGGGAAGGCTTCTCCCCCTTTTGAAGAAACACATTTAGTTCAATCCATTCAAACTCAATGTTGATGGAAATTATTCATTGCATCTTCAACACCTGCAGAGTCGAGCAGATGCAATATTGTGTAGATAATGGGAAGGAACAATACAAGCCGTATCGTCGTCGTCGTAACCGTCGGAACAATGGAAACTTGTTGACCGTATTGTAACTACTTCAAATCGAAAGAGTTTAGATCGATATCTTTATCAAATCTATCTTGTGATAATCCAGCGCCGAAGCCATCGGAGGAAATAAACTATCATTCAACGATTACCGATCTGTCATTCGTTCTCCCCTTCACGGTGCAGTCGCCGTGAAGCGTCAGATTTCAGGGAGGCGGTGGGTCGGTCGATCGGTCTCGGCGGCGGTGTTGTCGCCTCGACCTCATCGGTCGACCATTCCGGCTCCGCTTGCGCTTGAACATACACGTGCCGTCGTAGGTCGACGTGCAGCTCAACATTCGAGACTGCCGCCCAGTGGATCGCGGCACGCCGGTCGTCGCACATGTTCTTAGGCCCAGTTTTTGGATGAACCAGGATTTCGACAACGAATCAGACGCGATGAGTCGCCGTGGTTGCCGAGAGCGCCGACGCATGAAGGAGAAAAGAGGTAACGATCTATCCCGGGTCGACCCAAGTGGCGCCGACCGCCCGGACAGCGGAATCGGATCCGGCAAAGGCTCTCCTGAAAAGCACGACGACGGTGAGTTTGACGCGTTCTCTGCGAGATGCCTCCCGGTAACATCGATCTGAAGCGGTCGCTGCGGACGGGCGGCGGTGCAATGCTTGTGGGACACCCGTTGCGAGAGGTTGAATGTCACCTTAATGAAGTCATTCCAACCTACCACAGATCTGATTCTCGATGGTGCATCTGAAAGCGACCTGTTCTCACATCCCCTCGAGTACGCCTGGAGCTTCTGGGTGAATGATGTGAGTTCTCCTCGACTCGGACTCCTTCGCTCGATCCAGCTGGGGGCCCTGACTGACGGTTCGGTCGCCGCCCCGCTCGGGGTCGGATCGAAATAGCTGACGCTTCGGGAATCCAATATTCTGTTTAGCCATTTGTCCTCGAGGACTCTCGCGCAGAAAGCGTGACCCCAGGATCGGCGTTCGATCCGACTCCGACCGTCAGCCAGCAGAAAAACTTGCTACTAAAGTCTTGCTCCTTCTCTTTCATAGTCCACTAAAGACTGGAAGAAGGCGTTGAGTCACGTTTGCGATTTTTCCACCATAGAAGAATTCTGGGCTTTGTTCTTCAATCTGTGTGGACCCTCCGATAGTCGAAGACTAAATTTCAACGTTTTTAAAAAAGGCGTGCGGCCGGAATGGGAAGATGAAGCCAATGGAAAAGTGAGATTCGGGCTCTCTCCTACGAATCATCTCAGAATCGACTCCATCCCGAAACGAAGCGTCCGCTAATCAGATGGGCTCTTTTCCAGGCTGGAAGATGGAATATCACTACCCTGCTACCAGAGGGCGAGCTTTGTGACCTCGTCTGGGAAGAACTGTGTCTATTGCTGATCGGAGGGAAAACGCTGGGAAGCTTGACGGCTAACGTGAACGGCGTTTATCTCTCGCGCAAATCCAGTTGCATCCGAGCCTCCGTGTGGATGAACACGAAGAACAAACGCGAAGTGTTGGCGATAGGCCGAAAAATTCAAGAGACTCTCCTCGATCACGTAGGGCAACACTTCCAACTCGAATTCGTCCTGCACAAAGCTCAGAAAAACACGCGGAAAATCCTATTTAGGATCGAATAACATTCTGACATGCGGACCCTGGTTCCAAGGGGTGGCGTACTTGGTTATTATACAAGATTGGGATAAATCCGATCGGGACCCGAATCCACAGAGCGATCCGTCGCCCTCAGAACTGTAACTTCCAAGAAAAATGGAAAGCAATCCTATGCCCGAGAGAGCTCCGGGAGATTCTTGGTCCTTTGTCACCCGGCCAGTGCCTCCCGGACTCGCATGGAACGCATGGGATTGTTTACTTCAGAGCCTTGTCGAGAATTCTGATGTGAAACCATGAGGTCAAATGAATACATTTTTGCCGTCGAATTTCGTCTCTTGAAAACCTCGTCCACTCCGATCGTTCACTTCATATCGTCGGACATCGACACATACATGTCGAATAAATAGTAGCCAAAATTGATTGCGAATCCTCAGCTCGCGGGATCACCTCAGAATTAGTGGAGAACCTGTCAGAGAGTCTGCTTTCGTCCGGAAGAACAAGTCAGCGTCATATATCAGAGGCTCAGTGGGAAAGGAGGGTGCCGAAGGAGTCCATCGAGCTAATGAATGGAACGAACTGTTTCGCTTTGCTGTCTCCTCGAGCGAAAATCGTCTTCGATTCGCGCCATATTAATGTCATAGTTGGTAACCATTTTTCATCCTCGTCCCGCCGTGTCGGAGCAAATGGGTAGCATTGTGTTATTGACAGTTGCAGCGGCGATCAGGCGGCAACCTTGCTGTGTGCTCCGAATGTTTTAATGGAAGGATGGGAGACTTTTCCCCCACGTGTGATTCCGATCTCCATGCAACCGAAAGCTCTTCCCTGATTCTGGTCGCCGAAGATTTCGGACAGCTCTGGGTGGATTCAGGACCACGTCGCGGCAAGGAGGTGAAGAATCGTCCTAAAGACTTCTTCGAGGGCGAGAATTCAATTCCGAGTGCATGAGAGATCTCGGTAGGCGCGCGGACAACTCCCGACTTGTCGTTCACCTGTGGGCTCGCATTCGCATAGGAACTCTGAGCATCAAATATCAACCGTCAATTTTCAGATGCTCCTCCCCATATCGTATACATTCACGCATTCGTTATTGAAGTTCAGATGAATACCGTACACACGCTCGAGTTTCTGAAACCTCTGCGGACACAGGGAACGAGCCCGGTCCTTTGTGCCCATGCTCCAAAGCGGCGATGGAAGAGGTAGGATGGAAACCCCATCTTCTCGATCAAGGCACGCGCATCTTCGCGGAATTCCGCTGTGAGATCAATCTGTTCGAGGGCGTGAAAAGAGGTAATGCCATCTCTGGGTCAAGCGTTTTCGATACAGCTTATTTGCTGCGGCAACGGCCCAAACCTAGCGGAGGAAGCTCTCTTCGACTGTTGCCACCGTCGTCCGTGAAGATCGATCAGAAGTTCACGAGAGAATATCTCCGCTAATGGCGCGAAAAAGGTCAAAAGTGGCAGGGTTGTAAATCAATTACAAATCATCCCATGTGTCGGAATCAGACCACAAACGTATTTTCTCTTCTTTTTCCGCGATATACATGCTTTCGGAATATTAATGAAGCCAAGTACGAAATGAAGAAAACCGTACCGCCGCGCCGACTCTCGATGCTGCCACAACACCGAAAAACATGGGTGAACTGCAGAATTTCCAATTCGAGTGTTCTCCGCTCCGCGTTCAAGCTGAAGTTACTCCTGTGAACCCCACGGATCACTCTCGGGCTTGCAGTCCGAATCAGCTACATGTCTATGAAGGAAAAATGTTCCGCTCCTTTGGAC
This sequence comes from Galendromus occidentalis, assembly GCF_000255335.2. NCBI lineage: Eukaryota > Metazoa > Arthropoda > Arachnida > Mesostigmata > Phytoseiidae > Galendromus > Galendromus occidentalis. The sequence continues at coordinate 410,299 of NW_003805463.1, forward strand.
GCGGCCCAAATGTGCGGCGCCGAGGGAAAACATTTAGTTGTTGTTGTTGTCGCCGCTGCTGCTGTCAAACTGGAGGGTAGCTACACTTACTCGGGAACAATACATTCGTGGAAGAAAACCTAGTGGGCTCCTCCCGGCTAGCGTGTTCCCGCTCTTTTTGTGTCTCTTATCAGAGGTCAGCAGTCGGTCGTAACTCGGTTGACACCTCCGGGGGAGATGACAAGTCACCTACGCCTCTCTGAGCGAACAGTCGATCGCTGCACCAATGCAACCCCGGAGCGTTGGGAACTGTTTCGGCTGGATGACATGAGCGAACGACGAGTCCTCTACCATTGAACACTCGGTAGAAGCCTGAAAATTTTCTCCGTACGAAGTGTCCTCCGGGAAAACGGGAACATTCGGGAGGAAAACAAGCCTCACGTATGGCTTCCGAAGATCGCAGGATTCCTCGCGAAGCGATCAGCATGATGGAATGATAATGGACCCCGAGATGGATGACGACCGGTCGGTGTTTCGAAACTCCTTGCGCTTCGGATTCGGTTTCGGAACACCTCGACACGTCTTGGACTCGAAGAACGAGCGTGCGAATCACAATCAGTCGTTGCCAAGCTTGGGGCGAGAGTTCCTAATGTGCTCCGTAAGCGAATGCGTTTAGGGTTTCGCGCCCGCCGTGTATTCTACTGAGCTTTTTGAATTACTTAGCTACCTTCTTACGTTCCCGCTGCCTGCCTAGTTCTCACCGAATCGTGATAATCGTTTTCCTCGATAGTTTCTCCTTCAATTCCTCCTCCGCTCATGAGCGATCCACCGAGCTTGCGCTTCTCAGAGGAAAAATATATTCTGTTTTCTTACGTCCTTCCAAAAAATATCACGCGTCACTTCGACGATTTAACGACGAATTGCGCGGAGTCGGTTGCAGGAAAAACCTCGTAATCCATGCAGGAGGCGACGCATCTTTAATTCCTTGTGTCTTCCCTGCAAGAATTGACAGGAGACAACCTTGTGTTTTAATTATTGCAGTCGAAGGCCAGACGTCATCGGTTTTCTCTCTCGGTTATTGAATAAAGTCACAAATTTAGCTTCGTGTACATCTATACTCCCCTGCTTCAGAGCCATTTTCGACGTTCAGCCGATTCAGATTCGCCGTCTTGTCATAGATAGTCGGCGCCGCGGCATAGTTGTTTGGGTTGTGGGCCCGGATGGCATTTTTCTTCCTTAGATTGACCTCACACGATGAAATTAATAGGACTTGTCAGCGGAGACAGAGTTTGCGTGAGTAGGGACTTTCAGAAAATGCGCTCTGCCGCCGAGAGCGAGTAACGAATTTGTTCTGTGCGGGGACCTGTCGAATTCCGCCGACCGACAATCCCATGCCGAAGACACTCCGGGGGGATTAACGGATTTCTGTCAGGCGGAGTATTCGCGAGCGAGCTGACGATTCCGAGGAGATTTTTCATCAGGGTGGGCGATTAATACAACATCCGCCATTCGAGCTCTCATGTCTAGCGTGACATTATTCTGATTCGCTACGAGCCCCTTCGGCGTCGCGTTCAATGAATCAGTGACGGCACTGAACCGCCGCTCGTTGGTCGCTGTCAATGGATTCCAGTCATCGAGAGACTTGACACCTCGTTGACGCTGGTCAACTCTGTTATAAATTTCCCCCGGCAAATTGGTTCTGGATGTCGGATCGAGACAAATGGTTCTGCTTGTCCCTGTCTGCGTCGTCTGCGCTTTCGGTGTCGTTGGAACGCTGCTCAAAAAACCATTTCTGCCACCTGTACGTTAGTGTTCCGTGGCTGCGATAGTTCCTCTGTCCACCACAGGCGCTGCCGCCGCGCCTACCCGCGGAGCCGATGACACCGTAGATTTGTGTGTCTCAGCAGCAACGAGTCCAGCAGAGATATCTGATTTCGCGGTGACGTGCCCAGGACGTGCACGGCAGGGCTCGAGGATCATGATACCAGGGCTGGTACCTTCACAACGTGTCTTCGGGCTTAATAATCTGAAGACGCTCGCCTCCTGTCACCGAGCGGCCACAGAGAGATTCTGCAAACAGCCACAGCAGCAACATCATCGAGCCGGCTCTTTGGGTAAATCGGACGAAGTGATACGATGCCGTCGTCGACGACGACCGCGAGGGCTACGATGAGGGAATCGATAGTGGCCGTGCATCCATTCATATCGAGGAGCTCTCGACACGATTTAAAATCTCCCTCTTCTTCTTCGCTCCGTTGTTTATCCGATTCCGCGATCAGTCCGGCCGCGCGCCCTCGAGACCGTCGCGCTCTGCAGGCGGCTCTACGCACCGCGGTCGTGCGCTTCGTATTCCACAATGGTCGTACCCATTCGACTCGCCCGCTCTGCCTCCCTGTCGATCGATTCCGCGCAGCTCGTGCTACGCACTGGAAATCCCGTGAATCGTTCGATCTTTGCGGACGGGGATTGTCACCTCCGATATTCGGCTCGATCCGTTGTTTCTTTTCCTCTCCATTCTCCCGATTTTTCACCGAACCGACGCGACGGCTCCCTGGAGGACGACGTGTGGAACAAAAGGAATAATGTCACCGGAGGAACAGTACCTTCGACGACGGAGTGAAGTTTCCGTGGTAGTTGCGATGGGTACCCGCCGTGATGAAGAAGCCACTTCATCACGACGTGCTGCCCTCCGACCCCTGGACAAGACTTCAGCCTTGATTATCAACAACTAAACACGTTCCATTCTAGCTTTCCTCGTTCACCCGGTCGGTCAGTCGGTCCGGCCATCGCGTTGGTCGACCGAGCGGCCGATCGGATAGCGAGCCGGCCAGCCACCCGCTCGGATGGACGGTCGGTCGGTCGCTCGTCTGGCTGATTGTGCCGCAGCAGCCACAACGATCAATATGTCGGCGCAGGCGAATTAATTCTGCGGTGTCATCCTTGGCCGCAGTAAGGCGTCACGGCCGGTACGGCAGCTTCGCTGATCAGCGGCAGTGAATCGGCAGTGACGGAGTTTTTCGCTCGATTGTTTGATGGGCCACACGTTTCGTTCGGGGAAAGTCCCGATAATATGTGGTAGTTTCCTTCCTCGATTTTCACTTACGGAACATGTCAAGCCGAGAAACTTCTGGTTCGGTCAGCGTCGACGATACTTTTCGATCCTCCGACAGAAGTGAATAATTTGCAGTTTTTCGAGGAACCGACGCGATCCATCCCGTTCGCGATGAATGCTCCGTGAACAAGACCTCTCTCAGATTGACAATGCGTGGACATCTCGACTGCACACTTTAAGTCCGATCTTGAAAATTTTCGCTCGAACGTTGCGCTGAGAGGAACTTGATGAGGAAAACAATGGGTCGCGGCTCCATGAGCGCATGATATGTACAACGACAACCGCAAGAGGAGAGATTTGCAGGGAAGGAACGCATTCAATTTCCGCCCATCGTTCCTCACCGGGCTCGGACACGAGAACGAACAATGGCCCGAAAGACTCCCCGAGGAAATGTACGGCAGAAGGAGACAGCTCGGCAGCGAATGGATGGACAGAAATCAGTCGCTCGCTCGCTCACTCCGCATCATAGAGCTTCGATTACGATCGCTGCCCAGCCTACCACTCAGTTCGCCGAAGGCTGTACGAACGTTTAATAAAACCCTGCTCGGACGACGACGACAGCGTCACGCCGCGGCACTCATCATCCCTCAGCCGTCGTCACTTATACAGTGAAGATCACCTGCTGTACAGCACATCGATCCTCATTCCATCTTGCATACCCGTCATCTATCCATTCGTCCGTGCGTACGCCGGTCTGCCGAGTCGCCCAGCCAGTCATTCAGAAAGGCACGCTCATTCGCTCGCTCATCGTATAATGGACCACGGACTTTCAATCATCGGAGCTCTATTATCGAATAGAAGAGAGCGACGATGTCGTCTATCTTGGAGCGACAGTGACACCGGTGTGCTTTACGTGTCCAAATATTTTCGTTGCAAACAGTTTCGCCGATCGGAGCGTTCGTGGGGAGCACCGCTTGCGAGTCAGCGAAGAAGACCGATGCGATTCAGCGGTGAACATCGAGAAAATGCATACATATTTCTCCGCTGAACTGATAGCCCCAGGCACTGCCGAAAATCATAGGAGAAATACGTCAAATTGTCTCTGGCTGGTTAGTTGACGGCTCTGCGCGAAGTCGAACACACAATTCTGCATTCTGGAAGGATCGATAGGGTTCGTTCCCCGGTTCGATATGGATCAGCAACGCAGGGTCCTTCGATACGTTTCGGGAGTAGTTCACCGCGCGTACTGGCGGGTCACACCGGAAGGTCTCACAAGTGTTTTTATCAGACTTCTTGTTGGATTTTCGAATGATCTTCGGACGACCGAGAAACGAGCCGAACCGGTGGCGATCTTGCCCAGCGAAAATTTGCTTGTTGGATAGATTTCCGAGTGAAGAAAATCTTGTTCAACTTGGTACAGAAAATGATAAGCGGCGTGCATCGCTATCAACTTATGCCCAAAGGAGACGAGGAAAACGCGCACTAATGACTCGAGCAATTGGATGAGGAAACAAAAACTACGTCACTCCGTCGGTATCTGCTTCCAACACGACGAAAAACCTTCAAATGGAAGATATGCCTCGAGATGACGCTTCGAGCTTGCCAGCCGAAGTTCCTGACGGACTCCTGTCCGATTCGCGTGGAAAGCAGTCAGGGTTCTCATCCGTAATCCGAGGAACCTGTTCATGGATTTCGCTAGGCTCGAGAGTAACGAAGGGATCTCTTGCAAGGAACAGAGATTCTGATAGACCGAATTTCCGGAGATCACCGGTTCATGCCAATTGTAAAAAACTGATCGTTGGCAAATAGACAGCGAGTGCGGGAGTTTTTTGGCCGTACACCATGCAACGACGGAGCCGCAGCGGAACGATCGAGATTCTCGTGCTACGACACGAAAGCTACATTAATAAGGATAACAAGTCACCAGGGAACTTCCCGGAAAACTATCTGTAGTACTTGGTGTTTCACGGTCTCATTCAGACCAATGAGATTCCCATCGCGTTCTGTGGGATCCACTTTTCCTCTCATAGAGTCTGATACAGCATGGAATACTCTTTTCGTCTATTCGCAGACGCAGCTCCGGCTATTGGATTACTCGACGTTCCGAGCTCTATTCGGCCAGGAGTTTCAGGAACTGCATTCATCCTCGTGAATCAGGAAAAGCTCATTCACTTCCGAATTTTGTTTTATTATCAGAACACCTGGTGGGCAGGCCTATTCTTTCATGAAGATCCATTTAATTTTTTTTTTCGGCACGTTGATGGCTGCAGGATCTGGGAAGAAAAGCGTACCGGGAACGAATCTGATGATGTTGAAGCAACTCTCCGTCAGAAAACTCTTGAAGAACTCGTGGTTTTGGCCGATGACTTTGTTCAGGCGGAAAAAACCTTCATACTTCTCCGGTCCCTGCCATGACCACAGTCGGTTCAGGGCTTTCTTCTCGGTGATCTTCGAGATGATGAACCAGTCGACAGATACGTCGTCAACGATGTGGTCTCTGAGCTTCCTGGCAAAGTCTTCAATGCTTCTCTCATTGGTCGCTTTCGGTATCATGTACCATGTGAGCATGTTCTGCGTCCAGGCCATGGTATGATACGCCATGATTCAGTGAAAATTTTCCCCGCGGAGAACCTGAGCGAATTCTAATTTGATGCTTTCGTTGTTTTCACTCCTTGATGGATAACACCCCTCTGGCTTGCGGGACTTCAACCCATGTTCGAGTTCCTTGCCGTAGGGGAATTATGCTCACGGGCTGGATTCGTAGCACGGAGTTTGAGCAGAAGGAGCTCATTCCCGAGGCACGAGGGCCGATAAGGACGAGCATTTCCTTCAGACTGACTCGGCCGGAAAATCTGATTCGGATTGTTCGATGTCCGCATTGCGCATTTTAGCAAGATTCGTGCACTTTCGGTAGGCGACGGATGCCCGAGAAGTCACAAGGATTCCATATCGACCTCGAACTTCAGAAAGAGCTCCATCCGCGGAGAGATCTGAGGAAATTCCTCAGAGCTCGCTACCGTATGGTGTCGAAATGATGATTAGCTAGGTGACATCATTTCCGCTCGCCTCGTGTTCTCTCCGCAGAAACGATCCTGATCCTTGGGCTCAAATCCAACATGATCGTCGCGGTGGAGCACCCTGTGGAGAGGTTTTCGCGAGATTTCGGTGACCTTGAGAGTGGAATATGGCGCTCCGGACATAAAAAGATAGCCTCGGCGGACGTAATTCGGAGCATAAAGCTTGAGCAAAAGGTGGAACTACCCAATTGAGGAGCTCTCAATGAGTGTTTATTCCCCATAGAGGACAAATCAGTTATATAGTCCTTTAGGGCTCCCGAATAATATTGATCGACTTTGTGAACCTTCCCCATCGCGTTTAGTCAGGCGCCGAGGGGATATTTTTGCGTTTTCGCATCGATGCTCGAATCCGTGATCTCGAACACGGGCTTAATTACGCATTACGCAGCCGCCGAACGCATCACCGACTTCGTTCTCGCGGTGAACTTCAACCGCGCTGAGTGTCCGTAGAACGAAGGAAGCGGGAAGTCCCTCGCTGTCATTAATAACTCGCCGTGAAGATTTCAATCAGTGTCTAAAAACACAAGACGACAAATATTATTCTTCGGTCAGCGATCGTCGAATAATAATTTCTCCCAAGAGCGAGCGACATTCACGCAATCGATACTGCAATAGAAATCATTCCACCATCTCTACCGTTTGATCGATGTGGCCATCATTCGCTCGTATTACAGGAACACTCTGTAATTCCGCTATCAACGACTCGATGATGATGAAGAAGATCAGCAGGGGAACGATCGCGTGCACCCAATAACAATATCGCGATATCGACAGAGTGGCATTGCTCTGTGAGACAGAAGACCCGTCGGTGACCGAATCCATTGACTCGCACCAAGAGCAACGGGGTCCTCCCAATCATCGTAAGAGAGAAGCACGCGACAGGTAGGTGTATCGAATATTTGCCACTGAATCGCGCGAAATGTCGGGTCGGGAACCCCGCCGATTCGCTAGTAATCCCTCCTTGGCTGCGTTCATGACAAGAGAATGCGAAAATTTTCGAGATGGAATTCTCCGATTTTCGCGGTTCCTGAGGGCGGGCGTTCGAGGCAGTTTTGGCCAAACTTCGACTCTTTCGTTCTTAAATCCCCCTCGGTCTCCCACTCCACGCATGTAAGAGCTTTTCTGTCGCTGCCGCCGCCGTCATCACTGCCGGCGCCGGCCGGCGTCGTCAGCGTCGTGGTCATCGTCGTCACGGACGACAACGTGTTCGCACTCAACATCAGAAGCGTCATCCCAATTTCTAGATGAAATCCCCGCCCGCGACGCAATCTTCTGGACAACTGAAACGTCGGACGAGCGGCGGAGTGGTCGTCTTCCCGAACGCCGCCCGCCGCCTGTCTACTTGGCGGTTCGTCGTTTGTTGTTTCGAGTCGTCGTTCGAGCAAGCCGTGCCGCTATGAAGCCGAAAGATATTAATGACAACAAATACGTAATCGCAACCATTTATATCGGCGTCGTGGAACGGATGACTCGCTGAATGTTGTTGTACGAAGTTGGTTGAATGGCTGCTCTCGGACGATGTATCTGTCCATCGGTCCCTTCATCGTGGTCGTCGTCGTCGTCGTTGGTTCGGCATCATAGTTGAGCGTCCTTTCTACTGCCTATCTATCGGCTCTCACTGGGTGCGGTACTGACCCGATGGCAGCGGCGGCAGGCGCGTTGTCGTCGACGACGACGACCACGTCGAATAAGGAGCCCGTGTGACCACCCATTCCGCACTCTGTTTTGCTTTCTATTCTTTCTTCTTCGACACGTTCTCCCCACTTTTTTCTGATTCGCCGCCAGATTGACTCGCTCGCTTAAACAACGCCATGAAAATAAAAAAGCATACCCCGACCGAATACGAGTATTGTCTTTTTACCTCGCTCGCACGTTCCCTCCCTCACAAACTCACCCAGACACGCCACGTCGTCGAGTCACCTCATATGTTTCACGATTTTGACTTCATGAAGCGAAAAGAAGATCTTTTCTTGCGGTGCGATGGTGATTCGACTGCTTCTGACCGTCCGGGCTGTTATTGTTCCGTGGGAATGACTTGACTGTAGGAGAGAAACAGCGAAAAAAAAATCAATTAGGTCTGAACAGGGCGTGTATTGCTGGAATCTTCATTCGGAAAACCACGAGGACCACATACGAGAGGAACTCGCGCTTATCCTTCGGTCCTGTCGAAGGACAGGTTCTCTAACAGGGGAAATAGAGCCGATGGATCCGAACTCACGGCGACGACCATTATTAAATGCGATTCGATGGAACGAGCTGAAGGAGCTCCAGCACAGACCATCAGCTATTGTTTACTTTTGTTGTTCCGAGCGTAGGTATTTCAGCTTCCCGCTTTCGCCATATTTGCCGAACGCGATGGGAGGAAGATTATTGAATCAGGAGGCGGCTGAGCTCGGTTATCTGGTGACATAGATCACATCGAAGAAAAGTGGTTAATGATTCGCATTAAAAAAATATATTCCTCGCGTACGGAACCGGGAGCAGAGCGTGAATCTGGAAGCTCCATCGGTTCTAGCATGATTAATGTTAAAATCGTCAGGCGATCATTTGACTACAAATATGTCCGCTTACCTTTCGCGTCGCGTTTCGTCCCCATGTGGGGTCTGCCGATGATCTTGTTGCCGTTCTCCATTCAGGGCCGTTTCGAATTGCCCCGACTGCCCGGCCCTGGCGAATGCGATGTAGGAAAGAAGAGAGAACAAATGCAAAAGGAAGAAAACACAGAAGTCGAAGCGCCTCTCTATGTGTATCATCATCAGAAGCGGTACTACAATAATCATCATCTGTTGAATATGGCACAGTAGTTGAGCAGCGCACAAGGCCGCTCCTGTCGCCGACAAAGCGAGGCGCATCGCCGGAGTAGAAACGGCAGCTGATGAATCAATCATTCGTCGCGTCAAAATTTTGTCTGCCGCCGGCCTGAAGGTGTCTTGCAAAATGTTAATCGACTCGCCGCGTCTTCTTCTACCACTGCACGAGCTTTAATTATATATGTACACAGGAGCACCGCTGGCTTTCTCTCAATGACCCACCGCTGATCGGTGACAGCTTCGAGCGAAAAATGGTTGTTTGAATCTTCCCTCGAGGTAAGAAAAATGATTGCTCTCGTTGAATGTACTCGCGCGGCGTTTCGGTTGCGATAATCGCGATCATGAATTAAGACCTGAATTCTCCCTAAGTACCGGGGCGTGCCACGGTTGAAGCAAAAATCCTACATGAAACCTACCAGGTTGCTTTCCCGAACCGGTCGCTCCTCGGGTCCAACGTCTCATTCGTCGGTTCTTTTTGAAGCATGATTTCCAACCACGAACATGTTGCAATATATTGTTCCTGCAACGAAACGTCAAAGACTGACCGGGGGAGTGTTCTCTTGCGATTCCGTTGAAGAAGGCTGTCGGAATCGGTTGCCTCGTTTTTGGTGATCTCTGATGGAGACGGAGTCGGGCTCGTCGGGACACCAGACGCCGCGGTTCTCTAGAGGTGACTCCAACTGCAATCGTCCGCATAGAGAACACGCGAGCCCAACCCCGATTCCCGAATCTAGGTCTGAGTTGAGGGGGTTCATCCGGTCGAAATACACATACATACCTTCTGCGCTCGCTTTCGGGGACCTCGGCATATCCGTGCAGAGTCGAACTACATTAGCTCTGGTTGGCGTCGTTAATGAACGGCGGAGGGATGATGGTAAGACGGTGGTAAGTCCATTCGTTCATGCTACGAGCCACTCAGACGCGCTTTGCTTCTGTGGCCGCGTCGCCGGCTGGGGAGACATCCGCTCAATCCATGGATCTAATGGATTCGGCAGCACAAATTATGTTCCTGCTCATGTTGTCAAAATAACGGCTTCTACAACAAGGGGAGAAACGGCGTTGACGGCGACAGCGGTGGCGGCGAGGACAAGAGCGGTGTTGACGTGAACGCCAAAGATTCGGCCTGTTTCCCAGGAAAATCTAGTTGAACGTGTAGCACCGTATTCAAATTTACGGCGGGGCCCGTCGAACCTTAGAGACAGCGAGCAGCCAATTCTCGAGAGCCAATGTCATTTTTATGCTATTCTGACTGTTCGTGAAAAGTGGCGCCGAGACGTCTGCCCAGAGATTTACGATGGGACAGCGAGCACAGTGGTCCCTGACTGGGACAGGGTCTCTTTTCGCGAACTAGAACTTCTCCGGAACGACAGACAACTCCAACATAATAACAACAACAACAACAACAACAAGAGAACGACCGTCGATGGAGTCGGCCCCGACGACGATCCCATCGGCACCGCTCGGCTCCCAAAACGGCTGTTCCTCCGAATTTTGAGGCGGCATTAAGACGAGACCGGATCTGGCTGCTTCTGTCCTTCGCTCGGTCCCCAGCGGCTACCGCTCAGCGCCGAGGATCAGTCCTTTCGGTCTCCCACTCGTACGTTTTCCGACGATTCATGCGACCGTACGCTCCACAGGGGCATAAAGCGTTCTGAGCACCCGAGGTACGAACGACACGGTATCGATAATGTCAATCCGCTGCTGTCACCATCTCCCTCGGGAACTCAGAAGGTTCGTGGACAGCATCAGGTCAAACTCTCGAGAAATAATGTTTTTACGCTTAACGTGAAAATGGGGGTTTATCTGACTGTTTTATGTCTCGCACGCTCCTCGAAGATATCGGCCCCATCACAATCAGGAGGGATGAATGGAGCAATGGGTCAGAAATTCGCTTCGATCCAATCAAATACGCGGGCTTCGGATCCAAGAGAAAATTTTCCCTCAATTCGACTTGCTCGCCGAATCGTTGGAGCAGGAATTCGGAAAGTCAATATCACTTGTTTCACTAGATCTGATGGATCTGCAAGCGAGCATGTGGTCGGGGTGCAGGTGGCGATTGGCAGTCGACTCACGACCCATCTTTGTCTCCGCAGACTCAGGCCCACATCACCCGAGGGTAAAACGCTGCTGACTTGTCGGGACGCACTCCAGCAGCTGTTATTGTGTTTCCACACATGAATGACAATGAGACGGGACACATGCTGTTACTTTCTGTGGGAAGATGATGATGATAAATAGTCGACTCGAGGGGGGCGGGGGCAAGGCATTTTCCACCCTGGAGTTCATGAGTGTCGATGCTCCCTCCCTCGGTGAAATCGTTGTCGTTCCAGAGACGCAAGTGCACCCTCGTCCGAGTACAGAGAAACGACATTTCCCCAAACAGACACCACCGCGAGTAGCGCCGCAGCGTCGTCTGTTTTTTAAGGGCTCGTGAGCTGCTAGGTGATCGTCTGCGATTCTTCGGGTATGTTGGACACCGTCGAGTGTCGGCTGGGGGGTTTTGTCAGGGTAAGTGTACCTGGCGCGCTGTATCTTCTGTTTCCTTCTCCTGAGAACGCCAATTATCGAATTAGGTCTCTCTGCCACCCCCCGCTACACAGGAGTCTGTTCTTTGTCGGCTCAGGTGACACCCACACCCGCCGACCGTCTGTTCGTCCATCCGCGGCTCACTTGCCAGGCTGGCTGCGTGCCCGTCCGCCCGCAATGTAAGCACTCATTCACCCGCTTTGTGGAGTAGCGGAATGATGCTTCCCACAGAGTTTCGAATGACTTTGCAGAGTAGGCAGTTTCGTCTCGTCTCCGCTACAGGAGTGAGCCGAATGTTGCGTAATTCACAACTCCTTCTTTGTCTACATCATACGATCGAATAATTTGCCCTTCCCGAAAAGCATGCATCACGGTTCAGCAATTTTCGACCTGCTCGAGATCAAAAACGCTGCGTCCTCTTCCTCGAGTCCTGGTACACCGCACAGGAGGACATCAAGCGGCTAAAGACGAGTGGAGGAACGTGGATCCCGAGCCACATAGTTTCTCGCGTCGCCTCGACTCAAGTGCTCTATCGAGTGGACATTCTCAAGGAAATCAGCTCGCTTTGGCGTCCAGCTCATCCGGGAAATGGGTTGTCAAGTGTATTCGGAAACAACAGAGACCACAGTTTGTACATGTTTAAGTTCTAATTCTTCATCGGATTTTTGAAACGGTGTGCCACGGCACTCGTCATCGCTATGGATGGTCAAATCTCGCCCGCGTCGTGGCCCGAGAGCTGTATCTGTGTGATCCAACGCTCGGCCGGCGTTCAGCAAAGGGGCAGGGGGAGAAGAGCGGAAATTGATGGAGTTTCTTCTCAGAGCCGCGACTCCTCGAGCCAGCTGATCGAGAGGTAGGAATCTGCCTCAACTCATCAGAGAAGGAACTCGCTCCGGAAAACTGAAGTCCTGGAGCTCAATCTTATCCCAGTCACGAAAGGCGCAGTACTTAATTTCTCCGATGTTTTAATCTCCATTTCAGTGCACTGGAGACCGGATATTTGTCGTTTGTTCTTGGTAAGAAACTTGTATTTAGGCTGGCCTGCCGAGTTGCTCGTTGTGAGTGGGAGACTGAGCAGTTCCCAAATCGATTCTTCTCGCTTTCCTCGCTCCGTCCTCTCTCCCGCCGTTCCTTCGGCTCGCTAGCTGACGAAATTTTCAACACCACCGAGAGCGGTTGTTCTCGACTGCACGAACGAGTCGTTGTGGCAGCAGCAAAGAGAAGTAATTTTGTATCAAATTAGGTCCCGCTCGTGACGAAACCAGGCTCACCATGTCATAGCCACCGATAATTTCATCTAATGCACAAAAAGCAGCGATCGCGCGCGAGGAGTAGCTGTGCTGCTGATTTCCCTTCGAACCTTTATTTTAGTATCATTATTGTGAATTTCCTCTCCCTTCCTCTCGAAGGCAGATTCGGACTCGCGGCCTTTGAAACCTGAAACCATTCCGTTGTCGCTCGTCTTTCCAGCTGAGCCCAAGGCGAGAGCGTCACGGTCGTCGCCGACATCGACGGAGTGAGAAATAGAGGGAGGAGAAGAGAGAGACTGCGAAACCCTCCATCAGTCTGTACCGGAGGTTCATACAGTGACCACCCTCCGCTGCAAATTGAGCAACATCATAGCTCACCCCACATCCATCGGCGACCGAAAGGAACAAGTCAAGGGGTGGTTTAATGTCTGTGTTTTGTCGAACACCTCGGCTGATATCTTCGTTGCCGCAGGATACTCTCACAGCACTGGGTGGGTCGAGTCAGCTGATCAGAATTCGGAAACACGGATCGATTCTGGGAAGATTGTCGGGATTCCGGGCGATAAGAAGTTGGACTCGCACGATTCCCGTTTTGACTCAGCGTTCTCCGGTGGAAGACTTGAGCAGAATCGCAGACTGATAGGAGCGCTCAAACGGGCTGTCTCCTCGATGAGCTCCTCACGAACTTCGAGCTCGCGAACTCGTCACTAAGGACTCCACGGTCGGTGATGGTGGAGAGTCCCGGAAATATATGATCGCGCAAGGCACAAATTGTCGATCGATGCTATCCTGGCCTGCACTCTTTGAGCCCAGAGACCTTCGGTCGTCCGGGGGCCATTGAATTCACCTGGTGCTCATCAGATGGATCACCTCAATGTGTTCGCAATATTAATGTCCGGACGTAGGAGCTGTCGACGACGACTGAGGACTTGCAAAGTCATCAGCGGCAGCAGCAGCAGCAAAAAGATCAAGGGGTTCAACTGCAGCGGGAGCAGCAGCAGCAGCAAGTGGAGTAGGGTCGAAGGAAGAAGTGGCTCCGGACCGGGGGACACGATCCCAGCTGGTTCGCTCGTTTTCAATGTCGGCCGACTGGATGTCATTTGTGTCCGTCGGAGTCCTATGTGCGACTCTCCCGAGACAGAACACTCGTTCTCGCTGCCTCTCGCAGATTTTTCCTCGCTCCTTGCGAACCGCGCTCCAACTCGGCGTCCAGACAGCATTCAGGAGTAGAAGGAATGGGGATCGGTTGTGCATTTAGAGGCTTTCGATTCTTCAACGACTCGAATGCTAAGCCCGGTAATTTCATGGAATCACCAGTGCTCCGGGTAATTTTGAGGAATTGCGCCCCGTATTTCCCGATGCCTGAATGAGCGGTAGTGTGCAGGGGCGAGGAGGGTCCTCGATTGGGGAGAAGATTCAACTATCTTGATTTTATTCCGCCGAAAAAGTGGGGTGAAAGTGTTTTCTTGATTGTTGTCGCTGGCGGAGCGAGAGTCGCTTTTTGACGAGGCACTTCTCTCGCTTATTAGGAGACATCAAGAAGCGGCTGTCAGATCGTTGTCGTACCCACAGGGACGCGGCAAATGGCTTTAGGAGTGGAAACGACGCCTTGCAAGGACCCTGTATGCTAATCAGGAAGACGGACACCCTTGAGTGAAGCCCGTTTCGGGTAGGAATAGTTGGCGTGAAAAATGCTGGGAAGCCCATCGAGAACAAATTACATTCTTCTCGGCTATTCAGCTTGCGAAGTTGATTCATTTGGATTTTCCCGGTCGGTTCATACGCTCTCAGACCAGCGAGTCGAGAGAGTATCTTTCCTCACCTGATGTCGGGCGTCCTGCTTGCCGTAGGTAAACATTTCATGAGCTCAATGCACAGCCTCCCACAGATATAAGAGGGTCGCACGCTTCAGAGGGCTTTCCGCAGCCTGTGAAAAAGTCCTTCTCGAGAGAATGACGCCAGAAGGAAGTATTTCAAAGTGGCCCGCTCTAGCCGCATCTCTAGCCTCGTATTTATCGGAGTCGCCTTGAGCGCTGTCATCCAAAGTTTGTAGATGGCGTCTGTGGCCTAGGCCGCCTATCGAACGCCTGGTTGGCCGGTCGTTCGGTTGCTCGGTTGTGTCACAACAACAGACTTCTGAGTTATGCGTCTGCGGAGACGTCTGCCGACTCTTATTTTTGTCGACCACGTCGTCGCCACGCTCGACAGAATTTCGGAAACAAGAAAGCCTTGTTCTCGGAGTAGACAACTACCACGATATCCGCCGCCGGCGCGATAGCCGTTTCAGTTGTAGACAGGCCGCGACCCCTACCGATAAACGATGAAGTTTGAAGATGCCGCCCCCAACGATATGGTCAGCTCGTATGGGCGATCGTTGCTTCGATTTCAATCGTGCGAGAATTGATGCATGAGGATCGGGGCCCGAACGGAATCGATGTCGCTCGCTGTTCGACAAGATAATCATTCGGTGATATCGAACTCAAATCATTTAGCTTCGAGCATCGCCGGCGCCGTCGTATCACACGGCTAGACGATTTTACTTTCCGGGAGCCCAGGAAGAGCCATGAGATACGGATGAGGAAGTCAAAAAAGTTTTCGCGAGGGCAAACGAGTTTAGTATCACGCTTTGGCCTTGTCCGCGGTCTGGAGAGCGTTTTCCTGCTTTTTCGACCTTCTACCGTCACCAGAGCGAGTCAGTTTCCCGAAATGGGTCTGGTACCTCCCGACCGCTGCTCGGGACGCCTTATCTCATTCCGCGCGTGGTCGTATCTATGCTCGCATCGAGTTCCGGGAACAGCCCCGACAGTCTACTGTTGCTGTCCTCGTCTTGCCAACTGGGTCGACCTGGCGTTCGAGGGTGAGGAAGCGCCCCAAAAACTCGCACACACTAGCCCGGCGGGGCTTGAGACTTTCTCACACGCAAACATTCATTTGCTGTCCGTTTGTCGGACCCGAGCCCCTTGGTCGAGCACGTATCTAGGTACATCCTCTCGAGTATTTCACAGAGGCAAGCTTCCGTGACATGTCGACATGGTATTTTCCCCACCCTTGACCAAACTTAGATGCGGTGGGTCGGACGATAGGAAAAGGGTGTTGGTGGCCGGACCTGGCCGCTCAGCCTTCAGAAAGGAAGATTTGCTTGCTTGCTCGCTCACTCAGTCAGGGGCTCAGGGTATTGAAAGGGGGAACCCAGTGGGCAGGGGGAGTCTAAATCTGCCAAAGCCGATGCGCCTCCTCCCTCGTGCGTGTGTCGCCTCATTAAAGGCCGCCATTGCTGACACCCCTGTTGCCGGCAAGCGAGCAAGCAAGCAAGCAGGCAACCTCGTGCCGTAGTTGTTGTCGCTAGTGATGGCAGCGCGGCGTTATCATCGAAAGCCTTTAGGCCCTCGACGAGAAAGCAGCCTGTCGAACGACCGAGAATCGTTCTGCCGGCGAGGGCGATACTGCTTGCGGCAATCACGGCGGTCCTGGTGGTGTTTATGAGGATGATCACGCAGCAAGGAACAAACAGCCGATCGAATAGGACCCGACGAGAAGCACGGAGACCAGATTCAAAAGGATAATTCGTTTTGTTTGCTCAGAGCCAGCACCGAGGTCTGATATCGAGTGCTGGTTGATAATTCAGAATATATATCCGGGTGTTGTTGGTGCTCTCATTGATAACATCGTCGCCATCATTAAGCTCCGGCCGAGGGGAGGAATTATTATCGAAGTGTAATGATAGCTCTGGTTCCGACTGTGGAGAGTTTCGTCGGATGTGCGCGAGTGGCGAGAGTCTTGCAGCGCTGGAGGTCCGATCTCTTTGCGTTGAGGCCAAGCTGCAGAGGGAAGTGAGACTAAGTTCGGGATGAGACTAAGTCTCACAGTTCTTTATTGAGAATCCACAGATGCAAGTTATGGAATGCTGGAAACTGCATTTTTCATTTGCATCCTATCAGAACCCGAGGACATTTAAGGAGTGGGTCTGGAGGGATCGATTAGACTACGGAACTCAAGAATGCCGCGAATTTTTAAGTGTCAGAGTCGGTCGATGACCATTTATTATTTTCGTCTCTATTAACTCCGTCGTTGAAAAACATTAAATACAGCCGACGATCGAGGTGACGGGGACACGCCGGGGCTCCGCACGGGCAGAGTCAGTATTCGAATTCGAGGCATAGGCCATTCGAGCTCGGAAGGTCACATGAGTTGCAGCAGCTTCTCATGATTTATTTTCTCGCCGGCTCTGCATGAATGGGTTCCTAAAATGTCGTGATAAGAATTTGGTCTGCGGAGTTTCAGAATTCTCCGGCGGCGTCGCAATACTAAGACTGAATATTACTCGTCGGTACAGCTCCAGAGAGTTCCCTAAGGAGACACAAAAGAGATGCATATAATTTTTTTTCTCGATTTTTACAGTAGTTGCACATGAGTGGGTCTCTTCCGAAGCCCCGAGATATCCCAGCCCGGAGCGAGACTTTTCGGGATAGACTCGCTCACCAAGGTCGGAGGACGAGGAATACGAAGATTCAGAACCCATCAGTGAGAAGAATCTGTCTGGA
This sequence comes from Galendromus occidentalis, assembly GCF_000255335.2. Classification (NCBI taxonomy): domain Eukaryota; kingdom Metazoa; phylum Arthropoda; class Arachnida; order Mesostigmata; family Phytoseiidae; genus Galendromus; species Galendromus occidentalis. Next base: position 427,534 of record NW_003805463.1, read on the forward strand.
TTGTCTCGCCGGGCCGTGATTCCTCGTATTTCCACAGTTTTCACCCCCATGGAAACCGAACTTCTCAAGAATTTTCCGTGAGAGATTCAGAACGGTTCGTGAGCTTACAAACAAATGTTGAATAAAATCGAGGAATGGGGGTGTACACATGAATATGATGTTTCTTAGAGAGTCATCGCTATCACTTCCGGGTAGGCGAACTGATGCAACAGATCCTTGCCAGTCCCGCTGAATACTTGATTTTCCCTTCTTTGACGTGCCGCGCTTCCTTCGTCGATGCCTCACTCTTCTTCGATCTTCAAGCGTTTCTCGGCACTCAGGTCGTCTGGAGTAATGCTCTCGTTCGAGTCATCGTCACTATCAACGAGACGGTTTTCGTCTTTCGAAGGTTCCGTCGCGCATCTGGTTGGGTTTAGAGATTTACGCTTCCGAGTCTTCGGCGCGGGCGTTGAGTTCTGTTCGTTCTTCTCCGACATGGCTTTCATCGACATGTTCACACCCTCCTCCGATGAGCTGTCCTCATGACACAAGGATGCCTCCGAGTCTGGACTCGAGGCTCGAGTCGATATCGGTGGAGCTTCACAAGACGGCAGCTCACCGGTTTCTGGCATCTGCCGACCGTCGGCAAGCACCAGGGCGGGTGATGGGTTTGCGCCGAGAATAGCCAATTGGTTGCCGCCGAGCGCGTGCTGCGACAACAAACTCTGCGAGTACTGAGTTGCGAGTGCGGCCAAGTGAGATTCCAGCAGACCGCCGTGAAGCGCCGACTTCAGAGCGGCGGGCGGCACCTCGGCGGCGGCCAGGAGCGCCGCCGCTGGAAGAACGGGGAAAGGATTCGCCGTGCGGCCGTCGTGGGGACTGATTTTCCGCCGAAGGTTCGGTGTATGCAGTTTGGCGTTCGGATTCGAGCTGTGTCGGTTACGGGAACGCCTTGAACTGAACACCATGGAGCAGCCTTCGACCGTGCAGCGATGCATTTCCCGGAGATGAACGGCGCTGTAGTGTATTTTCAGAGCTCCCTTGTCGCAGAAGGTTTTGAAACAGACGTCGCATTGCACTCTTCGTTTCCCGGTCGTGGGATTCGTGATAAGGTTACTCAAGATGTTCGTCGGGCTGTGGCGCTGCTTCCCATGGGCTCGGGCCTGCGTAGATCGCGAACGGCTACGATCGAGAGGCGACGACGCATTCGCCTCCTCATCCAGGTCGTCCCCCCCTGAAGGTCCGCCGTGCGATGTGGGACTGGGTGGGGCCGGCACGGGAATTTCCCATCCCAGTGCTTGAGAGATCGCCTGCATGGCGGGCGGGAGCGTGGGAGTTGAACTGGGAGTGGTGGAGGCGCGCCCCTGAACGGGGACTGAGCTCTCTCTTCGGTTGTGCGTACTGAAGTCCTGCGGTACCATGCTCTGAAGTTTGTCCAGAGGACTCTGCGAAGGCTGTTGGGGTGGGGTCGGCACTTGGCTCGATGAGCTGGGCGAATTGTAACCCGATGATGTTCCCCCGTCTCTTGGGGAGGAGTCCCCTGGAAGGCCCGGGAGGCTTAGATCGAAAGCTGCTGGCGAATTATTCCCCGCAGTTCGAGACTTTCGTTTCGACGGTTTCTTTGGCTTCGGTACGCTGGTGGAGGCAGCGGCCGCCGCGTTGGCAGTCAATTGCCGCATGAGATCAGCCGCTGGGTGGAAAACTTGAGCGCTCAATGCGCCCAGTTGGCTCCCGGGTGTGATCTGCGCCTGGGACGCCGAGGTTCCTTGCGTTGCTCTCTGAGAGCTCCGAGACAAAAGCATCGCCATCGTTTGGTCCATAACGCTCTTCGCATCGGGCTCTTGCGAGGCTCGCCGCAGAGCCTCGAGGGTTCCATGGTCGAGTGGCCCTGCGGATCGCAGGAGAAGGTCCTGAAAACGAGAGGAGAGTGTTCAGCGAGCGTTTACCGAAATCTAACACTATAACCACGGGCAATCGTGCTGAACCCGGATAATTAGAGTTCTTAGTTAGTCGTCGGAGAGAAGATTCCTAGCGTTCCCTCTAGGACACCCGAAATCAAAGACAGCGGTTCCGGAGCGGTTGAATAAATTTTAATGACCGACATGGCGCTCGAAGGAGACGAGATCGTATTTCGCGTTGCCTGAGCGGCTCTCGCGTCGAGTTTTCAAGCTCGAGCTCGCGTCGGAGAGGCAGACTGATTTACCTCGGGGGGCGGATGATTTCGGGCAGTTTGGACGGTTTCCAGGGGGACCCTGTCCACGAAATCTTGACTTTGGGATGGGGAGCCGCCCGCCATCGCTATGAGTCGAGTCAATACTTCGACTGGGGTCTGCGCGGCGACCTTGGCGACCGCCTCGGCCTCGTCGCCGAAATTGTTGAGCTCATTCCCGTTCAGCTTCGAGACTTGTGCTGCTCGGCGTTGCATCGAGGGAGGCAGTTGTCCTAACATTGCCAAAGTCTTGAGCACTTCCTGAGACATTTCAATCGACTGGGCGTCGGATGTTCTCGGGACGGTCTCATCGAGTACGCAAGCGGCATCCCTGGCGCTCGTCCCCATGAGCAAAGGTGAATACGCAGTTAGCGCAGATTTGCTCTTCGGAACTCGCGACAAAGCGCTTCCAGCAGAGACATTCATCCGCGTGGCGTCCGATGCGGCTCGAGCCGCCGAGCTTCTACGCTGGCGCGCTTTTTTGTCGGGGACATTTTTTTGTGGGAGGCCACCGGGCTCTGACTTTGAATTAGAGACATCATGGCTAATCGACTTCTCATTTCGGGAGTTGTGCATGAGGATAACTTGCTGCGCTAAGGCGCGAGTCTCACGAAAGCGGAGAAACTGCTGCAAGATGGATTTTTCTTCTTGCTTGCTTACGACGGCCAACTTGTCAAAACTATTCTTTTCAATCCCCTGGAATCAGTAAGGAAGCGAACTTAGAAGCGAAAACTCATTTGCTCCCTTCTCCGAGGATGAAGCTCGGTGATCGGTTGCGCTCGCGATCGACGCGAGCGAGCGGGATCGACAATCCCTTCGCCCAGGGAAAGTCTGCAATTCCGGGCCCTGGCAGAACGGGCATATCACTCAGTCGGGGACGCGAAGTCAATGCGTGCTCGTGAGCTTTGATTCATCATTGATGAATTGTCTCACAAATCCAGCCACCCACTCCGACGAGACAGACACTCAAACGTACGACGAGACAGACACTAAAACGCTCGACGAGGAGACCGTTCCAACATTCTCTCACTCAGCGTTCGTATCCGAGGAAAGACGGGGAAATAATGGCAGACAGAGGATCAACGGGACCAAGACTGCCGTTTCGCATGGCCTGTTTGGCTTTTCCAGATTCTGATGCTGCATCTTGTAGCAGGTGGGGTCTGACCCAGGTAAAAGTTATTCATTGGAGAACCAACGAGTCCGAGACAATGGACTATGACCCAGTCATGCAGCAGTAAAACAAGCATTGAACGATGCGGAGATGGGAGCTGGGAAAAATTCGGATGGGAACTCACCGGCTCCATGTATCCCATCTTGTACTCCTTGGGGGTCCAGGCGACATTTTTGAGGATATCGGCGGCATTGTCCTGAGGAATGGCTGCGAGCAGCCGGTCAAGAAGCATCTTGAGTCTGGGGGGGATAGCCGAAGTATTCTCGAGTATCCTAGAGGCGAGCTCGCCCACGTTAGCTGCTGAGGGAGTATCGAATGATACCTCTCCGGGTGCGGACTCAGCTGTGACACCTGGAATAAAGGGAAAATTTGGTGAGACATCGAAGCACGTCTTCTGTTGCGAGACGGCGCTGGCCTCATCAGGTCTTCAGCCCAAATCAGGACCGCTCCGAGGTGTACCTCTGGAGTGTCCTTCCGATAGGCAAAGTTTTCTCGTCATTCCGGCAGAGAAAGAACATCAATGGCTAACGTGACTTGCGGGGTGATTTACTAGCCGCGATGGATTGCGCGGCGTGGCATCGGTTGTCTTGTCGCGCCGACGAAGGTCAGCGGGCCGTAATTTCGCTTAGGGTCGCTATTGGGTCGACTCTGTCGTATCTCACCAACACCCGTCGCACGGGACGAATCGACAAAAGCGACCGGTCGATCACCGTGACGGACCCATCCACCGGGAAGCAGCCTTGGCCTGAGTTTCGAGAACCGCACGGGAAGCGTCACCGATCAGACAAAACCACAAGCAGAATGACCCGTCGACCCATTAATTGGGAAAGTCGTAAGTCATTCGGTGTAGTCGTCTTCAGGTGCGTCTTCCGTCTATGAGTTCCAGACACCTCAATATGGGGCCATTCACGAACGTCATCACCCGGAGGAAGGAAAACTCGCATTCGGGATCGGGTTCGAGAGATTCTTCGTATACACCGCGAGAGCGGAGTCCAACGCCATGTGTGCCGCGCAAATGCTTCTCCATTTCAATGATAACGCAGAGAATTAGACGGCCCCCGACTCGATGGAATCGTTCCAGCAGGCGCATGAAATTTTGATTGAACGTAAATGCAACCGCGAATAACTCGGAACTTCTGGTTGTGAGCCACGCCGGAGCTCGCAGACAAAAAGACAATTCTTCCGAGGCGCCGTTGTTCCGATCGCCGACACACGATCTGTTTCCGACGAAAATCGGCGAGCACGTTGACGCCGCTCCTCCGACACTCCTACAACTTCAAGGGCATCTACAGGAAAAAGTCTGTTGCCACCACGCGCCATGAAGCCGACAATGTCAATGATCACTTGAGGAAATACGACATTCTCTTGGATCGTTCTCATCGAGCAGCCACAGAACTCTCCTTTTGCGGTCTCAGAGCTCACGGTAATTTTTCACAGGATTTCTACCGATTTGCTGACTCATTGTCAGCTGCCGATGACTTCCTCTGTGAACTTGTTCACCAGGATTGCGAGCAGAAAATGAACGCATCCTCCCTTCGCTGACGACGCAGAGTAAAACCAACCCGGAGCAGCGGCCGCGGCAATGAAAGAGGGTCCATATTGATAAGACATAACCTTCATCGGACGGCGCTTTTTCGCGCCCGGCTGTCGATATGCCTGTCCGTCCGTCCGGCGAGCCACTCTCCGAGGGACCAGTTAGTCCTCGGTCCGACTTCCCTCAATGATTAGTGCGTCCCTTTCCAGAGCCCGCCTCCGGGTCAACCACCGTGCGTCGTCGTCGCCTCTTTCCACCTCTCGGAGGCCCGGCGGATTCTCCAGCGGACTCTTGTCAAGGAGTGTCCTCCATGATTACTGTGGAGAGTCTGTGCCTAAACGCTGATGAATACTGAGTTCTGATATTGAGAGCTTGACCGCCCTCATTCGCTCGCGATGGGTCGTCCATTATTTCCACATCGGAATTCGGAATCTTCGTCTGTGCAACCTCCCTCCGAGCATCGCTCATGGACCTGCTGTGATGAATCAATAGACCAAGCTCCCGATGAAATGTTATCGAACAAATTGAGCTCTGATTCTCGGTAGAGAGCCGAGAGATCAGACGGTTGATGACACCCCGAGGCTTCGGTCCCGCGAGGGAGTCGGAGACATCATGTTTTCAAAATGATTCTCATTCCGCTTATCGAAAACACAATGCGGGGCTTGAATGAACTCGGGTTCACAATTGGAGAGATATAGAGATTAGAAGACCAAGCGCGGAGTCAGCCCTTGACTCATCGATTGAGCTTATTCGGGGACAAAGAATTCCACACCGAAGAGTTTCTAAACTCACTCTTAAGGCTTCGATGAAGATTCGGGAGATCATCTTTCTAGATGAGTCCTGTCCACGACTCATTGAACTTATTGAACTCCCGTCTGCTGATCGTCATGAGTCATGATTTCTATGCTTAGGAGAAATCGAATGGGATGAAGAATAATCACTCACCTGGCGATTGAGGTTTCACGGCTGATTGATCGTTCACACTGGCCAAGTGATCTTCCGCTGTTTTCGGTGAAGCGGCGCTTGAGGTGACTGCTAGGTCCCGCATTCTCTATTCGATCTGTCCGCTGTTTCGGAATACGGCGCGTTTTCAGGAAGTTTCTCGGTTTCCCGCTTCCGTCGGTGACGAATTTCGCAAATCGAATGCGCGATGGGTCAAGTCTTTGTTTTGGCTAAATGTGCACAATGTCATCCGTTTCTTGACGAGCGATGCCCGGACTGTCCCGGCAGTTGAGGCTGAAGTCGCGCATGTACTCACGGAAGTCTCCAAAAGCAAACACCGAGTTCAGTCTTCCCTGGAGCGAGGCGCTTCTCCGAATGACGTATTCCCTTTCACACCTCTTCCAGTATATCGATCAATCAATCGATCGATTAATCAATGCATCAGACAGGAGAGCAGGCGAATGATAGTCACGAGCGTACTCGCTGACGACAGATCCGGATTCTTATTCAGCAGCACCCAGTTCGAGAACAACGTGGAACATCAGTCGCGCACACACTTCCGACCAGAACACAAACAAACAGAAATCGAGAACCTCTCCTGAGGACGCGATAGACTCAATTGAACAACTCCGCTCGACCTGTCACTCATTTGTCAGGTAGCAGGGGTCAGGCGGGCTTTGAGAAAGGATACCGGCGAGTGTTGTGTTCGATGTCGATGGTGGTCAATCAGGTCCTTCGATGGGAGGGGGGAGCGGGGGTAAACAAGAGAGAGCACAATGTCCGTTTGTATCGCGCACGTGAAGCACTGTAAAATGCGATCACATACGACTCTGTTGTCGTGTCCCGTTCCTGTTTCGTTCTTTTGTGGATGCTTTTCCCCCAACCGCTCACAATTGGTCGTCTACGACTCTCGCTCACATCGGCCGCCGCTACCCGCGGGGCGGAGTCTCTGCACGCTCACACGGCCGCCAGATGGCACTAGAGCGGGGAATTGTCGCTTTTTCTCTACAAATTGTCGTCCGAATTTATGGCTCGGACGAAAAGCTGTCAGCCTTGTCGAATCGGGCGAGTAAGATATCCTCCCGATTAGAGGCTGGAATCGATGGGATACCTACCGACTTCGTCCGATCAGAACGTCGCCGTGGACGGTTCCTGTGCCATCAGCTGTTACCGCCGCGGCTCATCGTTCAAACGAGCAATGAATGAATCGAGAGTATCGACGAAATTTCCGCTTCCTCCTCCTGGATTCCAACCCACAATAGAGGATCTTGTTCTTGGAGCCCAGGGTGCGAGAAATGTCACGGAGGAAGAGCTTCGTCACGAAACCAAGAGAATGAATCTCGGCAGAGCACTCCGTGATTCAACCGAGTGAGTGTGAGGCTCTCTCGGAGATGTCTGACTGTGAGATGAGGAGTCATATCTGGCAGAAGCGCAAGGTGGCTACGACCAACAGGTGCATTCGGTTGCGGTTGGACGCTTGCATTCTTCCGCATGATTTCTCAGGACCAGCTTCTTCTCTCTTCCGTCAGATCGTGACCCAGACGAGTCTCTTAGCTACCCTTTCACAGCGAAGCTCTGACTGAGAGAGTAGCGTCCCGGAGCAGGACTTTCCTCGGTATGACTTTCGCTCCGACTCGGATTCGAGCAGACTCAGAAGCCTAGAACCGCAGCTTTTCAGGCGAAACTTTCCGTAATTCGTTTCATCCGGAACTGGCGCATCGAATCACAAGGGGGGCGAAGTGGAAGACCTATTCTAACATTCGAAGACCTCCTGGGTACCCAGGAACAACCACCGGAGTATCCGTGGGATCTCTCCGCGGTCCGGTGTGCAGTTCGAGAATTTTCCTTTAATTAGCCTATTAATCATCGGCTATTCGAGCTCATAATGTGATAGCAGCGTTGAATAAACAGATGGACGACGACATCAATGAGTTGAGAGCAGAGAACAGAATTACTTCAGCTTCCTCATTGTTTTGAGGCTCAGACGTGACGTTCGTGGCTCCTCGTCTCTCGTCTCCTCCAACCGGGTAGGTACGAGACAGACGGCTACCAAGCGAGAGAACTTTCGAGGGAAGAAGATGCTCAGACAGACGGTCGTCGTCGTCATCGCTCGCTGGCTCGCTTAACCAAAGTAAATTAAAAATCGAACTGCCTCTTACGCTCGCTTCTTTGTTTCGAGGTCCGCGCTCTCCTTGTGGGACCCCGTCATCGTCGATGCGAGTTTCCCCATTACCGATCATCTGAGGCCGTGATTCAGCTCGCGCTGCCTGTCCTAGAAGCTCATCCCACCCCACTGATCGTTTTAGCGTTCAATTTGAGACATTGCTCGAACAACGAATAAATAATGTGAGCCAACAGCTTACATGAAATTTTCCCGGCGAGACTCGAATCCATTGTTCCCGTTTCGAGCACTGTGAATTCGGCTGCTTGCGCTCGCCTACCTAGCGGCGCGTCAAGAATCGCTGTTGACTACTTGAACTTATTTTACGTCACCGTCATCGCTGTAACCGCCGCCGCCGCCGCAGTCGCCGTCACAGCCGCAAACAGCACCACGCCTTGATTGTAGCTGCGGTGGATTCTCTGCTGTGAGCATCATCGGCTGACGGGATAGCGGCTCAGAGAGCCGAGCCAGCGCAAGCCAGTTAGCTCTCAGTCGGCTTACTGGCGGGGCAAGAGACGTTCGTTGATTAGCAAGTCTCCCCCAGAGGGGCTCCGCTGCCCCCTTTGTCTGGTCGATTGTCGGCATGCCTCCTCGTTCAATACCAAGCGGCCGAGGTTCAACCTACGGCGACGGTGAACGAACGGTGTCGTCGTCGTCGTCAACGAATGGTCCTACCCACCCTAAGAGGGCGAGCGAGCGAGCGAGCCGCGGACAAACAGACGACAGCTCTCCGTAATGAAATTCTTCGGATAATGTAGCTGGTGCTTCTTCTCTCATTTCTCCGGCTGCTGTTGCGACGATGACGTCGGCGGCAATGTTAGGTGCTTGACGCCAAAATTAAGTGTCTGCTAATAGAAGGACCGCAGTCAGGGGACTTTTTTCGTCGGAGCGAGTGGATTCATTCGGCGGCGACAATCATTATGCCTATGACAGGGTCTTTTAGGCTCGAATGACTGTCAACGACCGCGAGGAGGACCTGGAGTCCTCGTCGGACGCGGATTCAATCGACGAGCTCCTCCTCCCGATTCGAGATCTTTCTCGCAGGTCGTCACGCGGCGTGCCGCTCTGCGCATGGCGCCGGCAACTCGCCGGCGATTGCGTTCCTACTGTGTGTCGGGCCGAGCAATCGTGAACAAGTATAGGAAGATATCGGTTGTGTCAGACATATAGCGTGGACCTGCGGTTCGCTTCAGTGGAGAACTCCGGGGGAGGAAGCAAAGCCAACAGGACGAAAACGACGACCATCAGTGGCTAGCTGGCTGGTCGGTCGGTCAGTGAAGTTGTGCTGAGCTTAGCAGCTCAGCTCTCTGTTGTTGGGATCAGTGATGCGAGAATTGACAGCGTTGCTGCTACCGTTGCCGCCGCTGGCGCCGCCGCCGCCGCCACATAGTACAACTGAGTGAGGCTACGACTCGACTAGCGGCAACGCCGAAGCGAGCAACAGGTCCTTGCTCAACCCGGTTGTCTTTTTTCCCTTCTTGCCGCTGCTTCCTTTAGCTCGTTGTTATGCTTTCTGTTCCAAAGTAACTTAGTTCGTGACCAGTCGCTCTGGTCGAAGCCTTCGATTCTCATCTTCCATCCGTCCATCCGCGAGTCCGTCCGTGTCTCCGTCACCGACTGAACCGAATGCGAGATTTGACGTCGAGAACTTCGGACAGTAGGAGCTCAAGCCGTCGGCGACTTGAAGAGCGGGCTTGAATTCCTTGCTGAGATCATTCTGCTGACAATAATCAGCACGTTCCCGCGGGTGTGATCCCGATAGGGACTCGGAGAGCTGTCTTTCAGTCTCGAGGCGACTTACTCGGGATCTCCTCGAGGCTCCAAAATCATTCGGAAGTCTAACCAAAGAGGAACCAATCTGTCGGCGGCTCAGAGAATGCCAAGCTTTGCGGCGTTATCACCTGATCTAGTCAGCGATGAGAAACTAGGTGAAGGCTCTGTCATTGGTTCACTTCAGTCACCGGACTCTGTAACGGGGCTGGTCGGTCAACCCGAATCTCGGACGACCAGGCGGGCGGGCTGGCGGGCGGGAGGGCGAACGATCGTTTTGCCGGCCTCATACTGTTGGCCGGTTGGCCGTCTCGATGCTTGCGGCTTGTTTTGCTGGCGAAGCAAGTGGCTTAGTTTCTTGCGGGTTTCCTAGATTCAGCGATGGACACACTGACGGCTAGCCGGCCAGTCGGCGGACAGACAGACAGGCAGGCAGCCAGGCCGGCCGGCTGGCTGGCCCCGAGAAGTCCGACCGATTCTTGAACTGGCTCACGCTAAGACAAAGCTTGTTTACGCCTGAGTGCGTTCACAAGAAACGGGCCCGGCAGTAGCGAGATAGTGTTCCAGATTTTTTCTAGGTAAAGAAATTAAGTCAAGACATTAACGCCCACCGACGCACAGGCAGAAGCAAATCCGACCGAGCGGTGGCAGCCGCGGCGGCGCACGGCGTCGGTGGTGATAGTGGCACAGCGGATACCCGAGAGGAATACTCACACACTCCTACACGAGGGCCAACTTGGCACTGTCCAGTCACCGCTCCACTTACTACCACCGCTGCTAAGCTCAGCTAACGATATCGGGCACGCCATCACCCCACTGAAGCTTTGGAATATCCAGCTTGACGACATCGCGTTCGGCCCGCCTGAGAAATGACATGTTGAGAACTTATTCGCAGTCTGTGGTCGTATCGTTGTGCGCTGCACCGCGTCCATCGATGGTCGGTACGTTACGATCCCAGGATCAATCCACGTAATCAATTGAAGCCTTCAGTTCGAACAGTTCGAAAAAATCACCTAATGGTTGCACATCATTAGCGATAGTCTTACCGTGTTCTTGATCGCCCACGTGAGAATCGAGTTGTAAAGCGAGAGCTTCACCAATTCAACAGCATAGCAATAGGCTTCCTGCTCCCGAATTTCCCGTCTCTGATCCGGGGTGCATGTTACCGCCCACTCCCAAATCGAAAAGACTCTCCGGCCCGACGGACGCTTCGCATTTTTGCCTCATGTAACTCTCCGCCACGTTCCACGGCGCTTGCGTATCTCGAGAGATTAGGGCTCATGCCGATACGAGAAACTGTCATCCGCTGATGATATAGGGGGGAGGGTCCTAGTTATGGAGTTTTGGGACAGAAACCTTCTGTGGGACCCGGGGTTCGGAGTCCCTACACCGATCACAGATCACGGTATCTCCAACGTGAGACGTCTACGATGAGGACCTCTCCGGAAGTTCCTCCGTCTCTAAGGAAGCAGATACTCTTCAGCAGCGAATGCGTCCTCGATGAGCTCTCGAGTCGAGGGGACTACCGAGCCCCTTACTTCAGGCACGCTTCCTACTCATTTAGGTACCAGTCGTCTTGACACGCCTAGTGTGAAACCAGAGGGAATTAGCCTGGCTAAATCAGTGACATAAATCGTTAACGAGTTGCTGCTCTTGAGACGCATGAAGCGCTTGCGTGACTCGTGCCATTAGATCGGAAGCTTCATTGGTATTTCGGCTTGCCACCGCTACTATCAACATCAAAGCAAGACTCGATCGGCTACGATCATCAGACATGACGAAAGCTCACAACAAAGAATTGCGACTATCTCAGGCTTGCTTAAGCCCGAGTTTAGAAGCTTCCGCTGCAAATTCTAGTTTCTTGAAAGTCTTGAGGTGTCCATGGATTTCTATACTGGAAGTTAGAGCTTGCATTCCGCTGGACATCAAGGGTAATTCAGTTCACCACTCACAATCAGAATCACGCCAGCTGGTATTCCAGATTGCGACTCTGGGGCGCTATGCTTTTCAGCGCTAGTGCTCACAATTTCTTCGCGTGGGAAAAAGACGTCAGGATGTCATCCGAGGAGAGCGGTATGAATAACCTATGCAAGAGCAAATAGAAAATTCGGCGGCACTAGAATATTAGGTGGTTGTTGGGACCTTCGTCCGCGTCCCGTATCTTCGTATTTCCCCTTCAGATTTTCACGGTTGCGGAGTTTTCTTCCTGGATGAAGACCGAAACTGCGGCCGCGATAAGATAGAGTCTCGAAGGAATTCAGCTGCGGGAAATCTTCCCGATTCGGTTTACTGCGATGAGTGAGGGACTCCGCCAAGTTGAAATTATAAATACAATGAAGAAATGATCTTGCGATGTTTGTGTCGTTAGCCGAGCACCGCTCCACCATCGCCGGCGAGATGGGGAAGACGGCTCGGTCAGTGAGCCAACTTATCGTTTCACAAGCCGACGACTACCGTATCAGGCGAGGCAGCCGTTCGGAACAAGTGGACGAAGTTCGTCTCAGCAGCGACCGAGGATGTGAGGGAGAAGTTACTGAACTTCTTCGTGTTGATTCCCTTCTGGCCGAGACGGACGGGAAGCGGGGGAAGATGTCGGTCGCCAGCGATGTGGCCGCTGTGGCGGCTTCTCACAGTGGACCTGGACAATTAGCGCCGCAACAAAGATTCTACGTCGGCCGCACGCCGAGCTTACCGGAAGACACGAAAACTCGACATTTCCCTGCTCGATATCCGGGTCTTGTAGCATCATGGCTTTAGTCAACCGCTCGCGACTCAGGTGGTTAGGTCTTGGCTTCCGAGGGAACGGGTGACGGGGTCGGGTTTGGAGCCGGGCGAGCGCAAGGCTCATGCATCGTACCCTGTTTCTCCGCTGCTTCCCTTTGATCCTGTGCAATTAGATGGAAAGTTTCGGAGACGATGCAAATTTTCGAAGCTCTACCCTCGACGAAATTCGACACTGGGCCTTCGCTCATCGAGCGATCCTTACGAGTACGCTAGGAACAACCTGTTATATTTACAGTTGCGGGACGAATTTATTCCCCGCTCTGTTCTCACGAGCGTCTTCCGTTCTTCTCGACAACGCCGTGGTCAAGTTTTCGGCTGACGGAAATAAACCCGGTGGGTGGAACGACTCCTGCAGAAACGGGGTTAGGGATTTTGTCTTTTTTTTCAAATAATTCTCTCCCGCTACTACCTTCAGCATCGTCGTCTCCTCCCGCGCTTCGGTAATTGCCGGCTGGTCAAAAAACTCAAGCGACCCGGGACACAAATGCTTGCAGCCAGACGGGCAGCGGGACGAGAACTTCTCGACCATGTAATCTTCACGGCTTTCCATGTCAACCTCCGCTAACTGTTAAACAGTTCCCCTTCGTTTCCCGCAGCCCTTGCCGGGTTTATTTCTGGGCTCAGGAAGAGAGGAAAAAAAACAGAGCAGGACAACCGAAGTTACGGAACTCGAGTTACAGTAAAAGCGAGGCAAGGGTTCCGACCGAGGGTCCCTGGACCCTGGAAGAATATCGTGACGGCTGTTTCGTGTGCCCTTTTATCCGACCTCATTAACCGAGTGAACGTAATCCATTTATTCAAAACTCTCTGGACCTCTAACAGCCCTTTTAACAGCAGGCGATAGATTGATAGGCTCTCGAATATATCTTGGATTCGCTATGGACGGTGTCGGGAGCATGGGGATCAGATAGCAAAGGCAATCCGAATGCGAGAAAGTCGACCTTTTCAGAAATATCGCCATCGGAGCAACAATATGACTGTCGGTCCGTCATGTCGGGTCGGTCGCGAGAACGTGTGTGGGATATCGGCTGAGCCGTTGCGAATTGATTTAAATAGCGTTTGCTGCGGCCGACGTTAATTTTTGATAAATATCCACGAAATTTATCTTATTTCCCTTATTCTGTTGCTTTCAGCTAGATTTCTCATTCTCGCCGCTTATTGAAAAAAAAAACACCGGATCGGCTCGTCCGATGCGGGAAATTTCAACAACCGCACCTTCAACAGGCAGCATGAACTCCCCCATCGTAGGCCGCAACTTCCATGTGGAAGTCTTCTGAATTTATTGCTTGATAAGCCGCTAATTTATCGGACTCATATTTTGACGAACGCGTCGGCACCAGTCACCATCGGGGTGTTTTGATTTGGCGTTCCGAAGTGATATCGTGACCCTTGCTAGGTATCACGCCGCACTGAAATGCAACACGAAACGCGTTCTGATGACCCCCGGCTGAGAAAGGTGTTTCCTCGAGAAGGAGGGAAACACAGAGCGACTCTGATTCCGGGTGACGACACCGCAATCCGAGGAACCTGCATGATTCATTGAGTGATCGTCCGTAGCGCTATGAATGATAATCAATAATCGCAAAGAATGTCTAAGAACTCAGCAGCTCAGGATCAGTGGACTCGGAAGTATCGTCAGTACCATCTTTCGCTCGTGTCAGGATGCGATTCTCACGGGACGTCGTCGAAAAAAAGAACTCCCCGATTTTTAAACGACGATAATTTCGTTCGAATTGTCTCGAAGCGAGAGGGCAGAGACTAAAACGGATAGAAGGACGCACTTAGATTCCGATCGATCTGCGTCTGTCTTCGGGGCTGTCACTTGTTCTAGCCGAAATTCAGTATTTTCGAGAACGGGTTAGTGGGCTGGACCCGCTTACAGTCTGACGGTCATCAAAAAGGGTTGGTTCTAAACACGAAATTATAGGTGTCTAGCCATCGGGGGTGGCTTGCTGTTAGCGCATGCGCTCGACTACGACGACAACGAATTCAGGACACTCAGGCCAGTGAATCCGTTCCCTGTTAAGCGGCAGCATTCGGTGAGCGAATCATTCACCGGACGCAGATATAATTACAACTTGATGCTAACCCGACTAAGTCCGCAGAACTCACTAATGATTCGCCGGGCTTGGAATCTCGAACGATAACGACGCGACGTAGACGTTCGTATGGCGGACCCTTACGGCGGTTGCGACCATCGAGCGCGACTTATTTGTTGGCGACGACACGTCGCCTTGCTGCTCGCGTAGTGCCTGTTCGCCCGCAGTCTCTCGGGGAGCTCCCCCGCAGTGCGCGTTCGGTGATCAGTCGATTCGCGAGCAGCAGTGCTGAATCGTCTCGTTCGGACTCGTTAATCGGAGCGCGCTTTGTTCCTCGACTCTACATATAGATAACCGCCGTTAAGGCTGTTCACTATGTAGGGAGCTCCTCAACGAGTTTGATTTACTCGACCGATCAAAACATGCTTCGACAGAGTCGCCAACCGCGATGATGGGGTGACGATCCGCCAGGTTCGAGCGTTGATCGTTTGCTCAGGATGCGAACGAGATTTTCTCTTCCGATATTCGATACTCTGCTTTCGGCATCGGATCCGTTCGTGTGGTCCTGGCGATGCTCTGGAATGAACGAATGAAACTCGACATGGGTGTAGCTACCGATGTTCTTCCGACAACGGTTTATGAAACAGTTCGTGGAATCGGAATCGTTGAGCTCCGCTTCTGACGACTTCTGACCCCTCGGATCTTACGAATGTCCATGCGGATGAATTCACTTGGTTGTCGTCTGATTTCTATCGGTGGAAGTGTCGCCGCTGAGACATGTCGCAGACAATTCGATTGACGAGATGTGATGCGAGCGCGAGTCCGCCTCCTTTTCTGAATCATCATCGAATCATCGGTGCTCGGCGGACTTCGACGAAGTTCGTTTAACTGGAAATGGCTCGACGGAGGACTAATTTGACCGCATGCCTCCCATACATAGTTTATAAGCGGAAAGCTTCTTTGGGCACCGCCGAGTGCCATTAGGCGAGCTTGAACTACTAAGCATTTCGGGGTTATGGCGATTTTTTCTAATTGTCCCGACCATGGTGAGGTCTTCTGGCTGCGTCTCTCAACCCGTTTTCCGTCGCTCCGTTTGTTCGTTCGTCGTTTCCGTTAATCGATGATTATGCGTGGATACCCTCAGTAGATCGAAGGATCGGGGTTCTCGGTAGACTCGGATTTCACTGCTCCTAGACGTCGAGCTAATCCAGTACCTAGTTCTGATTCGATCGTGCCTGCTTCACGGAGCAAGCTCGAGGTTTTCCTGACCAACTCCGGAATGCAGTACTTCTCGGGAAAGCCCTGCAGCGGAAGGCTCCCTTCATCGCCGGCGCCGTTAGACTTTGCGATTTTGACGGGGAAAAATCGCTTTCATTTTAATTCTGCTTCCACGTTCCCTTCTTTTTGTAGACGGCTCCGAGACACATCGGCACAACGAACAGTTTCGAGCAAGCGAGCGAAAAGTCAGCACAGGAAAGAACGCCACGAATGAAGTCAAACACTTCAGTGAATAAATGGCTCAATTTATTCTTGCTTCTTATTTTTCGTTTCCCAGCCAGCCAGTCGTTCGCGCGCACACACATACAGCAAAACTCATCAGAGTTTGTCTCGGCATTTGTCATCGAATGGCTGATGCCAAAACACAGCACCCGAGGGACCGTCCGCTCAGACTCGCGTTCCTTCATTTCCATGGGGAGCCAGGCATTGCATCGCATCGCCGACGAGCGGAAGGCTATACGCGGGCATTCCATTCCGTATATGCGAGACTTCTCTCCCCGCAACGGAATACAGTCGAGGACACATCCAGAGTGATGAACGCGTTCCCGTCGGGAAAGTAGAGGTTTCCCAAATGTCTATGCATTTTCACATGGTGGTGTCTCTTCCTCTCGCATTGTTTCGGAGTCCCGTCGGAATCAATCGAGCACACGCGGCTAGGAGCCGAAAGGAGTTCTCCCCTTCCGTAGTTTTCGGGACCGACACCACAAGTCCATCATCAGAATTATTCTCATGTAGTCTCCCAGCGGGGCAGCTCGTCGACGTCCTGCCAACCGAGCTGTTAGTTCGCCTGTTGAGATTTGGTCGAACACTCGCGCAATGGAAGTAGAGTCAGAATTCGTCGTCACTACAGCCAGAGCTACAAATGTATATATTATAAGATGATGGAACCCAGAGGAAGGTAACGATCTCACTGAAAAGGACAGGTCCCCCAGAGTTGGTTGTTTATGAGAAAGAGAGAGGAAGATCATCTCGTCGAGAAGCCGTCCCAATGAACCTTGCGGGCATCGGGCGAACACAACAGTGAAGAGCACAGCTCGCCCGCTTACATTCTCGCGACCCGAGCGCGTTGGAACGATTGTTGATACCATGGTCCGGGCATCCGACATATAGACAGTAAGACACACACATAGTCTTGCCAAGACCGAACGTCCAATCGACCAACCGACCGACCAAGCAAGCAACCCGCCATCTGGGCTTCTCAAACGAAGAGTCTCCAGACCTGCATGCCAGATTCGCTTCCTCGGTACGCACCTTTCCCTCGGAGTTGAGGCAAGCTCGGAGAGTTCTGGCACCAACTCTGCCGAAGATACAAAGGAACGAAAGCTAAATACACCAAGCAGGATTATCAACTTTCAAATCTAGGTATACCCGTGGGATCCAAGATTTCGCACCTCCATTCTGTCATGACGCTCCCAAACGTAAACACTGATGCGATCCGATGGGAGGAAGCGTATGTCTGGTTCCCGAAAATCGTTATTGGGCACACTGGGGCTCACTGGACCTCGGTATCCCTGTTCAGACTTTGTAGACTGAGAGCGTAGCCGAAGAGATATACATCTCCCGAGACGACGTTCCGTTCCGGAATGCCATACGGTTCGGGACCGCTGTCGTCCCTGTCGTCCCTGCCGCTACTTCGTGTCCTCTGACGTCCAGATGTCCAACCCGTAAGCTGGGTGAACTACTGATGACTTCAAATCGATTCCAGCCCGCATAGTGCGGCAGCAGCAGTTTCGCTCGTGTACGTGTCAGCTGAAGCTACCGAGAAAGAAGCCAGAAGAAGGGCTACGAACAAGTTACTTTGAGATCTCAACCCCGGCTCACGGACACATCCGTGACAGTCGACCACCACGCACAAACGTCAACGCTTCCGTGAAACGGGAGCCGATTCGATAGGGTAACTTGCCCGCATAGGCATTCCACCTAAGTCCCGTAGCTCCAATTTGGTGCAATCTCGTCGTACATACGCCTGCTTCGTACACGAATAAATTAGGAGCTGGAGGAAGTCATTTTGGCTAATTGTTACAAATGCTGTCGTATCGACCGGCACTCCGCTGAGAAAGCTTCGATTCTTCCCCCGAAACCGAGGGCTCTTCTGAGGCAGGCTCCATGCTATCGCCCTCACGTTTCATTGAAAAACGACGTTCCAACCGAGCGCAGATTCTAGGCACCCCAATCTCCCGCGCTGTCGCATTTCAGCGTAGGAAAACGCATTCGAGTGTCTCCCTCACCGTATGAGTTTTTCTCGGACAATCCTCGTGGACTCATCTGGAAAGATCAAAACAAATGGAAATTGGAAGACTCAGATTGGAAACGCGGTCCCCTTTTTGCCACGATTGCTTACGGCTCCGCTCGAGCGACCCGTGCTCAGAGGAAGATAAATCATTCAAGAACCAGGAGTCTCAATCAAGTAAACAAGTGTTCGACGCATGCGTCTTCGTCTCATTCCTAAACATGTACATAAAACGCATCTGAGCACAGCAGAGCCATCAAGATATGGCTGATTCGTATCGGTCGCGGAGATCGCGGTCATTGTGAACTTTTCGACGCGTACCTAAAGGGATTCGAGCCCCGCCAGGGGGCTCGGTAAGTCCTTCGGCGTGAATGATTGTGCCAGAGAGCGCCTTCACGAGTTTCCCTTACGATCGAACAATTAATCGACCAACAAACAGCAATCTCTGAATCGGAGGTTGTCGGTGCTCGTCGGACTGGAATCGTAAACAGCTTCACCTTCTGAACAGCTCAGAGCGCACACGAAGAGGTTTTTCTGATGTAAACCACAACCGGTGGTTTCGTTGCTGCTGCTGCAATGCAGAGGGTTGTCCGGATGGCAACGCGTCTTTCTGTCCTTTGCGGGTCCTTAGATCGCTCGGTGGGTTGGCTGGTTGGCTGGCTGGCCGACCGACCGAGTGCTCGGTCTGCCGTCTTGCCGACGCAGCCGCCATCGATGAGGACGCGTCGACGTTGAATCGATCGACGGATCCACCCTCTCGTCGTCGCATCTCGGTCGCATTCGTCCTCTGTCGGCTGACTGTCAAAAAGACCGAATCCATCGGTTACAAAGAGTTCCCCTCGATCGGGACACTTCTCTCGAATCACATCTGTATTTGATTTTGTATTGCCTGTGGGCTCTCAAGTCGACGGATCACAACGGATTCGTAGAAGGAGTCATCGACTTTGAGGAGGCTCGTCGTTCAGAAGCTCTTTTCGAAGCCCCGATCAAATGGAATCGTTATTGACTCACGGCACGAAACACTCAGCACCCCCGATCTCGGGATTCCTCCATTCTCATCCCGCTCTGGATTTATCTCGGAAGGGTTTTTCCGACTGGGTAACTTTTCGTTCGTCGCAGGGAATGCACGAAGTTTCCACGAGCTCTTGGCGGGTTCCATGGGTGGGAACGTGGGAAGGAGCCTAACGATTTCTCTGTCTCCGGTATCCGTGTGTTTTTCTCTGTTTGCTGTTGCTTCGTAATCGAGATTGTTCTGAAGCTTGTAAAAAACAGATCATAGGGAGGAGGATCGAATCCGATGTCTAGATTTCCACGGTGTCTTCTCAATTCGCTGAACGGAGCCAACGCGCTCCTTGTTTCCGTTGCTATTGATATTACGCCTTAAAATGTTGTAAATCAAGCGGAGCGACATTCCCCATTCTGGGTGTTCTGATAGACATCGAGTTGCTCGCGCTCCAGAGAATCAATCGGAAATTTTCTGCTCATTTGGATCTCCTCGGGTTCCCACCATTGCCGAAAGCTCGGACCAAACAAACCGCCGCCTTTGCTGAGGAATACGGTTCCGCTCTAGAGCCATTAGCAGGAAATTGAGTAATACCGTGTGTCGTTATAGCCCTTGGTCTGCGACGATTCTCTGAAACTCTCCCATATCCGAACTGTGCTCAAGCATCGATTGGTGCGTCCCGATGCGAGCGCACCTCTCCGAAGCGCTATCATCACAAGTTGCTAACCACGGATTGCTCCGGATAAACATGAACGAGAAAAGTTGTCGGAGACGACGATGACCACCTTCGCTTCGACCATTACCTCCCTCTGAGTAATAATGATCAGCGGTGGCGCGGCAACTCCACCGTTGCATCCGTCCCGGAGGGGACCCTTGTCAGTTCGTCCCTCCGTTCGAACGCTCCGAATCCGCCGCCGGTCTGAGGAGGCGGATTGCGCGGCAGCAAGCTATTGTACGGGACCATTCGCTTCCAAATTAATTAACGAGTCGTAAACGTTCACAGATTGTAAGACATCACCAACGATCCACTCGTACAAAACGCTCGCGTCTCCGAGCAGAAAGAGCTTCGCATCAATGGGGCACTCCTAGGCTCTTTCATTCAGGGGAAAACTGTCGTACTCAACTGTGAAACAGGATCATCGGATTATGGGGAAATCGACGGATTCCGTTGGTGAATGAACGCCGACGACGAGCTCGCTCGTTGCTCGTAGATGAGCTGTCACTCGGTACTTATGTTTTCGTTTTGGTCACATGGCGTTCCAAGCTGAATTTCCATCGATCAAGGGTCGCGAAGGTGGACAACGAACGAGCGGTAAACTGATGCATTAGCTCCTAATGGTTCCTTCCGCGACTTATCAGACTTCGTGTGTCCACACCCCTGGGGAGAGACGATCGAAATGGCGAGACACAGAGAAGCGGAACAGACTTATGTTCTTTCGAGGACAGTTCCCCTCGAAAATCATCCTATTATTACTATCAGTATCAGCGACATGACTCCGGTTCCCCCGGATGGAGCGCTCGGACAGCTCACGATTCATTCTTTCCCTCGCTGGGCAGGCAATCTCCCGCAGAAGAGTGGGGGGGAATGAGGCAAGGATATTCAGAGCGTTTACCTTCGAATCGATGATCGACGCCGTATCTAAATAGTCCCTGTTGACATCTATCAACACCTTCGGGGAAACGCTTCCGATGAAAAATACACGATTCCTCCGTCTGAAGAGATTCCTATTTCAGGATTCAATCTGGGTCCTGTCACCGTTGAAATTGATCATGACCGCCGCCGCGTCCCTCAGGAGCTCCGGTCCATCCATCGTCGTGGAAATCCTGGCGAGAGCTCTTTCAATGGAGACGAGCTTACGAGAATGCAGGGGAACGGGCCTTGAAGAATGAAAGACGCCCATCTTCTTGAAAACAAGACACACAGCGCTTTGGACAATAGTTCGTCCTCCTTTCAAAAAATACACCGATCAAAATAGCGACCTCGACCGCGAGTCCATCGGCGACGCGGGAGAATGTCGATCTCAATCGAGAAGTGGACAGCGGATCGGTCATTTCCGAAGCCCTCGCGGTAGCCGAGATTCCGTACAGTGGGAGCAGAGTAATAAGTTGGCGAGTCTCTTGCCCGGACTCGAGCCGCAACTCTGGTTTCCTCCTTTTTGAATTCAGAGCGGTATCGAGATTCCAGTATTTTATCTCTCATCTGAAGGGGAACTCCGACGGTGCCGCGAAACTGAAACGGACGTTCCCCGGAGCCTTCGATCGCACCGGAACGCCTAATTGCGCTGGAGAATCGGAGAAAACAAGTGTCGCGGTCGGTGAGAGCATGGGAGATGTGCCTGAAGAGCTGTCACTCAAGCGATTTCGCAGAAGAATGCCTCCGTCATACTGGGACCCGGTTTCTCGTGAATATCTCCCCTACAGTACAGGCTTCGGAATCGGATGTTACTAGAACAAAAACATCCTTCTCTCGTGGGTAGAGCTCGACCGACTGCTCTCGATCGCGGATTATCGTGCGAAGCTGTTCATGATCCCTGGCGCTCGTGGAAGTCTTTCACCACTGGAAAACAATTTCGGATGGAAAATTGAGTGGAAACCACGAAAAAATCCGTGAGGTCAGAAGCTGCTCATGACGAATATTCTCGAGGTCGCATCCGCTCCCTGCGATTTTCCACAACGGAACAATGACGACAAGGGGAATAGATCCCTCCTTACGAAAAGAGCGCGCGGAGTGATACCAAAAACACCACAAACTCCGACCGACAAATCTGAGATGCGGGTCCGACTCCCGTTGATTGTCAGCGGTCGGAACTCGCAGTGACGATTCCGGGCATGGATGCGCTCCCAAGGATCTGGATCCCAGTTCGATTCTATGTTAATTGAATCCGGTCGTTCCCGCCGCCCGACCGGTGCGCGGACCAGCTTTTCAGAGAAAGACGAATATGTTCATCGTAGGGCCTGACATTGGACTCGACCGTCACTCACACAGAACCAATAAGTCCGAGCTTGCTGAGAGTGATGATGTGAACCGCTCGAGATCGTTATCTCCGAAAGCTTCTTCAGAGGAGCCAAACAGCAAACACTGTCGAGACATTAGCCGATTGGGACGGCATCTCGGTGGCATCGAAATATTTGTGACCCGCGTCAAAGATTCGGAGAAGGGGTTTTGTTTTGGGTTTTGCAGGGAGACCTCCGGATCTCGACGGATTTGCGATTCCCCAAGCTGTCTCACTACAAACAACAAAGACATCGAGCAGGGGTTGATCGATAGAAGTGTAAGCGATCGCAGTGGGATGCTTCTCGGGAGGAAATCTGGCTGACTGATTAGGAGACAAATGATGCGCGTCCGCCGATCGCTGCTCTCGTCTGCGCGGACATCAGATCTCGTGACCTCCTTCCGAAACTCTGAAAGCGTTGCACCGTATCAAATCAAGTGTATAAGCCGTTTACTATTTGCCCCTGAGAGCACTCGACGAGAACTTCGAGAGGACAGCAAGTATTTCTTGCTGCCCTAGATCCAGATCAGACGGAGACAACGCAAAGAGCGTTTTCGATCCAATATCGGTCGCGAATACTTAGTCGTGGACGTTAGCGAGCACATGCGGCAGAAATCTACCGACTACGGCGATCCGACCAAGAAGGGAAAATAAACAGTATTCAAGAACTCACGAATTTGAGCTGTCTAATCATCAGCACCGCGGACCAGAATCATTTCGCCTAGCGACCGTCCGAACGAGCGCTCAATACTTCGAACCCAAGAAAAAAGGACGAGCGACGGACCGACCCGAGATCGCCAAGCAATGCGAACGGGCAGTGACGGTGAGCGGAAATAACGCATGAGGTTGAAACCCAGGAAATTCTGTGTTTTTTCTCAGTCCAAGGAAAACCTGCACGACATCGCCGGCGACCGACGTGCGCGAGTCGATGCCACCGCAGAGTGTTGTCTTCGGCCAAGTGTCACTTTTGTCTTGACCGCGACGACGCTAAGACCGAGGCCACGATACGGACACGAAGAACAATTGACTTTGGAA
Source organism: Galendromus occidentalis (assembly GCF_000255335.2). Taxonomy (NCBI): domain Eukaryota; kingdom Metazoa; phylum Arthropoda; class Arachnida; order Mesostigmata; family Phytoseiidae; genus Galendromus; species Galendromus occidentalis. The sequence goes on from NW_003805463.1 coordinate 450,662, forward strand.
GCGAGTAAAAGACAAAGTAAAAGAAGAATCTGTCGAAGTGACTGATTGATGGGATATGACGGACAGAACGAGCGGACAAACGCCGGACGCACGGCAAACGCACAAGTGGAAAACCAGTCGAGCCGATCCTACGATGCACAGACCAGCGCTTGTGCTGCCAAGAGACAACATTGGCTCAATAGTGGAACTCCGACCAAAAGCGGGATGCGGAAAGAGCTGGGAAAAAGTCGATGGACAGTGAGAATCGAAACAAGGATCTCCAACTGGATCAACGACAAAATGCCCAAAAGTCAATGAAATGCACAAGAAACGGCGCTTCTTGAGCTCAACAAAGACACTCGTTGTGAGGTTGTGCTCCCGTTTCGTTTTCTTGAACTCTTTTCTCTTGTTCGTCTTTGTGAGCGTACTCCCTCCCCTCTAGCGGAAAGCTATCGGTACGTGGACCCGATATGACAACGACTCGCATTCCAGGAGCTACACCCACGTCTGGCCCTCTTGTGGTACGGTGAAACACGCTGAGAGCGAAGAATATTGCTCTCTTACATTTCGGAGATTCATCCACTCATCGGGGAGACGCTGGAAAGGCAAACCTTGTTGTTCGTGTGCTTTAATTTTGATACCACCGACGCGTCGAGGAGACACTTCGAAAAAACAGTCGAAATGCCTCCGAGAGGGAGACGCGGTCCAGAAATTTCCGATTTGTTCCCCTTCCATCCTGACTTTAAAATTTCCCCCAGAATCGATCCGAGCAGAATCGAAGTGTCTCTGAAGAGAGATACCCTTCTCATCGCCCCGTTCGACCGCTGCGACCAGTGCCTGATGGCAGAAATGAATGTGCATGCGTCGTCTTTGTCGAAATGCGATTTAGTTCAAGTGTGTTGGGTGAAGCTCAAAACGCTTGTTCCCTCAGTCAGCGCGAAGCGAGAGAATTCCTCAGTGTCTCTAGGAGGTCCTTAGGGCTATCGATCGCCGTGACGTAAATCTAGGCGTGGATGGATTCGAACTCTGATGTAAACTGGCCGTCGTTTTCCTAAGTAGATTGAAGAAAAAAATATCCTTAGGTTGCCGCTTCCACACGGACCTAAAAAGCAATTATTGAAGATTGTCATTGAGCGCAGGTGTGCTGCCGCTACCTGGGGCGTTCGGTGCTTGTGGTCGGGGGGACGGCGACGTCGGCGAGTGTGACACTCGGCGAAAACGAAACACGGATAATTGCCAAAGTGAATTCGCTTCAATCGTCCCAAATCTGTTGTAGAAAGTCCACTGGAGTCTTCGTCTGACTCGAGCCGTCCCCGGTCCGACTTGTTTTTTTTAAAGCATTTTCCTTGCCGAAAACTGCTGTAAATCACCTGCATGAAATCGGTACGTCCGAGTTGGAATCGCGAGTGAGCATCCGGAGGCAGGGGTGAGATCGTCGGCCGATGATCAACACCTACTGGAGAGTAGGGTGTCTGTTTTATTGACGTCTCATCTATTGATCCGTGATGATTGAGATCGCTCGCGGCGAGTGAGCCAGCTCGGTCGGGCTTCCCAGTGCGTGAGAGATGCTCTAGGCCTCATGGGTCGGGTGTGGACTGCTCGGCCTTTGTCGTCATGGTGGAGGAAGATGAGAAATATTTTCCGCCGTCAGTACATGATTTCCTCGAGAGAGCTCATTGGAAACAACGATTGCTCGAGAGCTACCTCGAGCGCCAGAGCACCGCACCGAAGTGCAGACGTGTGATTCTTCAGCAGCTGAGTGTGGCAGCGTAGAGACTGAATAGGATGTCGGAGTTGCCTCAACCCTAGGAAGAACTCGTGTTGAGAGTTGAGATGACCAGCAATCTCAATCGGAGCTCGTTTTACAAGCTTCCACTCAACTCAAGGACTCGAAACGACACTGAGTGACTTAGAGAGCTGGCTAGCTAGCTAGCTAGTTATTAGAGCTAAACGGGGGCTCCCCGGATGACAAACTCCTTTTCTCCGTTTAGGATCTCGACCGCGTACGGATGACTTTGAAGAAGTAATTTTTTTTATGAACTTCTGCTCCGGCCACTTGAGCTAGGGTTGCACCTGAGCTAGTTTCCGTAGAATGGCTCGACGAGCAGCTTGGCGGACTACGACAACAGTCGGAACGTGTTCCCCGAAGCGAATTCGAACGTCGGAGACTGCCGTACTTAGAAGGCAACACGCTGTGAGGGCGTACTAGGTGACGTTTCCTGGACCCAGTCGCGGAGCTAGACAACGTCGTCGACGATCTCAGGGCTCGTGATTTCATCAAAGCATGTGACCCGGAATCGTCCGATCGAAGGCTGTTGGAGCATGTCCCATGAAGCTGTTCAAACAGTTCGAGAGCTTCATTACCGGCACATTTTCTCTTCTGGATATTTATACAATACAACACCTGTTGCGACGATGTTGTTGTTGTTTTCCTTCTCTCCCCTCCTCTCCCATGTGCTAGACTCTTCGGCTGAGAGTAACACATCGGTCTGACAAATGTCCAGCATTTATCCCATCAGATCTATGAAATAAATTGCGCCAAAACGTCATGAGCAAGCCAATGAAGCTCAGCCGGTACGCTCATCCGGTTCGATGGCTTGACCCCGCATTGATTTGTCGTGAACATGGCACGCAACATAATTGTGGCGGACGCTCGTGTCGACCCAACAACACGATAACGCCGGCCGTCTCTGCCAATTCGTTTGTGCCGTATCAGCACTGTCCGTCGGTGTATCTAGTTGGTCGACTGGTCGGTCGTTCGTTGCTCGGGTGCTCGCTCGGCTCGTCGTTCACCAACCGTTCACCTATCTTTCGCCCCATCTTTCGATCCATTCAGTCAATCATACGTTGTATGCTTTTTTTTCCGATGTTCGATCCGAGAGGCAGAAGATCGCCGCGAAGGAAACGTCGATACCTCGCAATGTTGAGACGGACGCTACCGTTTAAATCGTGGCTTCGATACGACGCGTTTTCAGTATGAGAATTACACTAATTGACGACAACCGAATACGAAATGAGACGGTGACCGCAAGATCTGCAGCACGAACGTCTCCGGTGCAACTCGGTACGCCCGCCGACATTAGGAGCCTGGAACGGCAAGCTGCCGGCCATGAGCCCTTCGGCGCCCTGTTTGAGGCGACCCGCTAACGTCATTTTCGCAGTGACCGTCTGGATTCATTGACGCTCATCCGTGAGCTCACCGTGAGCGTATGCAGTGATCGGACGGAGCTGCGGACACGGAGCGCAGCGATTGCATGTTTTGGAGATAAATTGAAACATTCGCGGGCTCTCAAAATTAACACTTCGGGTGGAATCGATGCTCTCCATCTCAAGAAATTTCCCTGAGCGCGTTTCCAGTCGCTCAGCTCGCTACTTCGGCTATCGGCTTTTCGAAGACACCTCTGCCCGCCTCTCAGAATGCTTCGAGCTCAGAATCTATCGATCGGTCGCGATTCTAATCCGAAGATTCAGCGGCGAATGAGTTGGAATCTGCTCGGCTCCTTTTCACGTGGACAGGAAAATCACCCTGTATTGTAGCAATCATCTCCTCTCGCGCCGTTGGGAAGACGACAGAAACTACCGGATAGATTTCGTGTCACTGGCGCCAGCAGCCGGCGTCAGAAGCGAATCCTCCCTCCTTCGGGCAACGGCAGTCGTGATGTCGTTGTCACGACAGACATTTGGGGTTTGACAAACTTCTGCGCAACTGTCTGCTGGACGATGAAAGGAATGAGATACAGAAGGAGGTCTCCGAGGATGGTGGTAACATTATATACCGGGCTCCTCTTGATTGCCGCATTCCGCCAGACTCGGTATTCATCGGCGATCAGCGACTAATTCAGGCAGACGAATCATTGCAACTCCGCGCAGGGTGGGTCGACTGTCCCCCTAATAGTTTTCTCCGACAACGACTTCAATTTCCCGAGAGGACTGAATGTTCATCCATATTGTTTATTATTTCAGATCGTGCCCGCGCTACCGAACCGGCAACGACTCGCAAAAGTCAAACGGTGTTGGAGGACAGTCTCGTTGACACTCGGAATATTCTGATGAGTTCGCGGGCACGATTGTCGCGCTCTTGACAGAAAAAAATGTGTATCGGGGAATCCTTGAAATGTCCATCTTCCTTGGCGATTTGATTTCCTTCACGACGTCGACAACAAAACCGACAGCGGAGACGGTCATGACCAAGACGTCCCCTGGCACGACTTCGCCGTCGTCGAAGTCCAGCGGTACGACGACATACAGGATCGCCGCGGCTGCTGTTTCCGAACGCGGCGGGCCCCAGAAGCAAGTTACTGGATCGTCTGTGTTGTCACTTGTCAAAGATAATGTCGACAACGCGTTCGAACTTTGTCAGTCGCCGTCCCATTATGTGGATGTCAACGGCGCGGCGGCGACTGCTCGCCTCGTTTCTCGAATCTCTCGAGCGGCTCGTCTCCCGCCATCGTGTAACGAGATGACATCATGTCTCATGCACAAATAGTCGGGCAAGAGTTTTTCCCCGATCTCGTCCGTGGTAGGAGTCTCAAAATCAGATGAGACCGATCCCATTGGCTCGTCCCATTAGGCGTCAGTGGTGGCGTTTAGAATGTCATTGAGTTGGCTTGTTTTAAACAAAGGCTGCTCGGGAACGAACGAGCACCCAAAGCGTGTTCCACCTGCGATTCGCCAAACACACAACGGTCGAGAGCCGTAGAGATCACGTAGTTCGACTGCCCGTTGTCCGTGCGTGTGCCCGTTCAATGGCTCGTCCGACGGTCCGTTCGGCCAGTCTGACGATAGACAAACGTCGAGCCCGTCGCATCGCCTGAGCTGGCTGGAATTCGTTCGTGGTCGTTGTCCGAATGACCACTTACCAGCGAATAGCAGAAATTCGATCTTCCACCGCAGACACCCGTCAACTTTAGAGGCGTTATATCCTCCGTAACTGTAAAGCTAGAACAACCTGAATAGTTTCTGGCAGCAGACACTGTCTCTGCGCAGAAAGCGTTGCCAAGGCTCGCGAGTGAACAGTCTACCGGACAGTGAGACGGCCGGCGAACGGACAGGCATCGCATTGCGGGGCGTGTTTTCGCCGCGGAATACAATTGAGGAAGAATCACTCTGAGCTAGGAAGAAACCCGGCTTTCGATCAAGATTTGCGGGCAGGAATTGCGCGCGAAGTCAGCCTTCATAGGCGGTACTCGTCGGCGCTGAGAGATACTGTCCTCCATCCCCCCTCTCTAAAATGGAATCGGAAGGCAAAGATTCACCTATACAGAAAGACCATGCAAAACATACAGACAGGGCCTCGATAATTTTCTTCCCGTTCTCCCCTCTTAAGCATCAAACACATCCTCTGTCCTGGGCAATCAATCATTTCAGCATGGCGAGTCTTCATCGAAAACGTCGATCGATCAAGCCTCGTTAGGGAACCGTAAGAATTCTCCAGACGACTGGTGGTGGTTAACGGATTTCCACCTTCTAATGAGAGTTTTCGTCGTAAAATGGAATTTCGGCAATAGAAATACCGGGGAAATAATTACTACGGACAACTGCCGGTATATGCATGAACAGCTCAACTTGTCCGAACAAACGGGGGCACGCGGATCCTCAATTTCGGTGCTCTCTGGCGGTTCAGATCGGCTTCGAATCATCTGCGATATCATCTAGTGAGTAATACAGCTCAGAAGCATCATTCGTGTCGATTGAAGGGAGCTCATAATCTAGCGTAGGATCATGGGATCGTTTTGAAAACTTTGTAACGGAAAGGTTCGTAATTATATGCGTCGAGGAGATTCTCAGCTTGGTAATAGACGAGGACCTATTTTTCTAACTCCGAATGCGGCTCTCGGAGGGGGAGGGGGGGAGGGGTGAGAAATGTCACTCGTCGATGTCTGCGGAGCCATTTGCCTCGGGAAAATGAGGTTTCCAGCATCGGGAGCACGCGCGCTCCGCGGACGAATTCAAAGGAAATCTGAATCCCGATCCCCACGAGGGAGAATTGTAGCGCAACGGTTAGCTGCGCTCACCACCTTAGACGTTTAAGTCATCGACAACCACCATCACACTCGAGTGATGAATATCGGCGCAATTTGTTGGTACTTGCCTTAGGAGAGCCATAGGACATCGAAGGCGAAACGCCGGTCGCCGATTTCTTCCAAATAATGAAATGAAAGTACATCCCCCATCAAGGACGAGCCCGTGAACGAAGCCGCCGAGGGAATCAACTTGGAGGAGACGCTTAATTCGCAGTTCGCCGACATCAATACGACAACGAATACCGGGTAATGTTGAAAAGATGGACGAGTTCCCCCTGCAGATTGCGACTCGGTGGATTGATTGAAAGCAGCGAGCCAGCTCGTCTATGCAGAATAATCGAAGTCATTCGGTGGAATTCCGATTTTCTCCAGTTCTCATTTGAGTTATTGGCTTCGGAATCGACTGGCCTTTAAGAAGGGGAACCCTGTAGATTTGTCGACGTCGCTTGCATCGTCAACGACGACGACAACCTACTCGGGAGCTCACAGTCGTAAGCCAGCAGAATGATGCGAGAGCGAAGAAAAAGGAGAAACAGAATAAATAATTCTCATCGGGTTCGCGTCGAGTCAGGGGCTGCGGGAGCCGGCGTGTTTTCTTAAATTGGACGATATTTTACCATCGGTCCAAAAAGAAGTCCATCCGATTTGGAGTCAATTAAACAACGCCCCTCCCTTTGCTCATTTCTATTGCCTCTGTCGAAGTCAGCAGCAGCAGCGCTACCGCCACCGTCAACGGCAGCAACTCAAGCTTTTTCGAGCTTGTGAGAATGCTTGCTGTGATGGCACTCCGGATTCATTCATTTTTGTTTCAGTGGAATTTGTGAAGCGCGTCAGTTGTCTACTGCGCGTGATGTGAGATCGGGAGAGAATTCCGGAGTATGTCCCCTGCTTCATCTGATCCTCGGCTCGAGCCCTTTGTCGGAGATCGAGTCCTCGAGCCCGTCCCTGTAACCGTCAATCCGGAACCAATGATAGTCTTATTCCAACGATTCTCGCAAGGATTGGCCGGCCAGGAATTTCAACTTTCGATACGAAATCTGGAATCGCCCATTTCAAATCTTCAGCGTGGGACTGCGCACCTGACCGGACCCAGAGACATTCCATCCCATTGGGAGAGATTCAGGGAGTCACACTTAGCCCTTTTATTGCTTCTACGGGTAGCAAATTGGATTTTGGATCGGTCGTTCGTTCGTGTGGTTTGCCATATACCATCGGGTGGTCGATGTCTTCCCTGTTGTGTGGAGCACAAAAAGCGACACCGACACACGTTTGCTTGCTTGTATATCTTTTTGGTCGATCTCACCAATTGAGCCGTCGCCAACCCGCGGACTAACCCCAACTAGAATCAAGGGACAAGGCTGCGCAAATATTGCCTCGTGTAACACTTGTGCCTCCGCCGCTGTCGGGATAAAAACACTGCACTGCCACCAGTAACAGCAGCAGAACAGCTCGGAGATGGAAGCCGGGGAAGAGACGGGATGGGGTAGAGTCACTCGATGGAGGCAGGACCGGTACTAGTGGTGGTCGCGGTCGTCGTCCCGGTCCGGCACGTGCCACTGCGGAGGAGCTCTAGTGGCAGTAAATTCATTTGCGTCGCAGCCGCCGCCGCCGCGTCAGCCTCAAAAAACAGCACTAAAGCTCTTACCCCCAAAATACTAAAACACTCTTTTTGCGATTCAATTATCTCCTTGCTCGCTTCTCTCTCTCTTTCCGTTGTTGCAGTTACACTTTTTCGACCCGTCGCACTCGAGACAGGATTTGGTCGGACGAGAACGAGCCTCAAAATGCTTGCGCCTCGGACATTCGGAAAATGAATACGAACGCATCCGTACCGCGAATCCTGCGTTCCCTCGTTTTTGTTCTATCCTCGAAACATCATTATGCTTGTGAGAGATCCTTCCGACGTCCTCTTATCAAGGAAAACAGGTCTCCACCGGAGTCTCTCAAGGATTTGGGGTTCTGAGGGATTGTCTCAATCGTCTCTGATAGGACACTGATTCTATCGGTGTCATCCATTCATTCCGTAGCCTCGGAGGCGTTGCGGTGAGAATGTCGCTCTCCGACTCTCGTTCTGAGATACCGGTCTACTCTAGAATCTGTAGGAGCGCTGGGAACAGCGTCGGAATCGGTGAGAAGCTCATGGAATCCTTAGTGTCGTCGCGTGAGCTGACATCTGGAAGTTGTGGCACGGTCACGGCTGCCTGCTCTCGCCAGCTCGCTGCCTAAACGGTCCTGTCATGTTTTTCCTGTTCGCTGATCAATGTGCTATGGAGAGAGCAACAATGATCGTCAAACTCGAGCCAACTGTTTCGGACCACACAGGAAGTCGCAGGACAACTTGATACCCTAACAGGCTCGACGAACGATGATCACACGTTCTTGAGCTGTTCCACGAACCGAAGGCGACAGGGTAGACCGTTCTCTAGGGGAAACACAGCTCGTAGGGAAAACTTGAAACAAAAGAAAACAGATGACCGGACTAATTAGAGCTCGCCGCTCTCTTCCAGCCCTCAGCTCACTGAGAGGGGAGCTACGCTCGGTGAGATTTTGTCTTCCAGCGCATCACGATCACGCGGAAGAGTTCGGACCCCACGTCGGATGCCCACACCTTCTTCGCGGTAAGCGACAAGGTGCACTCCGAGACTTTTAGGCATCGATATCGAGAAAAACTCCCCTAGAACTCATCGGGGATATGGATGACTCTATTGGCGCAAGAAAAGTCGTTTCCCATGGAATCACTTCTCCTAAATCCGAGAAAATCGGACCGAGTAGACTTCCGGACGCGAATCGGTACACAAGACACACGACCTCGTCACGGTTGCCCCGAGATACAGCGGAATGCGTCAAGTCTCGAATGGGCGCAACTTCAGCACCTGTGAAATGCCTCTTTCACGCAGGGAGAGCAGCCCCCCACCCGCCGACCTCAGGCTTTCGGACTCGATTTCCGGTTCATGTTCTCGTGGAACATGTGAGTGGTTGCAAAACCTCAACCATCGGAGATTGTTTAGATCCAGAAGTTCTGACGATCACCCTATCACCCAATTCGAATTCGAACACAGATACCGTGGGCAGACACCTCCCATCTCACTACGGAATCGACGTCGTTGGGGTGACGAAAATCATAACGCTGAGCTTGACCGAGTCTGTGAATGTTTCGTTGTGTGGACTCATTCCCAGCCGGCGGAGAAAATGCGTCGACGTCGCTCCCGGTACGTGCCCTGAGCGCGGTCGTTTTCGACTCTGCAGAGGCACGTTTCTAAACGGTTGCGGGGACTCTAAGGGACTCTCGCTAGCATTCATTTGAAATCTGGCTTCGTGGTCCGTCACTAGCTGCTCGACCACTTGAAATCCTTCATCACAACTCTCAACCGCTTCGTTCGTATCGGCGGCGGCCGTTCCCTTCTGGTCTACCGAATGTCTATGGTAGACATTTGTTCGCCTCGACACGACGAGGCCACGGCGGAGAACGTACTAAGAACACCAGGCAGAGAGCCTATCCGCCGGAGAGAAGACCTTTGGTCAGCGGAGACGGGACTGGGCCTTTGTCTATTTGTCCGACGAAATATGAAAGAGTTGTCGGCCACGGGATGTCGTATTTCTTCTTTTATTTTTTCTTCCCCTCTACACACAATCAAAGTTCCTCCATTCTCATCTCGAAGCATCTGGTTGGGACAAGATCTACGAATGGAAAAAAATCCGACTCAGCGAATTCGAGTGCGAATTGTTTCGTTGAGCTTTGCCGACAGAGCATCGGTCACCACAAGCAGCACCAGTCGTGAGTGTGTGCGTGTGTGAGTCCGACTGACTGAGTCGCTTCGGGAACGGCGTTCATAGAATTGAGTAGTATACTACACATTTAGGGATATAATTCACCCGGACCGAGCTAGAATCGCGTGGAAGAGGCGAGCACGGGTGTCTGAATAAGCGCGTCGCGGAGTGACTACTACACCGTGATTGTTATTGCAAATTTATGCAATCGAATTCGAGAGTGAGCAAATTGAACAGGTCGTTCGTTGCCGCTAAGGATCTGTTGTGCGAGTTTGATTGCGATCGCCACAAGGGAGAGGTGTCCCAACAACGAGGGACCATTTGCAGCGTCGCATCATAAACTCGTTCACTTGTTAGCTAGACTTTGGACAACCCCGCTCATATATATTTATCAGAAACCTGTGTTCGTACACATATGGAGGGGGAGAAAGAGTGAGAGCCGCCTGTCCGAGCGTCTGACGCTCGCTCGAAGGAAGGGAGAGCCGGTGGTGTGGAGTCCGGGTGAGCAACGACCTCAAGCGCTGAGAATCTCTGCACTTGTCCTTTGAGAACAATGACGAGACTCCTCGGCGGAAGAGCTCCCTCGATCGGCCGCGTTCCTCCCGCGAGACAATGAGAGTCACCTTGAGCGCTGACAGACAAAAGACCTGACGAGCAAACGGACGCAAAGCGGTCTTTTTCTCACACAATAGGCTCTGCCATATTTGACCGCCGCCGTCCCGGCCGTTTGCTCGGTCAGCCGTGCTCCATCCGTCGTCTCTTGAGATATCCCACGAACCCAAACTTTAAGAGGACCGTAACTTGTCAGAATCGTTACTATGTATTACGATTCCGCTCCAGAGGAGACAATGGGTGTGAACTACGATTCCTCCTTCGCGAACAAGGACGACACGCCATGTTCCATGTACGCGGGAACTCAGCAATCGAAGCCGAGTAGGGAAATGAGCGCCGAGAGCCCGACGAAGGAGCGAGCAAGTTCGGAAAACGGGACACCTCCGAGCAAGTTGAGTGGCGGCGACGACGACTCGATCGTGCGCTGTCGATGAGGTCAGCGCATACTTGCTCAGAGAAGAACAGAGGTATGCATCTACCGCCCGCCTGTTCGGAAGATTGCTTTTTCGCTTTTGGCGGACCTGTCAGTCAGGTGGCCGGTGGCCAAGATTCATTACGTTACATTGGCCATGATCGCATTTCACTACTCTGTCTACTCGCACAGCAGCAGCAGCAGGTCGCTGGGCGTTTGCTGTTTTGCCTGCTGTTTCCTCCATGGGGAGATGCTCCGCGTAGTCCTGAGGAGTCGCTGGGCTCTCCCGTCTTCCAGTAGATCGTCTTCGAGAGCTGTCCGCGCGCGCGTCCGGCATCGAACAATCATTTTTCTTCGTCGCCACCGCTGCTGTTCGCCGGATCTCGGAGGCTAACTTTCTGAGTGCGTGCTGGTAGTCGTCGGCTCGAGCCGGTGGCTACAACGAAATCCGACGGGGGAAAGCAGAAAATGGAACATTTCCGCGGAAGTTGGCACGGGGGAGGGCAGATATCCGTTTGGTCGGGTAAGAACTCCGACGCCTCCGCCGTATGATGTCGCGGTAACGATCGTGGAATGGTCAAGTTAGTCATGGTTGTAGTGGAGTAGTAGAGCCAGGGGACCTCGGGGAGCGTCCTAATTGGGTTACGATGACAACAACGACCACGTCGCGTCGGCCACCACCCCTACAACGACTACTACAGTTAGGAGATTGGAGATATTGGGGGACCGACTAACCGATACTTTGCCGTGGCCGGGGGAGCGAGCATCGGTAGCTTACAGGGAGGACAAATTTGATCGAAAACACATTACCTATATTGGCCCCGACCATAACCACGATTATGGCTTTCATCCACCCGATCGTGCAGTTTTGTTATGGTCGCGACGCTTCGATCGAGTGGAGGAAGTGAACAGAGGGAAAGGAGCCCTGAGAAAAGATGCCGAAAAAAAAGTCGAGAGCAAGGAGTCTTTTCCCCCTTCGGCTCCCGAGGGATCTTTTCCAGTTTCCGAGGATCGGGGAATTTCGTCTCGAGCTATCGGACCAAAGTCTCAACCCCAGAAGGGAAGCTCGAAGCTCTTCATCGTCGCTACGGACGGGAGGATGTTCGTTTTGAGGGAAACGACGGCGACGAGCGAAGGTAGAGACGAGCTGAGGACATTGAGACCGCGGTGAGCGTAAAGGATCGACAGTGAGAAAGCAATTGGAATGGCAAATGTCGCGGACTCCCGAAGCCATAAAGGGCCTCGGGCTCTCCGGAGGGGCCATTCCACCAATCTGCCACCTGGGAGTCATCGAGGGCGACAAAAATTTGAATATCGAAACGACGAACGAGCCGGCCAGTGAAGGAAAAGCGAATTGCGACCGGGGTCGTCCCCCCGGCCGGCGGTGATCGTTGTGGCGGTGGTGGTAAGAAGAACGAGAAAGGAAGGCAGGAAAAAAACGAGAGTTCAAAGACACACCGGTCGCGTGAAATTGGGGATGGCCACAAAAATCATCGTTCTCGAGGGGTGGGGGCGCGCGAGAATTCGCTCAGGCTTCAAGGTTCCGTTCGATATAGCAAGCAAAGCTCCGATCGAGGGAGCCCAGCTTAGCTCGCATTATATGCAATACCACTTGACGAGCCCGCCACCTCGAAGGTCAAACACCTGAATATTCATTTCTCGTAACTGGATTGTCCGCGATTTTATCGGTTTCGCTTCTCGCGCAGCTCCATGCACTGATCTCCGATAGCATTGGAAGCCCGGAAGCCTCTGAGCTCAACATCCGTTCAGCCTCGAGTCCCCCGATGCCGGGGTTTTCGGACCGGGGCGGCAGAAACGTCGGACCTCGCGTCGGCAAGCCGTCTCTGCGAGATACCGAATCGTTTTCCTACATACGTCGGCGCACCGTGAGCGAGGTGTTTCCTTTTCCCATTGACAAGTACGACAGGCTCTGACGAACTCACACAGAGTTGTCAGAGTTGGTCGTCGCGACGTTTTGTTTCGTACGGCTCTGAATGAAGACGCGACCGACTGTGTTGAGTGTGTTTGCTGTTCCGTCAAAGAAGTCTTCTTCGTTCCCGTTGGCGACCTCAAGTACCCATCGTCTGAATCCACTCGTCGTCGTCTTCTGTCTTGGATGTCACTTACGTCGTCGTCGCCGCTGCCGCCGCCGTACCGTGAGTTCTGTTCGGACGCTATCAAACCACCGAATCGACTGGCCGCAGGCAGAAGTTCCCGCTGCTCTTCGAATTCAATGGACTTCTAGCTCGGACGGGGAAAGCCGGAGCCAAGTTCGCGACGAACGCCCCTCGGACCGGGAGGAGGAAGGAGGCAGTGCAAACAGGAGCGTATCGGAGCGACCCGTTCAGCGAAAATGAAAAGAAAAACTTGGAGTCGTCGCCGTCGACGTTGCCGGCGGTGGCAGCGGCGTGGACCGAGTCAAGAATTGACAATGATTCCACGAAAAAGATCCGAAGACAAAGAACAACGGACTGAGCCACGCTCTCGTGGCCGTCTTCATTCGCTGCTGGGATGGTTGCTCGCTTCGCCGTTCGACAAAACGTCCGAGCAAACGTTGACTGAAGATGCTCCAGTGTCACCTTGAAGAGCCAACCACCACGACCTAAACTCGCGGGCGAGGCCTCCTTCCGAGAATAAGAGCACGCCAAAATATTTGATGGACACCAACCGAAAACGCGTCAACTCTCCCCCGAGGGATCCGTCTCAGCTTGCAAAGCACTTGAAAGTTCTCAATTTCTCCGAAATTCGATGCCACCTCGAATTAATTCAGACGGTCTATTCGCCTCGATCCGTAGAGTCTGTCTGATGCATCCGCTACCGAGATCAAAATCGAGCTCATGATCTCGGATTGGTGTCTCGCTTCTCAGCTTCGGGTTCAGGCTCTGACGCGATGTCGAGTCTTGGCCGGAGCTCGCCTTGGTGGCCGTGTTGAACAACAAGCGATATGACCACATCATCTTCGACTTGACAGCGACGGAGACAACAAAAGGAACGCTAACCGAAAATTTCAACTGACCATGATCCCGCCTATGGATTTTCGCGTCCGTCCGGTATCGCTTCATTGGCGGAACGCCTGCTCACGTTGAAACAGACAACGACGGTATGAAGTTGACATAATTGCTACAGTCCGTATTGGCCCTTGTTGACGGTGCTCTTCGCGGTGGCGGCGGCGGCGGCGTTGGTTGGTCGATCGTTTGGCTGGTTGTGGTGATCCTTGACGACGTCGTTGAATAGCAGCCACATCGTGACGCCTCATGGAATGAGTCAATAAAATTATCACTGATGACTTGAACGACAATTACCGCTGCAGGCAAGCGGCAGCGAGCGGGTGGACGCCTTGACGCGCGACGGCGGCGGCGAATCTTTCTCCGTTTCTCGCTCAAATTTCTTGTTCGTCTCGATTTGTTTCCCTCGATGTTTTCGCCATTCGTGTGCTATGTTGTTCGTAGCGATAAACTTTTGCTAGGTGCGCCACCGAGTGGTCTGCCGGCGGCGTCGGTCTCCGAGCGAATCACGCACAGCTGAAGGGAAGAAGCGAAAACAGATGAATATTTTTCTCGAGTTATCCCATCCGATATCTCGGTGTTTGTTGGCTGATCATCGGAACCCAAAAATTCCTCGTCCGAACGAGCGGCTAAGCAGCGAGACCAAAACATTAGAAAATCTATGTGTGTTTATATCCCACACTGAGTGACTGAACGGTCCGCTCCGCTGAACGGGGTGCATCTGTAATGGTCTCGTGCTGTCCATGTCCGGCTAACTGGTTGGCAACTCGACCACCGGCGAACCGAGCAGATATGGCGGGCCGGATCGTTTCCATAAGTTGAAGACGAGGTTTACCCCGATCGGAGTGATTTGTGGACTCATTTACGCGGCTGCAATTGTGACAACAGCAGCATCACCGACGGCCCGACCGCCGATGGTTCAATAGTCAACGTGCTGGACGGTAGACGATGCGATCAAATTCTAATACGATGAACACGCTGCCGGACAGGGACCCTCTGGTCATAGGTCGAGGGTGACGGATGGGGCTCAACAACACGACCGACATTCTGGGCTTCATTTCCATCCTCGAGAGTCGTTCACGCGCGAATTCATATTGTCGCTTCTGGTCGGATCGAGAGAATCCTGGAACGGCGATAGAAGACGAGCTGGTTCCGATGGTCCGGAGCGTTCGATTCGAAGTCGTACTCGCCGCCTAATGGGCAAACTCAAAACCCCGAGCCAATAACCTAATGGCTTCAAGCGGAAGCAGCACGCATTGGGGGAGCACATAGAAACGATGGAGAAGGGAATCGGCAAAGGTGGACCTCCACGAGCTCGAAGACGATGCTGAGCTCGTCGCATCTTGTTAGAGTAAGGTATGCGGCCCCAAAGGCTAAGGTTGTTTTGGCCTCCTTAATCAGCAAAGTAGTGCCCTCGGCCCGCTGTATCTGCATATTCAAGGCATCAGAGGTGGCCGGATAGAGCTTGCCCTACTCGACTGGCTACTCGAATGCATCTGACCACCCGGCTGGCTGGCTGGCTGACCGACCGACTGACTGACTGACTGAGTGACGGTCTGCCCGCCCGTATATGTGTCGGTCCGACGGTCGGTCGACCAGCCGTTCGGACGGGCAGACTGACCATCAAGACGTAATGGTCAGTTTTCCTTCTTCGGCCAATGCGCGAGCGTACTCATTGCTCTTTATGCAACTCAGAGCGTGTTGGTGTGCGTTCAGCTTATTCGTGGGCTCTCCTCTCCACTACCCCTAGCAAATGCCGGTCGTTTGGAGTTACCATCAGGCCGCAGTTGTTCCCATCCGCTCGTATCCTCTCGGTCTGGCTGCGGTTTGGCCTTCTCACCGAACGGCGGGATTCGGATTCCAGCTTTTCCGAGACAGAAACCGAAGATTGGAAACCACTTGTCCTGAGCTGACGAGACGGCTGTCATTCCCCACTACGTAGGTCCTACGGTTGGAGGAGCGCGCAGTATCTCACACCTATTCCTCGTTGCTGTAGCAATCAAGAACTAGGCGTGGGGGTTGCGCGGTTGACGTAATTAAACGGAGGGGCCTCACGGTTTTTCCTTCTGCTTCGCTAAGACAAACGCCCTTATACTCATTCTTCTGACGCCGCCATAAGTTGCCGAAGATGTCCGCTGCCGCGGCGGCGGCTCGATTTGGTCGTGCGCTATGCTTTCTACCGCTCCGGCTGCTGCTGCCAGTCGGAGACGTGAACGTTAGACGGACTGTCCGCTGATCCCTGCCGCCGCATTCAGATTCCTCGGGCGGATAAACCGAATCACAAGCTTCCCGAACCCAAGGAATACCCAAGGAAGAATGGGGGTAGTGGCCACGTCGGGGTGCCCTCAGTGGAAGACTCCTCCCGTAGCTTCGAGTCCGGCTGTCTCCATGAAACGCGAGCGAAGCCTGATTTTCGACTTTCACCGCGTTGTCACATGCAGAATACTTTCCCACTGGCCAGAAAAAAATATCGCTCGATTGGCGTCGCAGTGGATCATGCATCGTTTGCCGTGATTATCACAAGATCAATGCGATCTGATCGCTGATCCAATCCGTCATTTGATCTTTTTTCCCCTCAATCCGTCATTCGTGGCGAGATGCACCTGTTCCTATTCGCCCCTATTATTTGGAAAGTTTTCCGGCTATCCGTTCTCGCCCTCTCGCGTGCTTCCACTCACTCACTCACTAATTCATTCGAGGGATACGCTATCAGGTCATTCATGTATTGATCCATTGACTCGTTCGGGGTTATAATTCCCATCGGCGCTGTTTATCGCTCGCGGAGAGATCTACGAGGAGAAAGACGGACACGTTTACGCCGACGAGGCGACGATCAACTTCATTAACTTCATCGGTACGCGGACGCCTTCCTCAGAATCTTTCTAGATAGTGACCCGAGCAGCTAAAACGACGCAGACGGGGGATGAGACGACTCTCGGACGAAAGACGGGAGATCCAAGGTTGTATAATTCTTCAGCCGCAAGAAAACTCCTCGATAAAAAATATAACATCACTAACAACACCAAAAGCATCAACACAATATAAATGACCACACCTTCAGTGAACAGCTTGTCGCCAAGAGCCCGTGACCAGCCACCTTCGAACAAGTCAAAGTCAATCGGGCGGAGCCTCTGCCCCGAGAAAGGATCGCATGAGTAAATGTATACTCGGAGAATTCCGATAAAAATTAAAAAGGATTCATGTGAAGGCCTGTTTGGGATTTTCCAACTGGTATTATTTCGATTCTGGAGGAAAAGGAATCGAGAACCATGCTCTCACAGCTGTATCCACACCGAAGCTACCGGAATCCAGAATCATCGATTAATATTATTTATTTCGAGCTGTTCTTCTCCTCGGTGTCACAAGCTGTCTCCCTTGCTCGTTCTCCTCGCATCGACAATGTCCGTCCAACTCGCTTGAAAGTCATCTCGAGTCGTTGCCTCAATGCAGAATGAAGTTGGCGTACCAATTACGTAGCCGGACGGCCTGAGCTAGCTACATGAGTTCGATATATCACGACCACTCCCGGCAGCAGCAGCAACCAAGGATCGGCACCAGCACCAGCACAAAACGTCCCTCGTACTCGTCGTCATCGTCGCTGCTGCCGCCGCCGCCGCCGATTCTCTATGAGCAACAAGACACCATTATGCGACACACACACACATAGACACACGGTTGTCAAGCGCACTACGCGAAGCTCTGCACGGAGGCTTGATTGTTGGCACCGACCGAAAGAGCGGTCGGCAGCGTATCAATTCTCTCCAGACGACTACCAAGCACTTGGTCGAGCGAAAGAGCCAGAAGAACGTGGGGCGGATTTTGATGTTCTCCATTCTTGCTTCTCTTCGAGCTACGGAATCTCAATGAGCTAACCCGCCGTCTATGACGACGACGACGACGACAAAGACGACATCATGCCGGTAGCGTACGAACCGCGCCCGTCTTGACCGTGTGCGCGACACCCAGAGTCACTGTTGTCGGGGACGTCTCCCGTAGCTGCGCAGTTTCTTAGTTAATTCGAGCTCCTCTCCGCTTTGATTAGAACATCTTGAGTGACCCGCGCATTCTTGCGAGTCTTTCAAGCAAGGAACGCACGAGTCACCGATTCACCGAGGGACCATGAGTGGGCTCAAATGGCAGCTCAGCCGGCGATGACGACAACTGCGGCCGCGTCCATAATCGTTCCGTACCACACTGCGATTTGCGAAAATTTTCTCCGTTTGTCGTCCCGGACGCTCGTACGGAAAATGAGTCGGCATATCTCTGTTTCCATTATCCCACCGAAAAAGCTCTGGATACCGCTTTTCAGAGATCTACGTAATCCGTACCGGAGACTCGCAACCGAGGCTGTCCGGACAATCGACCTCGGGACGAACTCTATCCGAGAATAGCCGTGAGATTCCGCGGGTCGATTCCTCACGCAGTGGAGCCGCGAGTCCGGGGTCGATCGCCAGCGTGAATTACCTCATTGAGGCTAATTTCACCAAATGGTGTTGGCCAAGGTTAAGCGGATTTCGTAGAGCTCGTAGTCGAAACGAACTTTGTCTTAAGTGAGTAATCGGCGTGCGCGAGTTCCATCGCGTCTAACGAATGTTGTTGCCCCGCGAAGTGGCCAGCCGGCTTGTTGCCTCTTCGGATGGCCAGCCGGACCTGGGAGGAGCTCCGGATGACAACTTTAAAGACGAGAACATCGGGGCTCCGCTCTGCGCGGTCCGACGACGAAGAACTGAGACGCTCGATGAGCCGACGACATGATTCGGTGTTCTTCTTGCTCAGGAGAACTTTCTCACTCCTGTCGTTCGGCGTACGAACAACCCAGAGAATCAGAAGAATTCACCGCGACTCCTCGCAAGGTCAATGGCTAGCAACGCGAGCGCAGAACGATGCTGTCTTGATTTAGTGTCTTAGTGGTCCTCTCATCTCCGTAGATGACCGGGCCTCCTACGCCACCAGGGTACCGAAATTTCAATAACGGCAACGAAACAAATGCAGCCATGTGCCGCACCGTCATTCTTCTCATCACATTAATCTTCTGTGTCGCCAATAGCATGCGTCCGTATGTCCGCGTGGTCGTCGGACTGTACGTTCCGAACGTACCGTGTCACACGTGTTGGACAAGCCGCAGATACTCGGGCTCTCCGCCACAACTTCTCTCGATCACCACAAGCTACCTACGCAAAGGCGATCGTTATCGGCGACCATATCCGTTAGCTCGTGAATTTTGTACGATGTATGTGCGACGTAACCAGTTACGTTCATCGTACGTAACCGATTTCCGCCCAGGTCGAACGAGCCTCGATTTTATCCAGTTTTTGCGGACCGTTGTCCCGAAGATTATTCGCCAGAGGACTTGAAACCTAGGGAGGGTGATTGGAGTCGAATACGGGACAATATGCTGCGCCTATGGCACTCGGAGGGACTGAATGCAGTCGAGGGATTTGTCCGAAAGCCTGAAATTCTGAAGTCTCGTGGAAGGGAAAAAACAGTCATGCCGTTCATTTCGCCGTCGGACGACGAGCTCGTCACCGTCTAACACATGTAATCGCACCTCTATGGTCAAACATTGTTCTTTCGCCTTGCGGACACTCCCCCTCCTCTCTGGCGTTCGCAGAGTATATTGAGCCCAGACGAAAGAATATGAAGCGCATGAAGAGGAAAAGCATTGAAGGAGACGACGTCCACGATGAGAAAAAGGAAGAGGAGGACGCAGGTTATTTTCTGTTTCCTTCGACAGAAAGGGCGCGGCCGCCGTGATCTATGCTACCAGTATGGACGTGACAACTAGTTGCTATGTAGAGTCGATTTTTTTCATCATTCGAATGCCTCACTCTCTCGGTCCCTAAGGCTCACACGGCTGCCACAATTACATATGGAATGCATGTAGAATGAAATATGGCCAACTAAATATATGTACTAAACGTAGTCAAAGATTGGGAGCACCTTAACGAGAGCGGCAAGCGGAGCTGACTTGAAGACTGTTTAGGCACCGAACACCGCTCCGTGGAAACATCGCATACTCTCGGCGCTTCACGCGGAGCGACGGAAACTTCGTGGAAACTGATTGCTCCGACGAGCTTTTAAGATTTGATTCACTCGGCCAACAGCGATCACTGGACTCCCTGCGTCAGACTCACGAAACGAGTCCTTCCGTTCGGCCGACGTTCGCGCGACATCCTTGATTCAATTTCGAATTCTTTTCTTGGCGAAAGGAAATGCGTAGGCCGGGAATTTTTATTTGAGTTCCCGACTCCGTTAGGCTTTTTCATTTTTCTACCGTTCCCTCATCGAATCAAAGAATATCGGCAAGAGATCCCAGAAATGGAATGAACCTCCTCGTAACGGATGTCAACGCTACGATTATGGACATCGTGAATGATGATGATCGTCACTAAATAATCATCGGCCCGGAATTGATGGAACACGGGTTAGGATGTCCGGTCGCTCGATCCATGGTCTTAAATCCGATTCGCTCCTCTCACGCGAGGATCAGGCGCCGTTTAACGCCACAGGGCATGTGAGATAGTAGCGAGTGTTGTAAGTTCTGAATGAACGCAAGCCGACCGGCATTCAGCCAGCTTATAGAGCAGCTCCTTTTTTGCTTTCTTCAAGAGATGTGTGTGTGTGAGTGTGGACACATCGTGGCGTACCGTTGTCCGGTGCCTCACAGGTGGTAGACTCTCGGCAGGAATGCCCTCTTCAACACACGAGTGCCGCCAAGAATGTTAATAATCACCGAACACACATCCACTCACACAAAAACTATCAAAACAACGCTACGGCTATTCACGGACACCAATCGAGCAGAAGATTCCCGTGCGCTATAGTACTTTCCGATGTCCCGCTCCTCCACGGTCCGAGACAACGACTCAAGAATAGAGTCTTTCTTTTCTCGAATCGATGCCACAGTCGATCGCTGGAGCACCGAGAAAATTAATTTGTCACGAAGGCAAGTGCATCCCTCGGAAATTAAGCTCCGTCTTACACTTTCTAGGTACCCGCTATCTCCGAATGTTAGTTCCCTCTGGAGTGTTGGCTACTCGTAGGACTTTCGCTCGACCTGGAGGAAGCCGCGTTCGTAGGAGCTCCGTTCTCGGAGGAGGCATCCTGGGACAGCTACGAAGCCGGCAGCGGAGGTGAGCTTGAAAAATTGAGCTATGGGGAAATCAGTGGCATAGAAATGACGGCCCCAACAGTAGCAGCGCCAGTTCAGGTGGAGGCCAAGAAGCGGGAACAGCAGTTGGATGAAGCGAGAGAGGCGAAAGAAAGGAACTGCACGACGGACTGACGCGGGAAAAGATTAGGGAAGATGCACCACCACCGCCGCCACCGTCGAGCCAACAGCGAGGGAGCAATGACAGCCCATGATTGGTGGACTTCACGGCAGCCAATCTCGGAGCAGCCATGCTCTTTGCAAGTCGACGACTGCTGCTACCGGGTCGGCTGTTTCGTCTCGCCTCCACGTCTTGCCGTCCACCACCCTTGCTTTCGGACATCACCGAGCAAATTGAGCGTACATACACCCTCTTCTTGCTCGGCAACACTCGTTTTCTCGGGAACGAGTGTTTGTTCCCCCTTGTCTCGGGCGAGGTCTGTCCCGCGGAAGTCAGGGCGGCGTCGATGTCCCGCTCGATTCCTCGTTCACGTTCCCTCTCGTCGACAAAGGAAGGAATCAGGACCTTCCTGTTTCTCGCTCCCCGCTGTCCTCCGCTTCTTCTGCGTTCACAGCAAGCCTGGGAATAAATTATTATCGCTCGTCCGGACTTGAATCGATCGCCACCGTAGGTGTCGAGATGAAGGCGTGCGGTTGCGATGCAGTGGATTTGACGTTGAATGGAGTTTTTTTTTATTTGGGAAGAAGAGCGAGTGGGGGAGCGAGTCACTGTTGCTTGGGCCATTCCACCGATGACTATTGCGTCGTGCTCCCAGGGCTCCGTGATAGATTGACCCAGAGGGACAAAAAACTCCGGGTCATTACTCATCGAAGACAAAGAACTCGAGGTGTTGAAGTGGCTCCGGCGAGCGACGAGAAGGAAAAATTACGAGAGAAAGCAGGAGAGAATTCGTGCCCGCGACAGATGCACTCAAGAATACGCGATAGCCCGGCTCCATCTGAGCTTGTGTGTGAATAACAGCAATGAGTATCAACAGGACCACTGGCACTGTTCCGATCGCCCTGCTGTCATTCTGAGCTTAGCGCGATCCATGCCTGGGAGCCCGTCCTGTGCTTCCGCACAGGAATGGAATACATGCACAGCGACCGTCGTCTTCGGACTACAATAATACGGCGAACACCGGAGGGAAACTCCGACGACGTCGAGCTGTCGGCGGACGACGATGACAGCAGCGGCGGGGACGCCGGCCGCCGCCGATCGTTATGATGATAGGCCAGCGGGCGGTCGCGGGGCAGATATTGTTTCCAAGTGACGATTTGTTTTTTCAAATTTGAAGAAATTTGATGCCGTATCCAAAATATGTTGATGCCGTTGTTCTTTTGTGCTGCTTGGCCATCTTCGCCACCGACGCCGAAGACAATAATTTCAATCGACTTGCCTGCCGTATGTCAACGGTCCGAAGTCAGGCGTTCCACAGCGTTTTACTAAATTCACCTTGACGTTGCTCGAATCTCTTCTCCGGGACGTTCGACCGCTCAACCCATCGACTACGGAGTGTCCAAAAAAACGCGAAGAAATATGGGTTTCGACTCAAGATTTTGATTCCGGATCGAAAGAGGCCATACGGCCACGGTAGACGTCTGCTTGGATTCCCTTCTTCCCGCGATAGTCTCACCGCGAGGAGCCGCGATACCGTTGGCTGAGTTGTTTCCTTCGTAGGCAGCCTGTGGACTGATTCGTTTCCTCATCGAGATATTGTGGACCTCGAAGGAATGGATAGTATCGCAGCTTCCGAAAGCTCGGTCACCGACGAAGCTCAATGCGCCAGAGCTGCTGATCACTCCAAGACAGCTCGCTACGATCGGAAAGCAAATTACCGAATCCGACGCATCTTCGCCTTTCGTTCTGCGGTCTAGGCATGGCGCGGGTCGCTGTCGATAACTCAGCAGGGTTCCGAAGTGATCGCTCCGTAATGACGCCAGTCGAGCCACTTCCAATGGGGATTCTCACAGCGTAAATGTGATATGCCTTCATCGGAGCCTTATTGGTATTTGCAGGTGAAAGCCGAAAATCTCAATTCCGAAAGTCTGCGTGAGATCATTCCAGACTGGCTGCCGATCAAAAACTGAACCGCTCACAGCCGCCGGACTCTCGCGATGCCCCTCGAGAGCGGAGGCATCGTCGTTCTGGAGTGACGATGCATCATGAGCTCCCGTTAGGAAGCTCGCTAATGACATGCCTAAATCTGTTGCGCAAACAAATCCAAAGGAAAAAGAATGAACTTGGACAAGAGCACCAGTAACAACGAGAGATGTTATCGGGCGATGATGACGACCGGCGGAGGTGACGCATGCTGGTACGAGCCCTTAGGCTTCGAACTTTGGCTCTCGCCGACGATCCTCGCTCGCCGTTCCCAGAAGTCGACTACAGACGCAGTAACGCGTTTTCGTGATGTATCCTGGCGGAAGCTGGATCGATCCGTGGCTCGATCTGATGAACAGAAACAGCACCCATTTTAAACGATCTCCATTCCAACTTAAACTGCGAGCTGCGTCGGGTGCTGTCCATGAAGACGATACGGGGCGGGAAGGCTGCTCCCCAGGTGTAGAACGAGGAACCTATGTCTCTACGGCAAGGCCCTGGAGAGCTGCTTTCGAATAGCGTGACGCTGCAGGACGATTCAACCCATCAGTATTAATGGGTTTGACGCAATTACAACGGTCAGGCTCTCGATGTTATCGCAACGATAAGCAGCAGGAAAGAAATCAGAAGATACGCCGAGGACCGGATGCTTGACTTTACGGCTCAAAGCATGACTGGCTCACGTTTCAGTCGGACTAACTCAAAACTCCGCTAGATACGCTAATGACGAGGATTCATTCTCATTCATTCAGTCAGACGCAAGCTAGAAGCCAATCAGTAAACAAATGTCAGTTGTTGTGAACGTCGACCTGAGAAACAACAACATATGAGCATACATCGACCAGCCCCGCCCCGGTTGGCTGAATGACTGTCTGTCTAACTGACTGACTGACCGACTGACTGACTAAGTGAGAAGTATTTAGCAGAACCAGCGAGGGCGACGGCGGAGCCATATGGCTCTTGCAGCAGCAGCAGCAGAGGCAGACAGCAGCGGAGATATTGGCATCTCATTAATCGTAGAATCGACCTCGCGAGTGCTTCGGAGACCGGGGAGTGAGTGGACCGGAAGAGTGACGGGAAAAGAGCTCTCCTCCATTTTCCCTCCTCGTCGCTAGTCGTGTTATTGCGGATTTATCGCCACTCGGACTCTAGACTCGATCACGGTATACGTAATCCAGCGACATTTTATTCGTGGCGGTTCCGACGACGAATTCTTGGCCGACGGCTTAATTCATCGCCCGGAATCGCCTAACGTGGAATAATGCTGATTGGGTACAGGTTTTCGGGAGTATTGTAGAAGGTCCGAATCCAGACCCCGATCGATCTTCGAAGTGGAGAGGGAACCGAACCGCATTGTGTCGTCTAAGTTCTGCTCGGAAGAAAAAGGAACGGAACAAGATAGGATGAAAGTGATTCCCCTAACGTCGTTATGGGACGACCATGTAAGAAAAGATTAGGGGCTCGCGGATGAATGATGCGAGAGTCAGAGAGCTTGAGCTCGAGCTCAGGCCAAGTAGTAAAAGGCATCCCATAAGAGACTACCTACAGTCTCTCAGGGACCATTTCGTCATCTTGTGCGAGCGAACGACTGAACAAGAAGCTGACGAGGGGGCAGGCTGGGAGCCTCAGAAGTGAAAACAGGGGAATAAGAAAGTCGAATTGCGCAAACAAGGGATTCAGAGCATTTTTCCGGTGAAAGAGTCCCGCCCGGAGTAGCTATCTCCGAACGGGTGTCCCGGGTGCATACGACGACGTCGAGAGTGGGGGGCAGGGTGAAAAGGTCGAGATGCTTGAAAAAGGGAGAGGAGTAATATCTTTAGGCAGTTTAACTTTTTCCGCGTCATGAATTCTACTCTCTTCTCTGTCCTTTCCAGCAGCCGTCCGCGGCTCGGTCGGTGCGTCCGTGCGCGTCGGCTATTGCTCGCAATAATATGTTTCCTCATACACAGCCTTGGTGTTGCGCGGCGAGGAAGCCAGGGGAAGGCGAGAATGAACCGACCGAAACGTGTCAAATGTATCGCACTCCAGAGGCAAATAAATTAGTACGCAAAATAAAACAACAATAAAAAATGTTAATTCTCCTCCGCGTGCCCTGACAACTACTCGCTCGCTTGCCTTGCGAAGGCTCGGCTGTCCGTCGCTCTTGTCGGCCTTCGCTACATTTTTTGAGACTACTTCAGAGTCGTTAAAGTCATTTTTTCTCCGGCTTCATTCACTCAGATGCTTGAGCCCTCATTCGGCTGCGCCCCGATACGACATGTTTCACGCCGATAAGAGAAAGAACACAAATGAGGTGTCGTATACCATTTGGCTCGGGACCGGGAATCATTCCGTTTGTGACTCGACTGATATCCGATCAAGGAGTCGTGTCCGCATTCGGATGTCTCCGGTATATATCTACCGCAGTCGAACATCTCCGATTGAAGAAAAATCCTGAATTGTCCCCCCCATACAGCACAGTCATGTGAAACTGTGATTTCGAGCCTCGAAATCCCTAGTCCGACAGCGATCGATATTTAGACGTTATTCTCCGTGAATCAAAGCCTCGAATCACTCCAGCTCCTACAAATTACCGACCAGTTCGGGGTCTTGCACAGAGGGTCCGACAAGATTGGTTATGTGTTCGAAGGGAACCGATTCAGTTCTTTTGTGCGTGCGCTTGACAAAAACCTCGTGGATCCGAAGCCGAGGTTGCGGCTCCTTGCATCGATGAATGGTCTTTTGTTCAGGCAGCGCAGGGCTTCCGAAATGGTCATGCAGACTAAGGAAAATCGAGAGTAGAAGGGAACCGAAAGGACTCCTGACCCCGCAGCCAGTCACCCACCCATCCATACTCAAACCCACCCTAAAGTAAGCGACTCACGCTTGCTTGCCTCTCTGTTTGTGTGTCCCCATCTTGACTCCCCCGACCGCTCCCCCCGTTGACTCCCTTGTTTCGAACGCTTGATTGCCGACACTTCTCCAAGAGAACGAGTGGGGAGAACATTCACTTCGGAGTGAGAGACCGAAAACAAATAGAGAGAGTGCCGTCCCCTAGCATTTGTATCTGGGAACAACGGCAGACCGACAGCACCGTTCCAGGGGCGGAGGCGGCCAATGAGAGACAGTCCATGCCTAAGCAGATGACCGCTCCCGAGAGCGAGCACGAGAAGTTGTCGCTTGAACGAACCCTTTCAAAAACCGCTGGTCGAACGCCCTCTCGCCCTCGTTCCTCTTTGGAGTGCGAGTTTTTTTCCTATCTGCT
Organism: Galendromus occidentalis; assembly: GCF_000255335.2. NCBI lineage: Eukaryota > Metazoa > Arthropoda > Arachnida > Mesostigmata > Phytoseiidae > Galendromus > Galendromus occidentalis. Next base: position 476,959 of record NW_003805463.1, read on the forward strand.
CGCAAGACCGCCCTTGTTTGCGAAGACAGAAAGACGCTCAGTTCAATCAAGAATGAAGAAAAATGTGCAGCGAAAACGTCAAGTTGAGAGCAACAAGGGCCGCGCATGCAGAAGTGGCCGCATCGAGCGTAGCGCTGCGAAAGCCACAGTGGATCCGTTCCTTGCTCGAGATACTTTCTTGAAGTGTATTATTCATCCTTTGGCTACCACCGCAACATAATAATACAGGATAATGTCGGCAATGGAAGCCTCGGCCCCATGGTCACCGATTCAGAGTGATATTGCCATGCATTGCTGAAGCCAACGAGAGACGGTGAGAGGAGATTGAGCCCGAGGAACAGAGGAGAAGTATACATAAATGAAGACCATCGCAAGAAAGGTGCAGCGGCCTCGGGACAGCCACGACGTCCCTTCTATGCCGACCCAGAGCGAGATCGCTGACTGTCGGTCGTGCGCGACAACAATCACGTCGGACAGAATTCCTCCCTGATTATTCTCTGCAATGCGACAATGAGCCCTCCTCGATATTTCTCGGACTCAGTGGGAGGAGATAAGACTGTCCCAACCTCGTCGCAGCGCTTCAGCCGTCCTTATTAATTTGGTTCCCATGCTGAATCGATAATTATTCTGCATCCCCGATCCTTAAAGACAATATTCGGAATTTCGAAACGTGAGGGTATACGAGATGGAGACGCTAATTCCGTGAACGCTGCTGAGGGGGGCCGAGTTCGATAGCCTCGGATCCCTGTTCAGACGTCTGGAAACGAGCGACGTCAGCGGCTACTGTTCCGCAAACCGCACTCGGCTCGGCCGATTGTTCCTGAGCACACTCGAGACTTGCGTCCAAGCGTCGTTCCATCCGACTGCTCGCTCACCCGCTTCGTTTCTCCCCCGCTCGCTTGTTCTCCTTGCGCCGACTTGTGATGATCACGATCGCTATACAATAGCGAAGCAGGGTATTTTTTTCCCTCCTTCCATTGTGGCAACCATAAGCCGAGCCGCCTCTCGATGGAAAAGTTTCGGCCACTCCTACCAACTTGTCGATCAGGATTCGAATAGCCTGCGGAGTCCTGCTCTATGTAGGTTTGCTTATCATTCCTCAACACATTCATATCCTGCCAAGTCACTTTATAGTCCTTTGATAAGTTCATGCCGCGCTCCAGACGCGACGGAACTCTATGCCCGTAGAGCGCACACAGCGACTCCGGTCAGCTTATCGATCAGCTGCCGTGGCGTGGGACGCTTTTTGATATCTGATTGCGTACCAGCTACGAGGAGCGTGACCGTTCAGAGTCCGAAGGGAAATGAGCGACTCCACAAATTCAAAGCTATCCAACGCGTCCTCCTGTCGCACACGTAGACCGGAGGCATGCTGATTTGTCGCCATCGGATCGAATTTATCCACCGTGATTTGGCAAGCGCTCGCGAGGGATGCGGGCGTTTCGATGTGCTTCGATTTCCATTGAGCTGAGATGCCATCCGTCGTTTAGCGACGAGGCGACCGACGACGCGACGCACCGACTCGGGAGACGACCCTCATGTGACAGAAGACATCTTGTGCTTAATTAGATAATTATTGACTAAGTGAGACGAGTCCGCCGGCGATAAATTTGTTTTATGCCTCTCGCATTAGCTGCCAGCCAGGGACACTCAAGGCGCGCACAGATGTACCGACGAACATGGAATCGATAAATATATCGAGCGTCAACCGAAAGCCGATTTTTTCGCGCTCTGACCGAGACGGTTTTTCGTCGAGCGAGCTCTGTGATAGGTGAGTGCGCAGACTGGTTAAATAAGCCGTGATTCTGTTTTCCTCAATTACGCTGCTCGAAAGCGATGAGGTAATAGCTCAATAGCAAGAAATTGTTTGTCATTTCAAGAACAACAAATTACTCAGAAAATATCTCCTTCATCCTTCATCACGTCTCTCCTTCTTCCTCATCATCTGAGTCTCGTGCTTCGTCCTCTTTCCGAGTCATCCGCTACGGATCTCGTTCCAAACGCGGAACAAGAGAAAACGGCGAGCTCTCAGCTGGGATGCGCCGTCTGGACCTGGACGCATCAGTCCTGGAACAGCTCTTCGCTCAACTACAAATCGCAGACGGATGCTCTACTGTCCGAGGTGAGCATTTCGCGGACGCAGTGTCAGGGTCCTCGTTTTCAGAAGTTTTTCCCCCTCTTGAAATCGGGGCGTCCGTTTCAATGTCTTAGCCACTTAATTAGCGATGTACGCTGTTGCCGCCGCAGCCGCCGTCGTCGTCGATGTTGTTGCTGGTTGTGGCGGTCCGTGTCGAAATGATCTGCTGCAGATTTTTCTCTGCTCGGTTCGCTATGGAGATGACATCAGGGGTCGGAGGTCACCCCGGAGGTATCTGTCTATAATTGGCCGCGGTTCGACTATTAATTCGGTCGTGAGCAACAAAACGAAGAGGGTCGTCGTGTCGTTCAGAAAGCGAAAAAAATACAAGAGAAAAAACTTCGTCCTGGTCCGGTCGTCCCGTCCGTCGGCTCGTTCGCCTGTCTGTCCGTCCGTCCGTTCATCCATCGGTTAGTCCTCCCTCCTTTCCTCCCTCTGACACGATCTGTGACTTCGGAATGACGACGCCAGCAATGAACGGAGGCCGAGAAGCCCTTCACGTCTGGCGACTCATTAACATCAATAATAATAAAAACGACAACGGCACCGGCAAAATAAAATCCAAAGAAAATGAATCCAGGATTCCCCATTGGAAATGTTCCTGTTCGAGAGTGGACGATGATGAGGACGACCGTGGCCGAGGTCCAATGCCGCCGATCTTCCACACTCTCGGGACATTCGGAGGACACGTCAGAGTGAAAAGTCCGAGCTTGAGGGAAACTGCGCTGAGTCGCGTTACGTTTCGAGTTTCGAAACTTTTCCGCGTCCATTCAAGCCAAGATACGTCGGTGCGCTGATCTCGCAGTAGGACACCTCATCGAATGTCATCGATGTCGTGAAGGTTCCCGCAGTGCTCAATGGGGGTGAGGAGTACGATGCGGCCATTGATGGTGCGGGGGAGGCCCAGCGGGCGATCTCTCCGTAGCTTTTACACCACGACCCTGTTTGAAGTCGTTCTGAAACCTTCGACTCCTCGAAAAACAACCAGCGTCCCCGGACCTCTTCCGGGGGCACCGGAACGCCGCCGCCGCCGCCGCAGTCGTCCTCGCGGCATGACAACCTTGCTGACCTTCAGCATGGAGTCGCTCGTCTGAAGCTTCTAAATCGCTCGGTGAGTCGGGGAGGGATCGCTCAAGTTTGCTGGAGGTGATCCAAGTTCATTTCGTCGCGCACCCCAGTCGGGCTACCGGGATAAACTTGGAATGTGATCTGCACCGGTATTCTGAGCGTGTTGGTCCCAGTAAGCAAATACTTTCGCAATGCTAAAGTGATTTGTCGACGATTCAAAAATGACCCTTGACCGCTTTTTGAAGCCTTTGGCCAGCGCTTCGAAGTTCGCGGTCTTCAAATCCGACAGAGTAGCAGCAGCAGCAGCGCTCTAGGCACACAAAGGTGCGCGTCGTCCTTTGCCGTTTGACGTCCGATCATCTCCTTCTGTTTGTCAGTCTGTCGATCCGAGCGTTTCTTTAGTCTTCGTTCCGCGGTTTCCATCGCTCACCGAAATCTAATGTGACGTTCGACAGGTCTCCTCGTGCCTCGTCTCCGTCGTCCTCTTCTCCGAGTCGTAGTTCCTCGTTGCTAATGGCGTTTTGACATTTCATTCGTCCATGGCCGGCTTCGAGCCGAAGATGCCGCGGACGTTCTTCGACGACTCCGCAAATATTTCTTAAGTGTATATTACTGCTTCGCTGTGACGGACCAGACGCGCCGGTACCTCCGCCGCCCGCCTGCTCAGTGGTCCGACTTCGATCGGTCCTGAGGGCACTCGTCAGTCCTCCGTCGTCTGCCGATTCGTAGACTCTCATTGATCCCGACCAGCCTGAAATATTTGTACGAGAGTGGCCAAGAGCACGTAAAAGTGGGAAATGAGTGCCCACTATGCACCGGTATATCGGTTCGGTTGAATCGGTGATCGTCGAAGACACTGACACGGGATTCTGGCTTTTGACTCGTCGTTTTCAGAACAGTCAACTCAGTCTCGAGTGATGCTGATCTCGGAATTCCGTAGGAGGATTGCGAGAGAACCAACGCTTGATGAAATTCTCGAGTCAGTGACTCTCACCGACGAAGAACGGAACCACGTCATCAGCGTCACTCGTATGACTTGACCATTTTTCTCCCGGTCTTTCTTCTCTTTCTCGGTCGAGCCCTGAGGTGTTCTCGAGAAATCCCACGACGCACATCCACGACCGACGACGACGGCTGTCTTCAGTTGACAATGTTTGTTCGCTGATGAATTAATGATGTTTTCTCGAGCGCCAGATTTTTTTTTACTGAAATGAAATGACGATAACTCGAGAAAGAGACGGAGAGGAACTCCATCGAACTACGAACCAGAACACAAAAGTGAGAGAAGCAAAAGCCGCACTGATGGCGAGAAACGGCAAAAAACTTCATATTAATCAAGATCTCGTCCATTCATCGCTGCCTACCTGCGCGCAGGTAGGCGGCGATGATTCCGCAGCGAGCGACCTCCCGACCGCTTGTTCAATCGTTCGTTCGCTTGTTCTCTCGGCTCTACGTTACTGCAGCTACTGAAGTCCAAATTTGGCTTACAAGGAATTCGCCAGAACTGTTCCATCGCTTTCCAATGGTACCATGCTTCTGGTGCGCGTTTCGGTGCGGAATGAGAAAGCATCGCGCCGTGCTCGAGCTCAGGCCCCAGTTCCATATTACGGAAGCTCGGAAATCGTCACGGAACGGCCAAGGGGACAGCAGCGTGAAACATGGAAAATACGAGAAGTTGAATGAATAAGTTCTCCAAGGACTCTGAGTACCGTGGACAGATCTCCGGCCACTAGAGGGCTCTCGCTCCTGGAGGTTCCCGACCCGAGGTGTGTTCGTCACCACCGACCCTACCGACCGGAATGCTGAGGGGAGCGCGGGGACCGGAGATTCCTCGTGGCCACGCGGAACATGAGGATCGAACACAGAACACACGGAACGTCATCGGAACAACAAACACCATGATTGTCTGATTTCCAGAGCGAAAATTCATCGTCAGATGGGAGAAAGCCTGTTTTGTCCGGCCGACTTTCATGGATTTCGATCTCCTGAAAAGATGGGACCGAGAAAGGGGAGAGTGCGATGTTTCTCCACTCCGCACCGGAGCGAGCGAGCGCGAGCAGCATGGCCTGGCTCGGAAAGCGTTGGGACAGTTCTGACTTTGACAAGTTTCTTGTCGGTTCGCTTGAATTCAATTGTTGTTCCGATGGTCGGTGTAAGCTTGTTCGATTCAGTCCGCGTGGTCCGAGAGGATTGAAATCATCTCCGTTCTTGGATCATTAAAAAAAGCTCAATCATCTTTTTACTGACCACCGATGTACATACAATGTATTGTGTCGATTCTTCTAGCGACATTTTCTACAAAGCAGACGAACACCGAAGCCACCGAAATGCAAACGACGACGACGCCAGATGGTCACTCAGTTCGCGGCGAAGATTTATGGAAAGACCCCTTGACAGTCGAACTAATGGATTAGCCAAAGAATCAATGAGCGACCATTGGAAGAGTTGCATCGCACGAGTCGACTGTCGCGTTTGTATTTCATTCGTGCTTCGAACCTGACGCTACTTCAACGAATGGACTCCCGCTCCGCATGCGGACAGAGTCATATGCGTTATGCTAAAATCTAAACTTCTTCATGCAAAACCGTTGCTTGATATCTTCCATTGAGCAGAGCGGCGGCCAGCTGCGGGACGCCATCGCACAGTAGTCTACCTTCATTCGCTCACACAAAGTCTGCCTTACACAAAAGAAAACGTCTCCCTGATTCAAAAAACAGTTCCTAGCTCGAAGGTCTTAACCTGATTCGATTTGTCGCCGCAAATTCCGCACCATCAGAAGCTGACCCTTCGGCCCCCATCGGACCTCTCACTCACATGGACATCGAGGCAATTCGTCCCCTTGCTCTTGTGCGCAGGAACGTCAGGCCTGATCGAGTTCACGACGTCGAATCTGTTCAAATCCACATCTTCTTACAGCTCGGTGCCTCGATTCGGAGTGGAGGCGAGCCTTGAAACGATGGTGAGACTTACATATATTCAGATCACCAGGATCTCGGGCATCTTTCATATGCCCCCCTTGGCAAAAGGTGCAAGCTCGATACGTATCCCGTCACGTAATCTAGACCCAGATTTCAGAGCCTTAATTTTTACCGAGTCTCGCTGAGCTCTCCCATGAGCGGCCGCGGGGCGAGTGATCCGGATCCGGATAATTATTGGTGAAATGTTTTTTCCTCTCCTCTTACCTCTTGCCAAACGTAATCAATCCGGACGAAACGCTGCGGCAGCTCACGGAGCGTCCGATAGGACCGGCTGGAGAGCAGCACCTCGCCGGTTCTGATAAATACACAGGACATACGGTAACAATGGCCAGCAAATACACGATCAATTGCCGAAACAAACCACTGCCGACCTCAGAAGACAACGACAATGAATTCCGCGTCATCGGTAACTGCAGAAACTCCCTCATCGTCGATGAACGCAGTCAGTATTGACAAAAGCAATCTTCTGCTCGTGCCCGGAGCGACCAGAGACGGAGGAGGGCTCGACGCCGACCGAGGATGACCGAGACGACAACGATGCAATCGCCGCCGCCGCGCGGTTACCGAAGATCAGGGAAACCGTAGACTTCGGCAGCTATTACAAAAGCTGATATACCTGCCATAATAACGAAACCACAATTGTTTCAGATGTTGGTCTTTCGGGCCGTCGGCCGGCGAAGTCTACGGCACAGAAAGAGCGGCTTCGATGAAGTCTGTCCGTTTGTTGGCTTATTGGTCGGTGGCTCGATCGATGTTTCTGAAGGGTATCGGCCACTTGTGACCAAAAGACGGCCGAAACAAAAGATTCCAGGCACCGGGCGCTGCTGCGTCTTCGTCGTTATTCGGCTGCTGCTGCCGCCGCCGATATTGTCCTGAGGAAACGAGTCCCGCCCCATCATGAACGACGTCGGCGGCTACGGCGCAGGCGACCACCGACTAATGTATTCTGACTAACAGCAATGCAAGCCTCCTCACCCTCAGCAAGACTGTAGTATATTGCGATGCATTTCTGTTCTTGGTGCGGTTGCTGCTGCTTCTTCTGCTGCTGCTGCTCATTAATGCTTGCTGCCGCTCTCACTGCTCCTTTGGTCAGAACCGTGCAGGCGAGAGAACGCTTTTAGCCGAAGTGTTTGAAGATCACCATCGTGACGTCCAGAGGGGACCGTACACGACAACGACACGGACAAAGGAGGTGGAGAAGGAGCGAAAGAAAGACTCGATCTTACCGATCATTCGCTCAGCGTAGTCGCCGTCAACGAAGCCATCGACTCCACCGTGTCGTCGTCGACGGCGGCAGCAGCAGCTTTTCGGAAACGAGCCAGAAAAAAGCACACCACCGTAGAACAGTGGTTATAATCGTTTCCATTACGCTGAAGGTGATTGAACGGGTGGCTCGCTCGCTCGCGCGCGCGTCATATCAGAATCCATAGAGTCAAGTTTTCTCTCGACTTCAGCCGCGGCCGAACATCATTCGACTCGCGATCGAAGAACCTCAAACCTCAGTTAGCTCGCTAATAGAGCGAATACAGGGGATATCCACCCTCGACACATGGACTGGAAGTTGACGCCGACGGCTCCCCAAAATTCGGTGAGGAGATTCAATCTCGTAGCATCGACTCCGAAGAGGGACTACCAAGCTCACGAGTCTCGGTACATCGAGACGAGGATACACGAGCACAGTGCTATTCGCGCACAGGATGGACGATGAAGGTTTTCGGACGAAACCGAATAAGTTGCTCTGAGCGCGGACTTTAGAAAAACGCTACAAGCCAGCCCGCTCGAAGCTTGTGGATTCTTATAATTGCTCTTCAAGTTGACTCTGGCCTTCGACGGCTGCCGGTGCAGCTTGTTGAGACTTAAGCTCGACTTAAACGAGCTGTCGTTCGGTTTCGTTACTTCGGTTTGACATTTTCGAATCAAAACACTTCGTTCGCGGTATTCGCCCCTCAGTCAGCAGCCTCTGGGGCGGGAGGCTCCCGAACTTCATCGGTCCCGGTCTGTCAGACAGTGATGGCGAGTCCGACGAACAGATTCTCGACTAGCGACTCAAGTACCTACTCTTCTCGGTCGGTCGGAGTCTCCGCGTGCTCGATTTGCTCTTTGCATTCATCATGCGCCAGATCGTGGCAGAACTCGAGACAGAGAGTCGTCCGGGGCGACCACAGGACATTGGAAACTCGTCACGTCCCAGGATTGGTAGGCGGATGGCGAATTGCTTCTCGTAGCGCTTTCATGGAGCTCAGGAGGACGCTTATCTCGCGCGGCGTTCCAGATAATTCCAAATCACTTGACCAATCTGTCTCTACGTGGTTAGCGGTAAAACGCTGACTGCGTGGAGGTGTTCCTGTAACCAGACGTCAGTCTGTAACCAGACGCCGAACGGACGGTGACACGACGCGCGGCCGGCCTCATGACCGACCGACAGTCAGTGATCCAAGCGCATGTTGCTACTTCGTGTGATCATAATAATTGCAGTCGAACATATTGACAGGAGCAGCAGCGACAACATCTCGCCCGCCGACAACTGTCAACCGGGTCGGACGTTTCGTCCACTTGAATCCACTTCTTCTGAGACACGCGTCCAGCGGACGATCCGGACCGCCCGCTCGACGTCCCTCGAGTCGGAGCGACGACCATCAGATCGAGCAAACGCCCGCTGCCGAAAGCGGCGCAACTTCTGATAACAACAAAAGATGACACTTCAAATTTTTTTGTACTTCGTTCATCCGTTGTTGTCGCTCACTTTATCGTTCTTCCCCTCGTGCTTCTTGTCATTCGCCGCCGCCGCCAACTCTCGGACCCGCTCTCGCTAGTCGTCGTTGTCGTCGTCGTTCTTCGTTTTCCGTCGTCTGTCCGAGCCTGCATCGACAACCACGATTTGTATTGCTGACCGGCGACCATCGGACCGGCAGCAGTCAACTTGCCAGTCGAGCGGACGGGCGGAAGATGACAACGTATTTGACGTTTTTATGATGACAATTGTTGTTGTTGGACCAAGTTTTTGCTCTCTGTCCACCACCAAGGAGGACAGTCGGGCGAACGAGCGAGAGAGCGAGAGGTGCGGGACGAGAAGAGTTAGAGGAAAGCGCGCAGACCGTCCCCAGACCGTTCGAGAAGTCAAACGAGAACAACAGAAGGAGCATCAAAGAAGAAACGTCCGACCACATGAGTAACCACATTTCAAATTCGTTTCGGAAGGCTTTTTTCGCTGCCGACGTCGAGCAGAACACCGGTGGCTTGCTCGTATCAGGGCGAGTTCCGCGATTCGATACTGCATCCTCTGCTAAGGGCCGTCAGTCGAAATTCGAAAGATTCCTTTCCGAACAAGCTCTGTGGACCGATGGTGTCGGGAAAAATATTTTCCCGGAGAAAAACATCTCGGAGCGGGGGCTCGGCCAGCGACATACCGATTCAAGCTCAAGTTTACGCTCGCTCAGCCCGCCGTGGCGTTACTTAAAAGTCGATGTGCATGGTTAGGACCATAACGTATAATTACGACCTGGTACCAATTACAACCTGCTCTAGTGGCGGCTCAGTTTGACACTCCCAACTTTTACACGCCTTCCTAGCTCCCTCTCCCATTCTCCTTTTTGCCATCTACCTGCATGAGCAGAGCATGCAGAATCAATAAAATGACGAAAATCAGGGCGACATTCGGGGACGAGCGGGGCCCGAACTCGAGCATTCTTTCTCGAAGACGTTACGACCAACGTCGTTACGGAGCTCCGGAGCGAACCTCGCTCTTCAATGTCCCGAAGTCGATTACCGAATTCATGTATTCTGAATTTTTAATCGTGTCGTACCGGACCTGGAAATCCAGCATCGGCAACTTCTGCGCGTCATCGGCCCGAACTCCCGTCAATGGCTCGGGATACCCGCTCCGAGCACTCGGCATCACACGCGGAAGATTCCTGACGGTTCTAGACTGCAGGCCGGATCTCGAACCAGCGTCGCGTTGCTGTAAGCAGAGCGAAGAACGTCCTTCGAACAACTCTGAGTGAGAGGACATATTTTCGATACGTATGTTTAATAATCCCGAGCCGAACTGGAGAGCACCGATGAGTCGAGCATGGCATAATTTCTCGTCTGTATTTAACTCTCTTGGAGTAGTTCATTCGCTTCATGATTGAGCACCAGATCGTAGGTGGGCCCGGCGCTTCCGAGAGAGTGCTCAGTGTTCCCGTCTGATCTCGTGAACGCTCGTCAACCGAGGGATCCGATGGTCACCGAACAAATTCCCATCGCTTACGCGTGTGCACCCCGCGAAGCTACGCGTGTGCACCCCGCGAAGCTCCGTGTGTCCGTGCGGATGCCTAACTAATCGCTCTCCGTCCCGAGTGGAAGATCGCCGAAATATATGATAAATATAAAGTATATATGTATATCCCGCGAAATATATAAACACATTGCGCCACCCCCGTGGAAACCCGCTGTATCTGTCGGATGTTCCTCTGTCGCGATCGCTAATTCCACTTTCTCTGGTTTGTCGGCGGATGGCTCGTCCTTTCGGCCGACGACGAGTCGGGATCTGATCTTATCAGTCGAGGGTGATCTTGGAGTGGCCGCGCTGTTTAAAAACAATTCCATCATACAATGAACCGTTTTTCCCCTCAGTCAGCATTTCTCAGTCGCTGCGCTCCTCTCGTTATTTTGCTGGATAGGTGTAACAGCAGCATGTCGCTTCTCTTTCTTTTCGGTTTCTTAGCCTTAGTTGTTAGCAGAGTTTGACTAACTGACTGCTCGGTCGCTCTGATCTCTCATAGACGGAACTGATGATGCGAAGGGCTTGGTCGGATGGGACCTCCGACGGAGAAGAAATCTCCCTCCACTCCACGCGACAGGGTCATCAAGCTCGCCAGCCCGCTGGCTTGCTCGCCCGCCTGCTCGAGGGAGTGTCGACATGTCCCCTGGCTGTACGACATGTCAAGTGCTCATCTGCCCGTAAAATGATCTCGATGCCCACTTCGGCGTCTTCACTCACTCAGTGAAAGTTTTCCCGTTCCGCCGACGAAGGACGACGCCACCCTTGCCCACTACGAACACGAATGCATAGCCAGAAATTCCCAGAAATAGTTTTCCCTTCAGTCGCCGGGACTCGGACCTCATCCGACGGCGCCGTCGAGTCAGCGCTGCGGCCGAAGCGAAACCGATGAATGCGATTCTCTCCGAGACTTCCCGAGGAAGGTCGGGAAGAGGTCTCGCGAAGAGGAGTAGTCCGGGAACTCCGACGAAGACTATTAGCAATTTATAGTCTGATCGGGTTCGAGTTGGGAACCAGAATGAGCTTCGAGCTTTAATTACTCACGGGGGGGCTTTAGGATGGCGAAGGACCGGAGCGGATGCTCGCCATTGAAGGCATGCTAATCAATGCCGGTGACTCCGATAGTCACAACGTTCGTAGGATTATAGGTCTTCGGGAGTACTTCGAATCCACGGCAGTTCCCATCGAGGCTCGATACTTCGAGTCCAATTATTATAGTCCCTCCAATGACTTCAGGCTGATATTCATTGTTGAGCAAAGGGTCCTCCATGAGGTACGACGTATCGAATTCCATATCGTAACCACGACACACAAGCGAGATCGAGACAGCTGAGAACTATCGCAGATAACGGTTCGCGGTAGCACGGAGCTTACACTCTAAATTGAAGCCGCGCACGCGAACTCTTTCTTCGCGGGCTCTTCATAGTTCGAGCCAGTCGAAAAATGTTCGATATCAGGAACGAGCTCTCACGGGTGCTACGAATCCAGCCGTCGCGAGAGACGAATTCGCCAGAATCGAGACCATTGGAATAATAGGAGAGCTCTTGTCGAAATCGGGAGAACTTGAGGAAGGATCCCAATCTAGCACTGGAATAATTCTGACCGAGGATGACAACGTATACGGGCACCATACTTCGATTCAGTCGGCATGACCTCCTCCCAAAGTCATCAATAAGAAAAAAAAGCCCAAATGTCAGCCGATGTTCTGTTTGAGACATTTCGCCGACGCTCCGCGGGGCTCGCGTGGGTGTCGAGCCGTGCTGTGGCTTCGAGTTTAGGATCGGTGGACTTGCAAGGTACCGATGATTCTCGCAACCCTTCACCGATGTCGATTCTGGCGTTTGTTGTGATGATGGTGTTGGTCATGTGGTGGAGGTGGCGGCGACCGATCGGTCGCTCGGCTGGCCGCTCGGCCGCAATGATGGCGGTGGTTGTGGTGACCAGCAGTGATCTCGTTAAGCACGGGGTCCCTACGGGGCCACTTGGTGGGGACGGAGCAAGCGGCAACCCGTCCTGTCCCCAGTGTGGTTAACAAGCTGAATTTATTAGCCATGTCCGAGCCACCCACGCATTGCAGAAAGGCTCCTGCTCTTCTTGCTTGTTGTTCCTTCGTATGCCAACTACCAGGCATCAAGCCGGGTAGTCCGTTCGCTCGCTGACGAAATGCTGTAATCGAACGGGTGTCACCTGTTCGCCTTATTCAATGCCTTATCACCTTAACTGTGCTCAACCGTGGTCAGACCCGATCCGGCCTGTCGAGAGCAAATATCGGTCTCAGAGGTCTGAGTGAGTCGATGCTCAGAGAAGTCCAACAGGAACGAGTGTATTCGGTAATCTTCCGAATGCAATCAGTCGTCGCTGACAAACTCGGTGAATATCACCTCGGTCGAGTTCGCGAGCGAAGCCTTGATTATGGCAAAGACAAAAACAACAACAGGGGACTCCGACGGAAACTCAACCGCGAGAGGTGTCCTCTCGAGGAAACGAGGGGACCGTACCCTGAACGCAGGTTTTATGCTCCTTGTCTGTCTTTCCCTGCGCATCGATAACGTGTTATAGTAAAGCACGAAGTTTATGGCTCTGCCGTCGAGGTCTCCCACGAACGAGAGGGACGGCCGGATCGACGAACGGACGAACGAACGGTCGCTCGGTCGGCCCCCAGAACGAGTCGCCGTTAGAAACCCTGACTAGGGCTGGGCTAGCTCGCCTGCCTGCCTGCCTGCCCCTTCGGCCGCCCGCCCTCCTGCTTACATGCCTGCCTGACTGCTTGCCTTCCTGCCTGCTTGCCCAGTCTCCAAGGGATACTTCACTGTCTTCGAGTCATCAGGACCCCGTTCTCTGTCTGCAGTGCTGCTTCGCTGCCACGCTACACGCCAAGTAATAGTTCCTCTGGGTATTCCTATTTCTTCCTAAAGAAACACTAAACGAACAAAGGACTATACTACCCGTTACGCGGTCTGAGCGCTCGTCTACCCGCCGAACACGGCCGAGACGAGGACGACCTCAGCAAACGGCTTCCATGGGGATCCTGACGCGTCTCAACACGTTTCGTTCAACGGGGAAAAGGACATTCCGTTCTCTCGGAATACCAAACAACGTCTCGAATAATAATTACTGTTCCTGCTCGACCCGGCTAACTTTGGCATGAGTTGAGCCCGCAGCCAACGTCTTTCGATCGGTGAAGCCGGGCTGCGAAATCAGATGTATTCGGCCGCCTCGATTCCGGCAATAACTCTGGCACGGAGTCGTCTCGAATGTGGTTCAGAAAGGACCGAAATTGCGAAATTTGTCACCGTGTATTTTCAAGAAGCGAATTCCTCTTTCGGACCCGTCCATTCGATTCCTCCGATTCCTTCTGTCGTTCAAGCGTCCGAGCTTCGCCCGGGAAACGAAATTGAGAAAACGCTGGTGTCCGCTCCGAACGGCGGGACCGCAAATGAGCCCATATTTTAACAGTCGTATGACAGTGTTCGAGAAAAGAAAGAGCCGGGAGAGTGGGCAAGCAGAGAAACAGAAGCGGGGACGCGGCTTTCAGCAAATGTGAAGATTACGGTTTGTCCGAGAAAGGAGAGAGTACCCTCGACCGTTCGTACGACTCCCGGTCGATTCAGAGAAGGATCTAGATCCAGAAGCTGAGGCTCTCTAACATAAAAGAAGGGGATATCTCATTTCCTTATCACGGAATGATTTCTGATTTACAATGCCGGTACTCACTCTGTGCTCTGTGACGTGGCTGTCCGTACAAATATAATTGGAAAAATGCGACCTCTCTCGGCTGCGCCTAATTACAGAACGCTCCGTCGGAGTGCTGCTTTGTATCGGAGACGACTTGAGGAGACTTCGAGCAATTCGGAGAAGGGATAAAACAGCGAGAAGGACACTTTCGTCCTGCACGCGAATAAGAGCGTATAGTATGTCGCTGTCTGTAGAAGATCCCGGGAGACGAAGGATTTGAAGAATGGTTGAAGGATTGCCGCTCTGACACCAGGGGCTACACACGGGGAGTCAGACAGAGCAATTAATAGCTAAGGTAGAAAAAGGAGAGACCTCCTAGAGGACAGAAGGCTCCGGAAGGGTGAAGCGACGGAGGACGCATCGAGGCGATGCAAGCCTTGGAAGGACCCGAGCGCAGAGTGGTCAGATGTCAAGTAGAGTGCAAGAGTCCATCGTCGACGTCGTCGTCATGGCCATGCGGGGAATCCGTAAATTTTCGCGCTTACTTTCACGAATATAGGTGGAGGACAACGTGATCCGGAGGAGCGTCCACACTACCCGAAAGCTCTAAAACGATACAAGATGGATCATCCGCTCAGGGCTGGGTGTCAAAGTGTTTTAAACTTCATCCCCTTCCACCAGCTGAGTCCTCGTTCAACTCGCCGTCTCCTGGCCCAAAGCACGGATACTTCATCCTCTAACCTGGCGGGCAGGATGAGGAGGAGAAGGCGCTGCGGCGGTCGAACTGGCTGTTCGCTTGGTGGGTTGCTCCGCGTTCCCGGCCTACGCGACTTCCGTTCCCGGTAGCAACACTTTCAGGACACTTGGAGCGTCGCGGAAAAGCGTTCGCTTTCGAAACTTTCTTCTTGGAGACTTCTCGTCCGCATTACGATTCAGTTGGTTCACAGAAGAAGCGGAGCACGGTAAAGGGGACCTGGGATCGGCTGGCTTGGGGTTAAGTGTCGTGTCTCAGTCGCAATTTGCATGTAAAGTGACTTAGGCTCGAGTCGTAGTCGCGAGGAAGAAAGGCCAGCGGCGCGAGGCCTGTTTAAGTTACACCCCCCATGGCCTTAACAGAGTCGGAATGGCGTGCTAAGGCCATTTACTTCGTTTGCCTTGCTTCCCAATCTCAACAAATAGTTCGTGCGGGAAACGAGCAGAAGCAGGACAAGCGGACTGAAACCCTCCGATTTACATAGCGATCTCATCCCACCCTTTGCTGGTCGAGATGCGTACTATCGTACACGTAGACAATCTCTGGAATTGGATCGACTTCCATTACTCCTTCCTTCCTTCCTTCCTTCCTTCAACATCATCCGTGAGCTCGCATTGTTTTCCCTTGTTTCGAAGATCCGGTCGCTTCGAATCAACTTCTTCGGGTATCTGTCGCTTCTGCCGACCGAAGAACGACGTGCAGGAGGGGGACAAAGGGAATGTGCGGTTGTTGTTCTTGTCTAGCAGAAGAGAGTCGTGAAATTCATAATTGGGTCTGCAGACTGGCTGTTTGGCTGCTCGGTGCCATCGGGCTCGAATGGTGGAGTCTGTTGGTGTCTCGCGAGAGAAGAACGAAAAAACACGAGGGTGGGTTGAGCTCACGACGTACTTCATCTTTTAATTTTTCTCCTCTCGCTCCGGTGTGCTGCGATCCACAAGCGACCGTTGTCGAATTGGACAACTCTTGAAGTGGTGTCGCCACGAATGTTCTTTAATCGAAGCCTGCTCCGCCAACTCCGCCGATTTATCCGCTCATTCATGCGCAAACCCTCCGGATCGACCACGCTCTCAATGATAACCGGTAATATCATGAGATCCCTCTCTTTTCGAGTTGAGATCTCCGCCGAGTACGTCACAGTGAGTCTTTCAGGCGCGCGAGGGAGTATCGACGGTGCTTCTTGCCGAATCAGTCGATGCTCTTAGCGAAACATCCTCTGACGCCGTTCATCTGGATTCACTTGGAGATGGCAATCGAGCTAATTCTACGGTTCAAGGTCCAAACATCGCTAGATGCACATTCCGCGCGAACGCACCGACCGGGTCCACGCCCCCGATATCAACCACCAGTATTCACTTTGACGTCAAGAGGTCGCTCGCGATTCGTTCCACGGACTCCTAGCGATTTTCATGAGCAGGAAATTGAATCAGCCCCCGAATCAGACTAGACTCGGGAGAGCGAAGAGAAAGTTCATCGAGCCCGTATTCGCAACAGTCGACCTCTGTTGCTGAGCAAGCAAGGCTCCTCCTCTCACCGAAGATCGAAGTCATTGCCGTATCTCGTCGTAAGACAGAAGTGAAAGCGACCGTTTTTCAAGAACCCTTGTACGCGATCAACGCAACAATTAAGCTGCAGATGGGCAACCTCACGACAAGGAGATCCGTTTGGACATCGTCGTTGATACAGAACGAGCTTTCAGACGCGTCGGACAACATCGTTGATGCCGACAGTCATATTTTCAAGCCGTCATTACTTCAATGAATTGCATCGTATTGCTGAATGCTCGTTCAGTATCCGCGACCACGAGCGGACCCCATGGAAACCGCGCACTTCGCTGCTCGATCGAGCTCGTCATTGCCGCGCATTTCAGAGTTTGCAGAAGGAGACTACGGTCCCTCCATCGGGAGAGACCTTTGCATGAGATACTGTTGATATAAACATGACAGCATTGTTTGGCCAGCAGTCTGTAGCTGAAGATTCGCTTTTGTTTCATCAGAACTCGTTTAAGGATTGAATCGGTGCCCCTAAGAAGTGAATCTCGAGCCCCTTCGGAGGAGGAGACATCGGTTAACATCAGTACCATCTATTCGTTACCCCAGCAACAGATCAAAGCTACAAAAAGAAATAGTGAGAAAATTGGAAGAGATGCTATCAATGGTGATCGAAGAGCGCAGAGGCCAATCTTGAGCAGTAAATGCTTGTGTAGAATCGTGAGCCTCGACCAGAAGGTCTGAAGGTCTTGCCAAAAAGCAGCGGATGCCATCGGTCGGCACTCATTTCGATGCAAATTCGATGCTTGACCGTTTGTTTCTCTCGATATTTTTTTTCATCCGAAATCATCAGTCTAATCTCGGGAAGTCCAGGTCGAGATCATTCCCGAAAAATCGGACGATTTCACGATGTTTCGAGGGTCGTTATGATTGGCTCCGGAGCCGTGTGCGATGGTTCGCATCTGCCACATCCGTGGGACCACGTAGGAATCTGTTCGGAACACTTCCTTTTCCAGACGGGGATCTCCATCGAGAGCGGAATCGCCGAAATTGGAGAGTTCTCTGCGGCGAGACTCTCGCACCCGATCGCCAGGGCTAGAGTTCAACTGTCCGGCACGTTTTCGGTGTCGCAGCGGACGCACCCAAATGTTCCCAGGAGCTGTCGAGTATCGTTTTGAAGATTGACTTCTTCTAAAGAAACGGCCGCAAATCGGAGCTTCCTCCAGGTGCATCCACGATGGCACTATTCACTATGTCATAACGTTCCGTCTCTAACGTTCAAGCGTGAGTGACCGAGCTAGCAACTGAGCAAGCAAGCAAGCGAGCGAGCGTCGGCGACCGTCTGAACGACTGACCGACCGACCGACGGTCCACGCCCAACGTTTGAACCCCCTCTCGGGTCGTAAATGTAGGCTATTAACGCCGTAGGAGAGCTGAAGAGGGTACACTTCGTTCGTCACGCCGACGTGCGCCTGCTGCCGAGTCCACCGACGTAAAGTTTCTACTCCTATAGAGTCATCAAAACACGTCGTTGCATGCTGCACTCCTATTTGGAATCAACAAAATCCTCCTCTCCCGAATCTTGTCCCGAACCTCTGAATGGGTCCAACTCGTCTCCGGGACGGGCGGATCCGATTGCGAATTTCAGGAAGTCGAATCCGGAATTTGAAGGCGAGCGAGGCGACCGAGAATCTCCAACGGAGAGGCCGTCGGCCCCGAGCGACTGTGCCCGCGCTCGAGAGGAACGGCGTTTTTGTTCCTAATTCTGTTCGCGGACCAGGTAGGCGAATTAAAAGTTCCGTTAGATTAATTACTGCCTGGGAAGGGAAGATGGCGACGACAGCGTAACCAAAGAATCCACCGCGATCGGGGATTAGCGTCGTCGCCGGCGTCTTCGAGTTTACAGCCCCAAGAGATGCATCAGCGACTAAATTAGATCGAAGGAAAAATGATCGAGAAGCTCTATGAAGTGAAACATATGAGCGCTCATCGAGTACGGGCGAAAACAAACTCACACAGACAGAAGACGTTGATAACTCGGTTGGCCTCCTTGAAGCAGCAGCACATCGATTAGTGCGAAACTCTCTTTGTTGGCAGATGCTTCAAGCACAACAGCTGTTTTCTCGCTCGAGTTCTGCCGCCGACGACGACGGAGCTGCTACCGATCGAGGGTTCGCCGTCGTCCGAGCGGATATTTCAAGTCAGTTGTACTTCTTCTTACTCTCCATACGGAAGCTCCGCTCCGTTGACCGGATTTCCCCTCGTTCCTCGATTCATAGAATTACCTTCCAAGGATGCGCTCCACCTCGAGGCATGGAAGTTCCCTCGCCGCGCCGGTGGGCGAGCTTCGAGCGGCGGCTCGACACGATCGGTCGCGGGATGTCGTGCTCGCGAACGAGAGTTTCGCAATTTCACCGGTAACTTGACAAAGTTTGCTCGTTCGTTCGCTTGTCCGCCCGGAGGACGAGACGACGACGGGAGATTCTCTGATGATTCTCTCGAACTTAATCTTCTCCCTTCAAAGTAGCTCGGTCCAAAACCGGTAGGCGCAGACGAGGCTCGCGTGAGCCAGAGACCAGACGGCAGGACGAGCGATGGAAGGAGCCAGCCAGCCAGCCAGCCAGCCAGCCAGCCAGTCAGTCGGTGGAGGAGCCTGAGAGTGTCCCCCGAACCAGCTTGTCTCCTCCTGCTGGCTGGGAAACGCAGCACATGTTACCCCTACCCCAGCCGTGATTGAATGCAAATCGACGCACAGGACATGCCAAGGTCCCCGAGTGTTCCATCCTGCGTCATGAATCAAGCTTCGATGACGCTTTCTCCTGAGAAAACAAAATTCCCGTGCATGCTGCCATCGTGTGCCGGCGAATACCTCGCACAGGAGACAACCCTCGAGGGCGTCTGCCGACGAGATTCCCGCAGATCGTCGATGTCTCGCACCGGAATTCCGGGTGCACTTCTCGGAGGGTGTCGTGAGGGAACCCGATTGCGGGATCCGAATATCGTACCCGACGTGCTCCGAGCTCGTAGAGCGCGAGAACCGAATGTTTCAGGCGTGAATCGGAGACGTTGCTGATAATATCGACTGTCTACGCTCTAAGCAAACACATGGATCGTAAAATGCCATCGCGGCTACGGCACTCTCCCGACGCTGGACGAGGGGAAAAAATAGGCGGAATAGGTGGAAGCGCCGCGAGATAGTTCGGGGAAATCTATTACCATGGAGCTTCTGTATGCTACCTACTCTTCCTCCTAGCACCTACTCGGTATTTGGTCCAGTCGGGGTAATTACCTACTTTTCGACCCGCTGGCGAACCTCAAGCGCCGTAGGCTGGCCGCCGGCTGGCTCGCCGGGCAGAGGAGCCGGCGAGCAGCCAAGGAAGACGAGAGAGACCGGGAGTCACGCGATCTGCACGGACGGGACATACTGAGGACACGGAGACCCTGCGCGAAGAAAGGGGACGAACTCGGTCGCTCGCTCGCTCGCTCGCTGTGGGAAGCACCAACTGGTCCACGCAAGGTGTTGCCGCTGTGTTGGTCTGCCAGCCGTCTGCCTGACTGGCAACAGTAAATTCGCAAACATCGCTCTTACTCGTTCTCGGCTATTCTCGGAAATGTCCTTGAACCAGCATCCCGGGGCACCTCCTCGGTGTCTGATCCAGACAAGCCGACACAGTACAGAGGCAGACACCGACCATTGTTGTCCTCACGGCTCGCTCGAGGCAGACGGGGAGGAATCGCACTATTATTGGACTGTTGGGGCATCGCTCAAGTTCCTGGAAGTCCCAACACTTCCCATTGTCGAATATAGCTCATCATCATCGTAGGCGCCCAGACAGTGGCTGACATGCGATGGACCCGGAGAGTCCACATCCCACGGTGGGCCCAGCGTTGTTTCTGTCCTCTTCCGCAGCTGAGGCTTCCCGTCTGCCCCTTCGGCCCCACCAGACCTATGCCGAAAATCGGGAGAGATCAGCGATCTTGGAAGAGGGAATCTCGGAAGTTCCCGGAGCTTCTCATTCGTGGGGCCCTCACGGAAATACGTGAGACAAGTTCATCGATTTTTGGTAGGCATTGCTGAGCGAGTAGATGTCCGGGTTCACGCTCGAGGGTAAGAGCCCTCGGGATGCTGCTGGATACGAGTTTGTTACGCCCGGCGGCGCAGTCGTGGAGGTATGTTCCTGCCCCGGAATAGACCCTCATGGAGAATTCCTGGAATCGAGCCGAATAGAGAGCCGTGGGCTCGTGTCACGGAGCCGATCCGGCACAAGATTCTATCACGCTCCTCATGCGCGCTAGTATCAAGCTTTTCGACATCAGACTTTCCCAGAAAGTCCTGCGTGACCCACACAAACCGACTGCGGCTCTTGAGTTTTTCGCGAGGATCTCTAGAGCTGACCTCAAAGAGAAGCCTCCATCGATCAGGCAGAATTCATGCGTCCGACAGGAGGTCGGACGCATTAACTGTTTTCTGCAGGTCAACCCTGTCTCTTCGTCCATCCAATCACCCGAGGAAACGCATTATGCGCGAAACAATACGGAGTCTTTTTAGCGACGGGACGATCGACGGACACAGACTGTCCGACGGAGGGACGCAATAACTGACTGACTGACGTTTGCTCAAGAGCTTTAGGGACGACTTTGATTTGACTACAATGGTTTCTTGGACAACTTTGATTCGTTCGTTTGGGTCTCTCGGTCATCTGTCTCTGGTTGCTCGTCGTACTGAAGTCTCTTAATGTGGTTCGCTTCAAGTAGACACTGGAGCTGACGTTTGTTTGACGGCAAATTCGAAAGGCAAAAGCGAACCTCCTACCGGATTCTCAGCGATGTCTCCGCCGCTTGCATGTCTAAACGGTGAAACGAGATAAACGACCGAATCGCTCGACATGCCGACGCGCTTTTTTCTGTGGAAGGAAACTTGTCTGTTGAACGGATCGTACGTAATTCGTGCAATCGGAAATGAGCTCCCTTCCCTAATCATTGTTCGTCATGAACCTTCCCCCCAGAGATTTCTCCCAAAGATTCCCCCTCAGCGTTTTTGATTTGCTCTATGAGATTCTGGCGAGGAATCCCACCCCGATGCCCCGATCGCGTAATAGTCCTGTGGGTCTGTCGCGGATGTCAGGATCCCGGTCGGCTCTAACAGTCCACGAGTCGACGAGTTTCTCAGAAAAGTCTCGTGAAAAATACGAGCTCTGAATATTTCGGAGCCAATCAGCCTTTCAGTGAGTCCGGTCGAATCTCACAAGAGCCTAAGTAGCCCGCCATTCAGAACGACGACCAGGAGCTCGATCAGCGGATCCGACGATGACTGCTGATTCCGCCGCCGCCGCTGCTGCTGCTGCTTGCCTAATGGGAATTAGCGATAGAAGAGCCACTCCTACATTCCCAGCGAGTCAACTAGTTCACCATTCAGCCGGTCTATACCCGACCTCCGCCTTGTTCAACTTCCTCCCCCGGTCGCCGTCAGCGTCGTGCGGGTGCTCCGAGCGAACAAATTGAATAAGTCCACTTACGTCGATCGGCTTCCAGCTCGTTCTCAGCAAGCCGGCTGGCCGGCTGGCTCCCGACTCGGTTGCTTCGGGACAAATATTACGAGCCTGCTAACCATTGAACTGGCGAGAACGTCTACGTAATACGTTACGTTTCCTCGAATGGCGACGACAATGACGACGGCCCCATTCCAGAGAAAAAGCGTTAGACCGCCACCATGAATGGGAGGTCTGTCACGGGGCTGCTCGAGTGGCTGCCTGGCTGCCCGGTTGGCTGGTTGAATGGTTGCCCGCAAGAAACGATCGTCCGTCGCTCCAGAAGATCTGGAGTTCTCGAGTTACCAACACCAAGCACAGCGAAGAGCATCCGTGGCAGACGACCGACCGGCAGAGAAGCAACTAGCATCAACAAGCCCGTCAAACAAATACCCAGGAGATGGCTATGTATGTATAGCTGGCTAAGACCGAGAGAGAACAACCACACGAAACAGAATGAAATGCTGCCTCGTAGAAAGAACACCCAGGTTGCTGGCACGGAACAAAATCTCCTTTATTTTCTGCGTCGCTTTTTAATCGCCTCTCTGGTTTGTTCGCTCCTTTTCTCTCTAATTTATTTTTTTTCCAATGACAGCCGGCGAGTGCTCGAGTTGACAAGATGCAGGTTCGGTCGGACAGAGAGAATGGAGCGGGACGAGCGGGATTCTGATGATCTTCCTTCCGGAGCGCAGTCCTTCACAGCGTGGATGTTTGTCGTGAGCATGGCCGAGCTCGACCTGGAATCGCGTATGGATGATTCCAATGATTCCGTCAACAACTGTTCAGAGTTTGGAGTCAGAGCAAGGTACGCCAGGCGAGCTTCTCATACCAGAACTGGATTCAAATCATGAACTTCGGTGACCAGGCTCTATGTTTCCGACTGGCTCGTATCATTTCCGTCTCCGACGCTTCCTTCTCCACGTTCTCCCTACCCGAGTCCATCTTCCCGTGTCAAAGTATTGCATAAAATCGTCAGTCTCACTCAGGCAGTTCTTTCATGTCAGGAATGTATAGGGACTGAGCGAAGGGCGGTATCTGACAGGCCCACCTCAAGCACATCGTAATTCGGGTCCTCTGCTTGTGCTTTTGTATTTTTTTATTGAACGTACGACTGCCACCAGTTCCGGGCCGTGGGGTGTTTTGTCAAGTCTGAGCTCCCATTCTTTAGCCAGGCCGTTTATCACACGTACAGGCTGACGCTGTGCTGGTGACGGTCCTTATCGTTTTCCAATGAGCGAGCGAGCGAGAGCGCGACCGGGTGAACCGAGCGAGCCATTCCGAACGATAGGAACCGCACCGACTTCGACTCTCGCACTCTCCATACTGTCAATAATGTCGACGGCGGGGTACCGTAATTAACAACTGGCCGAGGCGGGCAAGAGCCCAATCCCCCCCTTGAACTCCGATCTCGCCCTCCACACTGTACATCATCGCTCCCCCTTAGCCCTTCTCCTTCTTCATCATTTGTTCGAGATTCGGTGGGTTGCAACTAATCGCCCCAACCCGCTTCCAGCTTTCCGCGGGACAGCATGCCCACGAAACTGCTGGTCGCGAAGATGAGCGCTGGAAAAACGAGAATGCAAAGTTTGGGTCGGTCCTCCCGCGGATGCCCGGCATCGTCAACATTGACCAATAATGGAAGACGTGGTCGCGAGTTTCGGCAGCGACAATGCTATGCCTTCTTCTCGGCCCGATTGTCCCTTGTCCCCGAGTTCCGCAAGGCTCGCCCCACAGCGAAAAGCTCCGTTCCGGCTGGGACGAGTTCTCCTTCCGACGCGCCTGGCTGAGGTGTCCGGATGTCGCCCGCTGCAGTCGAGGACGGAGCTCGCTGTGACCGTCATGATAGCGATGACCATCACAGAGAGCGAAACGCAGCGATGCACCAAGATGAGCAGCGCGACGACGACCACGGTGGCGATGACAATAATGCATAGAAAGAAACAATAAAATCCACGACAGACGCCGCAGCGAGTAATCTACTTGGATGCGGCACAAAACTCCCCTTTCTGACAGGAGTCCCAAATGTCTCATTGTCTCCTCCGCCTTTTCGTCGTCCATCCGTACAACGTTTGGGACGGCGACGATGACGATCATGAAGATGACGACGACGGCGGCGGCGGCTGTGACCAAAACGATTGCCGTTGAAGCATCAGTTCAGTGGGTTTGTGACCTTTTTTCTTTAAATTCACTCGACAACTCAAGCAGCAACAGAAAACGATGGATGAAATTCGAAACAAAAGCCTCTCCGGACAGCATGGGACATCAGCGGAACTTGCCAAAGACGAAGCCCGGGCACGACCTTTTCTCTGAGCTTCGAATCCAGCGTCCCCCGGGTTTGAATGGATCCGGAATCCAGCCAACGGCTCTGGAGCGGAGAGTCAGGGATCCAGAAGAGCTAGAATCCATCCCTCCAAAGCTCCTGTGGAGGAGCTTAAGCCTGTTTTCCAATTTTCTCCTCGAATCGTGATCATTCTTTCGAATCTGGTTGCATGCGCTGCCGGCGGAGGCAAAATACATTTCCCACCTCCCACCAGAAACTAACTTATTCACATGTCGGAATACGCGAGGAGAGAAGGGGAACAGCGGCTGGTATCAGACGAATTAATCTACTTGTGAAATTAAATGAGGCTGAAACGAGCATTGGTCACTGACCAATGGTCAGATGATTTGGATCTCTGCATGAACGGCCGCCGCGTTCCAACCGCGACCACAGCCGAAATAATTACTGTCGAGTTTATCCAGTGGACAAGCACGGAATGACGAGAAACGAAACGTCATATATGTGAGAGCACGTACTCGGCGAATGTCGCTTGGTTCGGGCTCTCACGCACCATCGAAAGTCGACCGAATCGCGGCCTGGAGTTTGAGTATTAGTCGTGAGACCCCCTCGAGCTTAATTCTGCTCGCGGAGATTTCAAGCAGACAGTCGCATGTATCTACGGGACCTTACGAGTCTCGGTATGATTAACACAAGCGATTGCTAATGTCGTTATTCTCGACGTCTACGGCGCATCCGGGTGTGTGTACGAAAGGGGGGAAGGTTCTGCTGCTGTAGGGGACGCTAGCTGAAGAAGAGAAGTTGACTGTGATAATTCATCAGAGAGTAGCGGCATGAGCAGAAAAAAAAGAGAAAAACGAGCAGAAGTTCTCAATGACGAAGCCGTAGTTGTCGTTTTCGTGACCCTGCTCCTCAACGCTAGAGGTCACATTCGCATACACATATGTATACGTGGTTCGTTATCGTCGCTGGCCGCTTTTGCTCGTTCGTCGATGATCGTCGACGTCGGTCTCGATGTTGTTGTCGTCGTAATAGCGTTGACGAGATGACGACTGTGACTACGAAGAAGAGAGAGAAAACGCTGATGCTCTTAGGGAGTGTAATTAAAAATTCGCGGAACCCCATCACGACTCGGGGGTCACCTCCGCAATCATCCCCGTAGTCACGGCCGGCCGTAGTCACCTCCATAGTGGTAGCCGTGGTCGTCGTCAGCGAGGGTTCTTTATGGAGAAGAAGGCGTTTAGCATTATCGACTTCAGAACGGTCTGTTCGGCTGTCGTTCAACCGTTGAAAAACGGCTCAAAGCTCAACGGCGAGCAAATGTGGGAAATGAGTTCAGTATAGAAGAGAGGACTGAAGGCTTCATTAGTTTCTCCTTCTGAACGTAAACGACATCATGATGACTTCTGCTCCGTATCAGCACCCATGGTCACTTCTGTCGCTGACATGCTACTTTCCTCATCGCTGTTCGGTCCGATCTCGATGAATTAGCGGTCTCCTCGGCGCCCGGGTACCGATGGACCCGGGGCTCCGAGCCCGAATAGTTCCTTACATTTTCAGGAAACTGTTTTCCGGAGGCCGTAGATCCTCAGTCCATCCAGGTCCGACGTCTCGGACCTAGACGTGTTCTGCTCCTCCGGCGGCGACAATATATGATCGACGCATGTGTTCCGTCAATGGTTTGCGGTAGGCATCATCGCGGAACGACAGCTACTGCCAAGCTCTTCGATGCAGGTCGTAGAGCGAGCAGCCGGTCCGTTCGTCATCCGAGTGAATAGATAACATGCATACATGCATGCCTACATGGACGATCCGGACAAGCGATCTCCATGTCGTCGATGTCGGCGCCGCGCCGTCATGCTAGTGGTCGTTTTTCGTCGTTCTCGTCGCCGCCGTCATGTGCTTCTCATGTAAATACGTGTCGATTCAATTACGCACGGAAACCGCACCAGATGTCGCCACTCGGTGGGGAACCGAGCGTCGGACTGGTCGTTGGTTAGCCGATGGTGTTCTCACTTGACGGCTGACGATTTCTTCGGTCCGGTCTGCACCGACGAGCGGACGAACCGAGCGCCCGTTTGCCAGTCGATGAATTCGTCCTCCGACCTGGCGACAAGATTAATCAGGCTAGATACAAGATGCGCCGGCCAGCAAAAGCTGACGATGCTCGAAGGGATGGCGGACCGGACGGAAAGCACCCCATGAGAACAGCCTGCCACAAGCGGAAAAATCCAAACAAATCAACAAACGAGTCTACTAACGAGACGCTCGCCAGCGCTGATGACATGGAGAGCTGCTCGAGAAAACAGTCTCCCAATAAGTTATCAAGTCCTCGGCTGGTCCGCGGTATTTGAACAGTTGGGAATAACTACCCTCCGAGAACAATAAAGTAACAAGGATGAGCTCAATACATGGGGGAAATTTATTGTTGAGGAAAGAGACATCATCGACTTCCGAAAGAGGTGCAGAGCCCGATACGGAGTGCTGGGGGAGGGTTTTTCCCTTCCTCCACTCCTTCAGCGGCGTAGAAAAATTCTTCGGAAGGATTGTCCGGGGGAACTCGGTAATAACTAGGTAGGTATCGTATTAGCTGGTCGTCAGGAACGGAGGTTTCGGGGATTTACGACGAGCGTAAATAACCTCGGTAGGGCCGAAGTTGTCATAAATGAAAATTTCCAACATCGTTCGCTCGCTGAACGGATCGTTTTCTGTCAAAATGTCTCAGATGGTCACCGAGTATTGTCGTAAAAAACGCCAGTCAGACAAGTGACCGGCAGCATCAGCGAAAGGGAGAAATAAAGGCAAGCCGATACGGATTCAGAAAAAGCGTCTCCTGCTCATCGTCGACAAGGCACAGCATTGCTCTTTAACGAAAGAAGAATGAAAGACCTCGTCGACATTCGACTCCGTTTCGCCGGTGTCCACTAGCAGCGGGTCGTTTACGGCATTTTGCAGTGAAAATCCGTCTTTCCCACGACCAGGTGAACATTCGACATTTTACGTCAGGCATTGTAAAAAAATGATTTCTTCCACATCTTTTCCGTCGCCGTCGTCCTCGCCGTCGCCGCCGTCTTCGGTGCCTATTTCATATTTCTATTACGATCGAATAGAAACGGGACTACGACATCTCATTCGTCGGGGACAAAAAAAATGGTGGCATCCATTTCAACCAACAAAAAATTTTATGGACCGAAGAGAGACTCGCGAGACGAGGAGAGAAACGAAAACGACAAACCAAGTAGAAAGCCCATTCCAGAAAATATATGGGCCGTCCAATATCAATTCAACAACCATCTGAACCGGTGCTCTCTCAGATCACCCGAGTCAACGATACGCTTCCTATTCTGCTCTAAGTGGCTGGGGAACGCCTCGTTACAACCATTCCAAGTGATGATGATGGTGATGATGATGATTCGAATAATCTCTCCACACTCTGGATTGTTTGCCCCATCATGGTGCGAATGATCTGCCCGGATGATTATCCTTGAGCATACGACGGGGTATTCATGGGGTTTGACTCGAGTCGAGGGGGTGATTCTTGAGCTCGGTACCGGCTTGTTTTGCTTTCTTCACAGCCCCTTCTCCGAGACATTCATCAATATCATTCACCGAAGCCAACTCCTCTCGAGAGTCTCGCGGATGTATTCTGCGAACGCTAGAAGAACTCGTTCTCCACGGTCTATTTACTGTAGCACCTCGGTAGATGTCGCGTGCGTTGTCGCTCCGAATCAAAGACGAGTCGACGAGCCACCTGGCCATGTTGAACACCTCGGAGGTAGCCTTCGTGCGCTACCTCAAGAATGTGCGTCGGTGTAAGTATTTGTGTCCGAAGCCATTTCGTGTCTACATCATCGTTCGCTCGCTCTGAGTTCCACGTTCGGTGACAGAGCCCGCATGCTACACGTTTTTTCGGGATTTCTCAATAAATAGGTTCGGTACCCGACAGTCCCCCGGATAGATTCTCGAGGTTGTCCTGAGTTCGCCTCATGGGCTCCGAGTTAGCGGACGAGAGGAGCAAAAGATTCAAGGGAGGAGATCGAAGGACTGGCGGGATCCGAATCAGCACTAGTTGGTGAGTGCTTTTTGCCGAGGACATGGATCGTCCGTCTTATTTACACCCTTGGTTTGACCTCGTCCGCTGACTTGTCTCGCTTGCCAGAGGAACATGAGTGACCGAAACTAAGGTCTTGCTTGTCCCTTGCTAAGGGTAATGAGGCGTTGTCTATTTCCGCTTCCTCCAACCCTTCCTTTTGCCAGGCAAGATGCCTTAGCCGTCGGGGTCGGTTCGTCGGAGCTGGCTCCAGGCAAAGCGAGCTTCCAGTCTGAAGCACTCAGTTCAGACAAGTTGGAGAGCTCCTAGAATCCAGTCGAGGCAACAAGGGTCGCCGGTGACGTTTGGTCATCCAGCAGAAAGAGAGTCGAACTCCCACAGACGAGCTTGGAGGGAACCATCTCGAACCCATCCATTACTCGACGAATCTATCATTTTGTCCACTTCGCTAGCCTCATGATGACGGCATTTCGCTTCTACTCTACCGACAAGACTGACCTCCATCAGCCCGGACGGCAGGGAGCCGCCCGGGCAGGACACTCAATAGCAACTGCTGTCTCGCTGGCTGGGCCGCCGGAAGAAGATTCCGCGGAGAATTTCGCGGAACAGATCGCAGCTGGTCACACTAGACCTCTCGAAAGTTGTTTGGATAGAAAAGAGATTTGTCCCGTCCTCCCTCTCCTCCTGGGACTCCCGTGCGGCCTGATCCCCGTGTCTGGGAGGAATAGTGACCACGCAAACAAAAGTCCTAAAAACAAAAGATCGGACGAGGTCTGTCTTTTTCTCCGGGCTCAGCTGGTGGACGCCTCGACTGGTTTATGTAACGCGTGGCGGCCTACGAGATCCCACATGTGTCCGCGAACGAAGGCAATCCAGTTGTCCTCATCAGCGAAGTCCTTTGAAGTCCTCTCCCGAGATCCCTCTTGATTGCCTGTTTTCTTTTTCGTCTGTTTCCGAGACAGAAGCTCTCGAATTTCGGTTCCTCCCGGTCGTCCCCGTCGCTGCAAGGAATGCGGGCACTGCCATTGCATTTCGTGCGAGAGACAACAGTCGCGATGACGATGGAAGGAAAAAGCCGGAGGAAGAGAAGGAACACCAATGCTCCTGAGACTCCCGACTGTCGAGCTCGCAGACCGGCTGTCTGACCGGAATCTGCTCGCAGGCAGGAATGGAAAGAAGCGGTAATCGCATTACTCTCATGGGCTCCCTCGTCCTCTACAATACAGGCGGAGACCGGCTGCAGTGCTACACATCGGACTGTCTCAGTCAGTCAGACAATTCAGAATACCATAATTTCGACAGGATCATTTTTACGGTCTCCAAATTCCCCCACGATTCCTTTCAAGAATAATAATTGTCCCGCCTCCCGAAGACCCGTCAGCCACAGCATACGAACAGGCGCTGACATGACTTCGTGTGTGTATTCAGAAATGTTTCAGAAGTATCTCTCTAGACATAGCGATATTTCCTGGACGCGTCAAAGCATAGTAGACGAGGAAAGTGTTGCTCGTTGAAGCGCGACCGAAGCCTGTGTGTCCCGTCACCCGCGAACGTGTAATACTAAATTTGTGTGGCAGTAGTCCGTCTCGCTCGCTCGCTTACTCGCTGTCTCCCTCTCTGCCTGTCCCATCTCCCCGCTACTCAAGTTAGGTAGACACTTAACGGTATTCCTTACGGTTAACCGGAAACCTCTCGTATTTAGCCAGACTTGGCTCGAATCGAAGCCGATCGCTAGAGCTCCAGTTTTCGAAAGTGGAATCGAGATACGATCGATGTTTTAATATGGTGGCCGACGCCGACTCATTGTCCCTTCCAGAAAGATTTCCGGATCGAGTCACGGTGGGCAGCAGATGATAATCTACCCGATCGACATCGCCACGGGATTTCGGATGTTTCAATCCTCGTCTCTTTCAGCTGGCTTATTCTACGACTCTCGTAGCCTGAGGTGTATGGCGAGTCTGTGTTCGGGCGCGCTCACACGTACATGCGTATCGGCCGAGACATTGAAACTCTCGACGGCAGCAGGAAGCATTACTTGTGCCAGATACGTTTGACAGTAACTATGAAGCACACCGAGCAACACATGTACTTCTCGGTGTTCTAGTCGGTCTGTCAGAGCGAACTTGCTCATTCGAGTATCGAATGTGATGTCGAACGCTGTCAAAGTGTTCAGACAGATCTGTACCGACACCTCGACAGCTCGAGCTAGCGACTCGAAAATAACTTAGGCAGATGGTACTTTCCGTCTGTTCTTCACTGGAGCGCTGTTGTTCTCTCCGAGTCGTCGCATCAGCAGTCGCAGCGGCTGGCGGTGACCCATTCCGGTGCCGGAGTCATCCCGAACTAAGTCGATCATCTAATAACGGGTCTTCAAACTCGGCTGTGATCCAGTCAATAGCGCCAGAAACTCATCGAGGATGGTCATTCGAATCCCTGCGAACGAGTCAGCCTCGACGGCCGACGGCGAGTTCGTTCAGCCATTCACCTGATGGCGTCTCGAGCCTTTGCTCTTCATTAGGCACTCGAGTACGATAAACCGAATTTCGGTCGACCAGAAAAATTATTGAATCAGACGAGCCGCATTACTTCCGGATGTCTGGGCATCATGGACTCGAGCTCGATGCGCGTACACTCGGACTCGGGCTGAGAGTTGGATTTTCTCGGAGGGATCCTCTTCTTTGCATCTTGGGATCAGGCGAAAATCTGACATGAGGACAGGGTGCATTCGGAGCCGTATTCTCGGATCGCGAGTGTGAAATCATGAGGCGAGATGACGAGTGTTCGACCGAGACCCTGCGTTCGTGTCGTTGGCGGACTCGTACGAAAGCTATTAATCACATGAGATGAGGTCGTTCGGGTGAAAACCGTTGATTACGGCGGGCTGTGGCCGACGGGCAAATATTTGGTTCGGGCGAATTAATTTGAGCGAATTCATCCCTACAAATCGCGATCTCATATTTTCTCGAGCGCTCCCATCCGTTTTGCTTGTCCGTTGGAGTGTTTCCTCTTCGAAGCCCAAAAGAAACCAAAGGGGATCAACGCGAGAAGGTTCGCAGAATCGAGCGCCCAGGGCTCGGGCTCGTTGACCGCATGTCATTTTACTCACAGTAGCCGCTCTTGCTGACGATCACGACAGCCTACCGTACGTTGTCGCGGTGACAAATGTTCCTTGTCAACCGCAGGATGCCCGACCCGACGACGACGGAAGAGGGGGACGCAATTATCTAATTAGTTGACAGCAGCGGCAGAAACGGCGAAAACGGCCTCATCGCATACACACGCACACAGCCATGAATACCGACCTACTCGTGGACAGATGTTGGAAGCTTCCTGCATACGAGGGGCGACCACCACACAGGGGGACAAGGGACAGAGCACAGGACAGTAGCAGACCGGACAGTCGCGGTCGTTTCGTGTCTACACACCGCTCGCTTGCTCGTCCAATTTAAGTTAAATGCGCGCGACGGAGCAATTATATTTGTACGCAACATCTTTTTGTCGATTTTGTTGTTGCTGTTGTTGTTGTTCCGGTGTCTGATGCCGCTGTCGGATCCATTTCGAGAGAACAACCTCCCAATCGTCGTCGACGCGCGGACGATCTCGTGCGAGGCCATGGGGAAGTTCGCGTGATCTGCGTTCGATGATACCTCGTTCGAGTTCCTCGTGAGCGCAACCGCCTTAGAGCTCACGATCAGGGAAAATCCGGGCATCAGAAACCGCTTGATCGGAGCTTAACGGTAATTCGCAAACCGTTAAATTCGCTCTTCTACGATCGGCAGTTCCCGTCGAATGTATTCTCACCTTAAACGCCCAACTCGCAGCTCTTCGAGAGCCGTACGTGCTGTAGGGACAAACACGCTTCCGCATGGGGAAGGGGAGGGGGGAGCATGCCGCAAGTGACGACCACAACAATTACTCGAGATTCGGATGGCTCGAACGTGCACCGTCAGACTCCGCAATGAAATTCAGATATGAGCCCGGGGATGTCGTCACGTGCCGTGATCGTTCATACGACAATGAACATCAATTGTCAAGCGGGAGCTACCGTTGCGCGGAGTTTTTAGAGATCGCTGCTTCGATAGAGACCTTTTGGAGAATAACATACCTAGATCATGAAGAGCTCCCTCCGAATAGCGCACGACTCACGGATTCCATTCATTGGAGGCTCCAATATTAATAATTATAATTTATCGATACTCTCATCCCGTCAGATCTAGATCACATGAGATCGCTCCAAAATAACGGGATCACAAGCTAGACTGCACGACCGGAGGCTCTTTCCGAGTTCCCTCCGAACGATGCAGGCCCCTTGACATAATCTGGCCGACCGCGGTGGGATATCTCTCCGCGGCGGAGTGCTCTCCGCGGCGGCTGTTTGTGTCCCCGGGTTGAGATTCTTTTCAGCAAGTGACATAGGTGGAGCAACAGACGACATCCCGCGACCAATAGGAGCGCTGTGTCAAACTCCTCCCCTGTGGTGACATCTCGATGGATGACGATGCCGGCTCCGTGCGACACTCCGCCTGGCTGACTACTGCGACCGTCCGACGGTGACGGCTCGTTCGTTCGCTAGCAGACGTGACATTATGGAATGCGGCGTTGATTTGCGAGAGAAAACCTCAGCAGAGAATGAGATGAATAAAAAACCGATTAGGCGAAGCGATGTCAGCATCATGAGGAGAGCTGTTTTCAATATTCGTCGCCGGGTGTAACGGTGCTGACATACGATTGCGAGTATTGACATATTCATGGAAAACGGACGATCCAGAATTAAACAGATCGTCGTTCCGTGGAAGAACCATCAACGATTGAGTTGTCGTCGGCTCTTCTCGCATGACTGCTTTCCCGCTCGTTTGTGCCGCGATCGCCACCGTCGTCAGAGTTTGTTCGTTCGTGGACTGTTCGGGGCCATTTAGGTCGGAAAGTACGGAGCTGCCGCCACCAAAAAAAAACAGTCGCAAATAATGAATCAGTCATCAGGTTGCAGCGTTGCAGAGAAGCGTCATTCGAGCGGCGTCAACGACGACAACGTCTGCCGCCACAAGAACGCGATAAATTATCGGATTAGCTTCACATTAGGTGGATTGATGGGAACGCTCACCACGTAGGACGGACGCTCGGACGGAGATCGTCGTGTCGCCGAATGGAGCAAGGGTTATTCTTGAACGACTGTTTCGGTAATTTCTTACCGAGCTCCTTGTTTGACAAGCTGTTCGGCCAGAAGGTCCGGACCGTGTTGGCCGATGGCGGGCCGACGTGTCACGTTTTGCGCGGAAGAAAGTCAAGATTTATCTTCACTGACATTGTGGACGCGAATTTTCTGCCGTTTTTCTCGTCCATTTTCGTTGCTGCGCGCGACCGAAACCTCCTCATAATGTTCGTCCGAGCGTCCGTTTGTCCAATCGCTGCTCGAAGTTTCGCTATCGTGCCTCGGTGGATCCTGCCGCCGGCATAGTGTCTTCGACTGACATTGCTTAGACTGTATCGTCGGCGTCGATCACGGTGTGAGCAGTTTGCTGTTGAAGCGAGCCAGCTCCAAAGATTTAACAGCAGTCCCTAAAAGGGGAATCGAGGGGCTAGAGCTGAGCTCGTGTTATGTTTTTCAACCTGGTTCCAGAAACTCGATCGGTTCTCTTATCGACGGTGATTTCCGTTTGACGGAATTATCGATCGAGGGTATGGGACGAATTCAGGCGCCGAATGAGGAAAAGGAAACGCGCGACCATTTGAGCGCGCGCCGATACGCTCCACCGGAAGGTAGACCGAACGCCGGCCTCAGACACGCTCCCAAGTCGCCAAGATTGCCAACACTCGCCTCCCTGACGGGGTTGTGAAATGTTATTAAGGAAGTACGAGCTTGTGGTTCGCTGTCTGCTCCACTGACGGATGCCCCAATCCGCAAATGTTCGACTCCTTGGCCTCTCGAACTTCTTTCCGAAGAGCCCATCTATTGACTCGTCCGTCCAAGTGTACGATCTTCTGTCCATGACTCGGAGTTCGACTGTCCGTCTTTGCGCGCGTGGCGTAGTCCTGGATCTCCTCATCCGCGCTGGCGCTGCGCCGCGACTGGTGTTCGTTGCCTCTAGTCCATCCCGATCTGCGTTTGTTTGTCTGTGCGCTCGCAGGATCCCGTCCCGGTGACTCGGTGTCAATCTCTTCTGTCTGCCTCCACCGATTCCGGACCAGCGGGAAAAAAATGCACGAGACCAGGCGAGATCACGAACGAATCCGATGGACCTCGAGCTCTCCCCTGGAACCGATATCCTGGGGCGGGGTGGCTCCCCGAGAGAACCAGGATGCATCACGCCCTTCTTTTTTGCTGCGGAATCGCAATCGGCCGACTCGTCATGGAACTGCGCTGGAGGAATCACTTGAAACGCCGGGAGCATACCGCGCTGTGGACCGAGTCAGACCCCGGAGAGGAATCCCAAAGTTCGACAGAGATTCGGGATACACCTCTCTTCTCCACGGTATGCACATGCATGGCTTTGCGCGCGTAAAAACAGCAATGATGCTCGCTTAAGCGAGCAAAACACGCGCCTCCAAGTCCGTGCTCGTTGGACCACTCGTCAATAACCGCCACGGTTTCAATTTCGCCCCGAGTCGGAGTCTACTCGGCCAACTCGATCGGAACGATGATATGGGCTCCAGCGATATGCATCGGCGTTTTTTCCCTCGATCCGTACGGCGGCGTGCGCCAGGTATGGATCCGCGGTAGGTGATGTTCCCGGGACACAGTGGTATTTTTATTCATGAATGTCTATGTATTTACGAGTGCGGCTTGCGAGCATCTTGTCTCGCTCTTTTTTTCAGCTCTCATTCGATCTCCTCCGTTCGCTTCTCTTGAGACTTTTTTCGCTTCGGCTCCGCGATAGCAATAATCTGCCGCTATGCGAGATGATGCATTCATAAGTTTGCGTAGCTGCTCATCTCTCGAGGACGGGAGAGAAGTCTCGAAGGTGGACCATCTTGCTCAGTAGTCTGAGAAACTTGCGGTCTCTTGTATGCTGGTCGCCCCCCTCCTCCCTCCGTTCGTTCGTTCGCTCTCCCTTCTTCCTTCCTCATCTCCCTCTTCTCGCGGCCGCTCCGAGCTTTGCGAGCGAGTGAGCCCCGCTGGATCTATTTTTTCTCCGGTTTCAGTTCTCTAAGGAGATGAAGGAAGACGAATCTCCTGCGTCTACCGCATCGGAGCTGAAAGCCTTCTTGGATGCGCATACTTGAAGGCGCGAAAAACGGTGTTGCTCCGCATGGACAGACCCAAGAGGAATAGCGGATGCCCTGTAGAACGATTACCACTCGAGAGTGGACTTGGAAAGTCATCGACTAAGTGCTGTTCCATGAGGATCGACGCGTATCTCCCGCACTGTTTGGGGACTGTAATGTATCTCTGCCTGATTTTCGGGCTTGTGCGGGAGCTCTGATCGAGACAATCGAGATTCACTACTCCGTCCGCCAGAAGAATTCACGTTTCTCCCCTCGACCCGGCGACTCAAAGATACTTTGTATATGCCGCTGTCTTGGACGCGGAAATTATCGACTCCCTCTCTCAGCCAACGAGTCTTTTATCAAAGTCTATTCAGGACGTGTGCGAGTCGAAAGAGGAGAGAAAAGTGTCCGGGACTCACAGGTCTAAGTTGGCAGGATGCAAATCGAGCTCAAGAGAGAGATGAGGAATTCCGCGAATTTCTCCCCTAGCTCCGGGCAACGGCAAGCAAATATTTTGACAACCTCTGAGACAATCTAGTCGCAGACAGGATCGCTGCCGCTCGGTGTGATTTTTTTTGTTGGTCTTTTTTCCGACTAAAATTGATCCGTCGCGTTTACACAGTGTTTAAGAGGAGCAAGACGATAGCAGAGGAGCGGCGCTAAAGAAAAGGGGAATGGAAATACGCTCAAAATGAGCGGGGATGTGGCGACAACGCAGGGACTCGCAATGACGCATCTTTTGTTCTCGAAAACTTCTAGTCTCAGCTGTGCAGCGAATTTGCATCCGCAAACATTATCTGAGAATCGAGGCGCCGCAGAGGTAAACGGAAGAGTGCCGAATCAATCGAGCCTGGGGCTCGCCTCCGAAAGGCTTGCCGCTTCCCTCCGCGGACTCCCTATCGGACTTCCCCGATGGATTTCTTGTCGCCCTCGGATTCGAAATCCGCTCCTGAAAATAGAAGTTCACCATGGAAGAGACCGAGTGAATAATCTTGCGGCTCGATAATTCTCCGATTGGCCGCATGTGGATGTGAATCATTCTAGCGGCAAAGTCCCCGAGCAGCAGCATTCCCGATTCGTGGCCCGAGCTTTCCGATTCTGGCGCCTGAATCCGAATTCAGAGTCCACGAACTTCCTATTGCGACTATCTAGGGAGCTCGGAGCCTCAAACACAGACTAAGCCCCATACCACCCAGTAAGAGCAACAGCTTCCTCCCATCGCGAGCACCTCATGAGTGCGCCAAGCTTGTGATGTTGGGTTGCTTGAGTGGATTATGGGCTTTGCGAGGAGACTTCATTAACACCGACCCGCTAAGGCTACTTTGACATCTGAGCTCGCTTCCACTCCGTTAGAGCCAATGATGGTTAGCGGCTCCCACTTGCGGTCCCTTTTCTGAATAGGTATAGTCTGCTGCAGACATCTTCATCAAGGAAGCTCGCCCATGGTCCATCATCGACGAGGATCTTCAGAAACAGGAATGATCGACTCGATTTCGAGCGGGAAAATTCTCCCGAAACAAGCGTCCCGGTGACGACCTGCCAAGGGGACAGAAATATCTGTTCTCCTGGACATCGCCGTTTTCCGACGGGTCCTCCGAGTTTTCCGGAAAAAAAGTTTCCCCTCTATCCATTGCGTTTGGCGAGCGTTGGCGGCGGTGGCGATGGCGGCGGCGGCGGCGGCGGGAGTAAATGACCAACAACAACTGTGATAGCGGTGCTAGTCACTCAGCAGCAGGAGCAAGAGAGCGTACCCGACCATCACGTCAAGCGGGCAGACAAGCACCGAGCCGAGCGATCCAACTAAGCCCGCTAGCAGAAGCAGCCAGGTTGGATGACGGTCTGACTGCCGGTCGCTTGCTCACTCAGCTCCGGCCAGCCTGCCGTCCGTTCGACGGGCCCGCCGCCTGACCGACCGACCGACGAACCGACCGTCGTCGCTCGGTTGGCGGCTCACAGAGAGATGTCTTTCCGCTCGTCGCGCCACCTTGCGGCTGTGCTGTACCAAGTTTGTAGGCGCCGCCTTTTTGGGTAGCGGCTGTCGTGAGGGAGAGTCGCCGGCGACCAATTGTGAGCGGTTGGGAGACGGCCATCCACAAGACGACGACACAGGCACGGGAGACGACGACGACGAACGGACTCGCCAGCCAGCCTGCCCGACTGCCTGTCCGCCTGCCTGCCTGCCTACCCGCCCGCAAGCAAAGCAGCCAGCCAGCCAGCCTACATGCCTGGTCACATTTCTCACAAGCGCTAGTAGTCGTTCAAAGAGTGCGCGCGGACCAAGTCGAACAGTCCGACAAATTGACAAAGTGACAGCCAGAGGCTCCCGACCGCTCGGAACTCCACGAGCCGAAAGTGTTCCAAGCTCTGTCCGTCTGTCTGTTCATCTGTTCGAACGAGCGACCGACCGTCAGTTTGTGCATCCGTCATCGGTCGACGGCAGGACAACTTGTCGCCAGTGAGGCTTGCCCTCCGGCCCGCTGCGCCTCCACGATGGTCGGCTGCCGTGTTTGTTTCCTCCTGAGTTGAAGTGACAGTGCCCGATGTTCCGCTACGTAGACGTCATTCATTCAGAGTTTTTGGTCGATCACTTCCAGTGAGTGAGTGCGTGGACGAGTGAGCGATCTAATGACTGAAAACGGGACCCACGACTCATTCAAGCAGTTAATCGATTGACAGATGTCCGCACAACACACAGATCAACCGGACAGGGTGGCGACACCGACTGCGACATCGGTCTTTCGTTCTGATCGACGTCCGACAACTCTAGAGGAGAACTGACTCATTTTCCGGAGCGGGAGGATACAGAGAGGAACTGATCCTGAGTTCACAGTGTGTTCATTGGTGCGTGCGTGCAGACGTGCGTGAGTGCATGTGCATCCCCAACTGGAAAAGTGTTTTCGCTCGCCGTGCTTAGTCTCAAGGTGAAGGTGGATTCGTAATCGACACCCCGCGCGACACCTCAGCCCCGATCCAACCTTGCTTCGATTGAAGAGGGAGGACGAAGAGTTCGAGGATTCAGCGAAATTCAGAAGAAATAGAGGGTTTGAATTTGAGTGGAGCTCGATGTGAGCATGCGGTCCACAGCCTGTCCTTCTGGTGTTGCTTCTCCCAGAAGAGCTGAAGATCTTCCCACAGCCGGCGCCGAACAATTCGCCATGAAACCACAATCTGCTGGTAAGTTGAGGACATCTTCTGATTTAGACCATTAGAGAAGCTCGCCTCAGAAACACCGATCTCCTAGTTTATGGCTCAGTTCGACTTGTTGTGGTCAGACAGCAGTACTTCCGCTGCAGTGGGTGCGGGGGAGGAGGGAACAGATGAGCTTGCCATGGGATCTTCTTTTGCTTGACGATTTGTCGTCCAAGATCGAATTGTATTTGGGAGAACCGAGCTTGAAGCGACCCGAGTCGAGGCCTCGGGCTAGAGGAGGACAAATCGAGAATCTTCCGAATGGGTTGCGTTCCTGACGTGACGAGAATCGAGACTGGGAAGGGTTTCGGATAACATGCTACGCGCACGGAAAACGTTTTGCTTGTGCTCATTGCAACTTTTAACTGTCCGGTTTAGAGAATCGAAAACACCACCCACGAGTGGAGGAGTGCTCTTCCAAAAGCTCGCCGCGACATAACTCAATTGAGCGTATGTATTACGTACGAGTTGACATCAGAGAATGAATAGGATAGAAAGAGCGTATAGAAAGCCGTAATCTGCATGAGCCGTTTGCGGAATGAACTCCCACATTAAGCAAAACATGATGGAAAATGACGGCTACAGCAGATAGAGATGGAGCCCGATAGCTTTGCTGCTCCATCATGCTCGAAATTTCAAATACCGCAGTCTCTCCCAATAATTCGGGTTCCGACAATTCAAAATCAACTGCCCCCATGGAGCGTCATGTCGAGTGCAAAGAGTGCAAAGTTCTGCATTCGGAAGAATGATGAGAACTCTCCTGAATTCTTCGAGATATCGATGTACTATCGGTAGCTCTCTCAGAACCGGGAGTAGCAGCTGTTTGGTGAGGTCGCTGCTTTATGTGGCGCGCCTGTCGGCCATGCTGAGGACACCCTGCGACAAGACTCCGCTGGAGATCTCGGCGGGCCCTCGAGTGCTGGTGGAAAGAGGCGACAACGGTGGGTGACCTGGAGGCGGGCCTTGGAAAGGGACGCACTAATCACAGAGGGACATGGGACAGGGGACCAACCGACCCACCGAACGACCGGAAGACAGCCTGACAGACAGGCAGGCCGCCACCCAATGCAGTTTTATGTCTCATCAATAGAGGCCCTCTCTCTCGCCGGACGCCGCCGCCGGTGCGGCCACCGTTCGATCGGGTCCGGTTCCCCTTTTCTCGAGACCACCGGAAGGCCAAAGTCATGTACCGCCACCCTCCGCGACGGCGTGCCTTCCCTCGGCGTAATATAGCCACCCAAGGAATTTTCCGAGTCGACGAAATGAGGCTCCGATTCCTCAATCGAAAGAAATACCTAGATAGGTAATCGTTGGAGGGCTGCCGGACGAAGTACAGAAGTTATTGCCGAGACGCTACTCTCCTGAACGAAGCGCATCGAATCCACGGACGTCGTTTTACTGCGGTGGCAACACGTTTCCCGCAGATGTCCTTGGCGGGGGAGGAGTGTCTCGGGGAGCGCCAGCGACGTGGCAGCCAAATTCTGACAGGGACAGATCGTGTGTTTGTGTGTGAATGAGCATATGGCGACTCAGAAGAATTGTCTTTCTGTCTGCAAGCTTGACTCGCTGCTGACAAATCTGTTCCCTTCGTCCGCCTGCCTGAGCGTCCGCCTGTTTACCTGATCGCCTGTCCGGCCGTCTGCCTGCCCGCCCGCCCGCCAGCTCGCCTTCCTGCCTGGACCGCTGTCCATCGCTTACCAATTGGCCTTTGTCCGTTTCTTACAAGAATTCTGGTCGAAGAACGACTCGACTGGTTTTCTCCTGTTCGCAGGCGGGCGAGCGAGTTTATGCGAAGGGTTTACATGCGTCGTAGAATTGTGGAGAACTGACATTATTCTGGCGCAATGACTGGAAACGACGGCGGCTTGAGGCCAATCGTGCGGTGTCAGTCCGTCCGACGGCTTCTCAGAGTGCGTC
This sequence comes from Galendromus occidentalis, assembly GCF_000255335.2. NCBI lineage: Eukaryota > Metazoa > Arthropoda > Arachnida > Mesostigmata > Phytoseiidae > Galendromus > Galendromus occidentalis. The sequence goes on from NW_003805463.1 coordinate 517,488, forward strand.
GAACACCTTCCATGCGGGAAGCGTCCGGAAATTCGGCGGAAAAAAATGCGTACAAAAAAACGTCAGTATATGACTTTCGGCGTAATCGAGGAAGACGGAACCGCTCACGAGCGCCGCATCGTCCGTCGCTTCGAATTCGTGAAAGTCAAATGAATATTGTTGATTTGCTCCCAGATTCGCAGCAAAGATTATACGCGGCCACCGCAACACGTTGAAGGAAGCGACATCGAGCGACTCCTTCAATTAACAGGTCGATGGGTCATCTTGCCCGAAGCTCACTTGTGTCGTATGGCGCCGTCGAAGCAAACTTGGGCCAAGGATGCCGATCCGCTGGATGAGACCACGATGTTGATCGCTCGACCGATGCATCCCAGCCATCGGTGGCAGCGGCGGTGGTGGCTGTTGGTACGACAAAGTTGGCACGATGGCGACCCTTAGCGAAATTACGGCCCGTTGACCTTCGTCCGCGCGACAAGACAACTGATGCCATGCGGAGCCATCCATCGCCGGCTTACAAATAAGCAACAAATCCATCCTCAGCTTCAATGGTCAGCAGTGACAACGAGCACAAGAGCCTTGTTCTAGTCGTTCGCGGTCCGCGAAGCCAGTGCGAATAGTCACGATGGGGAGAGAGAGAAAACGCGACAGAGAAACCTCGCGCACGACATGGCTGATGACAGTCCGACGACAGTTTCAGGAAGATCATGATTTCATGAGACACTCACGAGGGGCCTGCTGTCAGACCTGACCTATCCTATGCAAAAAAGCGCTGCTCGATGTTGTCGTTCGGTGATGGTCGTCGCTTAGGTGGTGGTGGTGTCGGCTCCGAAGGCGAACAAATTCTACAGGTCAGCACGATCTACCCTGAGCGGGTTCCAGTCGTAACAAAGAAGAAGGAACAGGAATCTGGGTCCCGATTTGTTCGCCAAACAGAATGTGACACGCTGTCATTAGTGAGGCCACGTTCGCATGTCGATCGCACCTACGGCGAAATCTCTCGAGAACCTTGATCGGGAATCGCCTGCTCGCACTCCGCTCCATCGAACCTGAACGAGCCATTAAGCGAGTCGATTCGATTGTTTTTCAGGAGAAAGAGTCAATCCGGCTCCGTCGGCGGTGGAAATAACGCTTCCACCCGTGGAACCTACGACGACATCGAGTGTACTTGAAGTCGCGTCTTTAGTGCTCTACGCGACTTCTGCCATTCCGGTTCGACTTAAGATCCTTCTCGACCGGCTCTTGTCAGCTCTGCCCAGCGGCAACCCTAAACAGGTTCTCGACGCCTTCGGGTGGACCTACGACGAGTATCTGCGAGGATATGTAGATCAGGTTAGTTGCACCTACCGATAATAATAATTATCTCTGTTGCGTTCGTCGTGGTCTGGTCGTGGTAGGTAGTTACATACAACATCGTTTCGTGGTCCCTATTCACGATGCTTGTTGCGGCGTTTTTCGCGAACAGCAGTCAGAACACTCCCGAAAGCTCGACTTCTTATGTCAGGCCCCAAGTTCCCAAAACAAACTCGGAACACTGGCGCTCAGTTCGGCTCCTAAGTGAGCGAATTTTCGACGACGAAACGAAGGATTCAATGCGCTTTCCGTGAAGCGCGGCCGTGTCTTTGAAAGGCCTTCACGATCTGCCGGCCGACAGTAACGGCAGTTTGCATTTAAGTTTTTTCTCCGCTCGTCGTTTCCCTCCCATTTTATTCGTTGGACATTCGTAAGTTGGTCGTGTCCCGTGTTTGGACTGGTGGCCGTCCACAGACCCGTACGAGTGTTTGTCAGTTGCTGCACTGTCCGTTTTTCTTCGAATCGGTAGCTGCTGCAGAAACGGAGAAAAATAGCTAACTCTTTGGGCACGCTTCAACACGACGTTGTCGTGCAGGTAAAACTAGCTCCGAAGTAGTTCTACACGAGTTGTCCGGATCGGATGAAGGAAGGAATCTGCAAGAGGAAATCACTCTTGTGACTGCTTGGAGAGAAAAAAAACGGTGCGCTCAATGTCGTTATGCGTGATCGTCTAACGGTCGATTCCATAAACAGAGAGGAGTTTTTCGCGTACACCGATCCCTGCTCGCCGGTTTTCGGGTCGCGTAATCGGCCTGATCCTCATAGGCAATCCCATTCGATGGGACCGAAATCATCTCCCGCGGAGAGCGCTTTCCCCGCTCCGGGAAAAATGGAGCGTAAAATACGTTGGCGGGCTTCATCTCCGTCTTTTTCCATTCATTCATCCATCCGGCCATTCATCTTGAATTCTCCGCAATCGAGCGGAGTCGAAACTTGAGACCCCCTCACGTCTTCCACCATTCTGCGGAATTTGACTATTGGCGACGCCTTTGAATTCCGTCACGTGAGTTGATTAGTGTCGTCACCGGGTTCGGATCGATGAAGCGCTTCGAACGACGTGGTCACCAGGTGTGTGGAGATGATAACATCAAATAATAACATCTAGCTCAAGTGAAGCGCTTTTCTTCATCTTCGGCGTCGTGGTCGTTACTGTCGTAGCATTCAAGACGCAGGCGACAACAGTCCGGTGCAGGCATGTAGTCAAGCAGCCAGCTAGCCAGCCGGTTTCTCGGACAGACAGCGTCATACCAGCGGTGTCCGAAAGAAAAGATTCTCGCGTCATCGTGAAGTACCGTCCGCCGGCGTCATCTTCGTGACATCGGACCCGGATCACCAAGTCCTCGATCAGATCGAGCGAGCATCCACTCAGTTGTCCATTCAGCTGAGCGAGTGGCCGTGCGATGTGAGGGCCCGTCGACCGATGAAGATCTTCGCTTCAGGGACAGAGTCTTCCGAGCTCGTTTTTCCTGAAGTTACGCCTTTTTCTCGATTCGTTTTCCGCGCTTCCAGCGTCGTTTATTCACTGCCGCCGCCGCCGAGCGATCGAAGGTTTCAAGTGCGGCTCAAACTGCTCGAGACGCTATAAATAAAAAAGAAGGTTCCTCGCTAGGAGCCATCGGACTCCGAGCAGACTCCAGGCAGACTCTCGCTATCTGTGTTCCTCTTGGTCGTGCAGTGACGGGCCTAATGACGGACAACACGTGGACCGGCAGATTGGAGAGACATAAACCAGATCACGCCTTCATTCTGCCTCTTTTGCCTTTCACCCCTCGGTCGTTCGAGCCCTGTCGGCTTGCTTCCGCGTCGAAGTTTCTTTCAAAAGCGAGAGGGGGCATGGGGCAACAACCCGCACGGTGCAAAAAACCAAAAGCCAGTCGAGAACGCACTCCGAGGAGAGCTCTTCATGATTTCATGACACGCGACTATTTGCTTTGTCGCTGTGCTTTTGTTTTGCTCGGCGAGAGGAGCGCGCCGAGACAATTGCTCCGCAACAATGCCTCTGCTGGGTGCAGTAACGCGATTTTGAGAACATATAATTTTTCTCACTGAGGGCACTCGCTCGCTACGCTGCAAAATCCCCATTCCTTTCCATTTGGTCGAATTCTTCATTCGAGTGTACTCATCGATCTGACGTGAGCGATCTGCGGCTGGGTGGAGGGGCTCGCGCCGAGGGACACGGCGTCAAGATCGTTTTTCCGGTCGTACGATGAATTGGCTCTGCGTGGAGAAGGCAGGAAAGAACAACAACACCCGGTGACGACAACCGAAAGAAAGACACCCATCCAAGAGCGTGCCATGTTGCCCTGCCCTTTATTTCTGTGTACTCGCTCAATTCCTTTCAATGTTCCGTCATTGCCAAGTGCGGCTGCTCCGGTACAGAATAGGCGATTCAGAGGTATGCCACATGCCACTGATTTCGGGGCGAGGCGGTGTTGGCGGCAAAGACGACAAAAGTTGACGACTGTCTCCAGTCGATCCGGACGAGAATTTTCTGTCGAAAGTCCGAAGACCAGGCGTAGTCCATGCCGGAAAATTTCCGAAGCGGGACGCCTAATTGAAAAAAATCGATGAGGAGTAGATCCCAACAAGCATGGGAGTCCTTGTCATCGCGGTCGTTAATTGCTCCATGTGGAGCTCGGGAGGGCTCTACGCGACGACTGCCGACCTCGTACATCCGACATCCGCTCTACGTCACCTCCCTCGATACACACCCGGCATCCTTTCGGCGCCGGCCTGCTCTGTTCGTGGCTCGCTCATTTTTGCCCGCTCACTCCCCCTATGGAGCATTTGTGCACACAATGTCGAACGAGAGGAATAGTGGAGCGCGTGCGGCAAAAACAGCGCCAAACAAAGGGTTCTGACCACCCTGCTCGTCTCTCGGATGCCAGTCAACCAGACTTCGGTCGAGTCACCGCTTTAAGGCTCGCCAAGAGCCCGCAGGACGGCTGCTAGATGACGCATTTCCGCCACTGCAGAACTCTCCTCCAGAGTCGAGTCTACATCCGGAGCATTGCCGCCGTCGTCGTCCACATCGTCTTCGTGCAAAGGGGGAGCGAGGAGCCGGCACAGTGGCTCGCTGGCAACTCCTAAGAGGGTGGTCTGGACTCTTGTACTTTCCCGTCGCTCTCGACACTCGAAAGACGGCGTCGATGGCAAAACGACATCGTGCTACCGAGGCTCCTTCGCCTCTCCGTGTCCGAACCCCTGCCGTTCTCGCATTTGGTCGAGATTCTTTGGTCTCCCCATCGAAGAAGGTCTCCTGAAGGGTCACGCACTGCCGGAGATTAGGAAGGAGGAATCACGACGAGAGACTTGGGAAATCGAACGACAGGAACTATTTCCGTGACTGTTCCGTCGTAGTGGTCGTCGGCGTGCTCGCCACGGACACGTGAGAAGAACGAGCGAAATGCAGTCCGGAAAGAAAAAAGTTTCGGTCAAGTTAGTCAGTCTGCTGCTGCGTGATCATCAAGTCGAAAGCATGACGATGATCATCATATTGTTCGAAGTATGAAAAAGGGAGGAAAAAATGCCGTTCGTTTCGTGTCGACGGCAACCCGAGCGGGAAACACGAAGATGAGGAATTGATGTTGAAAAAATGGAAAATCAGATCGAACTCGTTAGCAGCTCACAAGCGGCTCGGGGAGGAAAGAACAAATTCACCTCGACGAGCCGGCCGATAGAACGGACCGACTGACCGACGAGCGAAGGAACCCTGGCTAGGCTCTCGAGATCCTTACCTTTGGGTGTCCGCTCGATGGATGCTGTCGACTGTCCATCTAGAAACCATTAGAACGAGTTTCAACGAAGAGCGCAGTCGATGTCATCGTTCACGACGACGATGCCAAAGACGACGACGAATTGAACATAAGCAGATTATTCGGTCTATCCGTCCGTCCGCGCGTCCATTCTTCCATCCATCCGTCCATACATCGGCGGGTGACTGAAACGAGCTCGGGGAGAGACTCGAGTGACGGTCCCTGGGCGCGAATGAAGACGAAAAAAAACGAGGCTCGTAGTAGATAGATTCACAATGATACCTGATGTCTTCCCTTCAATATTCCATTCTCTCGTCCACCCGGATGAAGCAACAAGTTGTGAACAGGCAGCCATGCGAACGAGAGCAGCAACCAGGTATCGCAGTCACCCTTACGACGACGACGACGACGTCGAATCGGACGAACAGACTGGCAAACCAGACAACACGACACGGCGGTGGCGGCGGCGACGACGACGACGTAGAGTCTCTTCAACCGATCACGCTGCTAGCTTTTGGTGTCGTCGCCCACTTGCTTGACTGCGTGCCTATCTGTGCTCGCCTGCCTGCCTCAGTGACTGTGCGTAGTAGGAGTCGTCGTCTTCGTCGATCTTGTTGTTGTTGTTGTCGTCATCGTCGTCGATCTTGTTGTTGTTGTTGTCGTCATCGTCCTTACCATGATCGTCGTCGTTGTGAACGAAGATCAAGAAAAACCACTACGACCGCCAACAAACAGACAGGCACAGAAGCAGCGGTGGAATTTTCGTGGTGGCATACCTGACGGCGACGACGACGACGACCGCTTTGCAGTCCACTTCGATGTCGGCCGGCCGGCCGTCCGGAGTGAGCATCAGTCTCCGCCACACAAACCCAATCATCACATCGGTCGGACACCGATACGGGGATTGCGACGACTTGGAGTGCTTTCCTCCCCGCGATCGCCCGCCGACGGTTCCATCGACGACGATGAATTACCGAAAAGCGACGAATATCATCTCTGATAGAACGGTCAGCGGGCCCATCCGAGCTTCTCGAACATGTTGTCTGTAGATCTTTCCGACCTCCACTTTTTCTCCGCTCGGTGCTCTACGGATGTTTGGGCACCCACCGGTATGGGTCCGGTGGCGGCGGCGGCGGTTGTCATCGCCTGAGCTCGATGCTTGTTCTGTTGTGTTTACCCTCCCTGGTTCACAATTCGTGAACCAAAAAGCTTCATCTTCGGCAGTTGTTGAGTAACCCACTGTCGTGGTGTTTCCTCCATTCGATTCTGGACCTTCGCGGTCGGTGGACGTCGGCTGTGGACTCTCATCGGCCAAGCGACTTTATCGTTGTCGCGTATTTCGCTGACGGTCCGACCGTTCCATCCGAAAGTTGTCGAAGAATTCGTGTCGTTATAGGCGATTTGTATCGGCAGCAGCGTCGGCAGTGGCGGCGGCGGCATCGGTCACCGACGACCACAACTTCGGATACGACGCAAGTCAAATACGATTCTGCTCGCTTTTACTGAATATGAAAATTCAACAACAAGGCGCGCTGTTCACTGGGTCCCTTTTTTTCTCCGGCAATGTTTCCCATGTTGGTCGCTGGTCTATTTTCTGCGATTGGGTCAGAAACGACGATGTGGAGAAAAGAGTCCGTCGGGGAATCAGTCACGAGAATTCGTCGTCGACCACGCCATTTCAACGGTTAGATTCGGTCGTCGTCACCCACATGTTTCGATGATATGATTCCCCGACGCCGGTGAATAAAGTAAGTTCGAACGATCGGATCTAGGGAGTCGAGTGGCGTGAGAGAGGAATTCCGCAGTTTCGGAAGCTTGGCGTATTGCACCGTCAGATTAACGTTCTAGAAGGATTCGTGATCACCGCAGTTCCATATTTGGGACCGCTTCGGTGGCGACAAGCCAGAAACCAGCGAATTGCAAGTTGAAATATTTAGTTCCCATTGTTCCGACGTGTCTCTCCTCGGGTCGTATGCGCGAGCGAAGGGAACAAGAAGTGAATAATTTTCTGCGCGTCAACTCCTCGAATTTCTGGACGAAAGGTGCGCCTAAAAGAAACCCTCTGATGTTTTGAGTGCAGAGTCTAATTCACATTGTCCCCTCTCCGGCCCCACGCTATGTGAAGCCATCACCGGGATACCTGTATTTTATTCAATTCCATAAAATCCGCGGAAAACATGGCTGTTTTGATTCCGCTAGCACGGATCGACATTTTGTGTCGTCTTCCAGCAAGCCAAGTCACCTTTTTCCGCGCGGGAGGGGGCACCCAGCTGTTAGCCGCGTGGTCGAAACATTACTGAAGCGTTTGACATTGAAGAAGCACCTACCTACGTCACACAGCGGTTCCAGAGATTCCCGATGCAAATCCGTGATCGAGCATATGCTAGAGATCTAGTGTGGCGAAAGCGTCGCCGGAAAAAACGGAAAGCTCCGAAGGGCCCGAGTGAGCCACGATTGGCTGAGGACCTAGAAAGTCCCCGAAGACTCAGAATATCACGGAATCAGGATCCGACGAGATGTCTGCCAATCGATGGAAACATCGTCTACGCCGCAGTCCTGAGTTCCGACTGCCCCATGATGGACGATAGGGACTCGGCTGGAGCATCGTTTCTGTTATGGAACGGAGTATAGAAACCATCCACCTTGGAGCTCTGTCGACATTGATTCGATAGTTTGTGCGAGGCCTGGGAGCCGATGTGACCGAAGGGTATTGAGTAAAAAGGAATCAGATCATCTTTCGGGGAGAGCGACATATTGCTCGTTTAAATCGAATGCATTCGACGGTCGGCGGAGTGTGATGTTGTCGCTGTCGTGATCCGTCAGGAACACTTGTGTCTGCCAGCAATAGCAACGACGGCCGCAGTGGCACCAACGTATGATGTAGATCATGTTTCGGTGGCCAGACAAGCAACGACCGAGCATACCTCTTGCGCGACGGACGGCACATGATTTAGTCGGTGGAACAGCAGCACAGACAACAACGGCCATTCCGACTCATGTCATCTCCTGTTCTCGAATCGAAACTTAGATTGATGAACGGGACAGAATGATAGATAGATATATGTTCCTACCTACGAGAGAGAGAAGAAGAAAAGCAGATGCGCTCCATTGAATCGCCCCGTGCCGGTCACCTCCGGCGATTCCACCGAGTTCATTCTGATCGCTCTCCCTTCGGAAGGAAAATCCCCCGCACGGCAGCATCCCCTGTAACTCCCCAAAATGCGGAAGGGCCCACTCCGGTCTCGAAAGCCTTCCCGAGGAAACGATTCGCGCCCACCCGGAGAATTGAGTTATAAAAATGTTGAGGTGTGGGCGCAGTCGGTGTGAAATAAGGATTTCTCGCTGTTCGTCTAGGGCAAGCTGCGACAGACCACAAGCTCGAAGGCGGGTCGAGCAGTCGATAGAAGGCGTGGCAATGTGTCCGTGACGACAACTACGACGACGGTGGCGGCGGTTTTGCGGCGGCGCTTGGCGCGCTTGCCATTGTCATTCGGTGACATCTCTCTTCAGTGTCGAGCTGTGCGCCATGCCTTCATGGCGCCGGCCGACAGCGCCATCCTAATTGATTCACCCACAGACACACTGGAATCCGACGTGTTGAACGACGCGGTATCCACTTCGATATAGATTGATGCGAACTGGAGTGAGTGGCTGTGACGGCAAAGACTCCACGTAATAGGAATGGGAAAGACTTCTGCCACCAGAAATTGATTCGGACACAGAGAGAAAATGATGGCGTTTGCGGTCGCTGTTGACCACGGCACCAGCCGACGGAGTACAATGGATGACAATTCTGGCTGTTGATCTCGTTGTGGCTGCGAATGTCTTTTTCTTCCATGGCTTGACACTTGTTGTTCAGTCGCTCGTCCGGTAAGTCCGTCCGTCCATCCGTCCGTCCGTCCGTCCAACCGTTCGTCGGAAAACCCTGGATGGATAGATAAATAGATGGCAGCTCGGCAATTCTTTTTTTTATTTTCTTTGTCGTTGCTGCAGAACTTGTCCATCCCGAGTCGTCGTCTCTCTCACCGTCGCCCGATGCAGCGCTCGTCCATTGGTCGCCGTCACTGATCCAAAGTGACATTCGTGTTCCGAAGACGCGTCCGCGGAGCGGATCGAGCTCAGAGAGCGGCCGCGGAATTCGCCGACGTCGCGGGATCAACGCACAGGATCCCTCCGGAAACTCGTGCCGCTGTTCCCGCACTGCGAGCCGCCTGTCGACGGTTTCCGACACCCCCGACACGGCATCGATTTCATGTCGCTCAGCGATCGAAGCGCTGGCGGTCGCGGCGACAACATTGCGGCCGTCGCCGCATTGGACAGCGCGACGTTTGACGGCCGCACGGCGCTACAGCCGATGGCGGGCGATCAAAAAGAAATTGCCATCGAAAATTATTGTCAGAAGACCGAAGCATCCGCGGACGAACTCTGTCAATGGTCCCATTCGACCTGACTCGCTCGTCGTGACAGCCAGCCAGCCGACCGACCGACAGACGGACGGGCCAGCATCTAGTCAGTCAGTCAGTCAGTCAAAGACAACCGGACACACAGCGGAGCAAGCGGATGACAATTCACGATTTTGGACTCTGTTGTCGTCTTCAGCGGTGCCGCTGGTGCTGTTGTCCTGCTGCTCATTTTCCTTTCATTGGAGGCAGACGACGACGACGACGAAGAGTCGGAATGGCCTTTGTCCATTTTCGATACGACTTCGATCGGTCTTGGACATCATTGCCGAAGCGGTCGTCGTCGTCGCGTTCAGACATCACGAAAACATTGAAAATGACTTTGACAACATTCATGGAGAAGATGACAAAAAGAAACGCGCACCGCCGCCGGTGGAATCGTCGCCCTGGTCGGTTGCTGCTCCGATTCGCCTGAAAAAGAGTACTGAAATGCGCGACGACGATTCAGAGCGCCCCGTACAACGACGGCAGCGACGGTTGCCGCGGCCAACGACGACAACAAGCACCCGAGAGCTTTTCTAGAAACGAGAAGAACAGCTTGATTCGAGCAACATATACAAAGCCTCGCTAGTTTCGATTTGTTTACACCGGACCGGCCCGCCGCCGCCGACGAGCGAGCGAGGAGCTAGCCGACGACGGCCAACGATATAGTAGTAGTAGGCTTCAAACAGCGGCGTTTGTCAGCTGTTACGCACATGGCCCATACCCTCTGCGGCCGAACAAACGCTGCTGCTGCGGGCTAGTCCCTCGCTCGAAGACGACGACGAGGAAAGAGATGTCGTCGTTGTCTTCTTCTTTTTCTACTCGTTCTTCCAATGCTTGTCGTGTATACACACACGAGCGGAAAGATAGACACCCGCGTCGAGAGACACAATGCTATTAGCACTGCCATCAATAAGCGACACCAAACAGAGAAAGCTTCCCCAAGCAAGTTTCTCCCAACGACGATAAAAAGGGTGAAATATAGGCCCGCCGGCCGCACAGCGGGTAAGCGGAAAAAAATCTTGAGTCTACTCGACAAAAGAGTTTCGACTTCGATCGCTCGGAGCATCTCCGGCGGATAACGGTTTCCGCGTTCTGTTGACACCCGAACGGTAGCTAGTTCGTCGGAATGAATAGACGACATCTCTCTATTCACACGTCGAATTCATTCTCTGACGCAAACGAGCGGAGTGAGTCGTTCGTTGACGGACTGCCGTCGCCCGGACGTGTAGAGAGAAGAGGATTGCCCTTCAGGAACAAGAGTGATTCTGACGGGCGGGCGTTCGGACGGGTGGGTGAGGTTTATCAAGCGAGGTGGACTGATGATATTCGGCTCGAATCCTCTGTCTCCCATTCGATCTTCGAGTTTAAGCGACTAGACTGTTTACGAAGGAAAGCACAACGCCGTGCTGAAAGAGATCCACCATGACAAGCAACAGCACCGGCTCGAAAACACAGCGCCGGAACTCTTCCTTAGCTTGCGTCTAGCTCGTGCCGACCCGACCGATTAACGTATCAGTCAGGAAGTTCTTCGCCCCAGTCGGACCAGACCCTTTCCTTTAGGAATTCCATCGACACAGGACGGCAGCTCGAATGGGGAGTGATGCAAATCATTTGGGAAGATGATCATTATCTAATCCGATTGTCTTTCTCTCGATTCCAGGATCCAGGCCGAGCCGTCATTGACAAGTGGGCCCTGGTTAGCCGGGACGAAGAGCATGTCGTACTCCGGCAGTTCCTCCGTTTTGCTGAAACTCGAGCGTTAGCTCGCCAGTTCATGTTGGCCGACTCCGCGATTCAAGCCGCGGCCGAGCAAACCCCAGATCTCAGAAGACTCTTCGAAAGCTCAGCCGGAATCTTGGGCTCTCAGCAAAGAGCAAGCGATCTCATCCAGCAGAATCTTTCGGACCCGACGTCCGTTAGTGAACCAAAGCAGAAAGAATCCACTTCTCCCCCGACGTCCGCCGCCGCACTCGCCGCAGCCGCCTCGGCTACCGCACCCGCGTCGGGCCTTACGGCGGCGGGCGCGTCGCGAGCTTCGAGCTCATCGTCTCCGAGCTTATCGATTGGCGGCGTTCCCGGCAGGACATTTCCCAAAGACGAGGGAAATTCCTCCGGACAGGACTCGCCGTGCTCTTCGAGTCATTTGACGGTGTCCGCCGCGACGCCTCCCGCGACCCACAACTCATCGCAGAGTTCCCCGCTGAACAAACTCCAAAGCATGCAGCCGTACGATTACAGGACGCACAAACGTCATCCGGCTGCCGACGACCGAAGTAACGCCACGAGTCCGATGTCTTCGCCGCCTCTGCCGATGATGATGCAGCTCCCGCAACCGTTCGCCCTGAACAGTCTGAACAGTCCGGACATGAGTTTGACGGACGACGGAGGCTCGGACGACGAGTTCAGAGACTCGGCGATGAATTTGTCCGCGCCCGAAGCTCTGCTCGCCCAAGCGAAGCACCTCCATCAGCAGCAGCAGCAGAAGGACTCGTCGTCTTCGTCCTCGAACACGATGAAACGCCGCTGGGACCCCATGGTGCTAAGTACGTTAACTACGAATCCATCGACCGGTAAACGCAGAGTGCAGTGTCACGTCTGTCTGAAGACATTTTGCGACAAAGGTGCTCTGAAAATCCACTTTAGCGCGGTCCATCTTCGTGAAATGCACAAGTGTACCGTGGAAGGCTGCAATATGATGTTCAGCTCGAGGCGTTCGCGGAACCGTCACAGCGCAAACCCGAACCCGAAGCTCCACACACCGAATCTCCGACGAAAGATCAGTCCGCACGACGGTCGTACCGCTAATCCGTTCCCAGTCCTGCCGCCAAGTGCTCTACTGGCGCTTAACGGAACATCGCCGTCGCACCTCGGATCGGTGTTACAGGAGGGTTTGCTGAACTCGAAACTAGCCGGCTTTGCCAACGAGTACACCCAGAATCTACTCGAGCAGAGCGAGTCGCTCGGTGGCGTTCCACTCTCGCTCATAAAAAACTCCCCCCATCAGGCTCAGCCTAATCATCACCATCATCATCATCAGGCTCAAACTCCTTCCCCGCAGCCGGCGTCGCCGATGCTCGAGGACAGCTCATCGAACGAGGGTATTAATTTGTCGATGAAAGCCATGAGTTCGAGCAAAAAAGACAACAACAACATCCATTCCTTCGAACACAACGGAAGCCAGGCGAAAGACAACATCAACAACAACAACTCTGCCTCCAGCAGGAATTACGGCAGCCAACACGGTCCCTCGTCGGCTGGCACCACCTCCGGCAGCGCTTCGTTGAGAGAAGCCGGCCTCAACGACATTCCGAGGCACTTTCTGGCCGCCGCCGCCGCCGCCAACAACAACGACTACTCCCGCTCTCTGTACGGAAAACCGCCCCGGAGCATGCACGCCGCGTCCCCCGCGACGAAAACGCACCCCGACGCGCAGCCCTTGTCGCTCACAATCGATAAGCCCCGGAAACGGAAGGCCCTCAACCCGACTCGGGTAGCCGTTGGACCCTCGGACGACGAACTTCAACGACGACCGACCAGCGATGACGATTCGTCAAGCAACGCCAGCGAGGGGCCGAGGAGCAAGAAATTTCGCCGATTCGATCGTTCATCGAAGGCAGGAGCGAGAGTCAGCGACGACGATGACGAGGATCTCATGAACACTAGCAGCGACGTTTCCAAAGACGGCTACGACGATCTCTCTTCGTTGAGCGCACAAAAAGCAAAGCAGCTCAGAACCGAACGCGAGTTCCAGGTCGCCGGCGGAAATCGCGACGACGACCACGATGTCGTTGTCGACGACGACGACGACGAGCGCTCCTGGAAACTCGATGTGGACATGAGTGCAATGCAAAACGAACGCTTTGGTTTCGAAGCTAGCTATCCGTTGCTGTTGATGAGCGAGAAGTTCCGCCGCGAAAAGCAACTGCAACAACAGTTGCCACGACAAACGGAACTGAAGTCTCAGAAATCGCAACGGAAACAACATCCGGAGGATCTTCGAGAACAGCCACGTCAGCAACAGCGACAAACGAAGGCTTGCTCTCGACGAGCAACAACCGACAGCCAGCGCACAGAGGCAAATTACGGCGACGATTACAACGACGGAGATAACGACGACGACGATGATGATGATGATGAGGATCGCGACGATAACGGAGCCGACAGGCACAAAAAGGACGGCCGCGACAAGGACTCTAGGCGACACGGAAAACGAAACCGTGACGACGTACTCGCCAACGAGGTCGACGAACACGATGGCGGCGACGGCGACGAGGACGACGTCGATGATGATGATGATGAACACGAGAATAACGTCGAGCGTGACGTCGACGAAAACGCCGACGAGCTCGATGCGGAGGATGATAGACATGGCGACGATGATAGAAAACCTGAAATGATCATCGAACAGCATCATCCGAAAACAGCATCCAACAGACAGAAACAGCAGCCGCAGCAGCAGCAGCAAGTTCCGCCCTCCAGTGAAAATCCATTACGGCATCTGGAGTCTCTCTCAATGGGTGCTTTCACTGCGGGTCTTCTCCCTGTGGTCCGACCCGGTGGCGTTTCATTTCACGCACCCGGACTCGGGCTTGCCGACGGGCCCCTCAAGATCGAAGGCCGGGTTTCGCCAGCGAGCTCTACGGACCAGCACATGGCGTCCGTTTACAGAGACGCGGCTAACGGCCAGGCCGAAGTTCCCGTCGACAAAGAAAACCCTAGACGATGCACCGCGTGTGGGAAGGTTTTCCAGAACCATTTCGGTGTCAAGACGCACTATCAGAACGTGCATCTAAAACTCATGCACCGATGCACCGTAGATGGCTGTAATGCCGCATTTCCATCGAGGCGGAGTCGAGATCGTCACTCGGCAAACTTGAACCTCCATCGAAAACTTCTGTCTACCTCAGGAAGTCAAAGTGCGGGCAACGACGTTCCCGCCGTGGCTCCCGCAGTCGTCGCCGGAGCACCGTTCGGTCTCGACAAGGTGTTTCCACACGGCCCGCCGGATTTTTTTGCGCGACTCTACGATCCGCAAAGTCTAGCCGAAATGTACCAAAGGCTACCGGCTGCGGCCGCCGAAGCCGGTTTCGTATTTCCGACGGGACTCGGAGCTTTCCCGCATCTCTTGTCGCAAATGCCTGTCCTCAACGCGGACAGAGGTTCACCAGCTGTTAGTGGAGGCTCGCTCCACTCGAGATCGCCGTCGCCCCCGTCTCCAGGGACAGGTGGCGGACTCAGGCGTACGGACCATCTAGATAAAGTGAAACAGCGATGAACGATTCGATCGTCCCGATTTTAGAGAAGCTAGCGTGGAATATCAATGAATCCGGGTGAATGATAGAGTCGACGGCGTCGGGAGCGACGATGCCCCAGGTAGCTGTAAATAAAGAATAAAGATAGTTACACGATAGCTTCCTTCTCTCATGATCGTGGGAATCATTGGAAAGAAAAAACAATAATTATTGCGGTATTAATTATTACTGAGTGATTTTGTGCAACGACGGAAGGACTGTAGAGCAACCTACCGACATTGTGTGTGTAAAAAAAAGGAACACAGTAGTGAAAGCGTCAGCTGCGCTCAACGAGGCAGACATCTGAGCTTAGTTGATTTTCGTTAGCTAGTTGATCAGTCATCAAGTCAGGGGTCAGCATAGTTTATTAGTTGTTTGAAAGTCACGAGATTAGGGTGTCCTCGAATTCCATCTCCGAAGCTCGAGTTTCTGCGGCGCCTGAAACGAAAACTGGCATTTATGTAGAAGCGCTCGGCCTGCAGCGACATGATTGCGGTTGAGCGATAGAGGAATGAGTGTGAGAAATTGTTCGGGGTGTCACTCGGGTCGCAGCTTAGTCGGAGCCCACGGCTCCGGTGCGGCTGAATATCAAAGGAATCTAGTGATATAGTAAATGCATTTTTCGGGACACGCTAATCGACTCCAAAAGAAAAAAAAAACCCACTCAAACCCACTCGAAAGTTTGGTTTCTCTTAGGTAGAGCAGGAAATAAGGCCACAAAACGCTGTCGTCCTAGTGAACGATAATCGGGTGCATGGCAACTGGGAATATTGCCCTTATTTAAGACCTTATGCTAGAGTAATTGAAACACAGTCGATTAGATGCTATCCGCGACGAGCCGACTGGGAGTGAACTGTTGAAACGGCAACGTGGACAAAGGAAACTTCGTCGGAAGCAACCACAGTGATTGTAATCTCTGCATTAAGCATGATGACTGAAAGGAGAGTGTTTGATCCGTGGATTGTCCTACGGATCGATCGAATAAATCATGAGACACTGTCAAGAAAGTGAGAATGTGCATTCTTCAATAGGGCCCTCTCTACTCCGGCGAGGCTTGCCCGAGAGAGTTTTCTTCCCGCAGTATCGCGACGCAAGCATCAAATAGCTGCAAACCTATGCTTTCGAACCCGAGGGCCTTCGATCGCTCAAGAAATTCCAAAACAAAGGTGGCTGAGAATCCTCTCCACGCTCTGGGACGCATGCGAGGTCACCGAGGTCGGGATCAGGCATCCTATCCGAAGACTAGCGTTCCGGCTCTGAGAGGGGGGAAATTCCGGTGGGTGGGGTGGGGGAAGAAACGACGTAGGGTCAATTCTAGGCTCATACGGGGATAACTAGCTGCCGGATTCGAACAACAGCAGCCTTCCGATCTGGGAGCTCACATCGTCAATAAGATATTTCGGATCCGCACAAGACTCTGACACGGCGAAGAGCTCTTTGGAATACTGCGGTTGTCACTGCTGGAGTCCCCTTACGAAGTGACCATGTCGATCGGTGGAACGTTCCCTACTGCTATCGTGGAAGCGAAACAAGGATGAAAGAGTTCGTTCAGGAGGAAAGAAAATCGGAAAGGCCTCATTCTTTTCGAATCGGGCCCTACCTTTCCTTGTTCTGGAGGGACGTCTCCCTGGTTTTAGAGTCTATCTCTCTATTCGATATTTAGGTGTTTCCGATTCTCAAGTAGTGCTTGAAGAGTAAATGAATGAAGCGAGCATCGATTGGAAATGATCCAATGCGTCCTAAGAATCATCCTCAACATCAACAAATCGGAAGTGCCTTCTTGGAAAAGACGTGCTTCTCTCTATATCGAAGATTTTCCATCTCGAGAGCAGAAATGCTCTTCAATGATAGCGTGCTTCTCTTCTGACTGTCGGGTAGCCTGCGGAAGACAATAACAACAACGGCCTAACATAGAATCGGCTACAAGGATCTGAAGGTCGAGTGACCCCGGCTTGATTGGTTGCCGCCTCTTTTTGTCATTGGATCATGCTGTCGAGCTTAGCCAGGGTTCACACTCTCTTCTGGATTCAGCTTCACCGCCCGTCCTTCCGTCTCTCCCGCCGGAATATAGGAATTCCCTGCTTCAATACGGAAGGGACTTTTCCGGCTAGCTGGCCTGGCGAGACCCCGTTGAACCGCTCCTCGAGTATCTCCGGGGTTCGTCGGTCGGCGTCTTGAGAAGAACATTGGAGCTCATAAAGGACAAGGGGCTCCCTTAGCTCGAGGTGTTTGTCTTGCCTTTGGCCACAGCTATGAATCGACGCATTTCGGCATGCGGTGAGCCTCTGAATGCGGCCGTGATGATGATTCCGGTTTACCGAGCTAGTTAAAAATCCACTGGTTTGTTTGGTAACATGTGATTGGCAAATTGGTCTTGCCATCATCGACTGCCGATGTGTGCCGAGACAGCCAGGAGCGGGACGAGCGGGAGCAACGTTTTGCTAAAGGCTTAGTTAGGTCCTCCCTCTGTATACCATGTCAGTGTGGGTGGCTTTCGGTCAACATCAGGCAACAGAAACGATGCCACCCAGCGGCGTAGTATCCCAATGTGGACGGATCCCATGTGATGCAATCGATTCAGCCCTCGCGCCCAGTTTCCCCAATCATATCGGCTTCATTAAGAATAACCCGTTTATGTCGCACCCCCTCTTCCCCCCCAAACGCCGACGTCGCAGTCGTTCTCGTCGGCGCCGATCGAGGGATTTCTAAGTCTGCGAGGACCCGGGGATCCGTACGCCGCGCCGGGCCGATGCGTCGAGGCTCACACGCGGAGTTTACCCATGCAGTCAGGAGAGAGCATGAGGATCCCGGAATAATGGGAATCTACTCGTTGATCGGAGTCATTCATCAACTCTGCTTGCCCGTCAAGCTCGACAGCGTGGTGGCTCTGTAACGAAGAGCATATCCATCGACGTCATCGTCGCCGATATTTTCTATGCTTGTAATAGTGGTATTGCTCGCTCGGTCACAGAGAGGAGGTGTGCTCAGGAGCAGCAAGATCTCAGTCGAGCATGTCTTCATCTTTCTGTGTCTCTCCATCGCTCGCCTCGAAAAACTATCCTGGGAAGGGCCTCCGGGTGCCAGCTGTTAGACACTCCGAGGAAGATACAGCACGCGAGAGCGTGAGAATCCGAGTCCTAGTTCGCCGGAGACTCTCAACAAAAAGTAGTATCATTTCGAATCTGAATCGCTCCGGCTCATCGAGCAGAAGTAACTAATTGCGACTCATCAATTTCACGACTGGCCTACGTATGCGACGCGTACTCTGTCCATTGCGTTCTGGTCGATCTCGTCTCGTGATAGATCGACCGGCTCTATAGCGAACCTTAAATCCTCCGTGAGCTCCGGTCGGTCCAGCCCTTCTTTCGCGAGGCTTTCAATCGGAGTCGAGCAAAATCGTCCGGAATCGACCCGGAAAATCTACCGAAACTAGAAGCGAAGATAAGGTGAGGGAACAGAACTGACAATGCTCATCTCAGGCCTGCGATAGACGAATACGTATGCGAAGTGGTTAGCCACGCAGCGTAGCACGCACGATTCCTAAAGCGTCTGCTGCTTGCGATAGAGAATATGCTGAACGTGACCGACGCGCGATGGGAAGTTCGCTCGGAATGGCCGGATGCCTGTCTGATCGGTTCTCGCGCGGCGTTCGCTCTTGTGACGTTCTCCAACTTGACAGAGAGGAGCTCGGTCTAATTATTGAGGACGATCGCATTGTCGCTCTCGGTTTCCGAGTCAACCTCCGTGAGCGAATCCCTCCTCGACTCAAAGCAGCAGTAGAGCTTCAGTATTCTCCGTTGGCGTCGACCGTATCCCATCTTCTGGAACGAGTCGCGCAGAACCCGTTGATCATCGCCAAGTCCGGCCGAAGCGCATTTGAATTGAGCGGCAGATTTATTTTAAGAGACGACAAAATCAGCAAGAAACATCGTTTTCGTCCACTCTCATCGTCCAGCTGGTGACGCGCCGCCGCTTGCTTTCGCTGATTTCTGGAGTTTGATCGCCAAACTGGGGTCCCGTTTCTCGTTCCCTCGGAAGGCTGCCGAGTCTATCGCTTCTGCCAAGAGAGAAATAGAGCCTGAAATCCAAGGACAAGTGCCTCCGATGAAGATCCCGTGTTTGCCGAAAAAAATCGGCAACAAGATGGATTTTGTGAGTCAGTCAGTCTGAGAATTTTCTGGGGGTCACCCGGCTTTCTTGCGAGTCATTGCACAGGATTCCCTTGAAGCCGCGTTCAGGCGTTATTTGCTTTCGGTTAATCAATGCCGGCACGGAACGTAGATTTTCGCAGGGGAGCCCACCTCAGTATCTTAAGCGACCGGAACTTCTCCGGAGAGCTCAAGCCTCACGTGAATGTATCTGTCCTTCAAGGCCGTCGAAGTGATCGATATTGGAAGCGGCGGCATGATCACGGGATTTCGCGAGCTGACCTCATTCGCAGGCGACTTCGCGTTGTCTTACGTCACGGTGTCGAGTGAACAGGATGCGGAAGAGCTTGCCACGTGAGTCCATGCTCTGCACTCATTATCGTCGTAGAGAAGAATCTCACGTATTCGCTACTCTCTTCAATTCTCACCTCCGTTCCAAGTTCGATGGTCGAACAACGCGTGGCCGCTTGCGTTCATATCTTCCCCAAAGTGCAATCAGTTTATCGATGGAATGGAAAGGTCGAGAAGAATTCCACGGTGGGTTCCACTTCCCTCGGCTACGCCTCTGCGCGCCGCTCTCTAAGTTCGCTCCCGAGGAGAACCTGATCACCATATTCCTCGGGAGAAGATTTCGAATCGACCGCATGGCATGAGACCTCTCGCAACATTCATTCAGGTGATGATGTTGGTTAAATCTCCAACTAAGTCTCTCAAGAGTATGACCGACTTTGTGAAAAAACACCATCCGAAACACCATCCGTCCAGGGGATGCGGAATCGTATCGTTCCCGATAACCGAAGGGCAACACGATTACTTCCAATACTTGTACGATGCCACGACCGGCGATGAACACTAGGGATTCGCTGTGAATCCGCTCGCAATTGAATGACTCGGCTGAAAATCCACTCGCCGTGGGAGACTCCTGGCTGTGAGAGGAAATCAAGATCAGAAACCAAAATTAAAATCGTCCGAAAACCATGATAAGAGAGAATTTCGTTTCCTTCATTCCCGATTCCGGGGTGTGAAGTTATCGATGAAACTGACCCGCGACGGGAGGCTGGATCGGAAACCCCGGCGTTCCAAGGGATATCACCCATATGTGGTTTCGATATTCGGGAGAACGAAGCATTCCAGCGCTGAGAAAATGGGGTACGATACATCTCAATCTTCAGATTTGACCGACCGATTCATTCCGTTATCCATCCCCCGTCTCCGCATCCGAGCGGCCATTTGACGCAGAGAGGAATAGGGAAGCGGAGCAGTGACGGAATCCTCGCGGCCCGAGCAACATCGCCCGCGATATTCGAGAGTGGCCAACGAGGACCCGAAGACCGATGGACGAGTGAGGGCAAAATGAAGTTCCGGAGCATGTCCCGATCGGGCGAAACTCGGTGGGTCGCCTGTGATGTTGCTCCTCTCGCTCTCTCGTTCTTATCTATTTATCCTAGCGGAGGATAGCGCTATTGAAAGGCCACCGTGGTAGCAAGAGCATCCATAGCAGCAGCTATCGGTCAAATGTGAACTTTTTAGATGCTATTATGCTGAGTTTATGATGCATCGGCGGCAATATAATTCTCTTCGTTCTCTTCCCATGCTCCTGCTGCTCCTGGGCGACTAGCTGCATCGACTGAGGAGCAGTGAGTGAGTGAGCGAGTGAGTGAACAACGATCCCAAGTTACTCCGTGCGGGGGCCGCCGATCGTGGCGTCCATGGAGCGAGAAGCTCGCGCCGGGGTCGAAGCCCCAGTGGATCTTCCTCTCGGCTCATCCTCGCCGATCATAACAATCTCTAACAAACTTTACCCCAACTTATCCCGTGGCCGTCGTACGAGCGACGCCGATGCCTACGAGGGCTATAACGGCTATGCACCTACCCCTATCCCTTCCCACGGATCCTTACAGTGCGCCATATCCGAGCAGCGGTCCCGGCTCGCCGCCAGGCTCCCTCGCTCGCTGGATGGTTAGATCGGCAGCAACTCCGGTTTGGGTCCTATCCCTGCGTTCACAAATGGGATGTACTAAATCAACGCCACGACCAGCTGGAAAAGCCGGGCTCCGATGTGCGCTTTGACGGAGTATCACATCGTTTAGTTCTGTGCCCTCGTCGTACGCACTCCCTCGGGCGGACGTCTCAGTTGACACCGACAATAATAATCGATAATAATAAGCTGATCTAACAAATTATGACTTGATTGCCGCTCCCACAATTGGTTCGCACACGGTGAACCTCGTCCGGACCTACGCGAGCAGAGCGGCGCGTGTCGTCGAGCGTAGCTCCGTGACGAGGATTTTGAATCGCAAGAGAGGCTCCGCCGGATCTTTGCAGCAGGAGTTTATCTCGAAATTCCTATGGGCTTGTCATGATCATCCGAGGGATCGGAATCAATCCCAATCGATCATCACATTGCGACCGACACATGCTTTCTGTTCATCCTCAGCCATAAATCCGGCTCGCTTTGCACACAAGGAATCGACGCTTGTTTGTATAACTGTCAGCAGCCACTCGGTCGGTGTGTCAAGATCCCTGACGAGGTTACAAATGTCCTCGGGTCGAAGTTGCTCCTGCCGCTAAGACTACCTCTGCTGCTGCCGTCGAGGAAAAGACATGTTTGTTATGTATCGATAGGAGTCGATAAGCCTGCTTTTTTGCTTGCTCCAGCGTCACAATAAATCATGACCCGAAGCGAACCAGACTGCAGGCAGCAATGGCCACTGGACTTGAGGAAAGCCATCATCCGACTGACTGACATACAGACAGACAGATACAACGCGTATCTTGCCAGCCCACTCCTTGCGCCGGCTCTCGTTAGACACACTGAAACATTGAAGACTGACAGAGGGACCGACTGACATTGCACAGCGGGGATCCGACAAATTTCCAGTTCGCGATGTCAATTTGTCGACGCACGGATTTCGCGACGACAGCTGCTCACAATATATGTACAGGGACGTGCAAGATACGGCTTACAACAACGATGCAGCTATGATAGGTTCATGCATGATGACCGTTTCAACTTATTCACCGTCCCGGCGACGTACCGGCCCAACTCCGTCGAGCAAGGGGCAGGCGGTGAAAATTTCTCGAAATATTTCAAGAAGTTCCCAGTCATCGGCGGTTCTCCATTGGGCAGCGGAACGAGCCCGAGCTCAAAACACCCGGGATATACCTATTTTGGATTGATTCCATAACAGATTCCGCGTGAGGTTCGGATTCGGATTCTCGTCGTCAGGAAGCGCTGGACAGTATCCGAGTCTGCGCCCGATCCAAAAAACCAAACAAGTGGAATCGCTTCGCCAAGCGCGCCGCTGCAGTGTATGTAAATATTATTCGTTCCTCATCGGATTAATAACAAGCGGTTCCATCACGCAAAGGAGCCGCGTTCCTCTGGCCACGGTGTTGAACCGAACGATTCCTACTACTATATCAGTCGAAGCCGCACACTTCGCTGCTTCCCATAACGAAGATCATCAGCATCTGCTCATTGCAATTCCCGCCGAAATTAGCGGACGATGCGCGTTCCTCCCCTTTTTAGGGAGCATCAGATTCGAAATCAAAAAATAGTTTCGGACTCGATGATTCTGTCGGGCTCGATGTCCCGGCAATAACCATTCGTGTCGATCACTGACGCAGCCTCAAAGCTCGAGAACCCTCGCAAGACAACGATGGACGTTTCCGAATCGTGAGAAGATGGACACGAGAACGAACTCACTTCCTCTTATAAGTATCAGTTAACTTCAGAGTCCGCTCAGAGAGCGCGGACCACACCCTCGACGATTAGACCGATGATAATAATATGAAGGTCGGGGTTTGGACATCATTGATCACGATGACACTTGGAGAAATCTTTCGAAAAGCACAGAGCCGAGAATCGCACTCTGCTTCGAAATACTCTCGAACGATGGCAGCTCGAGTGCGCTCACCGGTCGTGCCAAATCGACGAGAAAATTGTATAATTCCACACTTCATAGATGACCAGTGCTGACCGGTCGTCGCTGAAACAGCCCCGAAACACACTACCGCGACCACTAGTGCTTTTTTGTTGGGTCGGCTGCCAAGAAGTGGGTAACGGGAAAAGACGGAGTGTGAACCTGGGGGAAAGTAGCTACGGGCGGAGACGATTGCAACTATTATCTGAGTAGAGCGAAGACGATCCAGATCAGAAGGAGAGGAAAGAAACGAAGAACTTCAAGTGTTAAATGAAGCTTGCGCGTTTGACGCCGCTCTAGAACCGCCGACGCTCGCTACTGTGAGCCGATTTGATGGCTCAGAAATTTCGCTAATTTCACGCTTCGCAATCGCTCAAATTGTTAGATTTTCAGACGCTTCGCTCGTATAGGTCACTTGGAGCGGGGCCATTGTAAAGGTGGCTCCTCTGGAACCACGGTCAGATGCTTCCGGAATCCGGAGCGACATTTCGAAGACCCTTCGTGGGCAGCAGGGGGGCGGTTAGGAAAAGCGCCGAGAACTCGAGCAGATCTCTTCACGTCAGCCAAGAATCTCTTTCTCCATGTGAACCCCAGCGTCGGTCGTCGATGATTCCTGCGAGTCAGCGAGCCAAGACCATTCTTCGTGACCAGCCTGGTCATAGATGACGACGTCTTGAACGACGACGACGTCGCAATCGTCCCCCGTGAGTGGATGAAAGAAACAAGTGAGCTATGGAAAATTCTGAGTGAGACTAGATTCGACAAGATGTGATAGCAGCGCATGCGACGATGACGACGCGACGGTGGTATTCTGCTCTGCGTCCGTCCGACCGACCGACGACGCTAACTGACTGAGTGAACATCTCTGTTCGGAAAGCTGTGCAGGATGCTCTTCAGAAGCGGAGTCTCTCGGAATAATGCCGCCGCCGTCGTCGTCGACAACAGCTCGAGTCGACATTCGCACCCGACCAACGTCACAGTGGACGATTGCGTCTGAATGCCAAATCAGAGAAAAATGGATCACATCGCACGCTATGCGCGACGTTGTGCCTCCTTGGAGACTCGCGGGTATCGACACGCGGCTATCTCGGCATCGACGGAAAAATATCATACCCCGTAATTTCGCTGGAGATGTAGCGGTAGGCTCGCAAGGGATGTTCACTCGATCCGAGAGCTGAGGTGCCCAGTGTTCCCTGACCACTCGGACTGTCCAGGTTGTGGGAGTAATTGTCTCGTAAAATTCCTTCTGGCTCGGCAGACATCCGACGGAGGAACGCTTGAAGGTCTGAGCAGCGAGATTCGTTTTCGGCCAATTAAGAATCGGACCGTAAGATGTCGCGCTCTAGGGAGATTCGCTCGACAACAGACGACTACCGGCGTCAGTCACGGTCATCGCACCTCGATATTATTTTCTCTCGTCCACTCATCAACGAAAGAAAGCATTCGGAACATCGGAAAAAAAACTCTCCTATAAAAACCTACAAACAACATGAGCGCTTTTCTTAAGGAATCGACGAGACTCCAGGGATTCCACTTCTGGGCTCGCGGGGAAAACGACGAGGCGATAGCGATAAATACACGGTCTCGTTTCAACATTTTTCTATACGTAGAAGTTAGTCGTTGTCGCCTTCTGAATCCTCTTGATATAGAACTTAATTCTGTGGGGACGCGATTGCTCAGTCTTCCGGTCGGTCAAGTTAAACGGCCGCCAAGACAACGACGATGACGTTGAGACAGATACTCTCTTACGCAGGAAGTTCGTCGCCCTGAATCCAGTGCCTATCGCCTGCAGATTCGCGGGCGGCGGTGGCGGCGGTGACGGTGGCGGAGTGGCCATTCGTTTTATTTTCTGTTGTATTTTTGCGCCGCGCTGCTCAGAGGATTTCGGCATTCAGAGTGTCTCACGCGAGCCCCGTCTGCAAGGGAGCGAGCCGGTGAGCGAGCGAGTCTGATTATCATTATCAAAATATTTAGTGCCTATTTTAGCTGGACGAAAGAAAGCGCAGTCCAGCGGAACGTTCCGTCCGTGTCGCCACTACTACTCGACTCCCACGACTCACCTAGTTCGGACAGATACCCTTCGCCGATTTTTTTTTGTCCGATTTTTTTTCCGCCGACTCACCTTCTTGATCCCCCCTCCCCCCATGTCTGCTAATTGAGAGCCGTTGCCACCAGGCGAAATGAGGGAAATAAGTCAAACGATGGAAGCGATCGAATAATTCCAAGAGCCAAGAAAGCACGAGCTTCATTTTCGATATTCAGGCGAGTTAGAAGATCGCATCGACTCTGGAGATTTCGGAATTCGTTTTTCGTGTGAACCATGTCTTGACGGAGGGCTGCTCGATCCAGCTCACGATCGGTTGCACTACTTGTTTCCATCGTGTGCGATCGTCGGAAGTCTGCCGGAACTACGCTCTGAGGACGAGTACCGAACATGTCGTGAAGAAAGTCAGCCTTATTTAAATGTCCTTTCAGTGCATTGTTCATCTTCTTCTTTTTCCCCCGCTTCTTTCTGGCTCGAAAGCGTTCGTTTGTCTATGACTTAGATCAAGCGACCGTCCGTCCGGCCGACGGACGAGCGGGCGGGCGGGTAGACCCTTAGCTCGTTGTGCCGTCTTACGCCCCGACACGACAGGAAGCCGCTAATCTTTGCTCCGACTACTTCTGGACTGAAAATTTGCTCGAAAGAGAACATTGTCGTTGTCATGAGCTTGGATTGCCATCGCCGCCGCCGCCACGGCAGCGATGTCCACCGAGGAGTAGCGGAAATCACGCCACGGTTCCCTCGGAGAACCGCATCCAAGACGTCGGACTGCCGGCAGAGGCCTATGAGATCAGCGCGATGATTTTCGTCGGGGAAAACACCGTGGGAGGCGGTGCAGCGGAGCTTCGCGCACGCCGGCCGAGAATGTCGCCAACGGAAGTCCGTAATCACTCTTGGCGACGATTACATCAAGAAGAGAGCAAGGTGTCGTTTGTTGTGGAATCGTCCCGTACCCCTTTAATCGTGCACCAGAAAAAGAAGGAGTATAGTTCATCGCCCCGTGCTGGTCGGGCTCGAGCACGATAGTTCGCCCCGGATTTCCGGTGCGAAGTTTCAAAAAAAAATCCGCGGACTCCAGCTGGGGAAGTCGACTTCCCGCTCTTGCTTTCCAAAGAATAAGCGTCGCAAGAATTTATCCAACGGTATTCCCTCCGCGGAACTTTTCTCTTGATCCGGCGATACGAACTGATGCGCCAGGTCGGCAACCCGTCATCGTTGTCATCCTTGACTATCTGGTCAACTCCCACAAAGAGGTATAATTACATGGACGATACAGCTGAAGAGGGTGTGCGATTCGCCCACTGCGATGCGCGAAAAGGTGCTAGGAGAAAATGAACACTCGATGTATCTAGTCCGTTGGTGGGACTTCTTCCGTTAGAGTTCGATTCTGAGCGATACACGTCGACAGACGAACGCACTGTCCTCCCGCTCGGCCTTCTATCTGTTCGTCTGTATGTCGGTCGGTCGGTCCGACGTTCGGCGACTGACTGAGCGAGGAAGAGAGAGGAACGAGCAAGCTACCTAGCCATCGACCAACAACACCCAGGAGCGGCAGGAGAGCGAGGATCGGTTTGTTCGAAACTGGGGGCTCTCAACACCTCGCTGGGAGCAGCTCGCTTATTAGAGAAACGAATGGGGAGAAGAAGCTGCGATCCAACTAGCCACCTTCGGACTGCGCCCGCCAGCCAGCCCACAAAGCATTAGTTTTTAAGGCTTTTCCGCGTGAGCGCCTCGTGCTCCCCTACATCCGACGAGGTAGGTACTGCTTCTTTGCTGATGCCGCCACCATCGCTAAAGATACCCACTGAAGTGGCCACTGCCACTCGTATGCTGTGACTTAGGCCCGTTGTGTGTAGAGGAACGATGCTCTCGCTCGACTGCTTCCGCGGCGGCGATGACAACCCACCGGCGGACAGGCAGACAGAGAGACAGACTCACGCAGTTACATTCAAACAAGACAGACACTTCATCCGAGGTGGCTAATGGGAGGTTTGTCGACTTCAAAGCTCAAATGTAAATAGCTCCTCTCGCTGTCGCCATTGAAACCACCGTTAAAAGTCTGCTCACCCGTCCGTCCGCCCGCCCGGCTGAGCACACGCTGTTCACGCCGAGGGGGAAAACACTGGCTTCGATGTCGTCTACGACTCCCCATCGACCTTGGGTTGTCGAGCGCATCGAGTCGATTTTTTTGCGATTGTCAACAATACGACCGTGTTTTCGTTCTGAATTAGGGAGTCGTCGATAGTCTATATCATCCTCTTGCGGGGGAGGGGACTCGCGGGAGTGACTGCGACTCGGCGATAAAGCTTCCCAGGGAGAAACTTGGATTTCCAACTGACAGAGCGAGCCATTAGTTGAAATTAGTCGGAACGGACCCAGAAGTGAAGCATCAACTCGGGGTTTAAACGCTTATGGAACGACTTGCGGAGGAAAATAAGACGAGTCTGAATGAGCGAGCTTGGAATCGCCCTACGTGAAAAACGGCGCAACCCTGCCCGATGATCAGGTATTCTAGCGGCAGGACCCGGATCTCAAGTCGAAATTTAGCGGATGCCGCCGTCCAGAGTAATGATGCTCATGATGATGATAGTAGCAGCAAGACACAATTTTTAGCCGCCGAATGTAGAGCAACGGGTTCCGCCGCCAACGCCGCCACCGCTGCTGAGGAAGAACTTGGAGCGACGTGCCATCCATCCAGCTCAGGAAAATGCTCGAACGAAGTTGTTTCTTACCCGCTGCCGCTCCGGCAACCTCAATGAGTGTCGCGAATGGTGCGTGAGGGCGGACGCAGTTTCCGCTTCGCTGCACCACGTCGTCGTCGCCGCCACCGCTTCGAGAGAAGATGCTCCAGACTTGTTCTCCCTCTTTTGATTCCTACCCAGCTCCTAAATTTTCTTCTCTTTTCCGTCACGGCGCCCGCTGTTGTTTTATAGTCGGAGTGCTGTCCGCCGCATCGTCGTCGTCCACTTCTTCATCATCGTCAGCCGCCGCTGCCGGCAACACCATCAGCTGTTCCGACGCTTCACCCGAAAGTTCCTTCCCAACAACTTGTGCTCGCTTCCCTCGTCTTTGCCGTGTCTTTTCTCAATGCTCATTATTCGAGTGACATTCTCCCACACAGCGCCGTCTTTCGTCGGGATCCCGCACTCCCACTGGGTGGCATTGCCGCCTCTCGGGAAGAGTCCCGCCATTCTCTGAGCTTCGAGCCTATTCGCGTGGCATTGAGGCAGGGCAACGGACTATCTCAAGATCGGATACGGGGAGAGCATCCTAAGATCATATCCGTACGCATCCCGGCGTCGGAATCGTTCTCAGGGATCAAAATTCCTCGTCCTGTACTCATGAACAAAGCTCATACCGTTTTCGGCCTGAATCGGAAAAAGGAGATTTATCGACTCCATTCCCCACGCATCTTTGTGCAGATTCTCGCATTCTCGCACGCTGCAGCTGCTGGTGCTGAGGAGCGTTCGAAAAACGCCTCACTAACTCATGGGGCTCGGATGAGAAAGGACTGATCGCTCCTGATTGATCCGACGCGTCCCTGATCTCTATGTCAGATGCACTAGCCGACTCTCATCGCGGATCGAAGCCTGTTCTCAATAGCATGGCACCTGCAGATGGCGCCAAAGCCTTAGCTGCAACTCTTTCGTCTCCTCGATGAAGAAGTCAACGTGTCAAGGGGCTCAGCGAGAGCCGCCTGCCTAACTTGGAGCTGCTGGGCTCCGGTGGTGGTGGTGGAAACAGCTGATAGAGCTTAGCAAGCGAGCTGGGAGGATATAAGAAAAAGATCGGCATGGGCTAGTTAATGACTTTGGTTAAGCCTTCACACAGCGTGTCGGTCGAAACTATCGACTAGGTATAAGTCAGATGATTTGCAGTCGCTCACTCGATTCACTATCAGAGCTTAAGGCTGATGAGTGAGGTCTTCGCTCTCTGATGGACTCGAAATTTGAGGGTTGGGTCGTCTGCAATGTCGACAAGAGGTGAGAGGTCATGCTGAGTGAAGCTGAGTTGCCACTGAATATCCCACCCTCTGGAAAAAATGGCTTTCTGTGGCGATCCCGCAATTTTGTGCAGTTCTACAATGCCGAGAGAATCACGTCGTGTTCTCTGCGCCTCTGATGCGAGAAAGCTGAATTCCCTTAAGTATATCACCTACCTCACGAGGTGATTGATCCCACTCAGGAAGAGTGAAAGTCGAATGTCCTGAAGGTCGAACTTCCCATCAAGCTCTTCCAGGGCTCTCATATTCGGAGCCATCCTACCATGCCGCAAGGCGCGACGCAGCGAGGGGGATCGGGATTCTTGCGCGAGCAAGATTCTCAGGCTCGCTAACCACTTACGACGATCTCAAAAACTCCGTGTAGCATGAATAGAGCCGGTATTTTCTTCGAATCTCGAGTCTTTTCTTCATGATCATTCGGAGATTTTTCCCTCACAAGGAAGAAAATGATGAACATAGCTATAGGAAGAGAAACGAGGACTTTACTGTCCAAGGAACGTAAGCTTCACGGGTTTTTCGGAGGACGCCTAGGGAGTCCAAGTGGGCAAACACTCATTCTTGCATGAATGTATCCCCCTATAAGCGTAACATCTTCCATTGACATCATATTCATCCATGGAGCTTCGAGCTGCACGTTGATATTTCCCCGAAAATGACTCGGAGATCCAGAGGATTCATCTTGGGATTCATTTATATCTCTTTTTGTCTCGATGCTGCACTAGTGAGCGTGTGAAGCGACGTCGATACCAGTGGCGCCACCTTGCGTCATCGAGAAGAGTTCCGCTTCCAAGCAGCACATGGAGCCAGCCAGTAACTCGAGACGCACATGGTTTGCTGAGACTACAGCCCTTTCAGCAGCGCTTTGCGAATCATGAACCGAGCGAGACTTCCTGATCGAAAATTCGAGGGGAGCGAATCGAGCGTCGTTCGGTCAAGCATGTCACATTTCCGAGGGAAGTCAAAAGTAGACTTGCTTCTTCCTCCTAAATGGGAATACCTTCCCGCAAATTAATTGAAGCTCATCCCGAGACTCAATTCATTAGTCACTTCTCCGAACATCCGAATCTTGATAGACTTCCCGGAAGGCTGGTATGGCCTCCTGACGTCCTTTTCGGATATCCTCCACAGATCTCCTGCGGTGAAAGTTCACCGCCCCGGAGTTTAAGCCCGAGTCGAGTCCAATTCATTTATGAGTCCCCCACTTCTCCCCGGTTTTTCTCACCCTCCGAAGCTCTCTCGTATCCGTGCGCTCCTCTCCGCTCTTCTTTCTTCGCAGTCGTCTTCGAGTCGATGTCGACTACTCGTGAAGCCTCTGAGGAGACGAATATCGGCGTTCCGTCGGGGGGAATCGCGGGGACCATCCGTATTTTCTCGACCAGTCAGGCACACCGACCGGCCGACCGAGGGAAGGATGGATGTACGGACGGGCGAACAGACGGACCTGCCGACCAATCGTCTCCTAAGCAAACAGAATTCTTCTTCGTTTTATCTCCGCTCTGTGCATCGAGTGACAGCCGAGCTTGGCAGTGCTTCCGGGGAACCCATCTAGTCGGTGGGAGAGCATCAGCCGCCGCCGCCGCACTACTGATTGCAAGCAGAAAGAAGTAGACATTTTTCATCCTTGCCAAGCTAGCGATGGCGCTCGGCAGCCCGGCTGCCCGTCGTGGCAAGCTTACCATGACAACAAACCTAAACGAACAGGCCCGCGCCACTGAGTGTGTACCGAGCGACTGGAAAGCGACCGGCCGACAAACGGTCGGACCCGAGCGCCGAGCGGGCAAAGGGTCTCAAAAAGACTCGGTGGTGAATTTGAAAGTCTGATTTGATCAGAAGCAGCAAAGCCAGCCTCATCCGCACTCCTGCAAGCGCCACCAGCTGCCTGTCTCACTTGTGTGTAGAGAGAAGAAGAATGAATAGATTGTTGGAAGGGGGACGGTCGAGGGGATGGATCAAAGGGTGAATCAATGGGAATCTGAAAGTCCCGAGGGCAAGAATTTCCTGCTTCTAAGAGGACGATTGGAAGCAGTGAATCTTGAGGAAAATTGAACCTGATCTCCCAACACGAGCCAGCCCCCAATGATTCGGTTCGGGACAAATCAGAGCGAAATAGTTCATGGGCCGTTCATAACAATTCTTCGGTGGAAGTTTTGAAAGGAATCAACCGGCAAGGAATCAACAATTTGACCGTCGGGATACCGGCTACGGCAAACCGGGATCTCCGGGAGACAAGGACGGGGGAATAGGTATATTTTCCACGCGTTTCGTTCCTACTCACGAAGCGAGAGTTCTCCTCGAGGTCCCGCGGATCGCGGAATCGGTGGAATATTGACACCCGAAAGCGCTCTTGTTTATTCGCCGACATTATGAGGGAGCAGAAATCTCGCTGTGTACATTGTGTACGGTCAGAAATGATCGGGACTCCTTTCCCGCTCCGTGTCGGTGTCAGCCGTCGCTGTCGTATCGGCCAGCGGCTGACGATAAATCACACGAGGAAGCGTGGCCAGGGGTCTTGTTGTTCGTATATTTTGGGATGATGTTTTGCCGGTGTCAGTGATCGATTCTCGACGAGAGATGACCGCCCGAGTCGTGAAGTCCGTGTCAGCTGTAACGAAGCCCAGCTGCCATTGCACGCCTCTGACGTTCGAAAACACCGAAAATCGAAATTAATAATCACGGCCGCCGACAACGTTCTCATGGACGTAAGTAAGCGTGAAATAGAGCGAGCAATACCGAATCGTAATAATGATATTCATAACGAATTCGGAACGTACATTTAGCGAATATCACAAATAAGGGTCACATCCGTTCATCCACCGAGCTAAGCTCGACCACCGTGTGGCTCGACTTATCCGATAGAAACGCTCATGACGGCAGTGGATGCCGATCGAAATAGAGTCCAAATCAGAACTTCGGTATACAGAGGCAGGGAACGCAGTCCCCGCGTACGCTGAGGGACTGTGCGAAGAACTGCTCGGTAGCCCGTTGCACTGTCAACCTTCGTCATAATCGTCGTCAGAGTATGCTCACTGACGAGTGATACAGGTCGTCTCGAAAATCCTCCGGAGCTCTTTACGGGTCGGAATTAGGTGTAGCGAGTACGCTCACCGATTCTTGTGAGATGAAATACCGCCGATTATCATCTTCAGAACGGGGAAGCGGTGAACGGTTTTCCTCTTCAGTATCGACATCATCGACCTTCAAACTTCGAATTTCCGAGAAGCGATGTGGCTTTTCTCACCTTATGGAGTAAGAAACAAAATGAATTTAAATCCCGAAAGTCCAAGCACGAGGATCGACTGAGCTTGTTGAAATGTTACGGTGCTGTACGCCAACCGCATCTTCGACTCGCATCGTGATCGCATCAATAGCGTCTCTGTAACTGCAATGTGATTAATGTTCGGATCCGAGTAGCGTTCCCGTTCCACTGCATACACCGGTGTGCCGACGGCAATGAGAGACCGAAACATTACTATCGGCAAACGAAAAAGAGGAAAAACTGATGAAGCCCATTCACAAAACGAGATGAGTCGTGACTGAAACTAAATCAAATATGTTTCGGCCGAAAAAGGAGGGAGCGGATTTCGGCTCGTGCTGAAGCAAATCGACCACGGCACACACAACAATAGCGTTTACCTGGTCTCAAGAGAAAGAACATTTTTTTCTGAGCCCCGATTCTGAAAAAGAAGAGCTACCCACTGAACAGACGACAAGTCTCCAATCGTCCTGTTGGAGATTGGTACTCTGCAGTGGGTGACAATCTGGGGTCGTTCGAGTGTCTGTTTGTCATTTCTCCCCTATTTGAAAATTATGGTAATGGTAATGGTAATTTATTGATCTAGATGGGTCTTCTATGTATATTACAAGATGGCGCATCAGCCTTTCATGTCAGGCGCTACTAAGCAGATCTTTGGTCTCCTTCTCCCATTTTTCTAGGATTCGTTTGGTATTTGTCACGATCGAAGGGTCCTGTATTTCCTCTTGGAGGCCTAATCTTGAGAGGAAATCTTCGTCCGTGTAGTATGCGTCGATCGAGTATTGTCAATCGAATTCAATCATCTCCACACGAAGCCTCGAAGAGCTCTCCCGAGAACGTCGGCAGCCCGACGAGATTTTTATGCGGCGCGGCGACACGCGAGTGACAAAGATTTGCTGCTCTTTCGCTTCACCCACCACCTAAGGCTCTTAGGGCCCAAGGGCCTCATTATGGCGACCAATGGCAGGGAGACCGGGGACACTGGCGGTGAGCTCGAGTCCTGCCCGCTTCCACATAAGCCTGAATCTCAGTCGGCGTCGCCATGGCACGGGAATGATGAGCGACATATACCTGCCGGGAGTCGATGATTGACGACAAAACCGGTCGTCAGATCTCGAGGACTCGACGGGAAAAAATCGGAAACTTCCGGAGGCGTTTCACGATTGGGGAAAATATGAATATTCTGGTATCGTTCCGCGATAAACCGCGGCTGCCTCTTCCCCAAACGCTCCGGGAGAATTTCGTTTGACCTACAAGACTGACACTATGGTCGCCTAGAGTGGAATTCGATACTCTACAGACATCGAGAAGGAGGAATCGAGAATGATCCGGCGGTGCGCCAAGCGAAATCCGATGCATCAAGTGCGTTGAGAATGTCAAACATCGAGGAAGTGGACGATATCTAGAGTCCGAGCATGACCAATATCGATTCTCATTTCGTAGTAAATCTCCAGGTAGCATTCGAATTTGTCGTTCCCCAGCGTCAATGTGAACGAAGAGCGTTGACTTCGTGGTTTCGCCCATCACCAGTCCAAACACCACAGCAGCGAAAGTTCGGCAGCCCGACTGAATTCATCGATGTCGATCGAACGCTGACATTCGCTCCTCCGCAGTCATAGTGTGACCGCTAAGTGTTTCGAGGAGCGATGCACCGCCGCTCATGTCAAGTGACCACATCGAGTCACAGCGAGTAGGACGCGCTGGTCGCTCCGGCGACAGAACTCACTCCGCAGACATCCACGCGTCGCAGCAGACTCCGCATCCGCTCGCTGAAACCAAAATCGCATCGACAACCTCTGCTCCGACACTTGAGCGCTTTTCGCGACACCGGGTGAGACACGACCAGCAGTGTAGCGAGCTAGTTCGACAAAACTTTTGGTGCCGCATTGTGCGCCGACGGTTCCGTGCGTGCGGCTCAGCTCGCGAGAGCAAGTGTGTCCCTGTGGATTTCTATCTAACACGGCTCGCTGTCAGGTCGGTCGGTCGGCAGGCCGGCTCCTCCGTCCGCTTTTTGGCACGTCGCTAGTCGACGGAAGTGTCTAGGCGGCGGAGAGCCAGCGACCCTCTGGGTGAGTTAGTGTGCTCAGGCGCTTGCCAGACAGAGTGGATTCCGATGCGCTGGGAGTAGTTCCGTTCCCGCCGACGCGCGATGAATTAGAACGTTCGCTCCAGAACGGGTCATCGCTGGAGTGTTTCGACACCGGGAACGTTTTCTGTGAATGACCTACACTACGAAAACTGAGAGGACTCCCGTAGGAAGGATAACGGAGGAGCGTGTCTCGGCGAGCCGCTGTGCCCGCGCGAGGGCCTCAGCATGGAGTTCACGCTACTCCTGGGACTGTTCGCCCTCCACTCGGTTGCGGTCGACGTTCACGCACTCGGTGGGTACCCCGAACACCAGATCGCGGATGATGGCTTGCTGGAGGAGCCAATCGAATATTTGCCGCGCTCCGCTGCGCGATTCTACCTCTGCCAGGAGAATTTCTCGAGAAATTCGTCCGAGCTCGAGCACATGGAGCATTGTCGAGACCAACTCCCGGAGCGGTCACAACAACCGCGGAGTGTTTTAGTGCTCGAGACGAGAAGTGAATTATTTGTGATAAACTTGCACCTCTGTGAGTCAGCGCACACCAGTGGGAGCGGCATCGATCTCAAGGCAGAAACGAGGAACAATATTGAATGCTGGCAGGGATGTGTAAACAATGCCAATGAATCAGATGCCGTTGTATTCCGAGTTGACACCGCTCTGCAATCCGCGAGCGTCCGGTATCGCGGCCGCGCATACGTCGTCGAAAATGGATCTCTGAACACGGAAGTGAACGTGGATAAAATCATGTACAAACAAAGCGAAATTAACGATCTCCTCCGGGAGGGGGGGCATCGCAGCGAATCACCAGTACGGGATCGTCGTGAAGTCCGCGACTCGGCCCACGGTCGCGAATATTCGAAGGAATACTATCTCGAGGGAGACGGCGCGGATCATGCGGACGCGGACGACAGCGGTGGATTTGTCAGCGACGCAGCATCGCCGAGACAACGCTGCGTTCTCAAACTGGTTGCCGACCACACCTACTATCGACGGATCGGTTTTGGCAACGTTCAGATGACCAAAAATCTCATGATCCACCAGATATTGCGCGTCAACAGCATCTTGAAGCTGCCCTTCGATGTCGCCCCAGGCCTCGTGAAGATCTTCGAAACACCGACCGAGGTGTCTCCAGACGAAGTTCATTTCAACATGCCCGAGACGGACAATGTCACAACATCGCAGTTGCTCAGCTCGTTCACTGTCATCGACCGCGCGAGGAATCACGACAATCGTGGATTCTGCCTCGCGTTCCTTTTCACGGCACGAACCCTCGACGGTGGTCGGACCCGTGGATTGGCGAACATCGGACACTCGTCGCAGGAGAGCGGAGTCTGTGCGGGCACCCTTCGAAACAACAGCGACGGTTCCGAGTACGTGCTCAACGCTGGGATCGCGACGTCGATGTCGCATGGACGACGGGAAGTCATAAGAGATTCCGATCTCCTGGTCGCCCACGAGTTGGCTCACGGTTTGGGTGCGGAGCACGATCCCGATTCAGACGAATGTAATCCGCCGGACAAACGCGGAGGACCGTTCCTCATGAGTGGATTACCTGTGAGCCGATACAACAAGAACCACGACCGCCTCTCGAGCTGCAGCTTGCGTCAGATCCTTACCGTGGTGAAATTCAAGAGCCGCTGCTTCAGGCTCGCGTCTTCGTGCGGGAACATGATTCTCGATGACGACGAACAGTGTGATGTCGGCATGTCCGAGGACGACCCCTGTTGCGACACTCAGTGCCGCTTGCGAGCCGACGCACTCTGCAGCGACACGAACGATCTCTGCTGTAAGAACTGTCAGCTCATGCCGGAGGGTTCCGTATGCAAGCCAGAGTTCGCGAATGAGTGTCTGCGCGAATCGAGGTGCTCGGGCGATTCGGGACGATGCCCCGTCCAGAAAGCCCTTCCCGATAACTCGTCGTGCGTGGACAGAGGACAGTGCCGGAACGGCAGATGCATCAGCTACTGTGAAGTTTCCGGGCTCTTACCCTGTCTCTGCAGAGGTCGGGATGCTTGCACACGGTGCTGCAAAAAATCGATTGACGACGAATGCGAGCCGATCCCACCCTTAGACTATTTGGCTGACGGAACCGTATGCTCCGTGGGTGTCTGCAAGGACCGGAAGTGCCGGAAACAAGTTCAGGACGTCATCGAGAGGATCATAGGCATCGTTTCGGAATTGAGCCCGTCCTATATAATCCGGGTGATGCGGAAATACGGTGTGAGTTTATTCATCCTGTTCTCATCCTCACTCTGGATACCGGTCGGTATTTGGCTCTCCATCCACGACAGACGATATGATAAAGAAGGAAGCACACAAGTTGATGAGGTCATCGAAGAGATCAAGAGAGGGGCTCCTCCAGCTGATGGATCCCCGCTCGATTTCAGCGATCGAAAAATCGAGTTCATCGATGAGGATGCATCGGAGAGTGACACGGAGAATGATCGGAGTAATTGTCGAATAATACGCGAGACAGCGGTGTAGCACTGCAATCGAGACCGAGATCGTAGTATTCCTATTTACAAATCCACATTGTCGGAAATAGCCAAAAGAAAAGGAATTTTTACCGAATGAAAAGTCCGAAACTCGTGTTCTCGTATTTTCCTTCGACATATTCCCCACTGAAATATCCCGCCGGTACGCTGCGGTCTCGGCCGTCCCTCATGAACGAAGGGCTCTGTTATCAGCCGTATACTGAAGCGTCGGGAGCCGGGTGAGCTATTTGGGGATATCTGGGTGTCCCTGGAAAATGAAGCTTAGAATCCTGTGCCGACGAGCTCACAGCTCCCCAGATATCCGCTGAAGCTCACTGATCTCTTCCGAGAATCGTATACGAGACTATTCAGAGACTGCCGACCGGTATTCTCCTGACTCCGACAGCGTCAACCCGAGCACCGAACGCTTTTGTAGGGCATCTCAAGTTCGGAGAGATGGGCGGGCGACTCCAATCAGCCTTCGACGAAACATGCTGCCGAGAAGAAATTTCAATTGTTTACCCATGAGATTATCCGTATCGTCGGGAAACGGGAGGAGAACGTTTGGGAATACATTCAAGTCGCCTCGATCCATACAGGTCCCCCTCCCTGCGTTCTCATTCGCACGTCCCCTCACTCCTCCACGCAGCCCTCGTTTCCCGTCAAAGTTGTTCAGAACACTCGGGGGCTCTGACGGGAAGGAAAAAGAAGAAAAAGAAGACGGGAGGGGAAGGAGGACAGGCTGAGGAGATAAGAGGCAAAGAAGTCATCGGGGGAGAGCATACGCGAGCTGAGGAACACGCGTT
The DNA here is from genome assembly GCF_000255335.2 of Galendromus occidentalis. Taxonomy (NCBI): domain Eukaryota; kingdom Metazoa; phylum Arthropoda; class Arachnida; order Mesostigmata; family Phytoseiidae; genus Galendromus; species Galendromus occidentalis. Next base: position 555,072 of record NW_003805463.1, read on the forward strand.
AAGAACGCCGGCTGATCGCGAGGCTACCAGAGCATTCCGAGACGGGATTACCACCGAGTAAGCTCGGATCCGACGGGAGCCGATCGGGGGTAGCGGAGGAAGCGGGAGGAGGAAAAACGGAGGGAATAGACGCATTAGAGCGAGCTCTCCGCCTGCAAAGCCTCCCCCGCTGCCTATGCATAGAAGTCGAAGGAATAGCCGAAAAGCCTAACAACGAAGGCATTCAGGACGGGATACGAGGCAAGAGAAGGGGTTCTGGTTGGCCGGCCGGCCGGTCGCTTCGTTCCTTTGCTTCTCTAGTCCCACCGACTGGCCGGATGGCGGACGCAAGCGAGCATGCCCCGGCTACTCTCGAGCCCCGGCCCTCCCTCGGCCCGAAGATCCACTTCCCTCTGACCGGCCGACGGCGTCCATCGTCCTCGTTCGGGAGCCTACCCCATTCGGTATCCGGCGCGAAGCCGAACAGAAGCGGTGGTTCGCCGAAGAAGCGGCAGTTTTGAAATATATCCTTATGGCTATAAATCGTTGATGAGTTTGCATACATTCGTCGGAACGAGCGGAGGCCACAGTGTGTCGACGACCAGCCGGGGGCGGCTTCGCGCCGTTTCTCAGCCCGCTTTGCTGCCTGCTCACACATTCGTCCGCGAGCACTCGGGCGTCCATCGGTTGGACCGCTCGTTTGCCTAAGAAGAGCACATGCGTTGGCGAGAAACAATTCGTTTTGACTTGGCTTTGAAATATGCGAAAAGGCAAGCTGCATGGCTTGCCATGCGAACCACCGCCGCCCACCGAACACACGCGAGATGACCGTAAATGATGGCTCTCGAGCAGCCACCAGCCATGGCTTGAGAGCCGACAATCCCCCGCTGCCCCGCCGAACTCGAGATTCACCTTTGCTGCTCCTTCAGAGCCTCACAGCTTGGGGCTCTAGGACCGGAGTTCTTCCCGGACTGGAAGATCCTTCATACCACGTACCCACAAACGTTCAGAACACCTCGAGTCGGCTTCTATTCACGAGTCCAATGGAGACAATCTTTAAATACACAGGGAAAGCTGGAAACGAGTATGCAACGAATCCCGTAGCTGAAGGTCCCGTTCTACCCTTACGGCCCGCCGTCGCTGGATTGGAGTCAATTTTGCGGGACACGGGGCGACGCGACGGGGAAAAAGCTTCATACGTCCGTTTGAGACCGCAGCAAAACGCCACCTGAAGTACTGCAACCGACGACGGTCTCTTCGGGGCTGGCACGACACCTAGTGGTTGGATGCATGCCAAGTTCGCGAGAGGTCTCTGAGTGAGCAAGGTAGTGTATCCGAGAACACGTACAGCTGAGAGAACGACGACTCGTCTGACCGCCGGCCGTCCCTCTCAAGGCTCGAGGGATAGAAAAAGCACTGGCATTGTTTATCTCGGCGGAGCAGGCCATGGAGTCGCTGCGCTTCGTTCCGTTGCCCAGTCTCGGTTAATTTCGCTGAATACCCGTCATTCTCCATCTGCAAGGGAACAAAACGTCATCCCGGTGCCTACCGCGATCAAGCTCTGCGGCGAGCGAAGGATGGAGGCAAGTTTTCCGGATTTTCTCGCCGATTGTCAACCAGGTTCCTCCGGTCCTGGAACATTTCTTGCAATTTGACCCCACACGGGAGTCTTCCCATTCATAAGGAGGTGATCATCCCGCTGTTGACGGGGACAAGACACACCGACGCTGGACGTTTCATTAGATTGATGTTTGAGAATGGATTGGCTGGACCCTCCGAGACAGCATCCGGCCTGACCCTGGAGGAGAGAGAAGAAAGAAGGGTCCGGAAAGATTCTCCGGAGGAAAAATAAATCGAAAGCGTTGGGAGGAGAGCAGAGCCGTCGCTCGTCTGCGAACGACGGTTCTCTCTCGGCTCGTGGACGACTGACGCCCGCTTGCTCGTCCTCTCGTCGTGTGTGTGACGTCCTTTTCCCTCGGTCCCATCCTTTCGTCTCGACCGAGCGACGTCTCGTTCGACGTCCCCTGCACTCCTTCCATCCCTTTCCTCCTTGCGGCGTCGTCGTCGTCGTCCTCCTTCTCCCGTTGCTCGTGGCCGTCGTCTTCGCTGCTCCCATCCTCCTCCCTCTTCTGACGTGGGAGCCCAAATTGGATTTGCGATGGAGGGGGACCCGTCGTTCGAGTCGAGACTGACGTCGCCGCAGCTGCCGTACGCTGTCAGGGAGGAGGGACAACACTTCCACAGACAGGGCAACGGAAAGTGCTGCTGCTGCTGCTCGAAAGTCCAAAAAGGAGGATGTGCCGGAAGGGGAGAGAGCAGGACAGGGGTGCCAGACCAGAGGGAGAGCAAACAACGCGCCCGAGAGAGAACTATGAGCCGGTGCCACTTTTTGAGCCGTCTTCCAAGTTCCCACCGCCCAGCTTTTCCCCGCCCAGGTCTTGTTCTCCTTCATCCCCGTCGCTGTCCGGGATGACCAGATGGTTAGATTGTCGGAGTTTGCCGTCCGGTCGGCTCTGCCATTTTAGCGGCCGACACCCGGGGAAAAATGGGCTTTCTCTCCGACCGGTTCCCAAAGTTGACTCGTGGCCCGGATGGCTTGCTGGCTCCCAGAGATCGCCGCGTGTGCGTGGGTCGGCTCGGGCTGTCTTGCGGGATCGGCACACACTTGGACGCTGAAGAGGGAGCGGGATCGACACGGAACGGGCTTTTATTGGTCCTGCTCGCTGTCACGTCCTGATTCCTTAGTGCTGCTCCTGCCGCGACGGCGGCTGGCTGGTCGGTGGGACGCTCTGTTCGCCGACCCTCCCCTCCTGTCACCTCCCCTCTAGCTTACCCAATGGCTGTTCCTTCCCTCGGAGACCTGATGTGTCCATCACGATGATTATAACTCGTCTTGCCCCGTTCGTTCGTCGCTCGCTTCGTTGCTTGGCTGGCTGTCCGGTTGGTCGACCAAACAGACAGCCAGCCAGCCCCATCTCGGTCATACTCCGGTGTCTGTTTTCTCTTAACACGATGGTGGCCTTTCCAGGATTATAGTGTCGTCTGCCAGCTGCGCCACCTGCTCCTTCAGTCGCCATCGGATTCACCGCCGGAGCTCCAGACGTCTTCACGGACGGGTTTTCTGCATGTTATATCACACGTGTCGCGAGAAGAATCGCGCATTTGGCTCAGGCCAGGATTCCCTCGGGTCCGATCCACGACTACGCCCGGAACTGCGTTTTCATGTTGAGCAAGGCCGTGACAACTTCACCTATAATAATTATTGAACGTTAGCCGCAGAACTCGCGCTTCCCCGACCGGCGCCGCAGGTCACCTCAGGCGATATCGGAGTAGCTGCTGCCCACTTAGGTGACCGCTCCAGTCCGCAAGATCCTTCACCGAAGCTCCTCTTCTTCTTCCCTCGCCCCTCGGTTCCGTCCTCACGAGACTCAACGAGCTTCCTTCCGCCTTGCCTCCTCCTCCTCCTCGGAGCCCCCAGTGTCCCCGTCTCTGAGTTGACCAGTCGAAGCAAGCCCATAGTGGAAGGGGTCGTTAATTATGCACCATGCCAAGCACATACACAACACATACACAACCTTGTACACCGAATCGAGAGGAAGTGCGTGGATGAGCTAAGACACGTCTGTCTCAAGTGAATTGTACTGACTGCTCGAACTTACGCGGAATCCCGCACGGGCCACGGGGTGTCCGAGGAAGGCTCCCCGGTGCCGTTCATTCGACCACGGAAAGTTAACGGTATAGAGTGCGAGAGATTTTCGGAATCTTTTCGACAATTCTCCCCGGCGAACGTATCAATCAGAGGGAGGTATCGCTCTTTTGAGCCGAGCTAATTAAATTCCGATCTGCACTTTCCGACGCCGTCCCCGACGAGCTGCCTCAAGAATATTCCCGAAGAAGACACTGCCCTCAACCAGCTTCGGGATAACGTCCAGGCCCCGCACTTGAAAGCAAGCGAACGATGGAAGCTCGAGTTGCCTGATAAATTGAGGTGTGGTAGGAACGCTGAACTGGCGACCGCATACGCTGTTCATACATGAGTCCAGTGGCAGCAAACGACCCACGATCAGCCGAAGGAACAGACGCACAGACACACCGACGAACTCATTGAGCTCGAAGTTCGGCCGGAGCGGGCTCGGAGTTCAGGCTCAACCTGATCCCCGACCACAACGATCCCGACTCTAATTCATAGAGAGGACAAGGAACACGCGCTGTCCAAGAGAACCGCTTCCAGCACTCTTCTCGATCGTGTCGATTAATAATATCTTGATAGATTAAATTCTACGAAGTTTGCAAGTCCATTTATCTCCGCATTGTTCCCGATGGATGGCTGATGGATGGAATTACAGATACACTACCAAGCACCACAACTCGCCTTGAGACTATCGGCCGGCCAGGCGGCGCGGCGCATCGAGCGCCCCATGTGCCGGCGGGCGGCAGCCGCAGCCACGGCACTGGTCTCCGATTCGTGTTAATTTGCTCAAATGAGTATTGTGATCAGACGCACAGTCGATTCGAGCGTTCGCAACTTCTGATCCCTCTTAATCCCCCTGACCACCTCCGCCTGCACTCCCGTGCGATGTAAAAACTCGGTTTCCATCAATTCAGATCCCGATCTAGAGGAGCTGCATGCCAGGCAGTCCCGCCTTGAGACAGAAGCTCCACCACAAGTCGCAACCCGTACTATCCCCGCTTAGCAGCATCCTGCCCCTGAGGAGATCGCTGACAGCATCAGGAATCGCGAGTATCTCATGTTCCTTCACTACGTGGTCTAGCGCCCTGCCTCCGCGGAACTTACCATCTAACAATCGACAAGTGTTCTGGGAACGCGAGTCTACCAGGTCGTCCACCTACTCAGTGCATACGGAACATTTCGGGAGAGCCTCGAACACGACCCTTGATGTGTTTCGATCAGTCGCGACTAGCCAATAGCCTTCGTCGACGGCCGATGATCGATGCCAATCGAGGCGTACTAGTCTTGTACTCGGTCAGATTGGTGGTTCGTATTCCAAGTTCCCTTTTGTTTGGCGGCAGCGGCGGCGCTCGCTGTAACCGCCGATTTGTCTCGTGCAGGATGTTGGCCTGGCACAAAACAGGTATTAGATATAGTAGCCGCCGACTTCTCGGCGTTATCTTTCAGCGATGCGATAGAAAAGCACCATGCGAGCGAAAGTCTGATCCGATCGGAGCAAATAGATGGACAATCTATTAAATCGGGCGCATCCGACGGCTAGCTGACCATCCCGCATCGCTAGCCTAACCTGAGAGGATCGGGGCGCGATGGCTTGCTAAGACGAATTGTTACGGACAGTGGGATCGCGGAGAGACAAGCCGCCATCATGACCGAATTCCATTGCTACAGTGGACTTCAGCTCGGAAATCACGCGGATGCGTATGTTGCTGAACCCCCGTTTAGACCTCGGCAACCTCATGAGTGTCGTCCCGCCTCCACACTCAACGCAGGGACATGGCACACGGTATTCGAGCGTATGTTTTCCGCCGGAGCTCTCAAGTGCGAAGTCCGCTTTGCGTGCTCTGCTCTTGCCATCGAATGTTTCGTCGCTCCTGCTTTTGCAGGTGGTCGTGCCAGCGTGGCCGCCAGATGTGGTAGGCGAAGGCAGTTTTTTTTCTTTGTTCCGCCGGTCGAGAGGTTCTTCCGTTCTCTGGCTGCCCCCGAGCCGTGGGCTCACTGACAGCTGCGCTCCAATCACAACACCAAGAGCGTCCACCTGCGTAAAGTGGCACTGTGTGTGTTTGTCTGACTGAGGGTGTCTGGCTGCCGCCGGCGTTGGCGGACAAACTCGCCGGTTGCTAGGCGCGCTAGCTCCTCGCTCCGTCTATCGCTCCGTGCTCGACCCGCGAGTGCTCCTCGGAGAACTTCCGCTCCTGTCGAGAAACGCGAAACTCTCCTCGGATAAAGTTCGAGGGATTACTCCCGGAAAACTCCTGACATTCGCCGGGGGAGTAGTCTCGCCCTGTAGACTGCCCGCGTGGAGACTCGTTCGATGCAACAAGGGTTGGGCGAGCCCACGTCATTGAGCAACCCGTACAATTCTGGAAAGACCCTGATAATAATATCTATGGACGGATCCTCTCCCGGCGGGATTCCGGCAGACACTTCTGTTCGCGACCGAGAAGGAGGAGAGTCACAAGTCCCGTGGCCGAGTTCATTTGTGAGACCTCCTCACTATTCAAGGATAGATGCCTCGACGAGTCCCGCGTTTTCAGGCAATGAATGTAGATCTCTCTTTAAATGGCATCTTGATTGGGGACTGGCTGAGTGGGCGAGGGCTCGCTCGGCGGGCCAGGCAGAGATTTCTCGTGTATGACACTCCCTTCAAGCTGCTTTTGCGGTGGCTGTGCAGGCACAGGAGAACGAGGGGGTGGAAGGCGAAGGCGGCCGCGATTGCTGTGGCGGTGGGTAATTGCCTCGAATCGAAGTGGATGGAGGATGATTCGATTAAGGATGACAGCAACGAGGTGCACCCACGCCTTGCTCACAGTGGCTTCCTTGAGCAGAGCCTCGATGTGATGTGTTGAGAGCAGAGACAGCGGAACCGGGACGAGCGAAGCGTGTCTGTGAATCTAAAAATCGAGGCAGATGCTAAAAAGCGAAATCATCATTTGATCGGGCCGTACACTTCCGACGATCATGTCGGATCGCCGATGTACTGTCCACAAAAAGCCGCTCTCTACGCGAAAGCTGTAGCTGCTCAAACAAAAAGACAGGCCACATCGTCGAGCACAAACCAGGCACCGAGAACAAAAACTGTCAGAAATCATCACCATTTGGCCGAGAGCGTAGGATTTGGTAACTGTTACTTTTTGATGGGATCACTTCCGGCTCGCTGGGGATTGCAACTCGAGTCGAGGTCCAACGACGGACTTCTAGGAATTCTCTGAGGGATGACCAGTTCTCATACTGTCTCCATTAAGAATCGCGTACGTTCCTGTGGAGAACGTCGGCAAGGATTTCTGAAGTTCCTGAGTCATGCCGGGAAGACCGGGCCGACCTACCCCTTTTGGAAGATCGTATGCTATGAAGTATGCTATTAGCCGCTGCTAGTGGACGATCTCTCCGCGAATCTCTCAGAAGCCACAATTTCGCAGAATATCGGCTGGATACAAGGAAGGAGCAGGCGAGGGACGCGGGTCGCCATCTGGCGATGGACTGGCCGTGAATTTTTGAAATCACTATACAACTTCTCTTGAAGCCCGCACATTCCTTATCGAACGATTTTCGACCATCGTTTGCCGCCGCTAGGTCTTCTGAGCCTCGGCTTGTTCCTACTCGAGACGGACTGAATGAAGGCGTTTGTATTCCGCGAGCACCCTGTAACGGCGATCTTGAATTGCTCTTCTAGGGGATCCTTTCACCATACCTCGCTGTCTGTGGGCGAGATAGCGCTCGCGATTGAATTTTTGAGAAAAAATCGGAGATCTATGGCAACACCTTGAGCGGCAATAACCGACAATAAACGCCGTGTGTCGGTGTATCCTCTTTCCCCGAGATAGGTGGTCGTGTCGGATCCGTTTTGGCGAGGGGGGCTACGACGTCCGGTTCCGGCACCCTCAGTCTCTGAGTAGGTCGAATTCACGATTATTCGATCTTGAATCTTCGTCCTTAGACTCCGGCAACTTCGTATGGAAGAGACGGTATACATGAGGGATAGCCGCCGCCAGGTGCTACCTGAGTGTTTTGCGTACTGTCAAAATTGTGGTGTCGCTAATCGTCGCGGAACTCACGATGGTGCGGAAGCCTCGAAAGCGAATCCATCGAGCACTCCGTATTTTAGACAAAGGTTCAAGCCTTCTTCGCAGGGCGAGTCAGAACTTTGCCTCGAGAAAAGACTCTCAAAGATTAGCATACTTCGCATAATTGTGACGTTAAAACAAGCATCTGCCCCCTCACGCGCTTAAATAACACAGCCAAGGAACGAATGAGATCGTTGACGGCACACCTGGTCCCCTAACTTTAGAAGAGAGAGCCATCCCAGCTAAACGACGAACCGACCGAGCGGCCGGCCGGCCACTCACTCATTCAGTGAGTCCATGGCTCGGAATTCCACGACCAAAGTGTTCACCGTCAAATTTTCTATATGAGTGTGGTCAATTATGGAGAGATGTGCTGGATTTGCATACTCGGAAGAAACGAGTACTCCTGTCTGTTCCCTCCAGACCGCCGTCCACTTCTTACGGATGATTCGCACATCTGGCTCACAGCATTTACTGATGTCTTGAGATCATTTGCATGTCGCGGACGGCACTCTGCAGCGGATCGGAAGTCCTCATCGGTTCGCGACGATGATATTTTCACGCTCGGACCAATGTGCACTGATTCTCATTCTCAACTTCTGTATCATTTTGTGGTGGCTCGCATACTCTAGGCTTCCTCTGCGCTCCTGACTCTAAGAGCTGTCAAAACACTGGAGGGATCAACGCGTAGGGAAGACAGCCGACGACAGGCTCCTAGGCTAGCTCTCTTCAAACAGGAGGGTCTGCTGATTGAGCGACAAGTGAAAGCATTTTTGATCCACATTGTCCTGCGTGCAGAGTCTCGCTGAAGAGGGCTATTTAGAATTCCGTTGTTTTGAGATTCACATCCTTCTCAATTAGATTAGCGGCGACACCCCCGCGGAACATCAATTTTTTCGCCATTTTTGGATTCGACTGCGATGCTTCACAGTGAGCCTCTTCGGAACCGTTTCGCTCTGCATCCTCTATTTCGCTCCCCCTGTCGACTTTATTGCACTTGTTTCTCGCTGCTCGCGCTCGACTGACAATCAAATCGAACAATGTGTCCAAAAAGTTGATGTGCTGAAGCGTCTGACAACTCGCAGACAACTAGATAAGCAGTGATACTTCTTGATATATGTCCCCATGATGAAGAGCTGGCGCTGGAGTTTGGAATTAATTTTTCCAAAGCCTGGTTAGATCTCATCTCATTCCCAGACCAGCCACCGGGGCATGTGAGATAATGATTGTCCTCGGAAGCACGATGAGCACGATAGTTTACCCAACGTGGCTCGCATGGTTATCAACTACGTTCTTCATAGAGAGAGACACGGGCCTCGCTCCGTCTGGCGAAAGCAGAACGAGTCTCATCCGATTGATGAACATGGATCTGTATCACCCACAGCTGCGATTGGGAAACCCCGCCGGCGTATTCACGACTCTCGCTTGCATGATGTATCCTAGTCGCTCCAAAAATTGAGCCGATGTTGAAGTTCATAAGGATCCCCTCCATTGTTCTAGTGCAGTCGGGAAACCGGAAGAAAGCCCAGAGGATGCCGTACGATCCAAGCCTGGACTCAGACGATGTGAGCCAGTCAAATCAAGTCACAGAGAGAGCGCAATTTTTTCCTGTCTTTCCATTCTCTCTCAAAGCTTAATTGGTTGATGCTCCGCCGCTAACGGTCGAGATGCGACTCGGCAGGCAGCGAAAATACGCACAGACTTATGCATGGACAAACAGGAAAACGGACCTTCCTTCTCCTCCTCTGTCCCGAATATCATGTCTGCGCAAAACAAGGGAAGCATGCTGGTTGGTTGGTTGATTAATAAATTAATCTCCATATTCTCATTAGCCCCCAACCGTATCCCGGACAAGGGCCCAGCTAGCCAGCCAGTTTCTCTCCCATGCCCTTGTAATTCGGTGCATCGTCGGCGAGGACTTGAGAGTGTGCACTGACGGGTCCGCCAGTGGTCTCGGCGAAAAAACAAAAAACTACTCCATCCCGAATCTTTCCCCCGGCTGCCCAGTATCCTCTGCCACCCCACAACTTTCTCTCACCCTCGCTCCCCCGCCTCGGAGCAGCTTTTCCCGCCTCTTCGAGTCGCGAGTGCGGCTCTCGTTCACTCAGACTTCTGCGTCCACTAATGAATCGCACGATTTGTGCAGCGCCGACGAAGCGAGTGGTCTTTCGTCAACAACACTCAATGGCTTCCTCATGAGCACGGATGCAGGAATGACGTCTTTCCGCCATCGCAGAGCTTTCTCGATCTCTTTTACTTTTCATCATGAATGGAGGCTCGCCCGAAATTCAACATTGTTCCAATCGAAGCGGCGAGATCGAGCCGGTCTAATTGTGAGTCGGTCGTAGCTCGGAGCGGCCTCGGCAGGGGAGGGGTCTAGGAGAACCCGTCAGGGAGGGAGCGTAATACCCTGCTCCAAACTCAAAGTTTAGTGCGGTTGCTTCGTTCCGCCTGTCTCAAGAACGGACTTCCCTTACACCGCCTAATGATCCCCAACGACTCAACTAACTTTCAGTTATTTACTCCACTTACTTAGCTCGATATCATCAACATCTCCGTCGGCTTCCTCTCTCGACTTCCACAACGCTCTATCCCGATCCGGATCTCGTTCCACAGGACTCAGCGTTCTCGCGAAATTCCCGAGAGTCTGCATCCTCGGCAAATACCCGATTCGAAACATCGCCGGGATGAAAAACGCAATTGATGTATCCAGGATAGAGAGCGATTCCGTATGAGACGGACGGTTCGCGACTCGAACAATGCACATTTCTCGGATTCAAAGTTTTATTCTCGGACCTCAGGCGGTCTCCCACGACCGATTTCGGGTCATGAACGCAGAGAAAAGTGGAGATCCTGCGCCTTCCGAAGATAAGAACCCGAAAGTGTACAAAAGCTCGTCGAGCATCAAAATTCTGATAGGTTCAAGCATCTTAGCCCAATGCCGAGATAAGCCATAATTCTCGTTGCCCAATTAGGGGTGGTTTGAAGAATTTTTTTTGGGGATTCCTTGCGCCTAAGTGCCGAACAACAGCTGATCCAAACGGAAGCACGATATGCCCGGTCAACCTAAGCGGGAATTAATGCTTGCTTGCTTTCTGACATGCCCGCAATATGCGTCCCCGCTTCGCTTCCGCTGTGGGAGGGTCAGCGAGGGAGGAGCATAAAAATTTCACAAAAACCACACCTGTCACAAGCAGAGGTGTCGTTAGGAAGCATCCCTACGAGCTAAGTTTCCAGAGGGAACACGGGATATCGGAGCGAAACGAAAAAACCATCCATATTCCTCAGCCCGATCCGAACGAATATCGTGTCGATTCCATGCGGCGGAATCGGGAGGCTCGGATGACCCATAAATTCTCAGATGACCAGTTCTCTGTCGTCTGGTCATCGAGACAGGTCCCACTCCCCGGACAATTGCTGATTACTGTTAGCATTGAAATCCAATTTGATATTGGTGTCCTGTGAATCTTGATGACGGTCAACTGCCTCAACCTTGTCTCGTCTTGTTTAGTTCGTTCATTGGACGGCTGCTGGTCCCGTGTAATGAGAGCCCCTTTCTTCGACGACCCGCTCGCCTCTTTCCGTGTGTTTAGGGGTGCTTGTTGTTGCTGCAGTGAGTGGGATTTGGGCATACGCCTCGAAGGGCCGCGTTAGCCCTTGGTTGCGCTCCATGTCCTCTGTCTACTCCACCCCTCATCGTTCTCCCCGCGTCCGCTGCCGTTGTAGCTTCTGCTCCTCCTCCTGTCAACACTGCTATGGGAGCTCGGTAGCTTGATCGCTGCTGATCAGCAGCAAGTAGTGACATGTCGTCTCTCGGGGCCTTTAAATGGGGTGGTTCCGATGACAGATGTACTTGTTAGGTCGCCCGAGGACTCGGAATCATCAACCAGGCTTCATTTTATTACCATCCGTCCACCATCCGGTTTTCCGAGCGCAGCTCACCTGCTCGTGGTTCCGATAGATTTGTCCGCCCGCTGCTTTACGCGAGGTAGATTAAGTCTCCCGATTTCTTCCCGTCAATGTTATCAGAGGGATTCGATGATCCCAAAACTCCGAGTTTCAACGCCGCCGGTAGAGTGTGTCGGGAGCGCCGCTCGCTCGAGTTTTGGTCCCCGTCAAAGAGTAGGCCGATTATTATCGGCCTCTGCCATGGACGTTGTTGATGGCCGCGAAGTTTAAGATCCTGCGGCACGCGGACCCCATGAGGGAAACGACGATTCCCGCTGGCTCGATAGCTGTCGGTATGCCTACATATCCGTATGCATGCTTAGCTGTCTTCTGCGGGTATCAGAGATGGCGCGATCCCGCCGGCGAGAGCTACTAAGGGGGGCTACTTTGTTTGCTCCGCGCATCTCTCTCTCTCTCGCTCTCCTTGTTTCGCCTTTGCTTTCGTTCCGGTCTCTCGGTTTCCATCACTCTGTCCTCTGGCGAGCAGTCGGTGCTCTAAATCCATTGAACGCGCAGCTGAACGGTAGCAGCGATGGAGGACCAATCAGCAAAACAGATATCTTCCGAGCACGCAATCGTCAGTATCCCAGGCCCACCACTTCTGAGGAAGATCGAGCTAGCAGGGAGAAAGGCAAGGAAACGAGCGGAGCGCACAAACTGATGCGGGCCGCCTGCCTGCCAGCCCGACCGACCGCTCGTCGGTGCTCCCGCTCGCAGCCGAGTCCGTACGCTTCGCCTGTGGGCTAGAAGCAAGCAAAATGAAGGATATCCAATCTTTTCCTCAATCTCGCTCATCTGGCTCGCGGGCGATACCGTTGCTCTGAAGAACGGGAACCGGACGAGACGGACCGAGGACAGACCGACCGACGATCTCGCGTATGATCTCAGATTTTTCCCACTGAATGAAGAAAAATTAGTGCAATTTGAGATAAGAAACGGGTGTCGATTCGTCGCGATAGGCGCCCGCGAATTTTCATAGCCGAAGCGCTCTAAGGAGTTTTGGACCTGGCAGCCGCAATGAGGGTGTTGAAGTTCGAGAGAATCACCGTGAGGAGGGAGGGAGGGGTAAATACGATGTATATGAAGAAAAAGTGCAGAAATTACTCTCTTCCACCTTCAAACCGGAGCCCTGGCGTTAGCCGCTCGGAAATGAAGAAACAGCAGCTCAGCGGGCGGACAAGGGGGTTTGAACGCTCATTTACGGCAGTGAAAACAATGAACCGGATTCGCGTCGACGCTGTAAATGAGTTTGAGCGTTCGAGACCGTGATCTTCGGACCGGGCTGCCGTTAGGCTGCATGGTCGAGGAAAAGCGAGAGACGTCAGGGGTCTGCGCTCAGCAGTTGTTCCGGTCGGTGAACAAATACCTCGAAGTCCGCGAACATTATCTAACCGCACGATCCGAGCTCGAAACATCAATCGCTCCTCATCGTGAGGGTGCTCAGAAATGGCGGCTCGGCAGTCCCCCTTCGGGTCGCTACTGACCGACAGACCGACTCTCACTCGAAATGTGGTAGTTCAGCAGCGGCGGCTGTGTCGGACTCGATTTGAGGATTGCGACGTCAGACTTAGTCTCTGGAAGAAGATCGAGTTAACTCACCGTGATTTATCTTGGTGCCGTTGACGTAACATCGTAACGGGAGCTAGTGTGAGCGTGAAATGAATTCATATCCTGTCAACTAATCAACGATTCATAGATGGCAACGGAAGACTTGACGGCACCGTAAGCCCGTTCGATGTTGAATATATCAGTGCAGCCGTCTTTGATGACGGTGTCGGAGCAGGGGCGATGATGATCATCACAATAGAAATATAATCAGACATCTTCTATGCCTGGCCGCAGCTCTCAGATCATCGCGGATCTTCCGCACACGAGCAAATGAAACGATGAGCACATTTTGCATCGGCCTAAGTCGGGGCTTAGTTAACCACAAATAACGTTTTTGCAACAGCAATTGCGACGGGTTTTGAGCCGTTCTGACTCTTACTGGATTCCGAATCTCTTCCGAGATCCCCCCGAGGCTGGGGGGAATTTTTGCCAGGGATTCGCCGATCTGGAGCCCCGATCGGGGGCTCATTCACTTCGATGCGACAAGGGAAGTCCCGACCTATCGGCGTATCCTGAAAATCTTAACCTGAGGTAATAGTCCCGACCTGGACTATTATCTTAGATCCCAATTTGGTAGAATGTGGTTTCCGCGGGTAATTTCTGTCGATTTCCGATGAGGCCCCGGATCGGCCGGTGTCCCCGAAGCGGCATTGAATGGATTCCAGGATCGACTCCGCTCGATCAAGTCCTTCGATCGAAAGAGCAATCCGTCATCGCGCGTCCGCCATTGTCACGTCTTGTCGCTTGAGCGGATATCTTGGAGCAGGATAGTGGGCGCTTCTCGGGCTTCACCAATGATCCGCTGCCAAAGACCCCAGACCTTCGGGGCTGTCTCCCTTTTCACGGGGAAGCCGACTGCTCCGATCCACGAATGAGAGTAGTGTACTCGAGAGTTCTCCCGGGCGCGACAAGCAAATTCTACTGTACTAATTCCAAGAATTAGTACACAGCCGAACCTATCCGAGTCGTGGACGGCTCCGTTACGAATCGAACCCTCTTCACCTGGTTGAGCCTTTCCTCTCGAAGTTCTTGAATCGATGGAGTCTGTCGGCGATTCCCAGGGAGCGTATGAATGATCCCTCAAATGCGAAATAGTAAGTGATGGTTCTCGAGCTCGAGCTGGGGAACTCTCCCGGACCTCAAAACTGATTAGAGAAAGTAAACGGCCGGATTCGTGCATCACATCCACCAGTGTCAGCGAGGGATGATCACTCTCTCTTTTCCCGAGGTTTACGCCTCACTGACTTCCCACTACTATAAGGGGCGTGCACCGGTAATATCAAAGCATCTTCGACTTGTTGTTGTGTTGCGCGTGTAGTGATAGATCTCATTGACAGCGATGCGAGCCGCGGCCGTAGTGTGTCTGTTCGCGGTGTTTGCTTATTTAGCGGTGGGTCTGACGTTTGCGTCGAGACCATCGCCTCCGCATCCTCATTTGAAGGAAACCCCACCGTCCAGGAGACCTCAGCGACCCTCGAGTCCTCTCCCTTCACCAGCTCCACGTCGCCAGCAAGGACACCGATACCATAAGGATGATTACCACGACAAGATGACCGCAGCTTCGGATTTCTACGCTCACAAACGCGGACGTGATCTGGAATACTTCCCCGGAGTCGGCATGGTGGAACCCTTGGGACTCATCACAGTGGCAGCTATTCCCTTGTTCGTCTTATTCGCGACCTTCTGGCTCATTTTGCCCCTTTGGATCCGAATGACCGGAGTTGGGATTCTACCCGGTGGGACGGGAGTCTTCCCCCAAGCTCTTCTTCCGGGCGGTCCAGTGGCGCCGGGCGGCGCGGTTGTTGCGGGGCGGCGGAGGAGAGACCTGAGCGAGCATGCCGTGAACCTTCTGAGCGCTCTGGACGAGACAGTGAAGAAATATTCGAAGTACACGAACACGGATTGAGTCGGACCGTGGCGGGAGTACGTCGCTCCGAGGATTTGGATCACAAGAGGGAGATTTTCGTGAACGTCACCGCTGTCTAAATGCTCAAGAAAGGTGTTCCGATATGTACAAGCGAAGTCGGGGGATCTGTTCCACGTCCCTCCGCGACCTCAAACGATCATCGAGATCAAAGTCTCTTGGAAGGCAGAGAGATCATCTTGGGCGTGACCAGCTCTTGCCGAAGTATTCATCATCCGAATTACTGTAGATGTTATTGTCGCCGTCGCCGCTCCGGCTGCTTGCGTTGCTGACGATGATGACGGCGCGGCCGTTGAGCTTGTGTGTTTGCTTATGTGTGATTCTTCCTGACGGTCCCATTGTTCACAAGCAATCGCTTCGGAAAAGACAACTTCCGTTTTACCACTTGACTAACGACGCGGCGGCTGCTACTGCAGATGACTCGGCCACGCACAACATGAACCATTATCGCCCATCGGTTGCCGACCATCAAAGGTCAAATGGTATTGTCCCACCACCGTCACCAGTCAAACACGCTAGCGCGCCGATAAGAGCGAGACCGGAGATGTCGACCACAATACGATGCTGACATAACAATAACAACCATAGAAATATTATACTCCTCAATGCTCGGACCGAGCGCTTGCGTCGCGTGTACGAGACACCCGCACCGGCGAGTACTATATGTATACGATGGCGCTGGACGGTCAAGCGAAGGATAGGCCGCAGACCATCATCGACGTCGAGCCAATGGAGATATGAGCAGAGCATTTTTGCTCGAGCGCCGGCGCTCGAGTCTTCTGTTGTAACGAATTCATGGCGTTGACGCCGGATAACGATTGAGTAATAAATGTTATTGTCGCCATAAAATTTCATCCTTAGCGAAGCATCGGATTGCTCCCTCGAATCAGGCACCACATACTCAAGTTCGAAGTCCAATAAGGAATCCGAGAGTTTCTACCGTGGGCTCTCACTTCGCTGCGAATGTCTCAGGTCTGCGGAAAAGAGTCTTGAGGGGGCAGCTCTCGGTCCAGAATTATCGAGACCGATAAGCCCAAGTCGATGTGACGCGGTTCGGAGACCTCTGCGATCCTACGATTCGGTGGCTCCAGCCTGGATTCCGCCTTGCCTGCACGGGATCTGGGCGCTCTGGTCGTGGCTTGGAGACGGCGTCGAGTATGAGTTCTTTTTTCCTAATCCCACCTACTCTCAACTCATGACCACCCGCTTACGCCAATAGGGCTGAGTCAAATGAGCGAGAATCTTGCTGCATCCAGCCTCGTTCATTTGGTGAATAGCCTCCTCAAGAAGTCATCAAAAGTTCTCATACTTTTTGCCAACTAGGTCATTGTCGGCAACTGTTGCCAGGGAGGAAATTCGAGCTTGCGATGAGAAAGCGCGGGACGGGATGATGCTCATTTAGGCTCGCTCCCGAAGTAAGTTCTCTTCACCAAGCATAGGAGCCCTCATGGCGCGGCCATTCGTTCCGCTCACTCAGAGGTGAGCGACCGATTCTTTCGATTTACTCAGCAGCGGAAAAATTCGAATACCGGATGGGTACTAGAATTTCCGGGACACTGCTCCTTGAGAGTTATCGAGTATTCCGATTGCTTTCGGCTGGAATTCGGAGAATGGTCCGCAAACCTTGCCGTACGAACTCGGACAGAAGCTGTGCGAGGAGGGCGGTGGTCGCAACAGCAATCCCGGAGTTCAAAGAATCCAGGTCGTTCACTTTCAAACCCGGTGGCAATAAAGTCATTTTGGTTAGAGACCAAGCGCCAAATAAAAGAGCGGACGGCACTTACTTCGCGTCTCATTAACGCCTCGTTACAAAGCATCGTCTCTCGCTTCCACTCAGGCTCGCTCTCTGTTTATCTTCCGGGTTATAACTCTGCTGTAACCACGGGCGGCGCCGAAGCCGGCTCGCCTTAATACATCACCAACTATCTAAATTAGGAATACATGTGATACTCCAATATCCAAGCTCGGTCTCCTGTCGGGCGTAGCTCCGACCTCGAGGTGGGCAGGTTCTTCCATACTTGAAGAGGAAATCGAGACAACCCCACGGGATCGGGGAGTTTCATCGCGATCGTCAATAATAACTCGCACCCGTCGATGGAGAGCTTCGTTTCCGACACCAGAACGATCAGAAAGAAAATGAAAGGGAAGTTTCGATGAGGGCTTGAACTCATATTCATACAAAATCTATGGTGGGCGTGCAGACTCTGGCGAGAATGCACGATTTAAGTGAGAGTTCTCGGTTTCTATCAAGAATATCTGCGGTCCGACAATGACTTCAATAGGGGCTGAGATAATTGTTAGATCGGTCAAACTTAAGCCTAAGAACAATTGTTGCGGCCCCCGCGGTGCGAAGATGTCCGCTTGCAGCAAGCGGGGTGAAGCGATTGAAGCGCTCTTCACAGATAACCTGTTGAGATTCCCCTGGCATAGAGTGAAACGTCGAAATCCGATGACTACATCGATGATGATTGCGATCATTCGATCATGAGTAAATTTCACTGACGCTCATGCTTTCGCTCACTCGGCTTTGAATGTACAGAACAATATTCCGTCGAAGTAGTGGAATTTCGGAAGTGAATCGATTTCCTTTTGTGAGAAAACGCCAAGAAAATTCTCCATATCCATGAATGATAGCAATACACCTATTCCCTTTTCTTCGAGGCGGATAATTCTTCTCCGGCTTCATCTCCGTGTGGGCAATTGCGTAAATCTGGATCGTTTCTGATTCAAAGGCCGCAAGATTTGATTGTGATGCTTCCCCGCGCGGCTACGTCGCTGACAAGGAGCTCTGACCCGCAGGGTGAAATCGCCGGGAAGAACAATGAGCCCTTTCACCGGAGACATTTTCCACGGTTCCGTTCCTTGTTTAATTGCTTGACAAGTAGAGGGCGGGAGCTTCCGATGGGAAATTGTGATATACTTAGGAAGCTTTTGTGAGCTCCTGATAATGAGGAAATCAATTTCAGGAGACTGCCGCATATTACTCCAGAACGGCGCGGCATTATGCAAGAGGAATTCAAAACATTCTCAATGACGACTTTTTGACTTTCGCGCGAACAGGTGAAGGCTTCGACAATACGGGGTGCCAGCCACAGGTCACTGCGCTTCACATATCCTGCACCCACGAAAAGGATTGGGGTATGGCCGATCAGACGGGAGAGAGAGAGGTGGTACAGCTCCGAGTGCCAATTAGCAGGTCAAATCGTACGTTTCGCCTCACTAAAGGGTCATCCTGCGAATTCTCCAGAATTGGAATGAAAGCGAAGACGGTCATACTGGGTCCAAGGCTGACAACTCGATCCTTACGTGAAGTCGTTCCAATTCGATTCGGGGCCTGGGAATCGATCCATCGATTGACAGAGTGATCATCCACCGAGCGTGCGCGGAGACACTCGTGATGACTGATTGCCTCATTCCCCAGAGAAAGAGAAGTTAAGAGAGGCTCTCCCGTTATATCGTTCCAAATAATCGGGACACGAAAACAATCTCCCCATAGCTATCTTCAATCAGCCGATGCCGAATGGGCATTCTGGAGATCCGCTTCTGTCTTTGAAGAGATGAGTCGAGAGCCTCAGAAGATTTCGGACTCCGGTCGGAGGAGAGTTCAACCTTTCCCCATCTTGACTCCGGCCTCGGAGGGTCGGAGATGCCGAGGCGCCGAGGCATCACCGTCCGCCTTCGCCGGGTAAATCTTCATGAATCATGCGAACGCCCGCGGACCCTTCATAAGCGGCCGGAGAAAAAGTTCATCAGATCACCTTTCGCTCAACGGAATTTTTTCAATTCGATCATTTTGTCTTCCAAGAAGTCAGTGACTCCGAGTTTCTTCTGCAGTCTATCACGCGGCCCCAATGACCGAAGTACCCAGGCCGAGGTCGTTCCTTGAGAGCCGTTGTACAACGTTGTCATCTTGAGATGTATTGCCTGATGGGCAATGTGGACGCTTCTGAGCAAGCGACGATTGTTACACTTCATGGTAAATGTGGAACAAACGCCAAATGGCTCCAAGTACGATGTAAGGGTCGTTCGAGAATTGACTGAGCTGACAATGAGAGTGGAAAATCTGGGTTAGTCCGCTTGATACAAACCGAAAACTGAGTCACAAGTCACAAACCACGATCCACATTGTGTGTGTTCATCTGTCTGCTTCCCCGTCTAGGCCCTTTCGGGTGTTTGTACGATCAGATGTTATGCAAGGTGCTTTGTCTTCGCCACGCGATCACATTTACTTTGTGATTTCACAGAAGCGTTCTTTCGCTTTCTCATGGTCGATCGAGCGCAGTTCAGCCGGTCGACACATTGAGCATTTATGACATAAGACATTACTTTCCTATTCGATTCGGTGCCTCCTTTTGATTCGCTTTCCGGCCATGTTTTCCTATCTCTGTCCCCCCGGAGCTCGATTGTTGTTAGAAGCCTAAAAATCCATGCAATCAAAAACTTCGATGCGCCATGCTCCGCTAAATCGCAAAATGGTTGCGAAGCTACCTTGCTGAAGGGAACAATGGCTACTCTAATTACGAGCGTCACATGAATCTTCATGGTTTCATTGTGACGTGAGCGAAGTTACGCTTACACAGTGTTCCATTCATGGTGCATATGATTGCGTCAAGGGAAAAGCCGGCACTTGCATCGTTGGTGAGCTGCGTCGTTGTACAAATTTCTTTTGATTTATGAAAAGACCCGTGACGACTGTCTTCATCCGGATGGCGAAACATGACACTAAGTCAGGAGTCAGCTAGTTCACAATCGCCTGGAGATCTTCCCTAGGATAATCGGAATGAACTAGCATATTGTGATGCGTGTGGGAGCAGTTTGATCACCCGGAGAAGACTGACGAATCGAGGAAGCAACAGCTCGACTCGGAGAAAGGAATTACATTCGACTTGCCTTACGTCCTCTGGATACAGATTCTTTATTGCGAGTAAATTTACAGTGCCCTCTATGGTCTCGACATTCTGTTTGTATATACAATGATGACGTCGTAATCCGCACCTTTGGACTTCACGCCACGTTCACGCAGCTCATCCATCGCTCACATTGGCGCCGAAGCATGCAATCCCCGGCTGCAGGACAGTGACAGCCAGACCGTCACAGTCAGAGCGAACCGAGCCGTATGACGACACCGCAATCTCGAAGTTCGTTGATTCATTCGTTGAGCTCGGGATAGGGATCTCGGACAACTATCAGCCGGTCATCAGTCCACCCGGACTCTGGACTCACCATCCGCCTCCGCGATGGTGGAGGGTGTCTTTCACGTGATGGATGATCCGATGGAAGAAGTTCTTGTGACCGTCGACCCAGATGACTTTTTTCGTGATCACGTAACTCTTCTTAGGTTCCTCCCAGCCGTGTCCTCCCGACCATCCCCCATGTCCTCCTGAGCTCACGACATAGGTCTCACCACTGTCCCAGCCGTGCCCACCAGCTAGTACAGTGCTGCATAGAGATGCCACGAGGGCCACAATGACCTGGAAGTGAGGAGAACGTCTATAGAGGTGTTTCGCGACTGAGTGAGAACAGGTTGATAAGCGCTCTGCCTAATCGATAGGGAAGAACGCTCGGAACCATTTCGGAATTCCATGAGAATCGAGATGTACCGATACGAATCCGATGTTTCTATTGCAGTCAGACAGAGGCTATCAGAGAGGACATCGGATGTCAATGAAATACTCAGATAAGAGAGATCGTACTCACGAAAACGTTCATCCCCACTCGAGTCGTTCGTTTGTTGGTAGGGCTTGACAATCTTGTGACTCTTGGCCCTTGGGCATTGCGTTTTATAAAGGATTGTGGCAGCGCCATCTGGCGGCGAGTTTGAAAGAAGAACAGCGGGTTCAGGGTCGGAGCTACAGAAGAAACTCTCCACAGTACTAGGGACATTTTCCCTGGCCAGCAAGTTAGCTGGAGAAGCAGAAGGCGAATATAATTGTTACGCTATCCGTCTTGCGGATGACCAGCGTCGATCGGAATACGGTAAAGTCCGCAGTGGGCTGATTGATGAAGGGCGCTAGAATTCACTTGAATCCTTCGGCGACTTCAGGGGCAGAAAAGAACCCAGATGTTCCATTACTGGGCATTACCCGAACTGAGGTTACGTAATGCACGACTTTCTGTTGCGATACAATCGTAATATGCCGTGATGATGTTCTTCCCTTGCGGTCGGGTAAGACATCACCTGGTGCGCTTAAAGTTCCGCGCGGTGTTCCCCTGCGGATCCTTCCTTCTTACCCGTTGAAGAATCGATTTTCCATTATGCATTCACAATCATTTCACTCCAAAACCTCACGGTTCGCTTGAGAAACTCCGAAGCTGGATATCCTCCGTCGGGGACAAGGAATGTGCATGTAAGGCGTCAGCTGAATTCTGGTATTCCCAACGGTGGACTATTCGCGGAGATACATCTGTTGAATCTCGGTCATTCGAAAGGACACATCTCTTACCGCATCTCTTGCTCGAGGAGGAGATGTATTCCTCATCGGAGTGCTCGAAAAGTCGCAGATTATACTCATCCGGAATACGTGTCATCTACCGTCGAAATTTTTCTGGAAGTTTCTCGCTGAGTTATCCGAGAATGCGTCCGGATGCTCAACTTGAGATCCCGACGTCAACCTTACGTCCACATCGAGATTGTTGGATCGTATCGGGTTCGATCACGACGGTAGCTGTTCGTAACGCTCCCACAGGGATATTCGCAAACCCCCAGAATCGACGTCGATCTGATCCCAGATTGAATCACAGATAGAAAATCTCCGAGCAATCGGTGGCAACATATTTAGGAGAATCTGATTGGTCTGATCTTGCAAGGCGACAGGCTCAACGCGATGGAACCATATATCCAGAGGTAATAGACTTTTTCGAGCTGATCATCTGTGGGTACTACAGTAAATTGACCTTGCTTGTAAAGTTCTGTCTGGGAACGTCTTCAAAGCCAGGTCAACGAAGTCTCATAATAACACCATCATTCACTTGAAGTGTTACGCGCTAGCTCGTCTTACATATGCGTCTTCTGAAATGAGGATCGATAGAGATCAGATATTTGATCTGTCGGGAATAATGATCCCTTGATGGTTTTTGAGGATATCAATCGACACAGAAGAGAACGAGAGAGATTATCGGACGAGGAAGGAGGGGGCGCGGACCCCGGTACCGACTACTGAAACCCTCGACACGGCTGCCGAGCGAGTTCTGGAGAATTTCTCCTCGGCGGGTTAGCCTATTGCTCCGAGTAATGAGGAGCCGAGAGTAAACGGGGCAGGGTTTTGGAGTGTGTGTTCGCATGGAGCACCAAAAAGAAACGAAACCGGGCTGACTGGGAATGAAGAACGAGAATAAGTGCCGCCAGCGGCACTGTGTGGCCAAATGGTCGGCTTTCCTCTGATCACATCCGCCGAAATTTTCTGCGCCCGTCGGTCGGCAAGCAGTTGGGCAACGATGTCTATTCCATTTTTAATAAAAAGGAGCAAAGCTCCGAGCTCCCCCTACCCGCCCCGGCTGAGAGAGCGTCGTCACTTTCCCGACCACACCATAGACCTTTTCGCCTTCTCCTCGCCAGCCCTTCAGAGCCCCTATTGTCCCTTCCCTCGTTTGCTGAGCTGAGACGTTTTGCCATGCCCCTGAAAGAATTCACTCCATCCTCATTCTAAATTTAAATGAAGCGCCGACTTCCAAAGAGTGTGACGCAGATTTCGCAGAGTAGAGGTCATCGCTGACTCGGGAAGAGATTCGCTCCCGAAATCGATGCTCTAGCGACGCAGTTCTAATGGGAAAGTGCTCTCGAGTGCCGAGATTAGGAGGGCTCGTATCTGGATTGAGATAGTTCTTTCACGCTTTGATACATTCAGACCTCAGAGAAAACATACGATTGTTTTGGATATTCGCTGAGCGAATGGTTTTTATCTATCAGCGGATCGACCAATCGGGCGATGCCGGATCGATCGGAGCTAGTGAATTCAAAGGTGTTATCGCTGCACAAGTTTCAACGCCTGCTCGAGCGGAGTTCAAAGCTAATATGAACTTTGTTAGATGGAGGAGGGGTCGAGTTTGGAAAACGGGGATAAGGAAGGCTCGCCAACGGGCTCCAGGGGAGTAGAGATATCTCCCTCTCCCTCGCTCGCTTGAGCGGGGAGGAATGGCAGGCCGGCCGGCCAAGGGGCGGGCGATTCCAAATGAGGTCATTTGTCTCAAGGAGGAACGAAACGGGCTGGCCGCGCCAAATTGAAAATGCCTGTCTGAATGCTAACAAGGAAAGGAATCAGAAAAAAAAGGAGCTCCACAATATCTCGTTTCCAGCTCCCTTTGTGTGATATATAGAAGATAGGTCCGTTTGATTACGGGGCATTTCGTCCAAATTCGAAAAAAACACAGACTTCATCGACTTGTCTAGGACTGACCGAATTGTGATGGTTTCGTTACGTTTTGGACCTCTCCTGTGAACTACGAACGATGCTTTTCAAATCATTGACACGCCAAACCAAAGATCGCCTGTGGAAAAGTCGGCCCTTATTGCGACGATCATTCAACGAGGTCGCGGACGACTCAAAATTGAGAGAGTCGTGTACTGTGCAGCCCCTCACCTGACATCAATAATAATGTTCGAATTTCAACGGCGCGTCGAGCCGCGAAATCGTCGATGAATGAGACTCGACTTCCTGAGGATTTTCTCATGAGGAGGACAGGTGAGAACTCAATTTACGACATCGATAAGCTGAGTGAGCAACAACGACAGGTCAAAGAGACCGTCCTCTCCCGGAATCCCTCAGCCGCAGATAGACGAGATATCGTGGTGAAGAGATAGACAAAGAAACAGACAATTAGGCGATTCGAGCCGTCAGACATACGTGGTCGCCTCGGATGACGACATGAACGTGGCTGTGGTTGATCTTAAAACACAGTCGAAGCTTCACTGTGTCGAGTCGCTCTGCGCGATCTCGAGGCCTGCGGACCTCAGCGTCGACGACGAGCTCACCTCAGAGCACCGCTGCTGACATCTTCGCTAGTTTCTGCGTGACCATGGCTCGGGTAGCGAGATGGGCGAGACTTCCGCCCCATTGAGATCCCTGCAAAAATCCCCAGTCGGAGACCAGCTAGGCTCAATCGATATTGGTACGGAAACCTCAAGACACTGGTGCGCCGTCTACGGTGAGTTCGAAAAGGACTTTTCGAAATATATGTATGCTCTCTAAGTGAGAATGATCGAGATTTCAGTTCCATTCATACGATTCAATAGGTACCTATCCGCAATGGCTCCCCGTGCTCAATTAGATTCCGTCGAGATTCTTATTGACGCCTTCGATCAGAACCAAAATGACGAGAGACTTTGCGAATGCTCTCCCGGGCTCTCTAAGTCTGAGCATGCTCCTTCGCCTTTGCTACAGAGACAAGGTCTGAGGTTTGAATCAAAGAATCATAACAGCGACTGGGCTCGACACGTTACCGGAACCCTGTTAGGCGTACTTGCCGGCCTGTTTCTGACCCTCGGGTGCCTGGTGAGTAGCTTTGTGAAATCGATGGACGTGATGCAGGCTACCGGGCTCAGGTTTCTGTTTGCTGCTGTCATCCTGCTCATCTTGATCAGGATTTTCAGATGCCAAATCGAGTAAGTATATTCCCGGAGCGGGCACATCAGTAATTTCTCACTGTTCATTTATGAATTTATCTCCCGTTGTTTGACTTCCCCTCTGGGAATCCCATCCTTGATGTTATCTAGCTGCGTCATTTCGGAGACTAGGCATCGGGGCTCAATCGAAAGTCCGTAAGACTATACTGACGGAGAACTCATCCTACGCCCGGATCGAACCACGGGGATCTTGCGCCCCGAGCTGTCAGAATAACGCTCTCGCGAAACTATCGGTTTGAAGATAAAATCTTCAATACCGAAGAAAACGCTCGTTGTGAATTGTTTCAGTCCGAAGCTTGACCTTCTTCATGAAACTTGATCGATTCTCAAGATGACAAATCGAGGCGAATTAGTTCTCTGATCCGAGGCTAGAAGGATGGGAGAATATTCTCCGGCTTGTCTGGACATATGATTGTGCTCGGTACTTTATTTACAGACGACATCTCTCAGAAAACATTTCTTTTGACGCTCGAGAAATGCTCGGTTTCAATAGCCTGGTAAAGCGCTATTCAAGTTTTTGGTGAATTCATTATGTGCTTGTCCATCGCGATGAATAATGATGATTCCTGCTTGATCGATGCTCGTTCAGAAAACCTCCGAATCCACCCTGTCGACCGGTCCTTCGGAACCCTGATTCTCCTCGAAGCGGAGAAAAAACCATAACACCCTAGGATAGGAATACCAAATGCTGTCTACAAGTCATACTAACAAATTGATGGTCTCATTCAGTACCTCGAGCCCGAGGGCGCTGAGTACCTGCGGGTAAACCAGCATCAATGCAAGCTCTAATTACAGGATCGATTTCGGAACGCACGTAAAATTGGTGTTCCTCTCCTTGGTCCTCGCCGCGAGGTTTATCGCGTTCGCCGTAGGAAGTAATTCGCTCCCGATGGCCGAGTTCTCGCTCCTCGCGAACACCGTTCCAATCTATACGACGGCCTTTGGCTGTGTTTTCCTACGAGAACGATCCCTGAAGAAAGCATTGGCGTGTGCCATGGCCACAGCCGGCGTCATCACAGTGTGTCTTCCGAGTTTCGCGGGAAACGGCGTCATCTCCTTCGAGCAACAGTGAGTTCTGTCTATGGAGAAAACTCGCATGCCCACCCTTCCCGGCAGAATCTCTCCAGAAGGGTCGCGAAAATTCTCGCGGGAGCCTATCGGCTGTGATATTGGAGATGCCATCTTAGAAATCGGACGTTAATTTGATGTTTTGGTCGAACATTCCCAGGAGTCGGAAGGTGATCGGGTACTCGAGTACTCTCATATCGGCGTTGGCGAACGCCGTCGCCTTGATATGGTTGCGGAACTTGGGCAGCATCAGCGCGATGTGGGTCTCCCTGTACGCTTCCGTAGCGACTTTCCTCATGGCCGCCATCGGAGCCGCATCAACCGAGAACCCTGTTGTTCCGAGTATCAGCGATCTCGGTTATGTCGCGCTCGCTGGAATGTGTTCGGTCATGCAGCTGCATCTCCCCGCCATGGCCTGCGTTCTGACCGATTCTTCGAGAGTCGCGATTTCCATGACGTCGACCGTGTTGTTCTCGT
Organism: Galendromus occidentalis; assembly: GCF_000255335.2. Classification (NCBI taxonomy): domain Eukaryota; kingdom Metazoa; phylum Arthropoda; class Arachnida; order Mesostigmata; family Phytoseiidae; genus Galendromus; species Galendromus occidentalis. The sequence goes on from NW_003805463.1 coordinate 581,447, forward strand.
TTATTTTGCAAGCAACTGTTCAGCGAAGCGCGCCATCTTCACTGACCTACGCAGGCGCAGTTCTAGTCGTCCTCGCCATGGTCCTCTCCACCTTCAAGCGCAGCTTCTTCAGAACGTAGGTTTGAAGACAGGTTTCCGTTAGCGATGTGTGACCCCGTAGAGTTTGACTTTCAGTTTTCGCTCGCCGATCTCTGATCGATATCACATTTCATCATGCTTGCAGAGATGGGGACGATGAGAAAAATGCGTTGATTAAAACAGAACAGCCGAATCACAATTGGCAGCGGTACGGAACGGAAACAGCGATCGGAGAGCCTGAGAGGAGCCGTCTGTGTAAGGCCTGTCGCTTAGCACAACAACTTGTGATAATACATAGGTTCTAGAGTAGGGCGCCCATTCGAGGGCGTGGTGATAATTTGATCTCAGAAGTTCTTTAACCGGAGTATAGGCATCGTAGAGCTGAGATACTCTCACAACTTTCCGGGCATTCCACATGAAGCGCACAATGTACATGATAGGTATCTGGATTCAATCAGTAATTCCCCGGGCGGTTCTCTCGGAATTGAGGAAATACAAATTACCGTCAAATGTGTGTTCGTCTCTCGTCATTCCACCTTCATATTTGTGGGAGTCTCAAGGGATATATCGGAATTAGATCCTATCCACGGATTATCTCCCCGAGACAACGAATCACCGCATGATCGTAACCCTGATTTTCCGAGAGGAGTCCATGTTCCATCGTTGGCTCACCCCCGGAATCCTCCTCTCCCGAATGTAGATGAGAAGACTCACATCCGAGAGCATATCGGAAATTGCTTTGACCGAGGGTACTTCCCATCGAACCCTGCTAATTTCGAGGAGCTTCGCTCCAAAACGCTGACTTTCACCTCTCTCTACTGGATCAATGCGAAACCTGCAGCTGCCAGAGGAGCAGGCAACTCGACATGATCAGCATTGCCGCGTCAGCACTCCGTCTCCAGATGTGGCCTACTACCCAAACTGAATCCTCTGATAAACCCCCGACCGCCGATCGTCGATGCGACTGTTTCGGATAGAACACCTCTTCCCCCATCAAAGAAACTTCTTGCTCTCCGTCGACTCGTGTCGCGCAACATTCCGTAATTTATAGAGACTCATTCTCCGCTGATATGGTCTCCGAAAGTCGTCTGAGACGGACGTCTCGAGTGTTTCCTACTTTAACCTCGCTGAGTGAGTTCCCGTTTTTGGGATGTAACAATCTAACGTCCAGGACTATAAGGGATCGAACAATTGTCCCGTAGTCGAATTGAAAAAGGAAACTAATTTGTAGAGGAGATGTTGGATGTCTTTGTGCATAAATTGACACTAAATCACCGTTTTCCTCGTCCCAGAGACTTTGACCCCGAGGGGCTCAGCCGACACATTTGCGAGATCTGCCAGCCTTAAAAAAAGCTGGCAATTCGAGCTTGGGGTGGAATTCGCAGAATAGGATCGCACGAGTTTGGAACATTTCACCACCACTCGACTCCGCTGAAGTCTGCGTTGGCCTGTGTCCACACGGTGGGGGAGTCCAAAGGAGGTTCAAACTCGCTGCTGCTGCTGCTACAGGAAGCTGAGATCGGTCTCATCTATCTAGAAATTATTCGAAAGCGATCCAGGGCGTTGTCAAAATAATCTCGGCTATTGGGATCAAGTGCTCGTGACATTATTCATTGTCAGAACCTCGCAGATTTGTGGTCTCTTCCTGTGTCGACACTAAGCTGAGGGTGAGAAAAAATCTCGAGGAAGATATCGAGTAGGAGGACGAGGTGGAGGACGCTCTGCGGGAGAGGACAGGGAGGTGAGCGTTAGCGCGAAGGATGGAAAAAAAAGATAAAAACGAAGCTATATCTCATCCGCGGACGTTGCTCGCTCGGCTGATGAAGGGGGTTCCGACCCGCGCCCCCTGTTGATGACTGATATCTTTCTGTCACCGAACCGCGCCACCTGTGCCTCTCTTTACCCGCCTGTCCGCCAGCCCGCCCGCCAGCCAGCCAGCCCGCCGTCCTCTGCCCTGTGGAGAATTTTTTTACAACGAGGCCTCAAACTGCAATCAGCATTTATCTCGCTCGCTTTTTTCCATTCAACCATTTTGCCTCTCGTTGGAACGCTTACCCCACTTTCCGTTGCCCACCTCCTCCTCCACTCTAAGAGTGCCACTCGTTCGCCATTCATTGGTTTTTTCGACCCACATAGTTCGTTGCTCTCTTTCTTTCCATCTTGAAAAATCGGTCTCTTCATCATGCCCGCTTGTGATCAAGTAATCGCTCGGCTTCGAATCCTCTTCCTTGTGGGATGCGAAGTCCCAATGCTCGGCAGTCACCGCATAATGAACCTATCATCTACGTTCAGTAGGTCATAAACTCCCTTCCTTGAGGATGAGACCTAGCAATCAGGGGATAATTGAGATCCTGAGGAGCATTCAGAAGTTCTCTATGATTTACTGGCCTCACCCGTTTGGTCATCTCTCGATGAAATGACCGCACCTACAGATCCGTAGGTTCAAATATTTTGACCTCGCTTCGAGTGGGTAGAGCGAATCGGGCAGAAAGATCATGTAAGGAGCGGCTCACTCTGAATGATACTGATGTACGTTCCCTGTTCCCTTCGCGAGGTCTCAGGTGTCTTTTGATCATATCGTCGCCCTCGAATGGTGCAAATGCATGGATCCAAGATCTCATCCTCAGATCACGCTCTGAAAGACTCCCCCTTGCATGACGACCACAGACGAGTGCGCTTGCCCGCCGTCTTGGTGATTGAGATCATTGGTGAATCTTGTCCGGGTATTATTGTCCAAGCTTCAGTCCACTGTCTCAGATCCGGCGAATCAAACCACGGTATAACGATATGAGCATGTTTTGGGCAGGAAATCAGATCCACATCGGTACGCATGGAATTGAATCCGGGTGTGCTCGGCGACTTCGGAACGGATCTTAGCATCGACGCAGACCGGATTGTCACCTGCCGACGGGGAATAGGGCTTCGTTCAAACCAGGTAGCACCTCGCGGGAGGCGCGGACGGCGCGGAATGCTCGGACCATGGCTTCCGAGCTTACCGGATCCATCATCAGGGTTCGACATACACATCTCTATGAGACCGTTTCGAGGAGAGATTCTATACTTATGAACCGATGAATGAGTCCGGGCAGGACACGGGAGATTCCGACCAATTTCTCGCGCTATGATGCCCGACCGTAATGGTATAATGGTGATGCTATCAAGAGAGCTCCTACAAGCTCCTGGTAGTACTCGTCGGATTTCTGGGTGAAAAGTGGGATAATTGAAGAATCCCAGGTGAATCAGGATTCCAATGGTGGTATCGATGGGCAGACGGAAGAGCTTATCGTACTCTCTCCCTTGGGGTCAAAGGGGAATCCGAATGCGTATTCCACTCGCCTAGCTGAGATGTGCACGGATGAAACATTTGACTGATCGAGACTGGAAATTGATAATAATTGTCTCACTGGTAGCCCCCATCCTAATCGGAGACGGAAACCAGGGCGAGCGAAATCGGCAAGGATGGAGAGTGCACCGAATGCTTTTCGAAATCTCCGAGTCTATCACTGTCGATCTCAACATATCGCGTCCCTTCCCGCCAGACCCCAGATGCTGAACACCATGGATTGTCGGAAATTCATTTCACGGGGGACTCCAAGGCGCAAGCGGACCTTCGTGCTGTGCGCTCTGATACCACGGGCTGGATAGTTACTCACGGAATTTTCGAGTCGGCGGCCTCCCTGCTCTCGTCAATGCGAGTAGGGTACTCGTTGTTCCATCCGTGCCGCCTGCGGTCAGTCTTCGCTGCTCCCCATCATGTTATATTCCTACGCAGGGCCTTCAACCGTTCGTCTTCCGCAGTATACGTGTCGGTCAGAGCCATCATCGAGAAGACCGCTCTAGTCCATCGATGTGACTTGATTGAGCTTATCCTTGTGAAGTATCGGATTCTGCTCTGAGCTTCTCTTGCTTCAAATGAACATCGAGCTTTGTGGTTTTTTTTTGTTCGCACCTCGTAGTCATCCAAGTTTATGTCATCTCATAGTACCCGGAAGAACTCCCGACAGGTGAGCTAGCTAGTCTGTCCACTTACAAGAGACGCCCTGTGATCTCTACCTCAGAACACTCGAGGACACTAAAGAAATCGGGCATTTGACGTCATCCGAATTTCTCTCGGGTCGCTCTCGTCCTGTCTCCAGTGGATGGAGAGTGAGTGGCTCCGACTGCGGAAACAAAGTGACCAAGTGCATCCGACTCCTCTCCCCACTCGCCACAGACCCTCTCACGTTTTTCCGGCGTCTGCGCAGTGAGCAATCGTCCAAGCAAGGTGCGACCGCTCCGAGTCCCGAAAGAACGTGATCAATGAGTGATTCCTTTTCGTCAGATGCAGAGCCCACGAAGATAATCTCGGTGACACTCTGCGTGATAAACGAGCAGGGACTGTGAACTCGAGTGACACTTATCCCGTAGAGTCGTGACGGAAGTTCGGATCCATCAGCTCCCCATGGATTCCACTCCGAAGAATCAGCGGCGGCCAGAAATGGACGGAGGCAGAGAAGATGAGGACAGAGCAGAGGAGTGGGAACACGAAGTTCCTCAATTTTGCGGCTCGGACTGTAGATGTGTGTTCTCTTTCCTCCTCATCGAGGCAGCTGTCCATCTGGGCATCTATCTTAATAAAATGTTCGAAGATTCAACCACCACCAAAGAGTATTACCGGGAGAGGCAGACACTGGGTCTCATCATTTCCGTCGTGTGCCTCATCGCGCCCACTCTGATATACACCGTCTACGAAACGCTCCGATCCGTACTTTCGGAACACAGCCTACGCGACATTCTCACGAAAATGGTCAAAGGGCTTCTGCTGATCCCGTGGCAGATCAAAGCTCACATCGATTTGCTCCATTTCGCGGCGGCGCAAGCGTGTTCTTGGCGCCCTCTCGAGACCAAGGAGAAGCAATACCTGTCGAAAATCAGGCAGGACGCTTTCGTGTTGGAGTTCTTCGTGGACTTTTACGCTGGATTCTTCCAACTGCTGTTGCAGTTGCATTTTCTGGTGGCCATGGTCGCGACAGAAAATACTCATGGAAGAGCATTCTACACCGAGATCCTAGCGTCGAGTCTCGCAGTTCTGTCACTGATCAAAGGCCTCCAGAGGAAAGACGACGGCTGCCTGACGAAATCCTTCTCCTACCTGGGATGGACATGTTTCTGTGCCTCCCGGGTGATCGCCTTCGCGCTCTTGTCCGCCGTCATCAGCTACTGGGTTCTCGTTGTCCTCCTGCTCCACGCAACCGTCGCAACGGTGTTCATTTTCCGGATCGTCAAACGGGTGCGCCGAGAGCTGCGCGCAAAAGCGATTGAAGACGGCCGTCAGTCGAGTGTTCCGAGGCGCGAAAACAACGGCGTCCTGGCGACGTTGTGCTTCTTCCAGTTCGGACTACCGTCCCTGATGTACTGGCCCATGATGTTTGAGTTCAAAAAACGTATCTACATCACATTATTCTTCATCGTTTCGTTTTCGGAAAACGTACTGTGCCTCGTCTTCTGGCTCGCTTTCAAGAATGAGGATGTCAACCAGGAGCTCGGCAAGCGCTTCGTCGTCGCGGTAGTCGGCCTGACTACGATTGGGATCCTGGCGATTGTACTCTACGTGTGCTGCAAACCGGACAGAACAGATGAGGTGGCTCTCTCACATATCAGGGAGACAAACTCTAATAAGTACGGTATTTTCTTCGATTTCTGTAATGCCGTGCAGATCTTGCCAGACACTTCTGAGATCGACTTGCGGAGAGAGCAAATCGCGCGCTTGCGCCCCGACTTGTAGGACGCATTCCTCCGAGAGGCCAAACTCGGTAGGATCAAGTGGTTTTCAGAAGACGATCGAGTCACTTCACGGATGTCAGTCCCACCCCCGTCGATCGTGCGTAAGACCGTCCAGAGGTTGAATAATTCGCCACGCCGACTGCAACCGATGCGCAGAGGCTCTTCCGCAAGGCATGTCCTCGGAAAGTCGCGTTCCTATTTTATTTACGTCCGTATAAGGTTCGGGAGTAATTTTGTCGAAGAAGTTTCGAAATTCCCCGAGCTCGACATGACTCCGCGGAAAGGTTGATACTTCGCCCGGAAACGGTTTTCGGGCCCGAAATGACTTATGTCCCGACCGATTTGTTAACATTACAATGTTACTCGTTAGAGTGTTTCGCCTCAGAGAATCGCGGCATTTGAGGATGGATTCGAATGGATGGTACGGGTTAGATCCGTCGCGGATCGGGCGCTGTTGCGGTCCATGTTGACAGAGACGTCAAGCGATGAATCAGCTCGGTGGCCATCGGGAATGCGCTCCGATGTCTCTGCATTCGACGTTTCAACGTTGTACAAAGAACTCCAAACCACAGCAGAATAAACTCGACCTCCGTGTCTGTCCGATCAGAACGAGTATTCCTTGTTTATCTTACGCGGCTCCGATGTCAGTTCATCCCGATACTATTCGGACATATTTTCAACGAACTCATGTCCCTTGTTGACTGCTCGCAGACACACGTCCTGGCGAGCTGATGTTTCGGAGTTGACCCCGTCTATTTGAAATGACTCAGCCGAGAGCTCAGTGTAATACGAGATGGTGCCCTCCTTGTGCGCACTAATTTCTTCCATTATGGAAAAATGGAGACTTTGCTCTTGCTCGAAAAGCACATCTTCTGACAGGGGTAGGGGCCAGTAATGACGAAAGTTAAATCAAGCACATCGAATCGATAAGGAGGAGCTCTCCGGTGAGCTGCAGCCAGCGTCTGCAATCGTATGGTACTTTTCCCTGAATTTTGACTTCGATATCAACCTGTTCGCTCGATCTTGGTCGGAACCCGCAGTTCTTTGCGGGGAGTGGAATGTCGCGATGCTAATACACTGAAGTGAGGCGGGGGCAGAGCTCAATGGAAAGCGACAAAAGCGCAGCGCGCTCCTAGTATTGGTCACTGGCTATCAAGCTTCTATAACACCTGACATCTTCATTCTCGCTACCAGAGTAGCGTCAGCGGACGCTTCTCACGGGTCTGGAATCATCGGAGTTGAACGCTGCTCTGCGAATTCCTTCGCTTTTCTTATCCACACCGGGACGGATTCGGCGCCCCGAAGGAACGCGTATCCCTGTATCCCGAAGCTATGCCCACCTGAGATTCTTTCGATCAGCCCCGTCTCTGGTCTCTCCTCTGATTCACTTCCACCCCCAAACGATTGTAGACCTCCAAGGGTCGGCTCAATGATAAGCTCGCAACCGAATAAGTGGTCGAGTTTCCAATATTTTCGAGTCTGCTTTTATTCATTTTCGTCACAGTTACAGTTGTTTCTATACTTTTGCCCGTTCACCTATCATTGGCATACCTTCTCTCCTCTGCACATCCGACTCGGACACTCTCTCTTTAGGTCTGTCTGGCTCTCTCTCCTTCCCTCTTATTCTCAATAGACGATACACTTCGAATATTCCTCCTCTAGAGTTATCAGAATCCCTGATGCGTTTCGGAAAAACTCAGAGTACGGAGAGAAAATCAAGCTAATGGGAAATTCAGTGAACATTTGACTGTTGATTCATTACGATGGAGCCGAACTCGATCATGTGTACATGGAAGCCGGGGAAACTCGAAAAGGAGAACAGCTGAGCTCGGAATCGCGTCCCTCAAGAAGAGGGCTCTCGAAGAGACGGGAGCTCCGCTAAGCAATCGGTAGCCGCAAGGGAATTTTGAACAGTCGATTCCGCTATTTCGAGCCGACTCCGAGAAGGACTTACTCGAGCAAGACCTTTTGGCGCTTCCACAAACGTCGAGAGAATTATACACTCGCCACCGGAATAAAAGGAACATGAGAATCTTTCCGTCACAATTTGGCCCGGTCGGACCATTTTTATAGAGAGGATGCCCGTTTTGAAAAACTGAAGCTATCGCAAATGAAGGGCAAAATGAACGAGCCTCGGTCGCCGCACCTCGAAAGAATATCGACCAAGGCTAATCGATGTTTCACAATTGAAAAATGCAAACTGCTCAACAATCAAAACCTATATGGGAGATAAAAACACAATGTACATCCAACTCATTCGAGAACTTTAACTCTCCGAATACTATCAGAATGTCGCGGTGATGTGTGAAATGTGTGCATGAAACAAATCCTCCCTATTCGGCCGAGCCTCTCCTAGAAAAGTCCTCCGTTCGGTCGAGATTGTGAATTCCAAAACTACTGCGGCAAAAAGCAGCGCGAATAGGCGGTGCTCCTCAGCTGGGCGTTCTCGGTCAGGGAGAGCTCCCCTCCGGAGACCCGCTCCCGCTTGAAAAGGTCCCCATGCCTGAATCCAGGGGAATCAGAAAATACAAAAAGATCGCGACGATGGATCACTAGTTTCCGCATGGAGGATCTCCTCGAATCGATATCCTTCTGTGAAAAATTAGCTCCATGAAAAAATACAGGGACCACGTTTTGCGATGACCGAATACGCTCCAAGTCCTTTCCGGGAACTACAGAAGCGATTCCTCTCGTATTCGACCACTGATTAGCTCCGGTTCTCAGAGAGACCCGATCGGTGTACCCGAAGAAATCCTCGATATTCCGTGACACCTCACACAGGTCTCATCGCGGAGGAAATCCGTCAAGTTTCTTCGTGAGGCTACTCGTTTTTTCGTAGAATAGCTAAAGTAGGGTCCTCTACTGGGGATTTGTTCAGCGATACCTGTTTTTTTCACTTCATCTTCTCGGCCGTTTCTATAAATTATCTCATCCATGATGGATACGTCCCGATCATACGGTGGACACTCCCGCGACTGTCCTTAAAGGTACAGGCGTCTCGGATATGTCTCTCAAGTCCAGATTTTCGGGCGCACTCTCGAAGTCTGAGCTCAGAATCGAGAGAACCCATCACCAATACGACTCTCGGAGGCGCGAGTTGTATATTCGCATTCGCTCGGCCACATTGTTGACAGCATGGAATTGGTTTTGTTTCTTCCGACCTTCGGAATCGTTTCCGCTTCAAGTTTGGCCCGCCCCATGCTGCTATGAGATCCGTGGTTTGATAGCAATCTTCAGTGAGTAGTACTTTTTCTCCTCCGAAAGGCGGCATCGATTCGCGTGTGTCATTATCGCGGATCACAGTTCGGTTGGTGGTGATTAGGTAAAGATATTTGTTTTTCTCCTTTCGCTCCGTTGTTGCCGAATGAAGTCTAGGCCGGTCTCCGAAGTCAGTCCGTACTCTAGTGTGCGTCGTACCTGTGACTGCTCCCCGCGTTGGCGAATCGAAGCCTGATACAGCGTAGATTTTCGACATCACTCTCCTATTCCGCCTGTCCGTCGAGTTTTCGCTGTCTCCTCCGGGTTTCGGCGGACAGAAACCTAGCGAAAATTTCGCTGAGTCCACTTATTCTGAGAGTCGTCCAGAATCGCTATGATTTCGTCCGAAGGGTTTTCGCGGAATCACTTGACGTTTCCCGAACGACTCCCTAGATCGACTGCTAAGCTTCGAAAACCGGATACTTTCCGATTCTGATCATATACTCGTATATACAGATCATTTCGTAAGATATTCTTGATGGAGATCTCTAAGAGGCCGAGCGGAAGGCCAGCATCACCACCATCACAACTGCGGAGGGGCTCCTAGTAGACCCGAGTGTACATTGTCATGCCATTCAGAAAACGCTCTCCATTGTCCGTTCACGGAGCGAACGGTTTGAATTGATACAGGAACAGGCACAAGAGACGGATCTAGTGGTCCTGCATGTTGGGTAGTGTTAGTCTTCTGCGAACTTGTTCATACGAATATTTGACGTTCTATTTCACGGTCGCCATACGTTATTTCCTCTCGTAATGCTATCCGTAATATGGCTAGGCTCTAGAGAGCGAACCAGCGACTCAATATGAACATCCGGACGCCATTGTGATTTGACCGCATCGCGCCCTCGATGCCACAGTCCTACGATTATTTGACTAGCATTAAGTATAGTGTCCGCGTTCCTTATCCGCCCTCATTAGAGCGGCCTCCGCAAAGGAGGAACGCTGCTCGTTTCTGGATCCTCAGTCACGAAATTCACCAGCTTGGCATCTGCCTCGATCCGTCGTTCTCGTTAGGCTCTCACGACGATGAATAAATTACTAACCTCAGGAAAAATGAACATATAGGGGAGGGGATCCACGCTGGATCCCCACCCCGCATCCCGCAGTGATTTTTGGTTTAGGATTAATACTCGAGTCAGGTTGTCGCTTGCTACGAGTAAACGCTTGAGAAGCCTTCTCTATAACCTTTCTAATCTCCTTGTTGCGCTTTCTACATGAAAGAAAATCCTCGGTTGCTGCTGCTGCTGTTCTTGAGACGAGATGGATCAGGAAAGGGTTACGATGAATGACTACCGTGAGGTCCAACGAGTAGTGCCTCGTTGTAGAGGAGCACGGCGGCTCGACTCCTCAGTGTTATACGGGTACAAGGCGAGCGAGGGAGCAAAAAGTAAAGATGAGATGAAATCGGGGCGAAGACAAGAGGGCTTCGGTTCTCTCGCTCAAATGATGAGCGAGCGATGAGTACGCAAACTAAGCTCAGGCTTGCCTGATCTTCGTCTCCCAGACCAAGACGCAAGCATCGCCACCTCCGCCACTCAACGCTCCACCTTTCTTCCAGTTAACGTAGCCGCAGCCGCCGGTCAGGGTCAATACTGTACGGCGTCGCTGATTCCTGCAGAAGAAAAAGATTCTCATCGATGTGATTTCAATTCCTGAGGCCGACCTCCGCTTCGACAGATGGAATTCGTTTGAGGAAGAACCGCTGATCTTACCGATTCTTCGACACACCACTTGGAGGCGTCGCGGCAATGTTGTTCGACGTTTCTGCGGAAGGAGGGGGCTTCTGCTTCGTTTTGCCCTTTTTGAGTGTCCGCAAAGTGCCGTAGGTTTTGGCAGCTGCGTTCACAAGCGGCGATATTAAGGCGCTGGCTGTTGCTGTAGGAGCAGTCACTTGCGGTAGTGGATGCAACGGAGTTTCACTCTGCTGTGAAGTTTCCGTGTCGTCTGCTTCGCTACCACGAGCCGACACATCCATACTGGACATGTCCCACGATCTGATTGAGGAAAAAACGGCGCAAATTAAAAAGCAGACCCAGACAATGAGCACCGAGAACGGGGGCGATGGGAATACTCCCGATATATTTTCCAAATGAACATTCTTATTCCTTTTATTTGATTCCTTCTCAAACGATTGAGGATCTCCTCATTTCTCGTAGGTGCTCACCTCGGTCTACTGAAGGGGTCTGCCAGTTGAATTAGTTCAGGCTCTGAGCGGTTCAGCCGTTCCGACGACTCGTCGTAATACTCATAGTCTTGCAAAAGCATGAGGTCTGAATAGAGATCATATATCGATTCACCGTCGGTCCCGTGACCCTGACTGTTGGGCGTTTGGGCCTGCTGGTTTTGGGTTCCCGAATTGAGCATCCCGCCGGTGATTGCAGGGAGAGGTTCCGAAGGTCCAAGACTGATGAGGAAAGTGACGGCGCCTTGATGGCCATGGAAGGAGGCGAACACCGAGCCTCGCGGAACCAGAGGAATGCCCTCGAGCTTGGGCAATGGCAGGGTGACGACAACTCCGACATTCGTTCCAGCCCATAGCAAGCCTCGTGAAACCTGCAACGACGTGATGAACACCGAAGCGTCCGGTGTCTTCACCATTTGCTGGACGGGCGGCGAAACGTCTACGTCCTGGAGATGTTTGAACGTTTCGAGGTGGTAGAGACACAAGAGGCTGGAATTGACCGTTGACACCCAAAGCCCGGTTCCGGCTGCCGCCATCAAATAGGCGTGTTCCTGTTGCTCGGTCCTCTCCCGATCGGGATGGAATTGGTGGCCCGCGTGCGAATGAACGTGGAGGTCGTGAGAATCAAGCACTTGCTGCGAATGACCGTCGATTCGCCAAATCTTCGGACCGCATGCCGCAAAGAGCGCTTCCTGGCGAGCGCAGGCCAGAAGCGACGTAACCGGATCTTCCCCGAGACTGAGAATCGTCGGATGTTCGAGATCCCAAGCTCCGGTACCGTCCGAAAGCCTCGCGTACACATAGATCTGTCCATTCGAAAGCGCAACGTACACGTTGGCGTTGAAGTATTTGATCTGCGTAGCGGGCGAAGTGACCAACGTGTTTCCAACTTCCGTCCATTTGTCTGGACACGACGCCAGCAAGAGGATCAATCTGAGGGAGGTGAAATGAATGCATTCAATTTCTTCCGTTCGTAAGCGCCCTTTGTCGATTTCTTCTTCCACAAGCGACGTTCCCTAACCTTTTAGACTCTGTCGCGATCCAAACTGTTTCAGCTACGTCCTCCAAAGCTTGGCCCATCGGACACCATTCGCGGGGTGGTGGGGCGCACTCCATCGCTGTTATCTGGCTCTCTGGGAGATCGAAAGCTCCAACGGGTCGCATACTGTGTCCGCCAGAAAGACCTTGCTGGAGAATCACCATATGAGAGTTGATCCCGTCGGTACTGCAGAGCCAGAGGTAGTGCGGAGGCTGGAAGGATCGGGTTTCAGCGATTATTCTCACGCCCATCAGCGGGTGGATCTCCCGAATCCCATAGTCTAGAGCGGTATTTCCCTCGTACGATGATGGCCACTCCGAATGAACTATGCCAGGAAAGAAAATCACCTGGAAGCTCTTCTCTCCATTGGGTTTGCTAAGAGCGGTGTAGTAACAGCCGCAATTGACTTCAGTGGCAGAAGTTGCCTGGAAGAGAGGCATGACTTTCGAAAGCAACGGATGCTTGTTGACAACGAGTTGCGCCTCGTTCGCCAACGAAGGAAGAGTCTCCCACGCCGGTTGGTTATCAGAGTCTAAACACATCTTGCACAATCGGAGGTCTGTGAGCCAGTCTCGCTTTGTGGTGGAACTGCAGAACTGTAATTCGGTAGGAAATTCGAATTATTCCACCGTAGCTGTGCGGAACTCAGGGTTATGCGTGTTGAACGAATTCCGTGACAGGATGAGTCGTCAGGGTGAGAATACCCAGATACGACAGTACGTACCTGAAAGAATATTGATCCCTTGACGGGTACGCAGAGCTGGAGACAAGCGCTGTCGGTCGCCGCCACTTCCTCCTCTTTGGCTTTGATGGCCTCTTGAATGCAGCGTGCGGCCTGAAAGAGGGCTTCGACGGGGGGCAGCGCGGAGGGCGGCCGTTTCAAGGTAGCCACCAATCCACAGACCCTTTGAAAAACATTTGGATCATTTAGTCTCATTGAGCTGCGAGCTGGTGCTAACAGGGGATTCCTATTCGGAATCACAGCTGTGTGAGTAAGCGTCGAGCTTGAAGCAGCGTGGTCCTGAGTCTTCCGCCCCCGACTGTCAAGTGAAGAGTGTCCCGCTCACCTGTTCATTACTTCAAGGTCATGAACCAAGTCCGCGAGCTCGTCCAGAGCGGCCTGTTTGGCGTCGTCGGAATGAGGCATCAGAAAATGCGGGGTTGCCGCTAAAGCTGTCCTGCCGGCCAACAGGCTTCGAGCCGAAAGATCTTCGAGAACTTCCACCTGACAGAGACGAAAGCAAATTGAATTAAAAAAACCGACATCCGAAACAGGAAAATTCGATCTAAACGCAGATTCTTCTGAATCGGTTTGAAAAGGTAAACGTTAACGCGAAGCTCGACTTCTTGCATAACGTGACGAGTAGTGGAATTCGAATAGACAATAAACAATGGGAAGCTTCTTTTCTGCTCCCCTTTGGAAAAAAAACAGTTACATCCTCAGAGCGACAATGCGAAATGCAGCGACAGAAGTTGTTTGAATAATTTCACAGTCTAGAGAGGTTCTGCGAAAATGTGCGTCCTGGCCCCTATGAATGTATAGCCGAAAATATGTCGCTCCAAGGTCGGACGATCAGAATCGGAACAGTTTCCGAGGCTCGAGAAAAACGCAAGAGGAAAACTCCGCGACCGACGGCCGGGCGCACAGAACGCATCTGCGAGCGATAGTTGGACAAACTTTGTTCAAACTGACTCGAGTCTATTGAAATTGATATCAAAGGGATGCCCGCATAGGAAGCTCTGCTTGACGCTTCACTAGAACGAGCAGATCAGTTACGACCATGGCAAACTCGGGACTTGTGTTCGTCTCACTACTCATGATAGTTTGTGATCCTTCGATTGGAGCAAACCAGAGGAACGCTCGCATCTTGCGACGTGAGACTCTGCCGGACGGAACTATCCAGGTGAGTCGGAACGAGTCCTGCGCTCACCAGCGTCCGACCTCGGAGAAGGAGTTCACTACACATATTTCAGACTTCACGAGTTGTAATCGGAGGCATCGATACTGTATCAGAAGAAATCAGGTTACAGTCCCAAAAGAGGATGCGGTAATGATCAACGGAGTCCTTAGTGCCGTGGTCCCGACATACCAGTGTGTGCGAACGGTTCAGAACGGGCTATACAGACAACAGCTCACGTATCCTTGCAAACCGAGAGTGAGTGCCCAGAGAAGGATTCTGAAGAGATCGCTCGGTGACTCAAATGTTCTAACGGAGGCCTCTGCCTTCAGGTGATTATAGCCAACCAGAGCGCAGGACTCATCGCGTCAACCAAACCCCCGATAAGGACGCGATCGGTCACCGATAGCTTCCCCATAACGGATATCCGTACGCCGTACGGAGCCAGAACAGCATCATTCACTCAGAGTGGATACTCCCCGACAAATGGGTTCCTGAGGAGCTCTACAGTCGGCTACTTGAAGTTCGCGGAAGGAGTCGATCCGGACGATCCCTCACCATCGGATGACAGTGACACGGTTCTGGATGACTCTTTCAAAACCAACAAAACGACTGGAGGTCGCAATTGTCGGTTCCAAAAATCCCAAAACTGTCGACCCTCAACAACATTGGCGCCGTGGAAAAGACCAGCACTGGCAACAGCAGCTGTGACCGCATCATCATCAGCGAGTTCCCAGCCAGCGGAATCGGTCATCTCACCACCACCGTCAGCCGTACAGCTCCGATCGGGAGTTTCGCTCGCAAGTTCTCCTGGAAATCTCGGCGGCGAAGCAAAGACGGTAGCCGTGCTCAATAAAGAGCAAGAATCTGCCACTGCGGCGTCGGGCTCTTTTGCCCCGAAACGAGCGAATGCAACGAAAGCCACGTCTCCCGGTATTGGACCAGTAGCGATATCTCTGAACTTCTCCCGGTATTCGACATCGCAACCGATCAATGCTCTTCGGATACCGGTAGGACCGAGTTCGAGATCGTCGAATACATCTTCCCTGCGATAGCGCCTGTCTTGAG
Organism: Galendromus occidentalis; assembly: GCF_000255335.2. Lineage (NCBI taxonomy): Eukaryota > Metazoa > Arthropoda > Arachnida > Mesostigmata > Phytoseiidae > Galendromus > Galendromus occidentalis. The sequence goes on from NW_003805463.1 coordinate 596,733, forward strand.
TTTTGACGGCGGAAAAACCTCGATGAGCAACCGCTGTTATTCAACATTCGAGCTCAGCACGGTCAACCGGGTGGACTCGTTAGGATACGAACAACCATCGTTGCACAAGCTGAAGTTGCTTCGGAGAAGCTATGGGCCGAGACGGTGACGTCGGCAGATAAAGCATGTAGGTACGTTGCTGCCACTCACCTCGACTATGGGAACGCTCCACTTCACATTGTTTTTGCCATCACCCGAAACACAGATGAGAGTGTCGCTCAGCATGAACATTTTGCGAGATTTTGTCTTCACCACCAAACCAGTTGAATCCATTTCGAGTTGGCTGACATCATCCAGTCGAATCAGGAGCTGATCTCCACTCTTCGACCCGATCTGTGAGGAAATGAGATCTCTCAATAATGACTCGATCGTGGAAAATCAACTGTGTATGATCTCTATCGGTGCTGCGGGGAACACTTTGCCAAGTCGGGGGTGGACAAAGGAAATAACGCTTTAATTTCATCCCGTTCGAAGCCGGTACGATACCGTCCTGCGCCGATCATGCGATCCTCTGGCGCAACCCATCGTAATATAATGATGATAATGATCGCAATATTGGGAAGTACTCACTTTCGCGCTGCCGAGTGACTTCGAAAGCTCCCTGGCTGCCTGATTCTGCTCACAAATCCGTTTGCGTTCGTTGAGGGCTTCAGCCAGACATTCGAGTTGAGTAAGCGCGAGCTCCAAGCTGAGTCTGTCCTGATGCTCGCTTGGTGTGTTGGCCAAGAGATCTTGGAGCAGCAAAATGAATTGCGGAAACCGCTGCACGGGTTTCACCATCAGGCCATAAAACCCAAGCCGATCACTGCTGTAGACCTGCTTCATCTGAGGAAACAGAGCAAGAGTTCAGATCAGGGTCGGATATACCGAAATCTTATCGAGCACGATCCGCACGCGTGAAATTAGAAGCACTACATTCTCGGCAAACTGAGTGGCTCGAAGGAATAACCGCCGTTTGAGACGCGACATGCATGTATCGGATCCGTCGCGGAGCCTAATGCAGGAGTCAAAATCCACGTCAAGAGAAGGGGGAAGGCCGTTGGGGTCGTCCTGTAGGAGGTCCTTAGGAAACGAGACGATATACGAGATCCCGTTCTCAACTCGCAAATATTCATTAAGCCTCATGAATCAGGCGAGCGTGCCGTTGATACATTGGTGACGCATATTCCGTGAGCATCATAAACGGAGATTCTCGCTCCCAGCTTCGCTTCGAGAAGAACCAGAGCGTCTCGATGTGAGGAATTCAGTGTCCGGGTGTAGATATGGTTCTACGTACGTGCGCAAACACTGGGATACACGACACGACCGAGAACTCGAACGTTTCATGCGTTCTCGAATCGTTTCCATGCTTTCAAAATTAGAGTTTCCAAACTTGGACAAAACGAGCAACACTGAAGCTTGTTTGGCTCGCATTGTCAACAGCTAGGGCGAAAAAAAGCAACGCGTTCAAGGCTGCTGACGAATCCAGCGGGCCATTTTTTGTAGTCAACGGGATCCGTTTATCTCACTCTTTAGGCAACAAGGTCATTCAAAATGCTGCTGAGTGCTCATATGGAGGAAGCGGGGGAAGGGGAACGGCGGAATCGGGAACGTTCCCGCAAGCAGTCAACGAGAACTGTTCTCTCCGTCCCCACGCTTATGGGACGGATTTTTTTTGTTCTGAAGCGAATCACGTGCAGTAATGTGATGCTGAACCAGGGGCAGACTCAGAGACTTGTCAATTCAAAGTCTCGGCATGGGTCCTTGGTTACCTTTCGGTATTGATGAGGGATATTCGCATGAGAGGTTAACGACGTATCTTGGAGCAGGCCCGACGTTGGCGCCTACAATTATAAATTCGGCATGACATTTCGGCTCTTTCAAGTGATTTTAATTTCAATCTCCCGGCACGGTCTCAATCCTGACAGTGAGAGCTGAATAACCTATGACAATTTCCTCTCCCGCTCGAACCGCTTCGAATATTTCTCATTCTTCCCTTCCCGAAAAGAGAATCTATGTTTCGTTCAACGAGTCAACGCGCCCGAAGCCACGACGCGCCTGCTGCGGAGGCCTAGCTTCGACAGATTCCAAAATGCAAATCATGAAAACAGGCTCCATTAAAGAGAAACAGACGACCATCTCAAATGTGGAACTAGACTAATTTTGCCACGCAGATCGAATGCCGCGCCGTCTCCGCAATCCAACACGGGGTTGTGAAAAAAACGACGGAGAGCGTTCGTTTAGACTGTTCGATGGTGTATCCTTTTTTTCAAGAAGGGGAAAACTCCGGATTTTATTGAGCGTGTGGCCCGTCTTCCTCGAGCCCTCGACCCGGAACGGGACGGAACGGCGTGACCGGAAGAGCAGCGGCCGAGCACGCAGAAAAAATCCGGTGAGGGATCACCGAGTGAATGTCGAGGTGAGGAGATGACGATGACGACATTGTGACGAAGGCAGGGGGAAATACTCAGTCAGTTCGTGTGTCGGAGAGTCTTGAGTTGCTCTGTAGACAGTGATGCATGAATTCAATTGAGAGTGCTGGGCGTCGGAACGAGCGCGAAATACCTTTAGAAAATGAGCCAGCTGCGGTTTCGACGCAGAGGCCTGACGGGCTGTGTCCATGGCAGTGGTGAAGTTATTCACGAAGTCTGAGTATATCTCCAGCACGTGGTTCTTCGAGAAAGTATTCAAGAAAACACCGCCCAACATTTCCTGGAAATATTGATATCCCTTGAAATCACACGATTCCCTCCGAGTTGAACCTGCTGATAACGATGAATCAAGCGGACGCACAATAAACACGTTTCGTACCTTTTGATCCCATTCCCAAACACACTGAGTGAGAGCGATTCCGAAAATGGTATGACATTGTAGAATTTGTTCCACTCTGTGAAACATGACGTCGACCTGCCGAAGGCAGAGAATACATTAGTTGGGGAAGTGCTCCACCTCCGGTTCGTATTTGAAGCCCTTTGGGCTGCCTCTCGAACACATGTTTTTGCCCAAGTTCCGAATCGGTCGAAATCAAATCGTTTCCCCGAGCGGCGATGCAATGCTCCGGAATCGGGAAGGAGAAGTCTACGAGCGGTAGTCTTCCCCTTTGTGTCGAGCCCACGCACCTTATGGGTCGAGAGGAAAGGCGGTTGACATCGTATCAGAGGCTGCTTAAAGTCCACAATGAGCCTGGAAGGAGGATTTTCATATCGCTATTATTACGGAACGCTTCTCAAACAACTCGGGCAAACAAAGGCCGACGGGACGGTCGCGGCCGGGAAAACCTCCTATCAGCTGAATAATACAAGGGACGGCTTCCCGCGGAGACCATGGACGCCTAGCGGAGCTCCTCTCTCGCAAGGATTCAGAACGATAAAGTTCCCAAGCCCTTCAAAGAGTCACGCGGACGCATTCGGAAGACCGTCGTTGACCGAGTTCTAGTATCTAGTCCGTCCATTCGGGAGCTCTCAGATCGGAATGTGGAGAAGGATGATTCCAAGACAGGAATAGCTGAGCGGACCGCTTATCCGGTTGCCTCCCGAGAGCAGACCTACCGATGCAATGCCGACACGTAGCAATTCTCGGATTCGACAATTGTGTTAACGATAAGTCTCCGCTTGATTTGCTCGGGACTCAAGCCGGTGGGCATTGGTGGTAGACTGAGGGGAGGTCTGCGTTGCTTCCTTCCGCGAGGCCCTGATCCTGTCCACAGAGGGTCGCACTCATATTCCCCACCTTCCCTGCCACCATTGCAGCCGTCTGGAATGAAGTTTCATATCTCAAAATCTACCAGGGCTGTATCCGACCAAGAGTTCGGCCATATACAAAGACCTTTCGAATGTTCCCTCTCTGTCGAGTTACGACCGGGGATCTCTTCAAGGAACGGCTGCTGAAAACTCGGCCACGAGAATCACCTTGACTTTGTTGCTGTAGGTTATTGAGGTTCTGCTGAGAAGCCAGCCTTCTGGAGTCCTTCCTCGCTCTGGTCGAGAACCATCTAGTGAGACTGTGCTCCGGAACCCCTCCAACACCCGTAACGCCTCCACCGGAGGCGAGACCCAGCTGTCTCTGATAAATGTCGACCTCTTCGTAGATATTGTCATTGTCCTTATGGCCGTCATCGTACAGCTGGTACACGTGATCCGCGCCCGACGAAACGTTGTTCGAGAGCGCATTCTGTTTCGTGAGTATCTTGCCCACAGGCATACTCTGCTGCTTGATGAGTTCCCTTTCAGGACGTTCCTTCGGTGTCGTAACTCCGTTCGAACCGTTGCTCTGTAGATGATGTGACGCCTGGTCCGAAGGAGGCATCAGCATCGACTCCACTTCCAGATTGAGATTCTCGAGGATGTGAGCGTGACTTTCCTCCACGCGGCTCACCTCGGCGCACACACCTGATGGACGGAGAACAAATCTTTCATTAGCGATTCGCAAGGACCGAACTACCGATCGATCGTGCATAGGAACTAAGCTGATCCTGAGCCAGAGGAGAATAAGGACGCGAGCAGATCGATACTACTGCCATAAGAAGTCAATGAAGGCTCCAATTCTGACTGGGAGCGAAAAAAAATCCCCTCCGAAGCTCACCCTGAGGTTGCATGCCCGAGTGTCCGTGCTGGGTCATTTGAGGAATTCCATACTCAGAATAGCATGTGGATCCGATCTCCTCATAAATATTTGGCTCCGAGCTGTTGCGTCTCGACGTGTAGCTCTCCGCATGTCTCATTCCTCCTCCAGCTGTCGAAATCAAGCGTCATTATTAGCGATTTCGGAGGGCCCGCCATCTCGACGTCGCTAGCTCCAGCCCGGATTTCTCCTGCCACAATTTATCATGAGTTCCCGCGTTTTTCGGACTGCAATGGCTCTCAAACTCTGTCGCATTAGGCTCCGGTCGACTCTCAGGCGAATCGGATCGGTAAAGTTCCCTCTGTTCCCCGAGAGGAGCTCGTACGGAGAGTCTTGCTGCAGGCATCCCGATTTCAAGTGGAGCTCCGCGAAAGCTCCCTCGAACGCTAATTACCGCAACGTCATGCTAGGCTCTGTCGCGCCCATTCCCCCGTACGTTGAGTACGCAGAGGAATAGTCCCCGGATGTGACTAAACAGACATCATCACCATCATACGTTTAGAAGGAAGCCCGGAATCCCTCGAAGCGGGGATAAAAATCTCTTGCCAGCATTTAGTTCAGTCAGTCAAATGCGTCACTGCAAAGGAGCCGGGCAATGATCGGCGAGCCTCTTCTCGTTCTATTCCGACCCTGCTTGCTTCTTTCTGCATTACCATGCGGAAGCAGCGAGAGCCGCTTTCTTTAGAGAGGATTTTTCATTAGATGTCGGAACAACGGGGGACCGCAAGTCAAAACTCGGGTCGCATCGGCTTCCAACGCGATCTCCAGGGACAGATAAAACTCGACTTTCATTTCAATTAAGTATCTCGAGCGCTCGGATGCACACCTAGGTACGTGAGATCGCCCAACCTTGGGGAGCGTTCCCGAATCCATCGGAGCGGAACGAGGGAAGGAACGAAACGGCGAGGCTGCCCGGAGTATTTCGAAACTCGATGTACCCCCGGGAGGGAGCACTTCAAACGGCATTTGTGGAAAGTTCGGCGACGGTTTCTCAACAGAGGAACAAGAAGAGAGTCTCACATCACGTTGGCCATGGAGCACAAGCATAGGAGGAGGTAGCGGAGACTAAATCGCACGGCCTAAACGATTTCGAAATCAGAAACTCTCAAATGGACAATTCCAACCAGTTGCATGGAATCCTTCGGAACCTATTATCATTCGCGGCACGCCTGAGCGCGCATCCTCGACGGAACTTCTTATGATCCTCGAGGAGTGATTTTCTCTCCCCACGGGAGAAACCTATTCAGAAGAAGGAACTCTCCTTGATACAGAACTCGGCAACCGTTCCTCCCGATTACGTGTGAGAGCATCCGGGTGGTTCGGAATCAAATCGTCATCTCGCGTGTTGAGGACCCAGCACCTGTGGTTCAAATATGGTGCGAGACGCGAATGGCGGGAAGCGTCCTCCGAACCGATAAGACCGAGCATGGAGCACTTCCTACGCTCGGGCAACTTCCGAGCTTGGAGTCTCTCATCCTCTCTCCGGGAGCGCGTCATTTTTCGACTACGAGGTCCGGAATCGGCTGGGCCTCTTATGCTTGCAGCAGTTCCCTCCGCGGAGCTCTCGCCACGAAATTCATACGAGGGCTCCCCGAGGTGAAGGCAACGATTTTATGATGATCGATACAATGCGCGTCCCCAAGTTGAGTTGCGCCGAGCTTTCGATATGTCTAGCTCCGTGACTTTCAGGAAAGCGGAGGAGTTTTGAATGTCAAGTTCGAAGCGCAACACCGACGAGGACATCCGGTAACTCAGACGGTTTCAACAAACGAGTTTAGAAATGGAATGAGTGATCAAAACTCACAAGCACTCCCGTTCTTCGTTGCTTTGTTCCCGAAAATCAGCTGCTTCGCGTAAGCGGCGGTCGTCCCTGGAACGAAAATTCCAACTTGAATATTGGGCTGCTCTCGATCGCTACATCGGCAAGAAAGTCGCACTCAGAATTTCCGACGATGGATGTTGGTATGTCGATTCGTCGTTCTTAAATCGAGCTAGATATTGTTCACACTATTGTGCATATTCGGCTGAGTCTGCCAAAACCGATGGGCCCCAGCCTTTCGCTAATCTTTCTTGCCGCATCCTACATGCTCCGCGGACCATCATCCACCCAGAGGATGAGGAGGAAGTTGAGGAACGCATATTCATGACTCCGCTTCTTATCTTATCGTAGATGCTCGCGGGGAGTCGTTACCCCTGTTGGCCGCAGCTGTTAAGCCATTCCACCTGTCTATCCGTGAGTCGAATAATGCAGAGCGATGCAATGAGCGAGGCTCGCAATAGAACGGAAAACTTTCTGCCGGTTTCAAGGTCTTCTACTCCAAATGCCCAAAGAGAATAGAACCACTCTCTGCCTCGGTAAATTCCAACAACCCAAAACGCAGCACCACGGATCCAGATGGAGGAAAGGGCGTGCGATAAGCTGGGGCATACGAGCGGCCCCACGCCGTGCCGCCGTTGTCGCTCCCCGTAGAAACTGCGAACGTATCGCTAGGATGATCTCCTTCACCGCAGATCAGGCGGGGGGGGGGGAAAGTGATTAATCACAATCACACATCGAGGATAAGCGCCCCGATGTTCAATTCTGCGCTCCTTGCCCCGGGAATCACTCGCAGAAGGATCCGATTTCGGAAGAGTGGCGTCTTGGGCCCCAGATAGAAAACTCCGAGATAGCACAGCTCCAACTTATTTCTCGTCTCCGATCGCAATTCCATCGCTATAAGATTTCGATCGCCCAACGGTTGGGAACAGAAGCGCCACCATAGTCCCCGATAGAGATAGCCCTACGGTTACAGTCGCCTAGATTTCCTCAAGTTGTCAGCACTTCTCGCGGGAGGGTTCGATTTCGGCAGAGTACGCCGCCGCTCGACTCAGCGAGGACCAGGGCGAACTGGCCAAGGCGAAAAAGTCGCGAATTTCGCATTCGGAGGACTATTGACTTCTCAAAATAGCGTACCGTAGATATTCTTCGTTGGGCTATTTACGGTCGACACGGCAGCGCTGTTACCGGTGCTAGCAGGAGTCTTTTTCTTTCGAGCTTTGCTCGTCAACGAGCTCGGGGCTCCCGAGGTATCAGGTTCTGTAATGAGAAAACAGAACTTGGTAACTTTGATTTCTGCGACGCAATTCGGAACAAGCAGAAGAGCATTCGAAGCAGACAGGTGTCAACCGGAAACATTCGGGTTGGAGGGTTCGGGGGTGGGGGAGCTATCGAGGGGGCCGAGCGCTTTCAATAATCGAGGTGAGGAGGGACAACCTCATGCACTGACTCCGCTTCATCGAGCTCGCTCCGCTCAAGCAAGGAGCGAGCGTCGAATCGAGCCGCGGCGTACACGTGAGAAAAAGTTACGGACGAATATAAATAGCAATGCGATTGCGCGCGACAGTGACACATGCGTAGCGAAGGTTCAATTCCCTATATTTCCCGGCTCAAGTGCGGAGTGGTGTTTCGCGTCGATTCGATAGTGAAAGGCTCGCTCAAGAGCGAGAGACTCGATACTCGACGACGCGTGGAGAGCTCGCAGAGACAAGTGAATACGCCTGCCGGCAGCGGAAACGCGGCCAATCAAAAAGGAAGCAGCGTGACTCGGCTACGCTCCGGCCTGTATACCGCAGCCGGAGCGTTCATTTATCAGCAGACAGCGGACTCTCCCGTACGATTCCTGATCATGTCGACTCCCCCGCGCGGAAGAGCTCCTTCCTGTATGTGACTCACTCATTGACTGTCGAGCAGTTTAGCTCACGAGCGAGCGGCAAAGAGGAGGAGGGAGGCAGACGGACCTACCCCGACAAGTACGTTTAGCGTGATCTGAGCGATTCGCTCGTCGGCCGTGCAGACGTTACACGATTTGGGGGAGCAAACAAGGAGAACGAGTTCGGAAGCCTCGATTCGGGAGCCGTTCTCGATAGCTCTGGGATTCAGGGAGCCTCTATCGAAGTCCTCAGACTCCCCAGCGTGGCCAAACACGGGAGGAGAACGGCAATCCACATTCCGTCGCGCAGCCCGTGGTGCGAGCATGAAACCGCTTGTCGAGAGAGCTCGATGAAAATAATTCGGATCATCGGATGACTTCAAGCGAAAAGAAGAACAACAGAGCCGATCGCGATAGACGCAGAAGCCGCGGTCAGAAAATTCTTCAATGCGGCGTACAACGGCTTGATCTTCGTCGGTCGTGAATGGAGCGGCCGAGCCCCGCGGAAGCTTTCTACTCTTGAGCCGGGGAACCGAAGCGAACCGGTCAATCGGTATAAGATATGTAAATGGAAACAGACTTGATACGATCGCCATTGAAAAGTATGTGCTGCCGGCAGCGGGGAGATATCGACGTCATTAGGACCGCCACCAACAACAACGTTGAAAGATCGTTGCTGGACGCCTCTCAAGAAAATCAATCGAAAGCTCATTTTTGGCGATTAGTTTCATTCCTGACATCAGCAGATGAAAAGTAGAGATAGGCAGAAAGAGCATCGAGTGGAGCGTGGAGCCCTTTTGGCGAACTTCCTGCTTGCTGTCAGACTTCTCACCATCGCATCGGCTCGACACGCGTCGGCACTTCCTCTGCCAGAGCACGCTTCCGATTTTGCGATAAGCTCGCTTTCCTCGCTCGGGAATTTTCTCAGAGAGAGGAAGTTCTCGCCGTCGATCACTGACCGAATGATTGAATTGCCCCCTTTCCTCAATTATTATGCTTGCGACTGGGTCATGGACAGAGAATAGATGATCGTTCCGGGAAAATTCTGATCGTTTCTCGACCACAAGTGACGAAGCTAATCCTCCATTCGTACATTCGTACCCCGAACTGGGAGACGTGCTGCCATCGCCGCCGCTTCGATGCGATTAGCTTTCGTAAGGAGCAGTATTATCACGTGATGGCCAATCACGCAACGACAGAGCCGTGCGGGACGCATGGCAAATCATGGTTTTGAATCATCATCGAAGTCATTGTCGAAGCCATCGGATACGACCGCGAAGCCACTCTCTTAATGAATATACTGAAGAGAAGGCTACCGTGTGAAGCATGGCAGACGCAACGAAACCTGTGACGCAGCGGAAGACTCGAACGTGACTGTCAGAAGACAACGTCGAAATTCACCGAAACCCGACCGCAACGCCCCAGCTGGGCGCAGCTCTCTGAGTCTCTTCATCGTCGAACGGTGTTTGGCACAAGCTTCTCCGAGTGTTCCGAGAAGCGCTGTGAACGATTTTCCGGAGAACTCGCAGGTGCTAGCATCATCGCATGCTTTCGGAGAGTCCGTGCTCTCGCGTGAGATTAGAGGCTGCGAGATGTTCCAAACCCTGGGATTCACGCTGAAGGGAAAGGCTTGCGGCCTCAACTTTTTCCGGCGATTTCCAGCCTCAGAGAATACGGGGAGAAGAAGAACGAGATCGGCAGAGATTACGGGCTCATGGGCTCAGACGGCCGCAGCTCGGCATTCGGAGTTGAAAACGGAGCAACAGAGCCACTGAGCCGGAATCAAGAGTTGATCCGTGAATAAACTCGAGCTATCGGCCTTAAATCAGAGCAAGTTCCCGTTGCCTTCTCCCCCCGAGATAGACGAAGCTTCCTAAAAGTCCAAGAGTTTGATAATATTCTTCCAGTTCGTTAAGTGGGTTCGGAACGCTCTTGTCGATGGAAGAAGCGGCCAACATCGAGTCCAGCGAAACCAGACTAGCGCCATCTGATATATGAGCCAAGAGCCTAAAGACTCGACGTATGATTTCCCGGGAGAGTCAACATAATTCACGAGCGCTGGAAATCATCGACACGATTCAGCCGCGGATATTTTCGAATCGAAAACGCAGCGCAGGTAGAGGAAGTCGAAGGAAGTCGGCTTTTCCTGGTGATCTCTCGGATATTTTTTCTCCGTGCTAAGAGACATGCTAAAAGGGGGGACCGAGCTGAGCTTCGCGCATCTACCTAAATGGATACTTTCTCCTGTGGAGCCATTGGCAAGCGAACAATGACCGAGGTATGACACCCGTCGCATCGGAACTTGTGTAGGGGTCAAATAATCCATCCAATCTATCGAAGAATAGCCTGACCAACAACTGATGCACAGGACATAATTAGCGCTAGGATCAGTCGACGAGGGGAGCCGTCGGTCAAGCAGGGCGCACACGACTCGGTGCTTCACTGATCATCGTCATCTAGCATCTAACAACAGAAACAAGCGGTTCACGGAAACCACGAGCGGGGGGAGTGGGTGCGCTATTATGCAGGTGAGCTCGACATGACGCTTTCAAAAGGGGAAATCAAACAGCAGCGCAGACCAGCATCGAATGGCAGTTGTGACATACCGATGTTGAGCAGCGGATTGAAGAAGCCGCTTTCCTGATTGTTTGAATTGGCGTTGGTGTCAGACGTTTGCAAGTTGATTTCACCATTGTGTTGTTGTTGAGCCGCCCGTTCGGCTCTTTCCTGGGGCGTGAGCTCCGAATAGTAGTACGGCACCTTGGAACTCATGTTTCGTCCGCTCGGTCGCTTGCTTGGTCGGCGGTCGGTCGGTCCGTCAGATTGACTGACTGACTGACCTCACTCCTCACTTCCTCGGTTAGTCACTCATTCACTCACTCTATCACTGACTGTCTTGGTCTATTCCCTCAATCGATGGGTGCCCTCGGGGCGTTCTCCGACTGATCGTTGCTGCCTTTGGCAGCTAGTAGAAGCTCGCGATTCGTTCGATCGAAGTACACCACAGTGTTTGGCAACACAGCGGCAGCTACACCACAAGCTCACGGTCCGTCTGGGGTGGCACCCGTCGCTCCGTTGTTTGTTGTCGATGATGCGCTCCTCGGCGATGGTATTCGTCGTGGTCCAAAGTAGCTCTCTTCAAACGGAATGGCAAGCCAGCGAACGACAACATGTCAAATCAAAGAGGAAGAACAATTCGCGGTTCAGCCTCCTCAATGGCGGAGCGGCAGCAGCGGAGCCAGCAGCGACGGTAGCTGTCGCAATGGAGCGACCGGATTCTATCTCACTTGAAGTCTATGACGACGTTTCGTTCACTGCCGTCGTCTTTCGTTGACTCACTGTGCTGAGACTCCAGCAACAGCAGCAGCCACACACTATGGACGACCATCAGAGTGGTCGCAGTAGCCGCGGCAGCCTACCTCTAGACGACGACGACAGAGCCAGCGACTCACTCCATACATACATACTACCACCACAGCTAACGGATGCAGCAGCAGCACACGGCTCTTCACCACACACAGAGAGTAGCGTCCCTCGCTCGCTCGCTCACTCACTCACTCGCTGGCTGACTGCTGCTGGTGGTCGTCCGCGGTGGCAGCAGCAGTTACCTGCTGCCCGGCTCGTGACCATTGAGCTAGGCAGCGGCGAAGAGACGAGGCGGAGAGGGCTCCTTGTGTCTAGTTGTTCGCTGAACGGGGGTGGCGCTGTGTGCGACGTTCACTCATCAGGAGTTTCGCGGCTCCGAGCCCGGATTTGAAATCCATCGTTCGTTTCCACAGTTATCGAGCTGTTTCGGAAGTCGAACTGATCTACGGCGAAAAGCAAGGGAATCCCGGAACGAACTTCGAATCCTATTGCGCCGTGGGCACTCTCTGCGGACTTTTCGCGCGGCGTCGCTCTATTGTACTCCGCAGATTTGGATGCGAGACCAGCGCTGTCCCTCTGGCGGGAATGCTCTCGGTTGTTTCATATGTACAAATTGGAGTGTATGCGGACACAGGAGGAAAGACGATAAGAGAAGACACTCATGTGATTTTTCTCGAATGTCGTTCTCGATCAATCTCCTCTCCACCAGTCGTGGTCTCCTGTTGAAGGCTACATGAAAGACACCGATGGTGGTTCATGTGCGATACTCAATCTTCTGATGCATCAGGAAGAATCACTCTGATGTCCTGCACGAATAGGCACTGGACTCGCGTGATTGAGTGGATCAGGGAGCCCCAGGAGCGACCCGTATTCTCAAAAATTCGTTCAGAGACGGCTCAGAAGAAGACGGTGCGTTTCATTTCGTAAAGCCATCACCAAGTTTTCGAGCGCGATGAATCCCGGGATGGGCTCCATGACTTGAAACTTCCCCGCTGACGTTCGCAATTCTCCCCCCTGCTGGAACCATCGCAAGATGGCGTCGCGATTCGAGTACAGTAAAAGCTCGATACTACGAACACGAAGGGACCGACGAAATTGGTTCGTTGTACCGAGTTTTCGCTGTAACGAATGCCGCTCAACACTATCCCCATGGCGAGCTGGCCAAAGGAGGAGAAATTCCTTGTTCGTTGTAACGAGAAATTCGTTTTAATGGGGGTCGTTGTAACGAGCTTTTACTGTACAACTTGCGGAGGCAGGAGGACCGGAGTACACTGACACTGGAGATCGATACCGAGAGCGCAAGATGACAGTTTCTGCAGTTGCGTAATAGAGTAGAGCAGAGTGGAGTCATGGGATAGCATGAAGTCCATCGAAGAGTCGGTACTATGCTTTCCAGAGGACCGCGATAATTTGCGCCAATCATAGCGGTCCCACTTAACATGGGGCGTCTGCGGGGGACCGCATGGAGCCGCAGGCAAGAACCGCGGTTGCCCGGTGAAGCGGTTTTTCAGAAAGCCCAGTCAGTACTGATTACACGAGATTAGCGGCTGGGCGTGAAGAGTTGAGCTGAAGTTTGAGATCAGGTTCATTGCTATCGATCGAAATTCTCATCCATTCTGTCGCGCGGACTAATTGTAAGGTAGGTTCACTGCGAGCGTGTATTTTACTGAAATACACCCGAAGCGTAATACAATGACTAAATAACCACCTATCGAAAGAAAATGGGGGGGATTTCGACTGGGGTGTAATGTGATTGTTATCGAAACCCTCTTGCCGTGAGATCGAATGGGGATGCATGACGTACATAGCATACTCGAGTAGGGAGTCGGCATCCGACAGGGGAACGAGCGCTCGGTCTGATGGGAATCGTTACGCCTGTAGCGCTCGAGCAAAACTACCACTTGCTCCATCTGCTGCTTCACGCGAGGTCCGACCCATGCATGTTCTGGCAACTTGTTCGGTTAAAGCTATATTCTGACGGCTCACACTATGTTACTCCATGGTTGCTGGTTCCCCGGCGTGAAAGCTGTATCAGACAATTAAATGAATGGAATAGAGGCCCGAGTCCGGCTCTGACTCCACAATGAACCATTTCGGCAAAATCCCATGTCGCGTCAAGCGGGAGGTTGCTGGTTCGAATCCAATACTCGGCGAGTACGGGGGACATAGGGAAATCACGGAGAAGACGGATGAAACACAGAAAAACGGAGAGTAGGGAATAGCAGCTACGACTGCGTGAGAAAACGCACGGGGGAGCTCCCCCTCCCCGAAAAAAAAATCCCACGCCCCTGACCCTCGATCTCCTTCCATTTGTCAAGTTGCAGATACACCGACGCGCCAGCAAAGTATGCTCAAGATGAAAGCAGAGAAGCTCAGCATCTCGGGGAATCCGCGATCCGCAGCTGAATACATCTGCCGGCTCGGAGCGATTATGCCCCTCGCTGTGCCACTCTTCTCCTCGACGACTCCTTCCCGCCAATACGTCGCCCACGTGATAGAGGGTTTCTTGCTCAAACTCGACGTAGAGGTCAGTGTTGATGCTGGGAATTACTGATTCACCGAATCCAACTTGCCATGATAATCAGGCGCGGGGCGGTACGGCCCATTCTTGCGGCACCGGACTTGAATCGAACCGAGATAGTCTACATGGAACCGCGGGGTTCCTCCCACCCCGCGTTTCACAGCGAGACGACAATAATTCTGAATTTCGAGCTGCTCAGGCTACTTGGACTCTCAAGCGAGACCTTCAATGATGGGCAAACGTACTCCAGAGCATCCAATCTACAGTCGATTCTCGATCCCATTGAAAATATAGGGACTTGCGGAATTCGCTCCTCGTTGCGAGCGCTTCACTGATCCGGGCAAATCCAGCTTTGCCTTCCCGAAGGTCGGAGCCTAGAAAGTCGTCCACCAGATCTAGATGATGACTGCAGCTCTTGGGGAGGGGGTCGAGGAGTTACTAAATCTCTTGCTTCAGCGGCCCTCGAACCTCGGCATTCGGAGACTTCTGAAGGATATGTCGGAGCAATATTGGGAACAGTATGCCGGGTGCCGAACGGAGAGTGCAGTCCGGAAGCTCCTCGTGTGAATCTAAGCTCTGATCCCTGCTCCCCCTGCAGAATGGAATCAGGAAGATGAAGCGAGTATATACCATGAATGAGTGATATGGATTCAGCGTCTCATTCTATTTCAGCAGATTGGAAAGCACAATGAGTCATGGGAATTGGGGGCCAATGCCCCCCCCCCCGAATACGCGCCTGCTCCCTGCGCCGCGCCGTTGTAAAAAATTTTCGGATAACAAATAACATGGATGTGGCATCCGCGGTCGCAGACGTCAGTCATCTTTCCACTGGTTCCGCATGAAGTACAAGTTTTGCACTCTTCATTGCCCTACATTGGGGGTATGCATTGCCCCCTGGCGAACAAAGAACTCAGTATGAGGCTAGGCTTCATGATGAAGTGGCCTCGTCCACCGATATGATGCTTCGAATAGTCTAGTACGTAATCGATCCACCTCTACCGCTTCTAATTGTTGGTCACGACGGCGGTGAACTGCAGGCGCGTCGGATGTCCCGAACGCCCGCTGTCGGAACACGTCGCTTTCTCTCCGGGTTGATTAGTTTCCTGATTCCCGGATTCGGTTCCTAGACAGAAATCGCAATACAATAGTCATCGTTCCGCGGCCGCGGTACCATCAGAGGTTTCGGGTGTGCCGCTCACCGTCGATTTGCCTTTATCCACAGGAGACTTCAGGACGGACAGGAAGTTGTCTTAGAAATTTCGCAAGCCTGCCAGGAGCGATGCCTCATTACCCTCCCAAGAATCTTCTCCGTGTACCGCCGGTGATGTAAATCGCGCGCCCGGTGGAGGCTTGCCTTGGCATGATCCAGGCGAGTGAGTGTAATGATACGATAAGCCAGGACGAGTCTTGTGTTGTACCTGGCTCCGATAACATCGCTCACAGAAGGTTTATCGTGGTCGCCGCCTGACGAAGACGAGTCTTCAGTGTTTGTCGGCGGCGCCCCGTCTACTTTGTCTTTGCTCCCGTGGCTCGCGGTTTTTCCCTTTCGCCGATCTCTCTTAGGTCTACGGCTGTCGTCACGATCATCACCGCGATCCGATTCCGGGTCCTCCCACGCGTCCGAGTGCGAGAGATGGAACGACGGGAACGATCGCTTCAGAATTCCACATCGTCGAGAAAATAAAAATATATTCGACCTCATCGGTCTGATCCGCCGCGAAGCCTCATCGGCAAGCACAAGGGCGCTATGGAATCTCGCAAGCGGTGATAAGGCAAGATCAATGTCTGGCGGAACTCCAATCGGAGCATCGAAATATCCTCGCCGTCCGCGCTCATCTCTGTGTCCCAGTTGATTTTCGGGTGCGTCGTGGATATACACATCAACAAAGACGGCTCTCTGAATAAGCGCCATTGAGCTAAGCTTCTCGTCGGGACTGCGAGAATCGCTAACCTGTCTGTTTAGCGCCAACAAGGCACAGAGAACCGAGTGTAAACCAGCTGTGTTGTTGTTGCTCCTTCTCAGATATCCTCCGGAAAGACACTATATCCTCGCCTTTCGATCTCTCTCAGGTATTGGGACTAGTTTTCCTTAAATCTCCGGCTCACGCCTCAGACGTGACTGTGGCGACGATTCACGAGACACCGGTTGTCATTCACCGAATTTCCGCTCGGACCTTTCGATCGGAGCATTGACAGTCGCTGGAATATGTTTTTTTGATCGTCCTCGAGGCTTGAATCCCGGAGTCCGGAGCCCGGGGCATACTCATCGGCTCCATTTAAGCGGCAAACAAGGGGCATTCCTGTGACTCCCGTGACTAAGAATTCTCTGACTCTCGTGGAAAACTAGCACTGTCAGTGAATTCAATTCTCTACGACCGTATTTCATAGATTCCACTCGCTCAGAATGGACTCCATGCCGCCCCCAATGTATTACGATCCCTGGTCCGGGAACCCATCTGCACATCAACCGCTTCCTCCGGACATTAGTAACATGACCCATGACTACGTGAGTTGATTGAACGCGATGAAGAATACTAGAGAGCTCAAGGTGTCCTTTCCCACGACTCCTTGGGAGATAACAAGGCAAAATCATCGTTTCAGAAACAAGGAGAATACGAAGACGAAGCTCCGCTCCTCGAAGAGCTCGGTATCAACATCGACCACATATGGGATAAAACATTGGCGGTCCTGAATCCCTTACGGAAAAGCGAAGCCAACGTATTGAATGAATGTGACTTAGCTGGTCCCTTGGTATTCTGCATGGCTTTCGGATGTTTCCTCATGCTGGCAGGGAAAATACATTTTGGGTAGGTTGACCACGAAGATCCTCGAAGAAGCGATTCAGTCGGAAATCAATTTGAGTCTCTCTGATGATGTCCTCGGCAAATTTCCGGCCCCTCTTTTCATAAATAAAACATGTCGTTCCTCCAGGTATATATACGGCCTGGGACTCGTGGGTACGCTGTCTTTGTACACATTACTCAACCTCATGTCTCAGGAAGGCATATCCGTGGGAACAACGATATCCGTGCTAGGATATTGCTTGCTGCCCATGGTTCTCCTGTCGGGAATCTCGATTGTGATATCCCTGAAGGGCACAGTTGGTGAGCTTCTCCTTTCTAGACCTTAACCCTTTCGATTTCTGTCTAGATGGTCCAGTAGTGGATCAATGCTGTTTTCTCGAATTCGAGCCTGTTCTCTGAAACTGCTTTCTATTCAGGAACCGCGTCCGCCCTGGTCGCCGTCATCTGGTGCGCGTATTCGGCCTCGAAACTTTTCGTGACGGCCTTATCAATGGATCACCAGCAGGTGCTGGTCCTATACCCGTGCGCGCTAGTTTACGGGGTGTTCGCGCTGCTCACAATCTTCTGATGAATTGTCGATTTGTACGCAAGAGGGAGAAATTTTTAGGGAACGACCGCCAACGCACGCTCAAACAATCCGCTGTGGAATGGATCCTGCGGAGTGCCGCCCTATCGCGCCGTGCCTGTGCGAACCCTCGAAAGCTGAGAATAAAGTATGAGTTCATTGATGTCGACGCACAAAAGCACTTGGTCATCGATTATGTAGCCTGTATTGAATGGTGAATAATGCAGTACACCCCGACGGTTGCCTCGACAACCTCGGAGGAGCAGGGCGAAATTCATCGTCGGTGCCATAACCGATGGGTGGGTGACGAATTTCGATACTCGGCATTCGATTGCCAGATCCGGGTCGCGTCGTGCATCAATGCGATCGAATAGTTCTCCTCGGGAAGCAGGTCCTTTAGACGACAGAGTGCCCCCGGGCGTCTCCGTGGGCCCCGCTCGAGGCTGACCTGTTTCGCGCCGAACATTCAGGAAATTGTCCGGGGTCATGGAGAACACATGTGCGATATCCGAGGAAGGAGATCACGGATCTTAGCCTGCCAGAATTTGGAAGGAAGACGGGTTAGTTCATGTCGCCGCCCCCGCAGCCCCATCTCGTCAGTAATGGGGACGCGCTCGAAGGCATGCGAGCTGTGGGAACTGTTGAAAGGAAATCCTGACATGATATGAACTTAAGTCCCGTCGTATCTCTCTCTGCGCCTACCATGTTCACCTCCTCGAATACTCGCGAACAGCCTAAACGAGATCCGTGTATTTCAGAAGGGGAGAAAGTCAATTTTATTCATCATCATTTATATATAAATATATATATATCCGGACGAATTTCGGAATAATCCGGTGAAATGCATTCTACAATATCTGAAAGTGGATGGGCGAGCGGACTATGGTAGCGGAAGCCGAATCATGCGCCGTGCAGTGAAGATGCTGAGATATCGAGTAACAGTATCTCGCCCTCAGAGACTACGATTTGCATCCAGGGACGGATGCATGAGGAAGCCGACTAACGAGTTCTCTGGACTCCGATGTGCAGTTGATTGCTGTTCGACTCCGAAGTCGGAAGGACAAGCCTGAAGGGAGCTACTGCTGCTTTCTCGGAGTCGAACCAAGCGTGTCAAATTAATATGTGCGCTCAAATGCTAGCCAGTTAAACAGGAATTCCCTCGAATCTACGGTCCCAAGACGAAAGCGGCTCTGATCGGGTGCGCGGCCGGGAACAATTCACATTCGATCGAGACATCTATAGCTGCGCAAAACTCCAGAGTCGACGAGACGGTAAGCAAGCTCTAACGACTGGCCACCCTGATAGAATATTTATGATCTGTCCAACGAGATAAATAAACTGATGTTCGAGTCCGGGGAATGCGTCCGTTCATAGGAGTCCTGCTAGGGGAATGCGGGATTCAGACGAGATTTCGCATAAGTAGCCAGATTCGAGCGGGAACCTGAAGCTTTATGGCGGGAGCTCTAATTGATAAAAAACTCGAGGGTATTCCTCAGTTTAGCAAGACGGGGGTTGAGTATCCTACCTCTCGAACCAGTCTTCGACGACTCCAAATAAAACTGATGACGACTCTTAATAATTATTGGGGAACATCATACCCGAAGCAAAAGCGCTTGGCCGTGCAGAATTATCCAAGTGCGACTCGAAGACTTCAATACGTTCCCTGAAGCACTATCAACAATGAAGAAATGTACAGATGTACACATTCGTTGCTCAACATGGCCGTCTCGTTACGGCACGGAGGGGGGGCGGGGTGAAGCGTAAACTGATCGATGCTTCGGACGCGGTGATTGAGCAACGAGCGGAGCTCCTCTTGATCTCGAGCGATAAGGACAGCCGTATGAAAAACCGCACGATCGCCACGAGGGGAGAGCGCCATTACCCGAACGTAGAACGAGTCAGACTCTGGGATGCCGTCCTCGGTATCCCGATTCAAGATCAACAACGAGATATTAGCGGGCGCCCTCATTCCGCGCTCTAAATGCGTTTGTTTCGTTGAAAACAAGGAGCTTCAGTTTGTCTTTGGGGAGGTCGTCGAGTTCCATCTCGACCTTGAACGGCTCCTCGGCAACGGGCTCATCGGCAGGGTCGTAGTATTGCTCGAGATATGGGTGAGCGAGCGCATCCGCAACGGTGATACTGCAAAATTCAGGAAGCGCTAAGCTTCTCATCATCGACACGGCAAGAATCAGAATGTTCTGGAGGGATTTCGATCATCACCTCTGGAAAATATCTCGAACCTACCGTTTCGCAGGATTGAACGTGAGCATCTTGTCGAGCAAGTCTAGAGCTTTCGGATCTGCCTCAGGATACAGCCTAGAAAACAGACAGTGTTGTCTTGAGCCTTATATGTCTGGATGCTGAATTTCGAGGCCTTCTGACGAATGTTCGGAAACGTCGATCGCACGAGATCTCCAGCTTCCCGGCGGCGGTCGAATTCGCGATCCTATGAATTAATCCTCATAGGTCTTGAATGCTTAGGGTCGATGATCTTGCGATCCGCGCCGAAAAACACCACTCACCTGTCCCAAGAAACCTTGGGCTTGGCCGGCAGACTCTGTAGGTAAGACCGAGCCTTCTCGTTGATGATACAGTTCAGGTCGTCCTGGCAAGGAGAGCCGAGTATCCCGAGGATGTGATTCAATTGATCCAAGTAGTGTTTCCCGGGGAAAATCGGGCGGTTAGATAGCATCTCGGCCAGGATGCAACCCACGCTCCAGATGTCTATCGATTTCGTGTAGCTGTTGGAGAGAAGCATTCAAGACTGGTGGCCTTTCGAAGCTCGGTCGAACATGTCACGCGAGGAGGGGAGTGTCGCATGAGGAGATCGAATTCTTATAATTTTTCAGTCTTAGCCAGGAGATACCAAAACTAACCCTTTGGAGTTAAGCATAATTTCGGGAGCTCTATACCACCGGGTAGCGACGTATTCGGTGAGAAAACCCGTGTGGTCATGATCGGGGTCAGCGACACGGGCCAGTCCGAAATCACATATTTTCAAGTCACAAGTTGTGTTCAGCAGAAGGTTGCTAGGCTTCAGATCACGATGGAGGACGTTTGCCGAATGTATGTACTTCAGACCTCGCAGAATCTGATAGAGGAAATAGCAGACGTGGTCGTTCGACAACCTCTGGGATTTCAGCAATTTGTACAAATCCGTTTCCATCAAGCACTGCAAGATAAGAGAAATATTCGAGTTCGAAAATCGCCCTTCGCTGAGGCTGAATATCAAACATGAAGTCACGAGGGATCTGCCTCGGGGAATCGCGGAATTCCTCCTTCCCCTTGCACCCGGCTCTCGGCCTCGCGGCCGCAGCACCGAAGGAAATTCATGCAAGCTCCCCATGACAAAGCCGCGGGATGGAGCCTGAGGTAAGCGCTGTCCAGCTACATATGAGGAAATTCAGTTCCTGCTAGTCCCTCATGCATATTCGTTCTTCTTCCTTTCTCCTGGGTATCATACCCCGTCCCAGGTTAGGATCCCATGAGATCACGCTCGACGGAAACCGGAACCGCGAGCAATATTTAGCGGCCGAGGGCACTAAAGTGTTGTGGTTGGAATATGGATGCTCCCCAAGTACCGCGAGCTAGTATTGGAAGATTCCGACTCTAGGAATTCCTGAGCATCCTTCAGTGTCTGATTGGGCAGGGAAAGAAGAACTTAATCCATTCTCCCAAAGATGAGGAACCGAAACTCGGGAGGAATTATTCCACCTCGGAAGCCGTATCACTGCTCCTGTGACTCTCGGAGATTGAGACCATTCGTTCCTAAATATCACGATGTTTCCCAGCGTGTGAGACGCGGCCCCGTTTGAAATGAATGAGGGATGCGTCCCATCTTATCGAAAATCGGTATTCCGTCGTAGTCGGCATAGAAATTCCGACATGAGTAAAGAGGTGGGTCTCATACGATGAACAGAGAGAAAGAGAGGCTTTCCCCGCGTTAAGGGAGCGGGAGACGTCCCACGCGGCTTCTTTCATGCCGGCAGTGACAAAACTCCGTATCAATTGTCTGTGATCCGAGGAGCACACCGCACACACCAGGGGGAACTCACCTGGACGATGTAAACATCTTTCATCTGTTCAATGGAGGGCGCTCGAATTATGTCTCGGATATCGATGATGTTTTCATGCCGAAATCGTGTGAGAATCTTTATCTCTCGCAGAGTTCGTTGGCAATAAGTCTGATGTTCGAAAGGGGAAATCTTCTTGATGGCAACCTTCTCGTTGGTTGTGGTGTCTCTAGCAGACCTGGAAGTAAAATTCTTTCATGTATTTTCAAGACAGGCTGAGCAAGGACGAGTTCTTCTTCCCTCGGCAAAATCACTCTGCCGGAGAAGGAAGTGGATTCATCCTGCCGAGCTGACCCTTGAGAACTTAGACAGCTGTTCGTGGGAGGCCGCTCTCTTTCCGTGGAATCCCGCTGGACTCCCGTACCATCGACCAGTGTTCTTGGTCTGAAGCGGACGATCTCAATGAAATATCTGTCCTGTCTCTTTTCCTGAAGAATGGCCATACATCCGAATAAGGAGTTCTTGCCCCTCGTTTGCGATTCGCGTAGTGCGATGAGCTCGGACGTTGCTAAGAGCAATAAATTGGCTCGCGTGTCTGCTCTGTGTATTTGCTTACTTAGAATGTCGACTGTACTGCGCGTCAGTCTCGTGGGCGTAAGAAAATATTCTCCCTCTTACCGCGAAGAGCTCAGCGTGCTTACGAAGCACGTCGGAGGGTCCAGAACCCAGCCGTTTTAGACAGGGGCCAATCTCTACCCATCATGGAGCCCATACCTACACAAGCGTTCTTCGAACGACACATGGTTCGTGGAGCTATTCTGCGAATCGGATTTCCCGAGACCACAATGGCGGAAGGAGTTGAATTCCACTCACGAGTCCTGCTCCTACCCACGGCGGGAAGCTTCCGTGGAAGGTTTCCATGGCTCCTGGAAATTTTTGATTCCGTATGGCGACCGAAGCCCCGGGAGCCGCGTTTTTTTTGCATGGAGACGCGTCACGGAATAGTGAGAGGAAAGTACGGAATGACATTAGAACCGATTCGCATCGGCGATTTCTGCTGTCGTCCCACCCGACCGGATTGTCTAACTCAGTCGGAGAGCTGCGTTGGTAACGAGACGGCCGTCGTGTCGAAGGCTTCCGAGAATTCAGGAGAGATTCTCGCTACTCCGGACTGGGCGTATTAGGAAAGATCGACGATCGCTCCGTTCGTGACAATGAATGGAGAAGCTGGGATAGACGATCCTTCGCCGACAAACAGAGTGTCCGCATTTTACGGGGAGACCGCTTGCGACGCTTGAAGGGACCATCCCAGTCACAGAGTCCCCCCAGACTGAGGGGAATCAGAAGATTATTCACTTTTCTCCGATAGCTATTATTAGCGACGGGGGGGGGGTTTATTCAATGAGTACTGGAGGTCCCAGTACTATTTGGGTAATCTTATATTTGTATGTACTAGCAAGAAGATGATGGACACGATGACCCGATTCTATTTCCTGAGTTCCTGGAGCGTACCTTATGCGCCGACTGAGCGCTGGATCTCAGCGAGATGAGTCTCAGATGGAGAGACCCTCAAACAACATACAGACCATCCACCTGCGGCATAATAATCAGGGCAGCTTCGTCTCCCCGGACGCGCTAGTTCTAGATTGATGGGTGCCAACCTGCCAACCCATAACATTGGAACATTCCTCCTGCGCTACTTTCAACATGAAAACCTCTTTTGAATTTCAGAGATTGGGAGATGAGACCGATGGAGTGGTCCACTAGTCGAAGTCCTGGTGAGGAACGTTCCAAGTACGCTCACTTCGCAGGTCCCGCCCATCCGCTATCGACGAGGGAGCAGTTTGGAACGTGAAGAGAATATATGATCCAAATTCTCGCATGAGGGCCATTCTTGTATGCTAGTCTGAAGCGATGAACTCGAGCTGAGCTCCCGAGAACTCCCGCCGACTCATGAATGGGATCGGGCCGACCAGGATTCGATAGACATTCACGAAGACGTCAATGCCGTGGGCTCCTCCTACATTGATTGGGTCGACTCGTCGAATCTAGATTCAACCCGAAAGTTCTGTTCCTCGATTAAATCGCCTTCGCTCGTTCTGAGCTCATCGTACTATACTGGCACATCCCTACGCGATATCGAGTTTGAGCCTAAACTTCGAGTACGCTCCGGATTCGCGGTGGACGGAATCTCGATAGACACCACGGTGTTATTTTAGCTCGCGGGAATATGCTTCGGGCACTAGATCGCGACCGCAAGTGGTTTCCTCACAGTCAGAAATCGGTCGCTCCATCGGGCTCCCTCGATAACTGATTGCGCAGCTTCACCGACGACGCCGAATAAGGAGCCGACCAGATCGGAAGCCTAGACGTTCGCCGCCAGTCGAGCCGCGCGCTCCGAATCCGTGAATCGTCTTGCGCTCAAGGCCTTCGAAATGATTTCATGAGGCTCTCCTGTCCTCGACCGGCGATTTCTTCAAAGTGTAGGAAATGGGTCCGGAAACTCTCTTCTCCGCTAATAGACCAGTCGCAATTCAACCAGGCTCGCCGAATATCTGGTCGAGTACTTATACTATTCGAATTCGCTGAACCTAGCTCTGCGATCGTGCCGCTGGACACGCGAGTGACACGGCGCCATCCAAACCGCCGCTCACTCCGTGATTCGACAAGTGATTTATGACTCTGACGAATCGAACACTCTACTCGTGCTCCGTTCAGGAGGGGGTCATCCTATTTTAATTACGGAGGTGTTGAAAATGAACGGATACTTACACGACCATTCCGTAGGCTCCTTCACCAATGTAAACAAGGTCCCTGTATCGCGGTCCCACTTCGAAACTCTGCGTCCGGACAAGCTCAACGTCTGCCATTGTGACACTCGATCCAAGATCAGAAAACACCAGAAAGTCTTCGAATTAGGTATCCGAGGAATGCCGACCAGGATGTTGGTGGCGACAACCTCCGGAAGCGCTACGGGGTCAAGCCTGTGTGAATGGGAATCCCAGTCGTGAACTCTCCTTTGCAATCGCGAATGTCGTCAGCTCCCTTTTCACGCCTCGATGGAAACTGCTGCTGCAAGTCGCCTGGCTCGCGTATCAAGCATGCGATCAGGGACCAGCTCGAAAAAGTCCAATACTCGCAGTGCACTCGCTCACGTTTTTATTGAAATGCTGCCCATCAAGAAGCTCCGACGATAGGCACCAGGCAGCAGTATTACATTTAGCTCATCGGTAACGCATGCAGCTCAATGGTACGTCGGCTTTTCGAAATCGACCCGCCGCTCGCGGAGTCGCTCTGTCTTGATCGCCTTCGGTGGGGGAACGCCGGGTGTTGCGCTTCGATCTCTCTGGAATGAAGGAAGGTTTCCAGTCATCTCGACAGAGTCAATTTCCCAGCGCGAGCGACCGAGCTTCCATGTAAATGCATATCTCTGGATCAAGTCAGACTCGATACCGGCTCCAAAGACGGCTAGTTCAAAGTCGGAAGTTCAAATGCAAATTCGTGTGTCATACCGTGAGCTCAATCCACGAATGACGGACTCGACTGCTCGCGGGAATCCGTGCAGAACTTTTACCTCAGCACCCTCCGGGGAGATTGAAAAATGAACGGGCATAGCAGTCTTTCAGAAGAAATACGGTATTCGATTCCATACCTGATTAGTCCGACTCGGAAGTCGTAGTAAAGTTGACTTGCTTGGGCCGAATTCGGCCGCTATGCCGATATCCTTTTGACCCGACCCCACCCTCTCGAGAATTCTTGACTTGAACCCCAACGAAAACGATTTCCTCGGCTTGCGCTGTGAGGCCATTCGCTGAGAGGGGCAGGATTAAGTCGCGGATTTCAATCGAGGCGAGAGAGCTTCGGCCTGCTTTCAAGTTCGAATTCCCGACCTCACCACCGAAGGTTAAAGATTTCGCACAGTTTTCCCGCGGAGCAGCATAACCGTGCCCGTGCCGAACTGATATCTCGCTCATCAGCTGATTCTGCGCTCGGAAGTCTCGCTTGCACTCACAACGTCGAATCTCATTCGCGTTGTTCGAATCTTGGCATGACGATTCATGGCCGGAGCGGTAGAAAACGACCGGAATTAGTAGAAACGAGCTGTTTCGCCAGAAATTTCCGGTCCATGGGACTCGTTGATATGAATTTTTCGCTCGAATGAAATTCGTTCTATCGAGATTTTCTCAACATTGCGTCTACGGCGAGCCACACAAAAAGGGGCTCAAAATCCGCTCTGACGAAAATTCAATGTAGTGGGGGTCGATGTAACGAGCTTTTACTGTATGTCTATGTCCAAGCCCCGAATGACCTCCTGTTCTAGTAAGGCCCTGTTGGAAGCATGTCCTCCGTACAGATTCAATACACCAATTTTCATGTGTTGAAAAATGCATTTATTTAACAAGTCCCCTCATTCACCAAGTGCCCGTTGCTCCATTACGCTCACCCGAATCGACACCCTGCATGCTGTCGGGAATTTTAGGTGAGCTGCAGTCCCACCAATCACGGAATTCCGGACCTTTCTTAGACTGTCTCTTAGAAAGTCCTGACGGGCCTGACTGGGCCCCACTCTTGCAGCTGCAGTAGCAGCGTTGAATCGCCCCTGCGCTTCATCCGCCTCCTGCTTCAGAGACTGAACGCTGTCTTTCTTACCAGCCATCCGTCTCTTCGCCAGCTTGGTGCGTCCCCGTAACTGAGCCGTATTGCGCTCCAGTAATTGGGCATGCTTCTCCACTTTCTGGTTCTTCTTCGGAAGGACCTGAGTTTTGGCCGCACTGGCAGCCTCTATCATAGCGGACGCGTCAGCCTTCTCTTGGGCCCAATTCGCTTTCCTCTCCTCTATTTTTGCTTTCTGCTCCTCCAAGGGAGACGGAAATGTATTGAGTTTGGCCGAAAGATGCGCTTTGAGTCTGTGCAACCCTTCGCGGGAATGCGAGAAACCCCAGGGGGTTAGGGATTGCAGCATTGTCAGCCACGCACTGCTCTTCATTCGCGGACACGACGCCAATAGCTCTGACAGTCGTTCCGCGATCTCGGCGGGCGCTGACTCCATCGGAAGGAGTTTAGTCTGAGCCGTCTTAGTGTCAGCGGCGCCAGCAGCGATGACGACCTTGACGCCGCGCTTCGGGATCTCGAAGAGAACATCCTCTGCCCATCTGCACTCGGCCATAGGAGCGTCCACCTCCGTCTTCCGTAGGCCGAACGCCTCGAGGCCGCCGAAGGTCTCCAATACCTTCACGCGGCAACCTCTTATGATGTGGTCACCTACAATCACTGAGTATGTGGGGTCGGGGGTCATGAAGGCCGGATTCAGGGCCAAGTTTGTGATCCCTTCAGAGAGAGCCGCGGTCAGCATTCGGTCCATGGTCTCTTGGAGCGCAGCGGAGCGAGCCTTCCCGTGCTCCAAGTCTGCCAGGACTCGTACAACGAGTGCGCTCCGTGCGCTCGAAGGTTGTTGATCTCAAGCTTGAGATTCTCTACTGACGTCCTCATTACAGAGGCGTGCTTCCCGACTGCACAGCATCCCTCTGGATCTGTGTACGTCTGAATTACCACTTAGCAGGCCGGGCAGCAGAAACTCAAGGCTCGGTTGTACGTATGTTTCGCGCTCAACGAAACCTGCCGCAACACCCTAACTGTCTTTTCCCAAGTCTCTTTGGGAAACTCACTGACTCCCTCAGGCTTTGGAGAGTAAAAGTTCGTACTTTGCCGGATCCGTAGTCGTAATGAATGACAAACGCCGCGGTTCACTACAGGTCGACTCTGTCCTGTGTAAGGTCTGATTCCGCGAATCCTTTGATTCGCAACTTAAGAACCCGAGACAGGACTGGGTCTCTTCTCAGCGGGAGAGTCGGTTTGGCGGTTCCTCTGAATCACCCCCGTTCACTCTTGCGAGAAGGGTCTGATACTTACTGTGCTTTTCACCGTAAGTTCAAACACGAGGTCCCTCCCTTCGACTTCGGTCCCTCCAAAAAGCGGGGTCTGCTCCAAAGACTCCCCGAGCACTGCAAAGCCTCTGCTCCCACAGCACCTCACACCGTTCTGCACTCCACGTTCTCGCCGGAACAGGCTCGAGAGCCGAAACGACCGTTTTTTTTTCCTCACCAGTGCGCGAAAACGTGGCGTTAGCCGGGCAGCTAAGGGTCGGAGGCAGCTATAATGTGAATGTTCTGTTTTCGAATCCTTTCAGCAAAGCGAACCGTGTCACCAGGCACGATACACTGGGAGTCGCGTAGTCGCGTTCACCGTTTTTCCGTTGTCCAATCATCCGAAACGCACTCTGAGCGTCAAGTTTCGCGTGATCCTCCCTGGAGGGAGCCTCCTGGGCCTTGGCGTGGCTGGTTCCGATAATAAGGATGTCTCTCGGCGTTTCTCTCTTGTCGTGATTGAACGCGCACTTCTTCAACTGTTCACCGACCCTGTCGTAGAAATCCCTAGCTGTCTCTTGCTTGCTCGCTCCAATCTGTAGAGGCGAAATCGCTGGTAGATCACATTACGGTGTGATTTGAAGCGTTGTTCGAGGGCGTTGAAGATATGTTCTAATCCCTTGCGTGGTGCTAGGCCCTGCTCGTCTGCCTCGTCGTTCGCGACTGGTTCTGACTCGAGGTTCCGTATGACTGACCTGTTCTCATCACCGAAAACCGCTCTGAACTTGGCTATTTGTACCGCGGGTGCCTCCATGTAGAGTTCGTCCACTGAAGCGTAATCGGCGAACGTTTGGACGAAATCTTGCCATCGATTGGAGTTGTCTTCGCCCACCAGAATCTTCATCGGTCTTGGCACTGGCATCCATGAATACCTGTACAGGCCATGGTATGTTTCGATGCCACTCCGGTGATGCCTCTCGACGATGGAACGATCGGTTTTTCCACGAGAACTCAGGTTTTTTGAATACTCGCTGACGACTGCGCGATGTTTTGATGAAACCGGTAGACGGAATGGTGTCATGATTTATTGTCATTGTGGTCTGCAGTGCGTCCGGCTACACCTATTGCGGCCAGTGTCCGTAGCCCGTAGAACCGTACCGCAGCGATTCTCCAACTCCTGTCAAGCCTCTGTTATTCCAGGCATGTAAAGCTCGGCCCCAGATGAACCATCGAAAATTTTGCAGCTTCTCTCCCAATTGAAATGAGAAATGAGACTCGCTCAATGGGGAGCAAGGGAATCCCAGGAGACTCGGATAGAAGGTCCATGATGCGCACTTAGCAGCTCCGCTATCGTCACAGAAAACTTTTCAGAGCTTGACAAATCTCCAGAGCCATCCTAGCCAATATGAGCTTAGCGTTCTTCTGATATCTCGAAAGAAAACTGAAACGCTGGCTATTTACATGGAGAACGATTTCTACAAGCCGATATTGTCGGATAGCAGCTTTCTCGACCGCTTCGGCAACTTTATTGAAGTGTCGAGATCGAATTCCACGAAGGCTGCTCCAGTGTACCGACGAGATCTCGATCCCAGATCAGATTACGGAAGACGTCTTAAGTGATAGTGAAGTCGAGACCTGAATCAATGAAAATTGCGCCGATGAGACTTTCGATGAGATCCCCGGAAGCTTCCAGAATGTTCGGCATCTCCGTCATTTCATCCCATTTGCCCGACGCTCATCATAGTTCTTCATGAATTCTC
Organism: Galendromus occidentalis; assembly: GCF_000255335.2. Taxonomy (NCBI): domain Eukaryota; kingdom Metazoa; phylum Arthropoda; class Arachnida; order Mesostigmata; family Phytoseiidae; genus Galendromus; species Galendromus occidentalis. The sequence continues at coordinate 625,953 of NW_003805463.1, forward strand.
AAAGGGATTACCCGTCATGAAACAAGGAACAAGTATGTATCTCACGGGCTGCTTCCGCATCATGATCAGAACGATCTGATCGTTTCCTGACTGAGGCCGACCGCACCATGGTCATCTGACCGCGATTCAGATCTTTCCACGCCAAAGGACTCAGAGATGGGCAGAGATCTTCTCTGATGGACTATCCGACCCTTAGAGTAGATCTCTGCCCATGGATGGGGTTAGACATATTGTAACGAGACTTCAGTGCAGCGGTCTCTGGTCTGATGAGCGACTCATAACTCATAACTCGCAAGAATCTGAGCACTGGGCTGATGTACACCAAGCAGTAAGAGAGGCTCCGTTGTGTGTCGAGCAGTGCACAATGGTATCGATGGTACATAACAAGATATAAAGATCGTAAGCTGATCGTACAGCCTGCCGGGGGGAAGGAGATGCGACAGTGGACTCCTTCTTCGAGCCCGGCACACGATCCGAATTTCGTCGCTCCGGCTGCCTGGTATTTTTCGCCATACCTGTCTCTTCGATAAAGATTCGCTACGTATTGCTGGCGATCAAACTACGCACCGGAGTCGAGAGAACGGGAAGATCCCGAAGCGAAACGCGCAGCTCCGGTGGTCTCGGGATTTCCCTCATCACTACATGGATGCGGCTTAAGATCGACCTCTTTTCTTGACCAAGGGAAAGGAATGGCGTTCGATATCGAGATCTATCCGAGATCCCACGTCTCATCTCTCGGTGGTTTCTCTTGCCAAGTGATGTCGCTGTTTTTCTCGGCGGACTCGTTCGGATCTCACGATATCTCGAACGATTCCGCGCCGAATCGGACTACCCTCTTTCTCATCTGTCAAATTTCACACCATTGAGGTGAGAGTTTGTGGTTTTGATCCTAGGTACTCAGTATTATTAGGCAGTAATTATGGTAGTCGATGTCGTTCCACATGCGGGGCTTGATACAATTCAACGATTAGGATTCTCGCCGACAGACTGGTGACGCTTGGGGTTTACGGTCCAGTTTTTTCGGAGTTTCGCTCCGAATCTGGTGTAGGTCTCCGCGATCGGTAATTTCCGTTCGCGATCCATGATGGTGGACGGAGTCGATAAATCAGCGGAGAAGTGTTCCGTCTGCGACGGGGAACCTTCAGCTCCAGCGGGTGATGATCCACGGGATTGAGGGAAGATGGGATTTGGAAGAATCACTGCTGAGCTTGGGAGGCTACTGACGTCCTAACCTATGCCTTTGGGCGACATAAGTTCATCGAGCGCCCGCAATGTTCGTCGCATTGCGGGCCGTTCCCCCATAGAGAGTCTGTGGGAGCCTGGAAATGCTGCGAATTTCCGGCTAAAAAGCCGCGACGAGAGTCAAGCCCTAGTCATACTGTACATATTGAGGCCAGATATCGGAGCGAGAATTTCTTTATTTAGGAGATGTGTCATTCTCCCGGCTTTGAGAGCGGCTTCGCGACAACTCACACCACAGTTCAATCGTGTTATTCGCAAGCAACGCAACGGCGGAAGAGACATCAGTCGATCGCACCCCGAGCCTTCAGGCGTACTAGTCCACGAATGGTGGGGCTCTGGATCTAGATGGAAGAGTGAGACCGTCCCCCTATGAAACACTTGAGACATAACTAGATCATTGCTCGAAAATGACTACGCGACCCTGCGGCTTTCCAAGTCGAATGTCCTTCATTTTGAACAGATCGAAGCGCTACGTTAAGTAAGCGTCAATTATGGTACAATAGAGAACAAATACTGCAGACCTCGAAACGCTATGAACAATCGTTCCATTTTACAAATATACACTATACAACAGAGTGGAGGTCGATCTCCCATATCCGTTGGTTGAATCGTGCTCAAATGAGCCACCATTTCTACATTATTATCCAGATATTGTAATGGAACAAACGAGCGATTGTCAGAATCATCGCCGAGGCTTCTCGTGAATTACACTTCTACTAACGAGCGCCATCAGTTCGAGCCTTGAACGAATTCGTCTCGTTGAAGACGAGCTGCTTGAGTTTCTCTTTCGGAAGATCATCGAGTTCCATCTCGACCTTGAAAGGTTCCTCGGCGACAGGCTCATCCGCTGGATCGTAGTACTGTTCCAAGTATGGATGAGCCAGCGCATCAGCCACTGTGATCCTGCCGAAACACAGAAAAGGGCCGCGTTAGATCTCCGTTGGATGGGGAAGACGCTCCCTTGATCGAGTTGACTCGTGTTGATTACTCACCGTCTCGCGGGATTGAATGTTAGCATCTTGTCGAGGAGGTCCAAGGCTTTGGGGTCTGCATCGGGATATAATCTGCAATGGAAGATTGGGGTCGAAATGACGCCCTCTCGATATAGTCGGTTCTGGGCAAACTCGAGAAGGGGGACGAGCACAATCTCACCTCTGGAATGGAATTCTCGGCTTAACCGGAAGACTCTGTAGGTACAAGCGAGCCTTGTCGTTTATGATGCAGCTCAGATCCTCGTGGCCAGGAGAACCAAGAATGCCCAGGATGAGGTTCAGCTGATCCAGATAATGCTTTCCAGGGAAGATGGGTCGATTCGAGAGCATTTCTGCGAGGATGCAGCCAACACTCCACATGTCTATCGACTGCGTGTAACTGATCGGAGAAAAACGATTAACGAATTTCCGACAGCTCCTTTCGATCGGCAGATAGCCAAATACCGTCCTCGGAAAGTATCCCTCCGACGATATTCATCGTTTCCAGTATTGCAGACGATGCAAGAGAACTCACCCCTTCGAATTCAACATGATCTCAGGAGCACGGTACCACCGAGTGGCAACGTACTCAGTCAAGAAACCCGTGTGATCATGATCGGGATCAGCGACACGAGCGAGCCCGAAATCGCATATCTTCAAGTCGCAGGTGGTGTTCAGGAGCAGATTGCTTGGTTTGAGATCTCGATGCAGAACATTCGCAGAGTGGATATACTTGAGTCCTCGGAGGATTTGATAGAGGAAATAGCAGACGTGATCGTTGGACAGCCTCTGAGTTTTCAAGAGTTTATACAGATCCGTCTCCATGAGACACTGCAAGAGGGAGCAAAATATTCCAAGGTCAGACTCCTGAAGGATCGGGGAAGGGAAATTCCACAAGACACATCGTAAGGCGCGGCGGAATGTACTGTCGCAGAGGCGGCCGATTCGAATCCCTGAGCTATCGTCGCTGACTCTGCATATCAATCGGAGCTCCAGCGACCCCGTGATACTCGAGAGCTTCGTCTGTGAGGAGAATATTCGCACCCTTGCAAACAAAAGATTTCTCTTTGTACCTATAGTCCCCGTGATCCCTCATATGCCTTAAAACATTGGAGAAACGGAATCCCTGATGAGTTCGACGGAGTTTGGAGCTCCGGCTGCATTGAAGTTCCACGATCCACGGAAACATACCCTCGCTTACCGATAAGTTGTGCGTAAATTGCAGAAGTATTTTAATGGGAAGGGCGCTGGCCATGAACCTTGTACTCCGAAGTTCCAGCTTACCTGAACAATGTAGACATCTTTCATCTGTTCGATGGTCGGAGCTCGGATGATGTCTCGAATGTCAATGATGTTTTCATGTCGGAAACGCGTCAGGATTTTAATTTCCCTCAGTGTTCGCTGGCAGTAGGTCTGATGCTCGAACGGGGAAATTTTCTTGATCGCCACTTTTTCATTGGTTGTGGTGTCTCTCGCAGAGCTGCCGAGGAATGCCCGGAATTAGTATTGGCGACACAACCATTTCATCTAACATGGATCATGTCGTATGGGTGCATCGGACGCCTGGATAATTCCTATGAGGAATGTCCGAAAAACTGTCCGAGCTCACAGCTACTCTATGTGGTGTTGGAGGAATAGCGACAGCCTTCCTCATATTGCGGGGAGAACTCGAGCTTTTCCGAGCCGGCCATCCGCTTGCGCATGGCCATTTGAGCTATCCTCGAGGGATGGCTTGACTCGTCCCGTCTCTCAGGTCGAAACAGCCGTTACATGTAGTCGATTCAGCCATGAAGATCTATGTTTGCAATACCATCAGAGGGCTCAGGGGGAACGTTGGCAAAATAACAGAAATCTGCGCACTACTAAGGAATCAGGATCCTCGTAAATGAACTTGGGGTTTGCTTTCCATGTCGAGCGCTCATTCCAATCTCCCTCAGGAATAACCTCCAATCCAGGAAGGAATCAGCCGATCTCTTAAGTCATTCCAGCTATCTAGGCTCGAATTCCACATCTGTACCGACAAGGGACATCGAAGCTTGCATCAGACGACTGTCGTCATTCCTCGAGAGGAGCTTGAGAAATCGATCGTCGTATGCGAGCGTATATCTGCACTCGATTCCAGGTCTCTGACGAAAACCAGCTCAGCCGACTGCGGACTCGTTGACCCAGAATTATCAGCCAGGATAACCCACTTTTCGACCTTATCAGTTTTCCGGAAGGAACGAAACGAAATTGTTCCGGCTTCCCGTTCTCCACAAGGTTATCACAGAGCACGACGAGGCCGCGAGCGACGCTGCCTCGTTGGAACTTGCTCTCGCTGGACGAGATATAGCCCCCCGACAACGAGATCCTCCCTGAAGTCATTCCAGCAAGCGGCATCGGAAATCATTCCAGCGAACTCGCAACACGGAGGCTGCATTCGAGCGTCGTAAATCGACCGGCAGCCTTCGAGAGATGCTGCGCTGATCTACTCACTATGCAGCGTGGGAAGACTAGAGAAGCCAGAGGCGAAGCCTCTCATTCTGGGCGCATCGTGGATAACTAATCATTCCCAGCGACAGGTCCAATGTGCGCGGATATGGAACATCTACTCACATGACTAATCCGTATGCTCCTTCGCCGATATAGGCGAGATCTACGTAACGGGGTCCGACTTCGAAATTTTGGCCCCTGACCACCTCGATCACCCCCATCCTGTTGAGTTTGACTCTCGGATCGATTCGAGATCTCCAGAATCTGAGTTTCTCCAGTTGGTAATTGCTTATGCAAAGTTCGATTTGAGCGAAGACACCACGCCACCGATGGAGGGTACTGCCCAACGGGATCGTATCCGTGACTCAGACTCCAAGTCTTAGTTAGAGTAGAGCAAGTCGTCTCGGCTCGAGCGGGTCCGTTAGTGTCGGGTCGAGGCACTGATTGGAGCCGGCTTCGTCATGAAGCAAGAACTGAAGAAATCGTCGAGATCCTTCCTCCTCAGTGGGTCGTACACTTGTCGATTGGGCCGGTGCACCGATCGAGCTCGCGAGAATCACTCAATACAAGGGACGCATTAGCCCTATGGGACGCCTGAGAAAGCTTATCAGCAGACGGATTTCTGTTTCTATTCGGAATTCTCGTCTTCGAGCACTCCGATGAGCTTCGATACGGGGCTCGGGAAGTTCGGTCCGAGAAATCCCAGGGTGCTGTTTTCTCTGCAGTCTTCTCTGTCACGGAACGAATTTCGTCGGCAGATTCTCCCGATGGTCTCGGTACTAGTAAACCTCCGAAGTGAGAATCCCAGCTCAACCGCCATTCTCTCCTCCGCGACGGGAAAGGGTTCAAGATGCTCACATGCAAATTATCGAAGCTTTGAATTTGCACGGACCATTTCCCAAGGTCATTGCAACAGGTGCTCACCGCAGGAAGAATTATTCCACAAAGCACTCCAGAACCTCAGGATCACGGAGAGAGTCCAATTGAAAGCGCTAAGCCGAGCTCCGAATTTCACTCAAACTAAAGGGGAATTCCATTTGGACACAGACATCTCTTGAGAAAATACTCACACGACCATGCCGTAGGCTCCTTCACCTATATAGACGAGATCCTTGTATTGCGGACCAACTTCAAAAGTCTGGTTTTTCACTATTTCAATTTCACCCATGACGATGCCGGAGGTCTAGAAGCGTCGTCAGCGGAACACAAGTGGTCTTCTCTGTTTCGCCCTCGAGGCCGACTCTCACATGGGGACGGAATTCGGGATTGTCAGCTTTGTACGCGGAAGAGAGCAGAAGTTTCTCCCCACGGATAGCATAGACGCAGGTTCCTGAGAGTCCCGCTCCGGCCACAACGGTAACCGACGAAAAGAGCTCAACGGTGGTGATAGGGAGAGAGGCCCCGGTGGCAGACGACGCTTCGAAAAATGCCCGCCAAAACCCGCTACGGGCACCTCGATCCGGTTTGACGAGAAGAAGGCTTGTTTCCGGACGTCAACCGTTCGCTGATCGTTTCCGTCGCCGGTGGAAGCTGGGGCTCTTCGGCATCTCTTGAGCGACACCAGGGGAGCATGCGATCGCGGCTTGGAAGTCGAGTTAGATCGAGCCCTTATTATATCAATGGCTCCGGGGCATTTCTATCGGAATTGTGATCATGATTGCTTCATTCAATATTCAAATCAGGAATTTAATTGACCATTGATGGGGCTGCGTAAAGTTACAATGATTCGGAACCGACCAAGTTTAACGAGGCCAGAGTCGTTTCTACCCCATCGAGAAAAACCATCGCCGAGCATGTAGAGCATCAGCGAACCTTGAGGGACAAACCTTCGACCGGTCTCGCAGGCAAGTTTCCTCCTCAGCACAGTTATCCTTGAACCGTGTGGCGGAGAACAGCGTATTCAGAAATATGTTAGCTCTCTACTCTCTGAAGTAGAGAGTAGAGGGACTCTCTGAAGGCGGGCACGAATTCCGTCGACAAGAATCGCTGAACGTGCAGCTTGAACGAAGCCGTGACTCCTTTCATTATGCGCTCAAGATCTTCATTGCTGAGGCGGCTCTGGAGATCTTCACAGATCACTCTTCCCCACTTCGTTATCTGTAAGGAACCCGGCCTAAATCATCGCCGTCTCGGTACGATCAGAAGCACATGAAGACTTCAGGACCAGCGCAACGAGGATGAACGAACCCTGATTGCGACCAACTGCGCTTTACCCTTAGCTGTTTCCGGCGGCTTCATCGACATGACAAGATCTACGCTCGTCGATAAGCACTTCAGTTTAACTTCTCTCCGTGTCCGAAAGGCAGGACGCCGACCGCTCAACGTTATGTTCACATATGTAGCCGTGAAGTTGATCTTGTCTGGAAGGGGGGTTCGTCGTCAACGTCTCTGGTTCAACTCGATAATTACGCTCCGAGAGCTTCCAGAGGATCAAGAATTTGGTCGGAGTGATATTTTTAGTATGGTTCAGCCATCTGAAGATCAGCACCGTCTACATCGACAGGTTGCCCTTCACGTTTGACGAGTCCGAGGTTGCACATCGTGAAGTCCTTTATAGAATAATCTCGATAGCAAACTGTCCGCAATTCCTTAGAAATGAAGCAATTCTGGAGCTTCTCCACTAGTTTCCGGCTGCAGTCGTCGAGGGCTCTGTCAAAAGTTGAAACCATGTCTGTTAAAGGATGGATGAATTTAGAAATGAAGCCGACGTACAGACTTCTGGTCGATCGAAGTTCCTCCCAATCTTCCGCTCACGCGAGCATAAGCTCTGCCGTCTAAACTCACCCGCCGCGTCTTCATACTCGTACTCTTCAGGCTCGGTGGCTGGGAAACAGCGAGCGAGTCATCTCAAAGAAAATAGCCAAACTTTCGGATCGATAGCGTCAGGCAAGGTTTTGGCGACCTCGTCGTGTCCTTACCTGTAGTCTCCTCTTCCGTTTGTTGAGTTTCTTCCGTTGAATGCCACACGGCCTCCGTCGTCGCGGCTAGATGGGAGAAGGAAGCTGTCACAATTTCTTCGATGAGAGCTTATCGCCGGTGTAACTTCCTCAAACCTACTGGGCAAGATCAGATCACGCATCGACGTGAACAGCATCAGCGCTATGAGGACCCCGACTAAGATGACGGCCAAGATTTTCGCCGTGCAGCTCAGTACGTTAGCGGTGCTGCTTCTTTTGAGCTCCGCCTCTCGTTTCTCGATTGCTCGGGTGAGATTGGTCGCTCGAGTTAGGATTTCCATGGTCATGTGACTCAGATCCGACGCATCTACGAAACGGAATATTTTTGAGTTTCTGAAAGCATGACGAACGCCGAAAGAAAGAACATGCTCGAAGGGGATCATGAGCTCCAAGGGTCGGTGACGAGTTTCTCCCTATTGGAATCGATGAGCCAAACTCGGTACCTGATCGAGCTCGTCTACGCGACAGAGACCGTCGGGAGTAAGAGCCTCCAGCTCTGGCCCCCTTCCTCGATCTTGAACGAGGCAGAATGTTGGAATATCGCGCCCGCGACGACCTTCTCGCGCGATCGAGGGACGCAGACCGCCTTGACCTCGCGCTGGCTCTCCTGCTGGACCTTTCCAGTTTCTGCGATCGAGGTGCGACCACGCCCCGACTGACCTCCACAGAGTAAATTCCCGGGTCGGCCGCCTCGGGGCTAGTGGATTCGTAACCCGAGAGAGTCATGTGGCTCACTTCTCTTGGATATCTCTGACGCTTTCGCGGATCTCTCGGATAAGGTTCAGGTCCTCGTCTCGGCATCGAGGGGGGGGGTGGTCGCACGGATTCAGGACAGACAATTCTTCCGCGTCGCGAGCCGCTGCGGCATTCGTTGTTTTCTGAGCCCAAACATGAGAGACTCATCTGCGATACCTCTCGTGGTCAGCTTCCGCCCGGTAAAGTTCCCCGAACCGTCGCAATCGGTGGTAGGAGTCGGAGATCATCAAATTAGAGCCGACAATGAGGGAGAAAAAGATGGAAAAAACACGAGTCCCATGTCTCGATTTTTTCACCTCGACGACGAAAAACGAAGATTGCTCCCGATTCGCTGCTGCTGCGGTCTCGACTTATCGACCTGGAGCTCGTCCACAATACAAGCATCGGGGCGGAGTCAGGGCCGCATGCAGCATGGTAAATGTCGGAGTTTCCCATTCCGTCATTGCAATCAACATGGAATGAGATTACAAACTCAGGAAATAGTTCCACGCTTTCAAGCAAGACGATAATTTGGATTCGCCTGAGGCTTCGGATGAGTCGGAGGATGGGAATAGCAACTATCTTGTCCTGGTCATTGGACTTGCCTTGACTTTTACGCTCCTGGCCGTTTTTGTTCTTCAAAGAAATTCAGAGAGAGGCCACCGCAGTGAGACTGACGGAAATGACAAATCGGGTACGGGCGAAGTTCTCAGGAATAGTCTTTGGTCGTCAGAATTTCTCTCCATCGAAAGCTCTGTACCTCATGTCCACTCAGCACGTATTCGAGCTGCAAGAGAAGCGTGGTAGTCTAGAGCCGGGACGGCCGGGTCGTCTAAACCATATCGAGTCATTCTATCTAAGCAGCGATCTTAATTCCTTTCAGGCCGCCTTAAGAGTACTATCCCAGAGCGCTCCGACGACGGGACCTCAGCTGATACAGGTGCGATAGCTATTCACCCCCTAGGAGATCATCCACTCGATTCGTACAACAATCTCCTTCATATCTCGCTGGCGACGATACGTTTATGCGCTTTACGACCAATGCGGATTTGCCTCCAGCCTTGAGTCTAATACAATTCGGCGCGATTTCCTTCCAGTCATGTCTGTGGAGGTTGCTAACAAATATGTCGATGACGTGCTTAACCGGGTTGCTGCTTCCTTGAAACAACAAGGCCCATACCAATACAAATATTTGATCCGGTCAACCTACGACGACTGGTTCGAGTTAGATCAAGTTAAACTCTCTCAAACGCATTTTCTCAAGCGAAGTGGGGACGTGGCTCTCTTCCTCGAAGGTTCGAGAAATTAATTTCCCCGGGAATGACTTTCATCGTCGCTTGAGTATGAAGCATCTGCGAAACAGAGTGATCGATGCAGTGTCCTCGGTCCCCAGAGAACCCGAAACGTGTTCTGGCCTCGCTCAAATTGAGTCAAATTGAAATGAAAGGAAAACGTCTCTCGACCTCCGATAACGAGCTCTACTGTCGGCTGAAAGAAGCGCGAGTGAACATCACCTTGCTCAGTGACACGAAAATAATTCGGGGCGGAAATATGCGCATAAAGACTGGTGAAGTGAGCGTTCATTACCTTCTTCATGCCATGGTAAGTCCACGTGCTCATTTTTTGATGACTTTCCTGAGGTCCTCCATCGCTTACAGCTGAAGGTACTCGGCGCGGGCGATATACGATGTCGACCCTACGAAACGTTGGACCCAGATATATTCCAGGAAGTGCTTGAGTTCCTGAAGCTCACTTTCCGGAAATACGTCGACGTTTTCGTCAGAGAAAGACTCTTCAAGACTTTGTTCCATTATGTTCCGCAAGTGGCGAAGGGATTCGGAACTCAGACGGACAAGAAGCGATGATCGTCGTTCAGAGAAATATATTGTGGAATATGCTCGATGGGGCAGTCTCCTGATAAGAGGAGGAGGAGGAGGGGGTACGAATCTAGTCCGAGTCCGTTCTTGTCCAGGAATATCTACGGTTCTCAGTGATTGTGAAACACTCGCCGGGTTGGTGCTATCTCACCGAGAAATTCTGAAGGCATCTTTAGCCGTATCGAGTAAGACGGGATAAGAGAGCGTGGTCAAATATTCCTTATGTGATCGGGTCTCCGAACGACGTAACGTAGCTTTTCCTTCCGGTCAAGGAGCTACATCCTCCTGACATGGCACTTCGCGAAAGGAAAATCCCCTAATTGATCCAAAGATGATATCCCCTCTGTTCTCGCTTTAGAACGGAATGTTCATCTTTCCTCAAAGCCCTCACCGTAAATCTTGATTGAGCAACTCGAGCGTTATCCCCTGCCGCGAGGGTGGCCTCTTAGGCGCACGCTTACGCTCTTGCATGCCCTAATCTAAAATCAGTCAGGGGCAAACGGAGGCCGCCGTCAATCCCACGAGACGACGCCGCGCTATTGCTGCCCTGAATACTCGTCGGAGAAACCTCGCATCTGCAAGTGGAATTCTCCTCACTCCGGATTCGGAGTGCAGACATGAAGTTAAACCCATGCGTATGTGAATCCGAAAATCCTGCAATGGCTCGTCCGGGACGGCGGATACCCCGGGAAAACACGGTTTTTGCGGCTCCTACGAAATGAAGACTGTCCATGGGCAATCCTCTCAGGACTCCACGGGAACACATGGCGTAGGCCTGCAGAATCCCCAGCCGCTCCCAAACGACTGAGAAATCCGAAAGTTTCATTATACGAAGGGGGATGAGTCTCCGATGAGAAGCGCGATGAGACCATGCCGTGACAGGACAGGCAACCATTCCGATTGTCCGAAGGTTACCGACCGACAGGGAGGGCATCTGCTAAGGACGAGCGAATCAATGATAAGGAGCGATCCGCTCCAGAGGAGAGCCCGAGGAAAGGGAGCCGCGCTTCCCACGATCTCCTGCCGTTGAGCTGTGCGGAGTTCCTTCCCTAACTGACTTTTCTTCCAGAACCAAAACAGCGATCCTGACACCACTTGTGGAGTGTTTTACCGTACGGTCGGACGACAAGGGACGCAGTTGAGCCTTGCCCTGATGACAGCCATTTTGTTCTGCCGAAGGAACATTCCAAATATATTCGATCATAGAATTCAGAAGAGGCTCCCCTCCCAGTGTATCGTAGGTGAAATCTCCCCGCATTCCCACAACAACCGTGGTGATGTCTTGCGTCGAGTACGTGAAGGGTCAAGCCTTCGAAGTCGGCCCGCGCTACAGAAGTCTCACCTATATAGGCGAAGGAGCCTATGGAGTTGTCGTGTGAGTGTCGCGAATCAATTCTCCTAGGCATAAGTTTCATAGAGCTGAGTGGGTGACTACACCGCTCACCGATGATCCGGGAGCAGGCGAATCTGGCGCATTCGACGGACGCTCGAACAGTTAGAGCGCAGTGCGCGGTTGGAAAAAGTCCAGCGAGGGAGGCGATTTCTCGCCGAGCTTTCAGCGATCCATGTTCGAGCATCGATTTTGAGCCGCACAGAGGAGATGATGTGAACCATTGCGAGCACCTCCCCCACTTTGATTCGCTTCCCAATCCTTATGCTCCATTCTGGAAAGAGCATAATCACAGTAGTTCATGCAACCGTTGGGGGCGTTCCGCATCTCTATAAGAGAGTCCCCCATCCACCTATCACCTACAATTCGTAGGATTTCCTTGCGGTGATTGTTCTTCCGGACCGGATTCACCGACAGTGGCATCATTGTTGCCGGACGAAGGCGCAGCAGAACTGGATATGGGGCATAATTCCGACCGGAGAGAACTTTGAAACAGCCTGCTGTATGGAATCGGTTCAATCAGGCTGCGGTATCATCATCGTGCTCAGCCGAGATGAAATTAATGTTGCTCGAGAATAATTGCTCTTCCGCGAGCTATGGTGACAATTTGCAGAGATGAAGAGCGGGAGTAGGCGTCAAAAATGTCCGCTGTCTCCATGGGATGTGCATAGGGCAATATACCGCAGCTGTGCGGATCCGCGCTCTCTCGGGATCTCTTGTGGGAACGGCCAATCGGGTTTTGCTCCGAGCACGTGGACGAAAATGGTCCTCGTGAGCCCCGGAGACATCGAGGCCACCGGGAGCCTCCACGGGAGTTCGGTCCAGAATGAATGGCTTCGCAGCTCGCGAGTCGTCTTGGCTCACACATCAAGTTGCTGTGGAGCCATTCTCATTTGGTTTATCCCGACGGGGCTATAAGTTCTGTTCTGCCCAGCATTCCCCTACGGAAAAACTCTAAAGATATGAGGGAGCCTAGATCGGGACCGGAGTCTCGCTCAGTCTCTCGTCCGCGCGGAGAAGAGCGCTATTCCTCCTTCATTCGTGAACTCTTGGCCGACTGTGGGAAGTGATTATTCTGGGGTAGCAGGAAGTTGTCGAATTCGAGATCTTGTCGCAAGCTGGAATCCGTGACCAAGGAATATTTCGGGCTCTACTTTCCAGATCTGCGAGAGACACAGTCACGGGCGAGAGCGTCGCGATCAAGAAAATTTCCCCTTTCGAACACCAAACCTACTGCCAGCGGACCTTGCGGGAAATGAGAATTCTCACTCGCTTCACGCATGAGAACATCATCGATATCCGAGACCTCCTCGGAGCCCCGACCGTCGACCTCATGAGGGATATCTACATCGTCCAGGTGAGCTCATGCCGCCGAGATCCCGTCGGCGAGCTGTCAAAGTCAGCTGATTGAGCTCGATAGAGACACAAGGCAGGAGGCACACAAGGCAAACTCCGGTTAAAGACCTCCACTCTGAATGGGTTCCGTCCGGGATGACGGAGGAAGTTCGTGATTGAAACCAGTCCTGAATGGATCCGATTCCACAGCGCAAACCCTTTCAAGACAATCTCGAGAAAGCCTTGCGTGACAATCCATTATTGAGGTTGAGAAACGATGAAGGACAGCCCCTTCACTCTTTCCAGTGTCTCATGCACACGGATATGTGCAAACTCCTCAAGCATCAGAGGCTATCGAACGACCACGTTTGCTACTTCCTCTATCAAATCCTCCGCGGCTTGAAGTACATTCATTCAGCGAATGTTCTGCATCGCGACCTGAAGCCCAGTAATTTGCTGCTCAACTCTTCGTGCGATCTGAAAATCTGCGATTTCGGATTGGCGCGAGTTGCCGATCCCCAGCTGGATCACAGAGGTTTCCTAACGGAGTACGTGGCAACTCGCTGGTATCGTGCTCCTGAAATTATGCTGAATTCGCGAGGGTGAGCATTCATAATACCAGCCCGGCTAGAGGCTCACCGAGGACAACCTCCGGTTATCTATGAATCATAAGGAAAGGAATATTCATTCCATCATGTATCGTGCAGACGATTCAACACCGTGGTGTTTCATAATTTCAGCTATACCAAGGCGATTGACATCTGGAGCGTGGGGTGTATCCTAGCCGAAATGATCTCGAACAAACCTATTTTCCCGGGCAAACATTACCTCGATCAGCTCAGCCACATCCTCGCCGTTCTTGGAACGCCGAGCGCCGACGATCTGAATATCATACCGAATCAGAGAGCTCGTACATATATCCAGAGCTTACCGGCCAAACCCAAGATTTCTTGGACTCGGTAAGCATGACTTGCTTTGGCCAGGTGAAATTCCCGGAAGGGTAGATCATGGGCGATACGATCTGTATCAACATTTTCATCAACTGTTCCTTCTCCCTCCCACGTCATAGACTCTATCCGTCGGCGGATTCGTCCACTCTCGATATTCTGGCGAAGCTGCTGACTTTCAATCCAGTCAAAAGGTAAGTTCATCCTCCACCGCAATGAGTTCCGAGCATTCCGGTCGAGTGCCGGGATGGATCAAGGATAAAGACTTAGCTACCCCGTAACCCTTCTCAGGATAACGGTCGAGGAAGCTCTGGCCCATCCTTATCTCGAGCAATACTACGATCCCGCGGATGAACCAGTGGCGGGAACCCCCTTCACTGCTGAAATGGAGATCGATAATCTACCAAGGGAAACCATAAAGAAATTGATGTTCGACGAGATACGGTTGTACGCAGCTAGGGTTTGAGCCGCGTGAAAGTCTCAATGGAATGAGCGATCCAGGTTCTGATTAGGAGTATCGGGAATCGACGTTTTCGACCGCCTCCCGAGAGTCAACGCGCTCATCAGCCCTGCAATTTATCGTAGGCAACGAGTCTCTGCATTGTGCTGATCAAAGTAAAAATATTCATCTTCGAAGGATGGCGAGTTGACCCGCTAGAGGAGGCATCGATGTTAAACTCGTGTAGACTAATAAGTATAATTGTGAGTACGTAGTTACGAATACGCGACAAAACGACCGAAATCACAGTTCTGGCCATTAGGAAGTCCAATGAAACGGTTTCATGTGATCTGGAAGATTCCATCGAAGCTCAGGAGGGGCATGCGAAAGATTTACATGTCCCACTGAATCCCCTCGTGATCTCCAAGAGTCACCTGACATGAGGAAAATTCTCTCGCCACGGCAGACCTGCATCCGAGACGACATCGATTACCTAGTCCCAGATTATTTCGTGATAACACTGAAGGCTGACTTAGTTTTATATTCGGCGACTAGCTACATAGGTGTCGCAATCGACCGTGTTCCTTCCATAGGAAGGCATGACATTGAATAAAGTCCATTGGATTATGCAGCGACGGCCGTGGATATGTTCTATGTATTATTCATCCTTCGACGAAATCTGAGAACTCTCGATTGACATACTCTACTTACTCGACTCGGAACCTCTCAGAGACAAATTGGCGAACGATCTGAGGGACTCTGTTCATGCGCATGCTTTCCCTCTGACCAGCGCTCTCCAGGGTACCGTTTCGCCACCGCACTCTCTCCCGCCTGCGCAGCCCTCTGTTTGGATAGCTCAACAGCACAATGGGTGATCGTCGTCCTTAGAAGCGCTGCTCGCCGGTTCAGAATTTCGGCGGTCCCCCTCTTCGGCCCCCACAGCTATGAGAAAGACTGAATTGGAGCTTGCCTTGATCTGAGAAATTCGTCCCCGAATCTAGGTGTGTTCGCCATTCTACGTGTCCTCTGGAGAACCCATGAACGGGTTGTATAGACTCAGAGATATAGATTCGCATCGCTGAATAGGAGGTCGAGTTTGAGGGAGGAAAACACGAATGTGGAAGGAATCGGAAGCTGGAATGCGGTAACCGAACCTTCGTACGTTTCCTATTCGAGACCCCTTCCCCCTCCTAGGGATTCAGTTTGGAATTCGAACTCGCGCATGCGGTCGGAGTGTATTCCTCCAGATGATCATGAGATAAGCGGGATTCTACTGGAGCTCAGCAAGGAACGTACGGAGACGAGGCGACGAGCCATATCTGACTTTATCGTTCCCAAAGGTTATCCGCGCACAACGGTTCCGGCAGCTCGACTGAGATGTTGGTGGACGGGATTGGGAGCGTGGCGAGGGGATTAGCGGCACGAACGCTGCTGCCGTCTGAGGTGAGCTTGGTCTGCGACCGCCGGGATTGAAGCTACCGGAATGATAACCCCTGCCAACCGTAACCGTTCCCTCTAGAACCCCCCCTTGAGACAGATAATCCTCCTCTTCTGAAGAGCGTTCGTGACAATTCCGTGTCGCTATCGCGAATTCATTTAGGGAGACTTCGAAGATTTTCTTCTGCCATCAGATCTGCGCAGCTTCGCTCCAGAGAATCAAGCAGACCGAGGAGTTGAACGCTTATATAACAGTTGTGGAAGAGAAAGCGAGACTTCGCGCGCGTCAAGGAGATAAGCGGTACGTTATGCTCGGGAGACGTATTGTCATGCATTGGCGAAATCCGTCCCCGTTTCTCGAGGCTTTCATCCTCTCCTCGTGGTCACAGATGCGAGAGCGGGAAAATCCTTCCGTTGGACGGAGTCACAATCGCTGTCAAGGATAACTTCTGCACTGCCGGTGTGCGCACGACATGCGCTTCGAAAATGCTGGAAGATTTCGTGCCGAGGTAAGCTCTCTCGTACTCATCCCGTGAGGCCCTTGGAATGATGTCCTGGATGCTCTTATGTCTGATCACTGAACTGAGCGGAAATCGTCTTCAACGATGAGGCAAACCTTTTCTTAATGAAATCCTCGGAAATGCAGGTATACTGCCACTGTGATACAACGCCTGGAACGGTCCGGCGCGATCGTCATCGGGAAAACGAATATGGATGAGTTCGCCATGGGTGCCGGCGCCACAGATAGTCGTTTCGGTCCCAGCAAAAATCCTTGGAGGTGATGAATTTTGTAGTGCCAATCAGTTCAGGGTGGTGTGCTTCTGCATGACCGCAGAACTCATGGATTCTGGAGAGAGCTCGGAAAGATCATCGAATCCCCCCTTGGAACCTCCAGATACGAACGTGCAGGAGAAAGCATCGCTGGGGATTTCTACATCACCGGAGGATCTAGCGGAGGTTCAGCGGTTGCGGTGGCGTCAGGCACTTGTTTCGGAGCGGTGGGCTCCGACACGGGAGGCTCGGTCCGAAACCCTAGCGCTAGATGTGGAGTATTCGCTCTGAAACCTTCCTACGGAGCACTGTCAAGGCACGGCCTAATTCCGCTGACGCACTCGCTCGATGTCCCGGGTCTCATCGGGCTCACAATCGACGATCTTGCGCTGATGTTCTCAATTTGCGCTGGAGTCGATCCTCTCGACTCGACCACCATTCGAACGAATTTTTCGGGCCTGAAACTCCACGATGAGCCCGCTCTGAATGGTCTCCGGGTAGGTCATCTCATGTCTATGGATCCGGGTAAGCGAGACATAAACTTGCTGGCTGATAGGAAGACGAAAAAAATACTATTCTCCCTTCTCGAAAATAAAGGTCGGGATTCCACAAGAGTACCACTGCCCCGGGATGCAAGATGAGGTCATAAAGCTGTGGACAGATGTGGCCGATCTGCTCGAGAAACTCGGCTGTGAGGTAGGGGACGATCCTTTCTTGCATTTCTCCCGGAGCTTTCTTTTCCCGTCATCATCAAATATGTATCGACAACGAGTGAGTGGATTGAGCCGGGAAGACTCGAGAACTTGATCGTCCCATAGGTCGTCGCCGTAAGCCTTCCGCACACCCAATATTCGCTGCAATGTTATTCGGTTCTCAATTGCTGCGACGTAGCATCTAACTTGGCCTGCTACGATGGGCTTGAATTCGGCTGTCGCACGGAAAGCATGGAGTCAACAGAGGATCTCTTCGCAGAAACCCGCCTCAAAGGTCGGTTGAGTGGATCGTCGAAAGTTGCAGACCAGGAACGAATCGAGGAAAACCCAGCTGCATTTGGTTACGGGCTCGATTTCTCGGGTTTCAGGTTTCAGCGACGTTGTCAGGGGACGAATTCTATCGGGAAATTTCTTCCTCCTGAAGGGCAACTACGACAAGTTCTTCAGACAAGCCATGCGCCTACGACGTCTGATCTATTCGGACTTCGAGACTGTCTTCCGGAATGTAGATCTTCTTCTCGCACCAGTCACGCTGACTGAAGCGATTCTCTACTCCGAATGGGTAACTTTTCCAGAACCGATAAGCGATATTGACAACATGAAAGTTTGACGTTTGTCATCGGGCTAAAGCAAAATTCCGTTTCTAGTCGAAGAAGGACAATCGAACGAGGGCGACCCTCGAGGACTATTGTACTCAACCCGCGAACTTGGCGGGCCTTCCGGCTCTGAGTTTACCGTGCCGTCTATCGCGCAATGGTCTCCCTCTAGGTTTACAGCTCATCGGCCCCGCCCTGAGTGAGGCTCGACTGATGAACACGGGGAAGCGAATAGAGCTAGAGATGGACTTCCAACACTCATGTAAATAGATGTGAACAGCGAGAGAGAACGGAACAAGGTTTATCAGCTCCCTCAGCTCAATATATGTAAAGCACCAGAGAATAAATTGCGACAGAGGCGATTATTATCTGCCAGCGCAAGTCTAATTTGTCAGATTCAGGGGATGCCGATATCACTGCCGTTGATGGCGAGGGACAGGTTCAATTAGATAGCTGTGAGCATTCGCGGCGAACTTACCTGGGAGGTTTCCAGATCATAGGCGCCAATCAATTTACAAAGCTATCAGAAACCTTTCCTCGCTGTTCTACTATTTTCTCAGGATCCGGATCTCAGTTCTACAAAGGACCAGGAAGATCCAGCTACCTGAAATGCCGATACTTCCCGACCAAGCTCGACGACACGCTCATTTAGTCTGATCCGAAATGCCCCGATGAATTTCACGAGGTATTGTGGCCGAGACTCGGATATCCGATGGACGACGAACTTTTGTCATCGTTCGTTGGCCACCGTGTGAATGGAGTGACGACGAGAAAGTGCTCCGAGCGTCGGGGAAAAAGTCATAAGGATTCAGAAATTACCCAATTAGTCAGCAGTTCCGCCTGTCACACGGTAGCGGAACATGGCTTCGTTCAGAGGAAAGTCATCGTTAGGAAGACACATGTCAAGAGCGTAAGAGAAACGATGTCTGAGCGAGACGCTCTCAGCGATATGATCTCCACCATCCTCGCGGCAGATCCGCTTCATCCTCTCACGGCAGCTGGTCGTGTCGATGAGCGGCGACTCCTGATCCCAAGTCGGTTGGATCATCCAACACATGTGAATTTCACCGCAGCGAGAGCACGCTCGATCACTTGCAGCAAATGAGATTCTAGCTCAACGTGAAGAGCCGTGCAGGATTCCTCATCATCGACGTACGCGACAGCGCTTCGCTTGTGAGTTTCTCGGGCGTCTATCAGGGTGAACGTACCCTTCCCGCAAGGCGCGTAGCCAGCGGAACAAGGCGCCACCGAGTCGTCACTGGCTGCTGCGGCTCATTGAGGAACTTCATTCTCGGACACTGCATCAGTTTCCACCCGACGCGTTCGTCCCCGATCCCGGGGGACGCCTGCTCAGCAACACGGCTCCATCGGCTACTTTCCTGTACGTATATTGTTACGATATTCTTCCGCCACCCTTCGTCGGCGGTCAAGCTGTGAGCAGCGACTATTTAGAGCTCTGAGGCTTCATTTCATCCTTCTATTGCGACTTCTCCGCAGAGCCCCCCGCCCGCCCGGAGGGACTGATATTCCTTGTCCCATCCATTCCCAGTCGCCTTTTGAAGTCGCGGACGGAGCCTACCCTACCCTAAGCCAATCCCTGAGGTTCTCGTACGTTCCTGCAAGTACAGGACATCAGGAGACTTGTGAACGGCTTGGGCTGTTTCAGAGAGCTCCGTGAAGGAAATCGCCAACTTCGAGCAGAGATCATCATCATCGAAGTCCGAATCGTTCCGTCTGCCTAAAGGCAGACCCGAAACAATAATATCATAGACGGGAATGTGCGTTCCATTGCGTTCCCAAGAAAGCGCGGGCCCAGAGTGTAGAGTTCCCGCGCTCCTTCCAAACGCCCTTCCTGCCTTCCTGGAAAAATAGAAGAAACCGCATGCGCGCTGAGGAATCGAGCGGAGAGGAGCTACCGGCCTTCGTCGGGCTTTCAGCTCTCAACTTTCAGATATTTAGCAAGTCCGGATTCCGGATCTGTTATCTGTAGCATCATCAGTCCCGGATCCTTGCCGGGAAACCTGGCAACTCTCGGAACGCGTTCGATTCTGACGGGCAACGTCTCGTGCGGTTCGTCGAAGGGGACATTCAGTGCTTTCCCGGCCGTGAGGCCACAGATCTCGATTTGGCGACCGCAAAACAGTTTACGATGAGCCGAGTATTACTTTCGTGCAGTGTCAGTCGTTTGGTTGTGGTGGTGGTGTCCCTGCCTCTATTTTCGTTCATATTTTGTGTGATTTACACTCTGTTAGCAAACTTCAAAGAGGCAACAGAAACTCATTGTAAGGTAGCCAACCTACTCCCATCGATCAGTGCCGCTATTGGGAACTTCGCTCCTCAGAAGTTCGTTTGGAGGGCCGGAATCGGTTTACACAGTGCCCCCCGTTATGTTTACGCCTATATGTATTGGAACCTGCACCGGAGTCAGCTGCCAGTGAAATACCAATTCTTAGCTCATGCAGCATTCTTGCTAGAAATCATCGAAGACACTTGCCTCCTGGGATTAACGATGGTTTCGTCTACGGAAGACTACCCGATACACGAGAAATGTTTCATAACTTTTCTATTCACGAGCGTCTTCTACCAAATTCTGTGTGCGTTCGGCTTGCCAAAAGTTCAAACCCGGCGTGGACCGTATCATACGCGCTCGTTGGCTCTGAAGCAGAAGTGCTGCATTTCAACCCTCATCTGCACTGTGATTTGTGCAATTACGTTCGACAGACATAACAGTCATTGTGAGCCATATATGTATACAGGATTTGCAATAGCAGAATATTCAATAGTGTTGAGTACTCTTATATTCCACGCAACCGCGTACTATGATTTCCACGGCGTCAATTTTGTGGTAGGCTCGAAGGACGAAGAGACCGCGCACCTATTGAAACAAGCCTCGTTTTGAGTCAACGCACTCCTCCACGGACCCTCGGACGGTAGGTGCCGCGCCGGTACACCGATTGAGGCCGTTGCATGCGCTCGTCGGCCTTTTCGACGCCGTCATGAGCAATGGCCGGGTCCGTAGCGAACATACCCACCGCATAACTGAATGAGAGTCGCGGGTCATATTGAACTCAGTCCTGATGGTGTTCTGGAACTGCCATCTTTGAGAATGAGTTTGAATCAAGGTAAAGCCATAGACAAGTCCGCGAATGATGCTTGATTCAGCAATCACCAGCTGAGCGATGTCAACGTTGGCGAAGGCCGAGCTTCGCGTATTTTACCGACCGATATACTTAAGCAGAGTTTTATAGGGAGCAATTGAATAAAATGTTTTTCAATAATTGAATAGAGTACCGGCTCTCGCTCCTTGATCCGCGCTGTATCGTCACTGGTTAGGAGTGAACCTCATTCAGCAAGTGGATCTGACGAATGGATGAGCCCCCTGAGAAACTGATACGAACGAATTTCGATGCACCACTCCTTCATGATGCTTGCAGAGGAAGAGGAAAGGTCCCATTCAATCGGACCCAGATTCTAACACAAGCGACGTGCTAAATATAATGGGTGCGGAAATATCGCGCCCGAAACATCAATGTTCAATATCTGAGAACCATCGTTTGCGATTCGCGTCGGCAGGGAAATGAGGTGAAGAAAGGGGATTGAGATGACAAGATCGAATATTCCGTTCGGACTCAAATCGAGAATCGAATTCTCGGTTGAGCTCCCGCCTACAGAATGTGTATATGATACTCGAGAGCATCGGCAAGCCACTGGAGTCGAGCGCGGAAGGACTCAAGAAGCAGGTACGCCGTCGAGGGCTTTCCGCCATGTGGAGTAACGATTCGCAATGTCCTCAGAAATTCGTTCATGACTTCGTGTACTTCGCTCCCATAAGAGACTATACCTGTGGGGAATGAGTCGTACCTTCTGAAAAGTTCGAGACTCAATAAGGAAAAAATAATATCGAAAGTCCGGTTTGCGCACCTATCGACCGAGCCAGGTAGACTTGTCAGTATAGATCATCGACATCATTCTAATTCCATTCTCGGATTTTCGGCGCAAGACCTCACTCCCGACTCCCGAGTTCCGAGGGGTTCTCGTTCTGTCATTGCTCCGAACGGGTTTCACTGGAGAAATATCGACCCTCTCCCGGACACTTTTTCGGCTTACCACGTTTCGTTTCATTCTCAGCGCCGCTTTCCTTTATGCCCGTTAGTTTTCTTCGTCCCCATCAGAAGATCCCCAATCCCAAACACCGATCTGGTTCCGAGGGGTGTTTCTGGTGGGCAAGGCTCGTTCTCCAACGAGCGGTGAAGTCACTTGAGGCACATTCATTGAATGGGTCGTTCTCTGTGAGATGGCCCGATGAGGAACGTTCTGTGATTGACGATTACGCGACATGATTTCGTCCGGCCCCGTCTGAGAGCTCAACATGTCGCGCGTGCTGATAACGTACAGCGCGAGTCGGATCGCGCTGTACGTAGTGTCTCTTCCGCTGTTGTCCTTTATATTCTGCGTCATGTATTCGTTGATGTTTAGCTTCAAAGAATCAACGGAAACACACTGTAAGGTGGCGAACCTGCTCCCTTCGATCAGCGCTGCCATAGGAAGTTTCTCCCCCCAAAAGTATGTGTGGCGAACGGGTATCGGAATCCATAGCGCACCGCGCTATGTCTACGCCTGGATGTATCGTAGTCTACACTGCAACGATCTGCCCGCTCAGTACCGGTATTTGGCAGACCTAGCGTTCGTCCTCGAGATCATCGAAGACACATGCCTACTGGGCTTGACCATGGTTTCGTCAAGTGAAAACTACCCGATCCACGAGAGATGTTTCATCACGTTCCTATTGACCGCGATACTGTACATGTGCCTATGCGCTTTCATTTTGCCCAGGCTCCAGCAAAGACGCGGTCCAAATCATCGTAAATCGCTGGCCATCAAGAGAAAAGCGACTTGGACAACCCTCATCTGCAGCATTGTCTGCGCAATAACATTCTATCGGCACAATAGCCACTGTGAGCCGTATATGTACACGGCGTTCGCTCTGGCCGAGTATCTCATCGTGCTGAGTAACATTGTATTTCACGGCACGGCGTACTATGATTTCTATGGAGCGAATATTGTCGTAGGCTGCGGCGACGAGGATACGTCTCTACTTCTGAAACGCCAGGCGGTTTCGTAGGCTCACCTAGCCTAGGTATCCATAGGTCCTAGTCGTCACGTGTCATTGTTCCACGATATTTAAATGTTATTCAAAGTTGACCGCCAGCAGAGGAACGATCGGCGGTCGATTTCAGAAAGTCACTCGGTCCGTACAAGATCGTAGATCCCGCTCGCACAAGTGAAGTTTGATAGGTAGATGTGGTGTCTACCCGAGGAGGAATTAGGAATCGTGAATCAGAGCCGCTAGCCGAATCACCCACCGTGATAGACTTCTGCAAACGCTCTTCCTGGAGATCAAGAAATATGATCTCGTAAGAGATCGCTCGCCGGACCCTCGAGGTGACGGGGAGCATTCTGGCGTCTCACCCCAAGGTTCACCGCCTAGCGAGACGGACATGGTCTGAGGCGCACAGGAAAACTGTCCAGTCGACTCTGGGAGCGAATCGAGCGCTGGGAGGAGCCCGCAGAGGAGACCCCGAAGGAACACTGAGATCAGCTTGCCGAGGAAACGCTTTGACGGTCATTGATTGAGCCCCAATATATGAAGACTTTGGAATACAGATGCGGACTGCAATTCTGGATCATCGAGCCTAATCTAGCCTAGCTGTGATTGGGATCTAGTTCCCGTCAGGCATAGGGAAGAAGAATAAATTTTGATCATCGACGGCGAAGCCAACGGGTTCTCACTTTGACAATCGCATCGCAGGAATCCGAGCCAATTCCGGAATTTATGATGGGACAATCCGCATCCCCTCACTCGCCGAGGACCCAGCTCAATATCAGATATGAGCATAGATCTTCTTGCTGGAGAGCGCTGCCATCCCATGAATTTGCGTAAGAGTATCCTGATCCTTGTTACTACGCATGTCAGATCTCCGAAACGGGTTCTCTCGGTGGGAAAGGAGAATCTTTTTAGAGAACCAGTCTGTGAGTCTCAGGATTCGGCCGGCAGAGGGCGCAAACTGTTGGTTCCGGTCCCGATCAGCTGTTGGTGGCCAATCATGCGACCGCGTGTGATCCCGGGTTTGGCGGTCGATTTCGCGTGAATCCCTCTTCGACAGCAAGCCAAAGGACACACTATACATGGAGGAGCGACGGGAGGACGATGAGCGCGAAAGCGGCAGCGGATCGCCTTCTCTGGAAATTGCGAGGAGTGCTTACGGTGATATGTTGCACGACACGGAAAGGGTGAGTGTGAGGGAAGAGGATGTCAAAAGTCGGATACCAGATACCACGAACAAGTCATCGCTGATTTTGTGGCAACGCCACGGATATATATTTATAATATCTTTATCCCAATCGCCTGCAGGATTCGTGAGGTAAATCCATACATATGCCATTTCAGAACGCTCTGTACGAACTCGGAGTCAAATGGGCGATCGAGACGCTGCGCGCGCGCGGTGAGCAAGACATCGTCGTACTGGATATTGGAACAGGTGCGTGGCAAATATTTCCTGTATATATGTATATACACAGGATCACATTTAGAAGCCCCGGAAATGTTTTGGAGAAAGATTCGTCTCCGAAATAGATTTCAAGCTCGCTAAGAGGAGCTCCCTGCTCTCTCTCCCAAGGGTCTGGGTTGCTCTCCATGCTGGCGGCTCGACACGGTGCGGACACCATCTACGCTTGCGACGCGTTCGAGCCTGTCATCGAGGTCGCGCGAAAAGTGATCAGCTCCAATGGCTACGAAAAAAAAGTCAAATTGATCCCTAAGGCATCGTTCGACGTCACTGTGGGTATGGACGAGTTTCGGCGCATAGGTCGCTCCTGTCTTCCTGGTCGCTGCACCTCTGCATACCGACTGTTCTCGAAACCCTCGAGCTCTAAACGGTCACAGGGTCCCGTTTCCGGGATACCCATACAGGATCGCCGGATTTGAACAAATGATAATTTCTCCCTCCTAGGACGCGGTTGCGACATGGAAACAAGAGCCCATATTCTGGTGACTGAGTTGTTCGATACAGAACTTGTCGGTGAAGGTGCTATCCGAGCCTACCACGATGCTCGCGAACGTCTCTTATCCGATGGATGTTTGATAGTTCCTCAAGAAGCGACAGTTTTCGTTCAGGCACGTTTTGAAAGTTAAGGATGAACCTCTGTCAATGGGGCTACTTTAAATTCCATGGTTTCCAGGTGGAGCACCTGAACCGCGCTGCGTGATGAGATGTTCCTCTGAGGCCGAAAGGTCCGTGAAAACATACCTATTATTGAATCGAAACAACTCCATACTTAGGTGGTCGACTCGGCGTTCCTCAGGCGGCACCACGCTCCGGACACTGACGGCTTGAGCGTGACCGAGGAGATGAAAGAATGTCTTGGAACTGCCAGTCTACACGATATTCAGTTATCGCAATTGGAGCCTGGTGTTGACCTGAATTTCGTGACGGATCCCGTCGAAGTATTCCAGTGAGTCTATTCCGCGTCTCACCCCTCAGGTCAATTCACGTTGAGGTCCGTCAGAGCCGGGGATGATTGCTCGATGTCTCACACTCCAACTTCCCCCAGCTTCGATTTCAAAGACGTGCTGCGAACGCGATCCCAGGTCGACGTCGACTTACGTGAAGACTGGAGCAGGGAAAACGCTTGTGTTTTGATGTGGTGGCAATGTAGAATGTCTCCTGAAGTGATCCTCTCATGCGCTCCGTTCTGGGCACATCCTGACGGCAGAAACCAACCCTGGAGAGACCATTGGATGCAAGCTGTGTACTATCCGCGGAATACCCGGGGCCGCTATCTGTCGTGCCGTCGAGACGAGTTCAGCTTTTGGTTCGATATCACGGACACGAAAGGGTGAGGTCGAATTTCCGGGAACTTTGCTCCTCAGTCTCAGCTCCAAGAGTCTGATTTCGGGGTCCTCACTCTCGAAACGATGTCTGAGCTCGTTCTTCCCACAGGAGCCGCGTCGAAATGCCCGTGTGCACGTGTGGAGTACATTTTACAGTTCCGCGATCGCGAATCGCACAAGTTGGAGCGAAGTCATACATAGCGACGCTGAGACGGGCTTTGGAAGCTACAAGGGAGAACGAGATTCTTTTCATCGGACAGAGTCTCCTCACTTTGCCTCTGGTCTTGGCGAAGCAAGTCCCACACAAGAACTTCACTGTTTTGGTAAATCGTTTATCGGTTCCCCGTCATACTCGCTTGAGCATCCATACCGAAGGCGTACTCGTCATCACCACAATCGAACTTTTTCTTCAGGACACGGGCTCGAGATCTTCAAAAATTCTAGAACAATTAATCGATTTGAATAAGCTCGGGAACTGCCGGGTTTTCACGGATACGCACAACATACAATTATTATTCGCGGAACCATACTTCAACGAGTGCCTCCTGCCCTGGTAAGCAAAGAATTCCGTGACTCGGCGGATTCCGACTTCAGACACGCGGTATTTCGTAGCTTTCTGTGAGCAAATCCGTGATTCACGTGAAATAGGCCTCAGGAGCTCGCGAGAATGACGGGAAATATTAAGGATCAGGCCGAATTCCAACGTAATTCCTTGTTGCTCGGTTGCACCATCTCCTGGTTAGAACTTCTATCCTTGAGCCGTGAATGGCAATAAGTCGACATCACTATGACTGCGTCCCCCCAGGGATCCTTGGTTGAGACTGCAAGACTCACTCGGAGAATCTAAGGAGCTCAGCGCTTTGAAACGCCTACCCGCGCAACATCGAATCATGTACATGAGTGTTGAGCTAGAACATCTCTGGAAGATCAGAGCACCCATAAAAGCTACTGTGGGTTTGAAAATGGAAGCGTACGACGACTTCATACAGGTAGGCTAGGACCGCGCTCTGATTTTGCGTGAAAAGATAAGAAAGATAGACCACGGACTTGTTAGCTCACGAATTCCCGTTCTCTGTGGAAGCTCGCGATATCGTCTTGCGACTCTGACGTGGAACCTCAACCCCTCTGGGAATATCCTTGCCGGGCCGTAAGCTTACCCCAAGAGTTGGTCGTAAATCCGAAGAGGAATCAGACGCTCGAGTTGATGTAAGCGCATTCGAACTTTGTGTTCCGTCGATTTGCTGAAAACGTAAATTATGTCTTAAGACGCAAGCCTCCGACTCGCCGTGGAGTCCTGCATGCTCTCCCGCACGAATGTGTCCCTTCCAAGAGCGATTCCTCACGTGGTTGACCTCTCGATCCAACTTCCCTCATAATGCGCAGCACCTCCCGGGTTCTGATAGCTTTGCGACACTATTTTTTTTTTCATTTCATTTTTTTTCATTCATTAATCGAGAAACTCTCTTCGCTTTTTTGACGGCTCTCTGTACGCAGAGCTCGTACTGCCGGAGATCCGGTTCACCCGAGGTCTAGTTTCCGATAATTGGATTGAATGAGGAGCTTCTTGTGTGCGTAATTAATTGCCATGTTCTCATGGTCGAGGTCTGACCCATCTCTTTTGTCCTGATCCAGACGACCTTGCGGCAGCAACGGAATCGCCCTCTGGTCCGAATACGACTTCGGCGGGATCTCCGTTTCGACAGGTCCTGTATGCGTCCCGCATCTGGGTGAGAAAGTCGTCTGGAACCGATACGTCAAGCAGGGCATCATCATCGATGTGGATAATAAGCCAAAATTCTCGATAACTTTCTAGTTCAGTATTCAGTCGGTGAGTCTCCATGATAAGCAGAAGGAATAAAGCTCGAAGGTGAAGAGACTGAGCAGAAGAGGCTTTCAGCTAGATTCCCGAACTTATCGCACTATACTCCCCTCATCCACTACTTGATGAGGAAAAATACCAGAGATGAGGTGGTCCGGGATGTGCCCTCTGTGGATTCGTCTGATGATCGATCCAATCAGTTTCCAAGAAAACACGATATTGCGAGGCATCGACCGTTCCTCTCTCGGCTTTAGATCAAAGCAGAAGATTCAGATATCGGAAGTCTCTCCATGAGAAGACGAATCCACCCTCCCCCTGATGAATATCTGCGTCACGTCGCGAGTCACACGTGGAGGAGTTCGGTATATGATGCCCCGTTTTCCCTAGGTTCCGCCGATACTGCCAAGAGCCGGAACATGGCATCGACGGGCGGGCCGAGAGGGTCCTTACGACGCGACGAGAGGACCGGAAGCGGAATGAACCCCCGAGGCCATGAAACTCCCGTAAACTTCCACGACTCTCTCGAGTCGATTGATTCGGTGGGAAAATTGTGCATGAGTGGGTGGCATCTTCGGCGATTGCATGCCTCTTTGGTAGACAAGAATCGATAGATCATCTCTAAGCGGAGCAAAATGAGTTAGCGTTGGATCCATTCCATTGCTGATGAAAATTGCATTCTGTCGCGTTGACGGTTACGCCGAGGCGCTGCTCCGGTTGTCGGTAGGAGGTTGCCGACATCCATTCTTGAGGCTGGTCGTCATCCCTCGTCGTGAAAGTCAGGTTCTCTCCCTAAAAGTAAGGTCTAGGTATGGGTCGGGATTCGAGAGTATGCATTAGCGAACGCTGGTCTCCTGTTCCGTCGCTGATGCGGCAGCAGAGAGAAACAAGAATTCCTGGTAAAGTACGTCCGAAGCCGGACGCCCGGGAGATTCGGAAATCGCCCATATCATTCGTCTTGAGGGAGCCCTGTACACGCCAGCTATAACTTGAAGAAGGAGCAAGGAGCAAGGGAGCTCTTATGGCGCATTTATTAGAAATTGGTTTCGATATACTGCTGATCGTCATTTCCATCATCGTTGATATCATCCATCCAGTTCTACAAGACATCAAGCATCCATCCAATATTGCCTCCGGTCGCTACCCAAATCAGACAACTACACGACCTCCGCATTTTACAGGGTTATGAGCAATCAACATTCCTAGTGGTGTGGCTAA
This sequence comes from Galendromus occidentalis, assembly GCF_000255335.2. Lineage (NCBI taxonomy): Eukaryota > Metazoa > Arthropoda > Arachnida > Mesostigmata > Phytoseiidae > Galendromus > Galendromus occidentalis. Next base: position 654,760 of record NW_003805463.1, read on the forward strand.
TGATAATTAATAAGTCATCATTCATCAACAGAACCCTCTTTCCATGAACCTCACAATCAATCAGCTCATTACAAACCTTAGCGAAACTATTCTATAAGTCCTCGTAGAAAGGTGCATAGACGATACACTGGGAGTAAGTCGGACGAAAGTTCCGTCCTGCGGACGACGGCCTCTTCCCGGATGCTTTGGTGAGTTGGAAGGTCCATACTGCGGAAGTAAACTCTCTTGGAGTTCGAGATTCTCGTCAACAGATTAGGACGAACCCGGACTTTCATTTCATGGTGTGCCTGCGTTTCCTCTCCTTGACGAATTTTCGACCAGGTCGACTCAGTCAGTTTGATCACGCAGCCACATGGCGAAACCTGCCATCTCTCATGCTCACGTTGCGTTGTATCGGCTTCGAGATCTCGAGTCGAGCCTATGCCCCCGATGTCGGAATCCCTCAGTTCAGAAAACACTGTAGCACCGACGGGAGCTAACGACACCCCTTGTGTCCCGCCCGTTGCATGGCCGAGAGCGGTCCCCTCTGTATTTCGATAGCGTGTCCCTGGGCGAGAAACAGATCATTCCAGGGAGCAAGAACGTTGCTTTCCAACGTGGAATTTCTCTCCTCTTTGTGTCAGAGTGAGGAATGAGAGACCCACATTGAGACTGACACGAGTTCTGCCATGAGGGCATTGGTGGTTGAGAGGCTCAGCGCAACAGGACGAACTCGCCCACGATCATGCTCGAGGGAGCGTAGTTCTATGGCAAGGTATCAACCAGAATCCTTCACCATGTGCCTTTCCGGTGGGAATTATGTCTCCGTCACCGAGGCGTGATCTTGACAATCCAATTCTGCGTCATATTGTCTCCCAGAAGCGCGGATCATATCGTCGACTGATTTCGATTCAAGCCACAAAAAGTATCGAGAGCAAGATCGGAAAAACATTTCTCGAGATATCCGGAGGGGTTACAAACCCCAGGCTTTCGTTTCCGGCGCTCACCCCCGTCGATCGTTGGAAATGAGTTTTCATTCACATACGAAGACCCTCTCTCGTACCAGGGAGCAGGCGTTCCCGGCCGACTCCCGATGAGGATGCTCTCGTGGAATGCATGTAGCGCATCACTAAGAGCGAACGTCGGAATGTCGGTTCATCTGAGAGACGAGGACTGGTTTGATTCTCATTCCTGTCCATTCGAGCCGTGAACGATAGGGACCCAGAATGGGCACTCCAACAAGACCATTCCTGACCGTCCATTCTAGCACCAAATCGAGAGAAACTACCATCGACGGCAGAACTCGCGTCAAGAGCAGCTCCGAGACTCGAAGAAAACTCGCGCCTCGGCATGCTCCAGGATCCAACAAAGAGCGGTCGGATTCGACAAGAGAATTCCCCACGGAATCTTCCCGATCCCTTTTTCTTTATCTTGACGTCGTGGTCGACCCTCTCTTACGAGGAGGTACGAGCTGGCGAACTTGACCCACTCTTGAGATGAGAGATGATCGATGCCTCAAGGAACGTCTGTCACATGGTTCCGAGTCATCGAGACAGACCACGCATTGGGAATTGAGAGCGCTCCATTTCCCGAGTTTCGAGTACCACAGGGAGATGCTGCCTCGGCGGGGAAATACGAGCTCATCGAAAAGCGATCGTCTTAGTAGATGCAGAGGCCTTGCCGATGCGACGTTACGTGCACTCCGTACGGAATCCTCCTTGACTCAATGGATTACGATCCCCCATGGATGGCGGGGCACCTGCCCTCGAGGAGGTTAGAATCTTTTCTCGTCGCGGCAAAGAATTCCTCTTGAAGCGGACTCCGCCAATGCTTGAAAATTAGTAAGGCTCCATTCTCAGAGAATCGGAGAACCATTGTGCGATGCCTCAAGCAAGCGAGGCGTGGAGATTGGGCTGGTTCAATACCACGAGGCGCGATGATGGACGCTACTTGGAAGCTCGTTTCGGGAGCGATTTCGAATCTAAGCTCATATTTACAAAACATTTCCATTTGAGCTCTCGCCAAAATCCGATAAGATTACCTAATGAAATCTAGAAGCCAGAAGGGATCGACAAAATTTTCCGGTATGATCCTCTCCCGATGAGCGATTTGATTTGGCATTCTCAGGTGCCTGACATTCGATGACAGCCGAAGAGCGAATCTCGAGAGCAAAATATGCGATTGGCAACCGAGAATTGCAACAATATCCCGCAGCTCCGATTGATGAATCTGAAGAAAGTTTGGATTGCTGCAGATCGCGTACCGCTCGATAGCGACAACATGCTCGCGAAATACGTATGTGGTAACCAAAACATAGGAACTCAGAAGCAATACATTGTTTTACTTCGTGCAATCCATAATCTCTTCATCCACCTATACATCATTCTCGAAGTTCCATCAACATGACTTTTGTTTTCATAAACACCTTATCACGTGGTCGTTCTTTTGAGTTTCCGAAAGATAAAAGCGCCTTCCAGCGTTGACTTAGTTCGATTCCCATCATCATCAATACCATCATTATAACATTGCATGAATACGCTCGGGAACGATTCCAGCTTCGGCCACTGAGCAAAACTTATGATTTTCTGCTGTCTCGAAAAGGTATAAATTGCACATCGGAAGTTCACACGACAATGAATTATGGCTCAGCGGCCGCGGAAAAACCACGACAGCTGGCAGCGGTAATAATTGTAAAAGAACAAAATTAATCTCTTTAAGATCCTAGACCGGAACCCTCTATCGCAATCTTGGCCGGCTCTTCGATTCCCAATGGCAGGTCTGATTTGATTAGATCTTCCTCGGAGTTGGCTTCTTGCTTGTTGCGATGACTGAGACTTCGCACAGCTTCGCGAGATTCGCTCTCTTCAACTTATTTCGTTCAACATCGCATGAGACCGGAATATAAGTAGAAACTGGAGCTCTCTCAATATCGAACAATTATTATATACAAATCGAAAATATCCACAATTAGTATAGCGGTTCGACGGTGTGTTCGCCCGTTCGAGTGACGTTCGACCTGTCGACAGAGCATCGTGGCTTGAAAATTGACTAGTTGGCTCACTGTACCAATCAGATTAATGATTCGATATGCGCCGACTCCGCTTGCGCGTGAACAACCCTACGACTCGCAACCTGCAGGCGGCTGTGTGCGCGTACACGCGAGGCACCGCTAATGGTCGCATGCCCGAACACGCTGTGAATTATTGAATCATTCGCATCGGCCGAGCGATCCATGAGAGACTACTTGAATTATCCTTCCTAAAGCGGGAGAGTGACAGCGCCCTGCCGCGTGCTGTCGCACACCTTACCTAAGAATCACATGATAGCTTGTAGGCCCCGTCGGGCGAACTTAGTAATCCTCTCGAACATTGATGATACTATCGAACCCTTTCGATGACTGATGCTGCCACAGCGGCCGTCCGATGACAATTATTATTATTCGTCGCTTTTCTGTCGGTGGCGGCACTTCCCGGATCGAACATCACGGGCGAAGATGCTTGGACTTGCTTCGTGAGGGGGTTCAACGCCTGGACTAGAAGATCCATCTCGATGCAATTAAACGTAGTCTGTCTTTACTTCAATGTTGAGATCGTAGGGGTTGACGTTTCATGTGGTTCTGCACCGACGGCGCATGGCTTTCGATTTTGGTATGTGGTTGTTGACCGCCTCCTTGACTAGTCGGCGAATGTGGCGATTTCGAGCCCGTAGACGGCGGAGGATGATGCAGGTGACTGAGAGCGGCCGATGTCCCCACGACAGCAGCTCCGCTCTGACCATTGTGCGCATGCAGGTGGTTCATTGGCCCTGACGCGTTACCTAAAGGGCTAATGCCCCCAGAATGACCTCCAACCTGGGGATTATGCTGCGTGTGCACGAGCATCGGATGCACCAAGTGTTGACCGTTGGCAGAGACGCCTTGCGTCGTGACGTACGTTCTACGGGAAAGAAAAAAGTAAAGAAAAAAGGGTCAGTTCCTTGCGGCGAAGCACAGGGGTGATACTCTCCGGAGCATAGATAAATTTGTCCCGTATGTTCACCGGCTCCAGGAGGATGTGGACCGGACTAGGTCAGCTATCGACTCACCCGTTCTGTTGCGGTGGCGCGGTGGCGACGAACGTCGGCACAGGGTAACCAGAGTAGGTCGTCGGCACGTAGGTTGTGGCTCCGCCGGGTTGGACCATCGGCATCATGATGCTGTAAAATTGAGGCGGAGGTGAGGTGAACTGCTGGTGGTTCGGTGGCGACGGAGACGAGGACGGTGGAGTCGTGTCCTCTTCCGAGCTGTGCCACTGACCACTCGCAGATAAGGCGGACGGTTGCTGTTGCTGCTGCTGCTGCTGCGGCGTCTGGATGGCCATGGCCACGAGCGGAGCGTGGGCCACAGCGGTCGGTGAGGCCGCGATGCTCGCTCCCCTCAATGCTTGGACCTGCTGAATACGGTCGATGGCGGTGCTCGAGAGCCCTCGGGCTTTGAGAGATTCCTCCGTGAGCTCGCAGAAGTCGTTCATGGTCGTGACGTCTTTGAACTTGAGCATGTGCTTGTGGGCGTTCGCCGATTTCAATGCCTCCCGGACGGCTATCGCTTCCTGATCGCTGGTGGCTTGGTGGTCCCTGGTCACGGTGAACGGAGGTGGCGGGGCGCTTGTGAACCTTGGGATTGTACTCGTCGCGATGAGCGTCGTCTGAGGCTGAGGGTGCATCTGAGTCTGCTGGTCGAAGAAGTTGCTAACGAGATCAAGGTCTGCGAAGTTGGCGCAGACTTCGGTGAAGAAATCTTTGATTTCCTTGTGGACGACATCGGTGTTATTGTTGTACATCATCGAGAGGCTGGGCAATGAGTTATTCGGTCCGTTGAGTCTGTTGCGAAGCTCCGCGATCTGCCCGTAGTCCCTGACAACGTGTATCTGGCGACCGTCGGTGAAGTTCCCGCACAAGGTAACTTTGGATCCTTGTCCTGACTTGACAGTGACTTGGTTCAGTTTCGGGTGTGGAACGGTCGGAACGGAGGGATTCGTCGCGAATGTCATCGTGGGATGTATTGAGTTGGCAGATTGGAATATTGTTGGAAGCTGTACGTTCTGAGCAAGAGGACCACACCACTGGAATTGGGGCGGGAGCAGGGAACCGACCATCGACAGCGGGTACGTATAAACAGGTTGACCCGGTGGACAGGCCATGCCTACAGCCGGTTGTGGGGCGACGGGAATGGCCGCAGCGGTCGCTCCCGCCGTCGGTGACGCCGCGGTCGCTGCCGCCGCCCCCGCGGCCGTTGTCGTTCCCGTCGAGGAAGTAGACGCGGAATTCAGTCCGGACGTGGGGGACACGGATTTCGGCTGCATAAGCTTGACGAGTTCTGATTTGAGTCGTTCCAATGCTGTCTGTTGGCTGAATGTGAACGCGCAGTGGAGGGCTGCCATTGAATACAACAGTATCAATTCTTCGAGACATTTAGGATCCAGAAGTGCTAACGAGCTCTTGTCTTGCGGGAGTCTGCCGGTCAGGGCCGGATATAGGATTTCAGCTGCGGATGTGTTGTCGCTCTTGAGGAGCGCCAACGAGATAACTAGTCGAGATCTGGTCGGTCCATCGAGGGGACCCCCGCCTTGGTCAACGAGCCTTTTTAAATCTGTGTGGCTGTTCGCACGATGCTCGTGATCTTTCAGAAAAATGAGCTCGCGGGACGCAAGCTTCGACACGTACGTTTCAACGAATCGGAGCTCCAAAGGGACACACAAGTTGAGCATTTGGCAAAGCATCTCGAGTCTCCGATACGACGACAATTGGCGAAACCACGTACAAACGTCGTGCTCGGCCAAGGAAACCATCGCGCATTTCAGTTTTCAGTCGCGTACAGACGATGCTCCGGGAGGGCGGCCGACTATACGACGACGTAGTGTTCTATAATGAGACAATCGCTACACAAAAAGAAACTTCGTCGTGTACGTCGACGGCTGAGTGACGAAGAGACTCAGTCGAGAGCTGCCTGCGTTCGGAATTCGCCGTATCGTTTGCTCCCAACGGCGGGACGAAATGTTTCTGAGGGCGGCCCTAGAGCAACGGTGATAGCGCGGGGACAATCGAACGAAAACACTCTCCCTTCCACAAATCGGGAGTTTCCAATAGGGTCCGTGAATCGTGCCGAAGGTCGCTCCGATCCTGGCTCAGCTCTTGTCTGATGAATGATGAGTTTTCGTTTTATTATCGTCCGCCGTTTTCTTCGGGAGTCTCACACTTTCCCTGCGGATTCCGACGTTCGTTGTTCCCCGCGAGCGGAAAACTCGTACGAACCTCTGATCCGAGAGGGCGGAGTTGATAAGAGTGCTTGACTGCGGGAGAATATCGGCGCCGGAACTCGCTAAAATTCACCCAGTTTCCATTCATGTGCGGCAAATGATGGAGGTTGTGGTGGTGGAGGTTGTGTCGGTGGTGTGTCGACGACGACGATACTTGTGTGTCGTCGGCAGGATGGCGATCCGTAACGTCGTGGAATAGTAGAGTCCAAACCAGCTGACGGGATCTCGAGCTTTCGACAGCAGACCCGTTACTCGTATGATCCAGCCGATCAACTGGATCGCCAGCTAGCCGTTCAGACGGCCAGGCGAGCAGTAGCTAGTTGTGCTGCTGTTGCTGCTGCTGCTGCTGCCGTCGCTCGTAGTGAAGATGGCACTTCGCACTCGGTCTAACGTCTGTTCCGTTTCCTGCGCGGCGCTCGACTGTCGTCGGAGAAGTGGATCGCTTACTCTGTCGGACTTCGGGGGGAGAAGGTTCTTCCTGTGAGCTCCGAGGAACACCGCCGTCGAAACGGGCAGCAGCCTTGTCTTTTCACAGCCTGTCTTCTGCTAAGTTTTGCTTTCCACCCTTCTCCTAAAGACTGGCTTGTTTTTCCACCAGCACACACTCCGACACACATACACGCACGGAGGGACACACTTTCTAACTGCACACTGACGACGAGACGGGACACGGGACGAAGGCGAATCTGTGCGCGTGTGTGGTAAGTGTCGTCCGCTACTCGACGACTAGGGGAGTTATCTTGTGCATGCACCCTGCGCGAACACACGCAATTTCTCGCTGAAGGAGTACGGCTTCTATAGAATCACGCTGGGTCGGGGCGACCGAGCGCAACCGATAAATACTCATTCCAGATGCAGCGGGGGTCTGCTTGGATCGCGGACTGAGTCGACCCATACGTATGATGATGGCGATGATCCCTGCTGAACAGTATCCGAACATGCGAACTTTCGGAAGTTTCGCACCTCTGAGGAGCGGAGATCGCGATAGAGGGATGAGCGGAAATTCCTTCTCCGATACGAGATTTCCGGTCTATATTATTCATCGGACCTTCCCTCGACCGTTCTCCCATGTATTCCGAGGATACGAGAGAAATTTGATCGATTGCGCTTTCCCCAGGTTCTGCGAGACATTACGACTCGAGAAAATCGAGCCTATCCGGAAGAACCCGGAATCGATCCGAGTGAGTGCGGTTATTGTGTCTGCTCTTCTCCGCTGGACCGGTTCTTCGGTTTCATCGATCACTCCGGGAACGATCTCCGATCAGACCGTGACATGGTCCTCGGCTCCTCAAAGACCAAACGATGCTAATTGATAATCCTGCGGAAGCTCTCGTCCCCATCAATGTATATCGAGATGGCAGAGTCAAATTACTGCTGCTACCAATACCAATACCAATTACTGCTCCTCTTGGCTGGTGTGGAGTCGAAATGCGCCTCCATTTTCCCACGGTATACGCCGCCCTCCGGAGGCTCGGGCTAAACAACTCGGGCGAAAGTCAAGAACCGATGCGGTCATGATCACTCTCTCCGCCCCCCCCCAACTAGACCGGGCTGAAGCCTTCGTGGAGGGGTTCTCGAGTTTCCGTAATACAGAAGAAACCTTCGGGGTCGCATGTGCTCGTCTGTCTTGGAGACTTACCTGTTGTATCCTCGGGAACCCGGAATCGTGTTGATCACGCGCGAATCTCCATCAGGCGGAGTCGATCATCAACCCATGTTGCGCCTCGGCGCAACCTGCTGGTCTGAACGTCGCTCCGGAGGTCTACATGACCACGAATCCCGAAAACAGGATGGTCCTCGTGGAGTCCGGGATTATTATACTTCTACTTTCTGCGAAGGGCGAAGAGTAACCGTACCTTCTTGTTGTAGTTCATTTTATCATGAAAGTGCCGCTTGCGAGAATGTCTTGAGTTCTGAGGGCACATCTATGATGATATCTCTGGCGAAGTTTTAAGTGAATCATGAATGCTGGGTTCAAGATGGAAATTTTCCGAGAAAGCACGAGAAAGAGCGTAACCCGCCGCGACCGGCGACTCACGGATTGCGAATCATCCGATGTTCTGCGGACGGATCAATAAGAGGATCGCCCGACGTGGATTCGAGGGGCTTCGAAGGATTCATTGAAGCTTTGCCGATGGTCAATGCTTCCACCGGCCGGAAGAGATGATCATCCGTGAGTCAAGATGGAAGCTCCATGAAATTCGTCGAGCCGCGGAGCTCTACTCGAGAGCCGCGGTCCGTGGAACGTCACCGATAATTGCGAGCTCGAAACAAGGCTTTAAACACGTTCATGAAGCCTGCTCGAGATCGAGAGGATTCGTCTTTGCTGATTGATGCAGATAATTTCCCAATTTCAGGAAATGATGTCCCGAAGCTCCGTGAACATCTCAGCTTGACCAGACAGATTTCAAGAGCCGCACGATTCCCCACCCCTTCTCATCCGACTATTTCCCGGCCACTGTCCCCCAAAACCATCAGCACCCGAAGTTCGGCTTGCGCTACTCAATTTCTTTCGGACAAACTCGGGCGCTATGCTACCTCCCACTTCCCGGGTGCGGAGGGCGCTTCTGCCCAACCCCAGTGGCGACTTGCAAGTCGTGAGAGGGCGCTGCGGTCGCTCATGGAGGGCCCTCTCGCGCAGGCACAACCCTACGTGCCCCAGCCTCTGTATGTAAGGGACGAGCGAACCTGATCCAGAAGAAACGATCCTGATCGTGAGCGATTCGTGCATACGGGAGTCACGCGTCGATCGAGGTAGCCGTCGGTGGAAAGTGAGATCGGGGAGCCGCGAGTAACGCACGTCCGTTGCGATGGAATCGGTATAGCGCGCCGCTCCGACAAGCTGCTCGAACTCAGAGAGCCGATAGATCCCGCTCTAACGGTCGCGACAAGTAACTACGCAATTCCTTTCCGGACTGTTCCTGAGTTCGGTTGTACCCATCAGCATGAGTGGAACAGCAGTCCAGCGTCCGAAAAAACTCGGTAAGTGCGAAAGCTCTCCTTCAGATGGAAACTGGGAATCGGTCTATACGGCCCCGCCTTCAGCTTGTTGCGTCCGTGAAAATTTATTCGCTCATTTTCCTCTATCGTTCATGGATCGAGTCACGAACTCCATTCGCCTGGACGAAACTTCCGGGAACCTGCCCTCCTCCGGCATCGGAGCTATTTTAAACCCCGAATAGGAGCGAGGGCAAGCTGATGCTCGGTGACTCACCGACCCCGGGAATAGTTCCCCCGCTTCCGAACAGTGATGGAGGTGTGAAATTTGCGCCCGTAGGGGGCATTCCCTGAGCGGGGTTGGGTCTCCATGCTGAGAGTGGACGTTGAGAGTGGACTTTTAGAAGGAAAAAACAGGGAGCAAACGCTCTCGCCTATCGGAACGCTTCATTGATCGAGATACGATTAATTGCTCTTTATTGCCGCATTCGTTTCGAGGCCTGGAAGACGGGAGCATGACATTTGTCACGACCTCCTCATCGGAAAGAGGCCTCTTCTTCCGACAATCATTTCTATCGCCCTACGATTATTCATTCATGGAATTCACGTAGATATGCATCGCTTTATGATTTTTTGGATTCTATTTCAGAGACGCGAAGTTCGGCGGACAATGGCGTCAAATCGAAGGTGAGTGAACGCCCAACTCGCCACTTCATTCGGTGAGCGCATCACGCTGATCTTCGACCCCGGATGCGAGAGCGGATCATCTGTCAATCCTTGCGCATAGACCCGCCGATTAAAGTTAAGCGACGGTGTTTCAGAATCCCAGGAGTGCCTCTCTGTCTCCCCAGAGAATTCACAACGGAGTTGGTCTCTCCGTAGCGCCTGCTCCCGCCAACCATAAGTCTCGATCCGCATCCCAAGCAAGTAGGTTCCGTCTATCGCCTATTCCGGTTAATGTCGAGCTGGTTGTGCTTTGTGCGCTGTCACGGTCACGATCCTCATCTGAAGGACGACTCAGCCGGATAAGTCGGCACGCTCACTTTCGAATGGCATAAAGCGTCGAAGGCAGGGACGGAAGGCTCAGGGTCGGTGAACTCTTTCCAGGAGTGCCAATATCGAAAGTTCAGGTCGGGACCGCCCCACCGCCGAACCTCAATAGCGTCAAATCTAGAATCGGATCCATGGACAATGTAAAACATCGACCGCAAGGAGGCAACGTGAAGGTACGACACATGTTTCGATACAATTCTAGACATAACTGTAAGACGATCTACGGACTCCGAGCGAGCTCCATCTCACGACGCGATTGAAATCAAAACGATGAATTGACCCCAGGTCGGAACCCAGAAGCTGGAGTGGAGCGTGAATGCTCGTATTGGCTCGCTGCAGAATGCAACCCACAAGCCGGGCGGTGGTGACAAGAAAATAGTGACGCAAAAGGTATGCAATAGACCTGTTAGAAAAGCTCTGGGATCCTCTCCCCTCTAGAGCTCCGGAGATGACGACACCTTGAGCCCCGCTCCTTCCCCGTTCTTGAATTACGAATGTTTCGCTCCCGACGCAGGTCGAGATCAAAGCTCAGAGCAAAATCGGATCGTTGGAGAACGCCACCTACCAACCTGGAGGCGGTAGAGTGAAGGTCTGTGTTCGGCAAACGTAGCTCCGATGTTTTTCCTAGATCCTCTCTAGACACAGGGCTATGAACTCGAAGCCATGAACTTTTCCTTTCAGGTTGAGAGCCGCAAACTGGATTTCAAGAACAAAGCGCAATCTAAGGTCAGTGCAAACGTTTTTGATGAATGAATCTTGAGCGGGAGCTAATGTATGGAATAGGAGAGGATCCAATGATTGAAATTCTTCCAGGTGGGATCCATGGATAATATGAAACATGTTCCCGGAGGAGGAAACGTACAGATATTCGATCAGAAGTACACTTCTGGCGGCAAGAGGGCTTCTTCAGCTTGCTCGGAGAACTCTAACGATAAGGGATCCCTCCCCCAAGTGAGTCACGCAAGCTGTCTTGATGTATAATAATAATCAATCAATGATTGTAATCTATCAAAGAGCCGGTGAAATGCACGGGTTAATCCGGAAGCGGGAGTTGATTTGTCCTGGAGACCGAATTCCTACTCCTCAACGCGAACTCTGCCTTTCCAGACGCCAACGCCTCAAACTGAGACTGCCGGAGCCCACTAGAAATTTTATTCAGATCAACGAAATGGAATGCGATGAAGAAATCAAAAGATGTGTATTTGTGTACATCAAATCGAACAGAGAAGCTTTCTCTCGGCCATGAGCCATGGCCATGAGTGATGAACTGATCATACCGAGTTATATTCGGAATTATTCGTATCGTTTGAGATAACTGGTTGCGTTCAGCCCTTAGTCGTCTCTCAAGGAAGGGAGTCGAATTCTCATCGTGCTGCGCTTGGAGTCACTGAGGCGTGCTTGATTCTAGAAAAAGCATCTGAGTCTTGATGGGAGACGACGATTCAGTCTGGCCAGTATATTTGATCGTCGTCCATCTTTAGGTGTGAGAAGTGCTGCGATGGTATACTAGGAACGGGAACATGTAGAGGCGGATCGCGTGCTGCTCTCGTATCGTAAATTGATTCTAATTCCCCGACAAGGGGAACACCTCCATCGAGGCCAGGCGGAATCAGCGGTCTTTCCGCTGATTTTCTGTTGATCCTTGCGGAATGGTCTGTGCCGAGTCAGAAAGCGATGAGTTGCCGTCTCCCATCCTCCGCGGTGAGCGCCAACTTCACTCTCCTGGCCTGGGACTTCTTGTGGCGTTGTAATTCCCTACGGACCGCATATGTTTTCATCTCGGTATGAAGGGATCTAGCGGAGAGATCCAGTAAATAGCGGGATCCCCATACACACATGCATCGAACGGAGCGCTGAGGGGAGAAGCTCTTCCCAGACATTCCACATCCATGAGGGGATTTTCTTCTCAAAATCTGTCTGTAATGAATCTGGCGACGAACATCGGGAGATATGGAGAATAAAAGCTTCCCAGTGGAGTCTTTCTTCCAAGGGTTTTTAATCCATAACTCGCTAGGCCTCCCACGACATTCGTTCGCAGAAACTCCCTCCGGAAGAGAACCTTGTATCCGAGAGCAAGGAGCCCTCGTGCATTTCGGGAACGACGCGGTGAGCTCACTTATTCGATATCGGCAGAAAAAAATTAATTCCAGCGCGGGGAATCCCCCCCTCATGTGAGCTCCGGGACTCAGAAAGGCGACGCAAGCAGCCAGAGAGGCTCAGATGTGCTAGACTCGGCGAGATCATTCCGGAACGAAAGCCAACCTGGGCGAGGGAAATGTGGGGCGGCTATCGTCGCTCGATCACTGGCCGACCTGAGGGGAGGAAGGGCGATCCAATGATGAAGGTGTTCGAGTCTATATTGCTATCCGAGAATCTGGGACATCTTCTCCTGACCGACTCGTGGAACCTTTCCTTGGAACTATATTGTAGCGAAGATTTTTCGAAGTCAGGCGCCGCCTCACCCTCTCCGGAACTACCGAGGCGGGGAGAGAACCGCATGTCAACAAAACACCACTGCTGCATTCGACTTTCGAAGTACATAAATTTTATTTGAGAATTGCTTCTGGAACTTATATTTTATATCCTCGACGGATACATCAAGCGTGACCAAGATCCCGGAGGCTGCGAGCAGGAGATCGACGTCGGAGGAGTCGTTCATGAAACACGAAACCGACATGTTTGATAATCGTAGGTGGCCCTCAGTTGTGTGAGCTTCCGGAAAAAAATGCTTGCGACAGAAGTCTGACGCCCTTGTCTCTTCGATCCGAGCCGAGTCAGTTTTCCCATGGGAGCAATATCAATCATCGATCTTCGTGCTTTCGCGTATTCTCTTCTTTTTGTGAACGAGGGATTTAGGAAGGGCGAGGAAGGAAGTTTCGTCAAATGTCAAAACGCGCTCTCTCATCGAAGAATGAGTTTTACTCCGCTGATCAATCCCATGCTGAGCTCATCGATCTATTGAGCATCGTCTGGGCAATTGCTTCGTGGGATCGCTGTGAATCTTCTGATCGTAGTGATTAAGTGGCTAGGATTCGTTAGTCTCGTTCCTTCGATTCCGCTCAATTTCATGGTCTTAGAGGTAGAGAGACGTGGGTTTGACGCATGCGAGCTGGTCTTGAGTCTTTCATCGTGCACATCGGGACGCGGGAAATAAATTCCATAATGAACCTTCCACCGACTGTCTCACCCTCAGCCTCGTCTTCCGGAGTCTCCAACGATGCAAGATTCGAGTCCGCCGATAGCCCGCCGCAGGGATCGCCGTCTCCCTCAGTGATCAGTTCTGAAGAGTTCAAAAAAATGAGAGTCTCCGACAACGAAGAAGTTTTGGAGCTCATCGGCTGCGTTGGCTGCGGGGATGCCTTCCAGACATCATCTCAACTCGAAATCCATCTCGACACCTGCCCAGGCCTCATATCAGGTAAGTCAATACCATACCATACCATGAGCTCAAAAAGGAGAAACTTCGGCTATAGGCATCTGTTGAGTGGATGATCGGTTTTGGTTGGAGAGTCACTGAACAAAAGTCATTCTCGCAGGGAACGAGTACGAGCCTTCGCGTTATTCGAATCATTTTCTTGTGTGCGCTCGCTGCCCGGAATTGGACTTCGTCAATCGTAGTGAGCTCATCCGACATCTGAAGGTCCATCGGAATCAAAAGCGGAGAAGATGCGTGTAAGCCATTGGTAGTTTCGGAATCATGAGTTGTTGTCAGTTGCCTGGTACTTGATATTCATCCTCTCTGGTGGTGGTGTCAATCGCCGGCACTAATCTTGAGGTTCGGAAGAAAGAAGCTCCTTATTCGTGGGTCTGCCTAATGGAGTCTTCTGGGGCACGGTTGGAAGAACTGATGTCTCAACGAATCAAGGCTTCGATTCAGATTTCGAGTGGGCAGAATGAAGTTTTTCATCAAAAACGCTCATTTCAGATGTCGGCGGCGACCCTGCCACTGCTTGAAACGTCGTATCCCAAGGCGATCGAATTCGTTCAGCGGAACATACACGCGGTGGGATCGCGACCCAAGTTCGTCTCAACAGCTGCCACTGTGTAGTGAATGCTTCGATAAGGGTCTCCAGTTTGGGGCTAAATCTTCCAAATGCGAAAACTGCAATCGGGGACACGTCACGAATCCTCTGCAGTGAGGAGGTTAGAAGAATGGTAGCCGACGACGCGGGGAAAAACACCAAATCGCAGGTCTTGACGTCCTGAGATCTCGACGCTTCCCGGCATATTCCGAAAGCTGTGGGGCAGAAGGCAGACTCTAGATAAGAGTCGCGAAGCGCAACCCTTTTTCGGCGAAAATCGTGACACGAACATCGCCCGACTTGTTGACAATGGAATCGACGGGGAATCAGGCACGGATGACGTTCTATGGAGAGTCATCATGCGTGCGCGTAGGAGTTCAGGTCATTGAAATTTACCGGCAGATTGTGCGAACGATTCCGGAATTTCCGGAAAATTATTCTTCACCGACCATATCCCGTCATCCAACCCTTGAGAGCCGAAGTCCCTCAGAGATTTTCAAAATATTACATTGACTGGTCTAAATCGACGATTCTTGTCGCGCATAGAGCATCAAGGATAAATCTGACCATGTGATCATATTTTGGGAGAAGCATGCACAAACTGGATTCCTAGTGATTGCGAATTGAGAGAGATTCTTATAAATGTGAAATATCGTTTCTGAAACCGGAGCGGGTCTTGTAATTTAACCGATGCTCCTGAGTCGGATCGGTGCACTGTGGAGCCCGGGACTTCCACAGCCGAGCCCTCGTTAGGGATTGTCGATGGGGAGCATCGCGAATGTATGTCTGTCTGGGGGTAACCTATAGACTCCCAGGCCGCGGATCGCCGTCAATTTCGGTCTGATGGTCCATCGGGATTCCGCGAAGGTTCTTGGGGGGTTCCTGTCTTTGGGCGATTTACCATTCCACCGAAAACCGAAATTATTGTGTCCAGGCCGGTGCTTCGTCGTTGAAAGAGCAACTCAATCCCAAGTTGCTTTGGAAACGGGTTTCCGAAGAATCAGAGGTATTGCCAACCGAATCCGCAGTGGGATGTCGCAAGTGGAGGTCCGAGATGTTCGCTTATGTTTCTGGAGCGGAGGAGCTGCGGAGTCGCAGGAGGTCAACGATGTGATCTCGCGACATCCCCAATGTACGGCGTGTTCCATGGTGAAAGCTGGATGGGTGAGCTACGGGTCGGGTCCGGCCCTCAAGTAGAGAGTCACGACGGATCCGAGGAAGGAAAGTCTCGGGGTCTATGTTTCACTGTCCGAGGGGGCGATTTGCGTAGGAGTCCGGGAGGGGACAGAAACCGCCATCAGCGGTCTCTGAGGCACTGGGTGCGCAAGTGCTTGCGAGCGTGATGTGCAGTCAATTGATACTACTGCCCGCGAGAATTATGGAGGAGGCCGTATTCGAAGTGGAAGAGAAGAGAACACTGGAGGCCGAGGGATAGCCTAGATGAAGGCTGCTACAATTAGAAAATAGGTTGTTTTTCGAACCCCCAGCGACATATGGTGAAGAGGGAAAGCGCGGTGGTACGATAGATTCGTGCGGTGGTCGAGTCATGTATTGTAGGATCACGGATTACGTGGAAATCGACGGCGCTAAGGACGAAACAGGAAAGAGCAAACAAACATTGGCTCTTTCATGGGTGTATCAAATAGAAGGCACTCGACGAGAATTCCTTTGATTCTTTCATCAATTTCATGTTTCAGAGGAAATCATCCGCTTCCGCTTCTGCAAGGAATACAGGTTTCGATAGTCAACGGGCTCCGATAGTCCTATTCAAATGGAATGAGCCTTTCCCTCACGAGTTTAAATAATGAATAACACTTTAGGGAACACATGTGGATTTGAGTCCGATAAGTCTTCGTTTGATCGTATTCACGCAAGTGTGCTGATTCGTTTCGTGCCTCGAGCCACCAACGACCATGCCTCCGAAAAATATCTCTGGGTCGCTCTACACGTAGAGCTCGGCAAAAGAGGAGCTCTCCTCACCTATAGAAACGTCTGAACAAAGGCAGACCAGATTGGTTGCGAAGCGTTCAGGAACCGCCGAAGCCCGTGCGGAACAAATAGAGGAGCAAGGCGAGGACATAAGAGGAACCGATCGTTTGCCCGCGGCTCCGGAAAAACAGTGGAGAGACGAGCATCCCGGTCGGAACTCAAACGCACGGCTGCCGCTCGAGCTCGCTCGTAAGAATATGACGAGCAGACGAGAAGCAGGCTAGCGATCGATCGAGGACGCAACGCTGACATGAGTCTCGGGAATCAATTCGGCGTCGTGGGCGGTGGGGTGATGTTCCTCTCCCTCTATTCCTGCTGCAGTTTTCTCAAACTGATAGTGAACTGGATAATCCTGGCTTCCGGGGGTCGCGGGTGATCGCTGGGACTGACCATTCCGAAGGGAGAGCTCCGACTCAGAATTCGTCAATGGAATGATCTGACGGGACAAAACTCGCTCCCTGCCACGATATGATTTCGTTCCTCATTCCGGAGGCACTCGCCATGTACACGGTTCTCTAAGTCTCCATTTGATCGAACTCGTCCACGCACTGAGGAAAGCGCATGATCCAAAGAGATATAATAAGAGGTGCGTTTCAGAAAAAATGCCTCCCGGAAGTAAAAGCCATGTATCTCGGAAGTGCTAAGGATCTCGCTGTCTTTCTGCCTTTCCTTGTCGCACCGGACCATCGAGGGAACGTGTGAATTGACGGGAATATCCGTCCGGGCTCAACGCGACTTCAACACGAGTCTTTTGAAGTGGAGAGATAGATCGCACTTCTGGAATTCAAGCCCGATACAATGCTAGGGCTCAAGGAATATTCATCACGATAGAATCATCCAGAATGTCTCGGAAGTCGTTGCTTGTCTCCACATCGGCTACCCTAGTGACTTAATAATCCTGCGAATCTTCGATTCCGGGACGTCCTCCTGATATTCTTCGACGGTACGTACGCTCGATAAATGGATGAGTCGGTGTGGAGTGAGCAACCTCGCGATATAGCCGTGTTGATGATCCGCTAGTCGGCTGCATGTTCCCCGGTAATTCCGACCGGTCTCCGGCCTCGTGACCGCTGCTGCTCGTCTGGGGACGATTCGGGAACTGAATCCCTATTCGGAGGCACCATACTGATATGCTCTGATCCTCCTCATGTAACTAACCTAGTAAGTTTGTTCGAGCGCGCCCCGGCGTAGCGCTTCGCTGCACGTCATTGTCCCGTAATAGCAAACAAGCCCTCCGGTTAGTAGATGAAGAGCGGTTGTTGACAGAACGACTCGAAACTGATCGGAAGGCGTACGAACACCTGCCCGAGAGAAAAGTTCCGATGTTCCTGGATTCGCCTGACGAGGTATGCGGGAGCATGAAACTTCTCCCCGTCACCATCTGTAATAGTATGTGCGTGATTGGGGTGATGCGCGGCTCCTGAAATCGCGAGGCCGCATGGAACTTCGCTTCTTCCGTTAATTTCCAAAGTCAGTGACTGCACCATACCATACCATACGTTGCTACACCCCCATCGGCAACCTCGATATGACCGCGATACGAGGACGAAACGGATCGAATATGCCCCCACAGATAGGGACGCCGCGCCGCCGCTCTTTCAGACAGGGTCAAAGAAACAGCACTATTTGTGTCTTTAAGTGGCTTTCATCCTGCGGACTGCCAAGGACTGCAAAGGGCGCTAGCCGAGAGCAGAGGGGAGGGGCTCCGTGAGTGCGTGTGTGTTTTATTCTTCGGGCATAGTTGTGTTTATTTAGAGCGCTATTTGCCTTTCTTGAAGGAAAAAAGGACGAAACGAAGACGGCCGGGCTTCTAAATGATCGGAGCCACATTACCACCAGCTGCACGGCGACGAAGTTTATTCAGAGATTTTCTTACGATGAACTTTTCTTCTGAATCGCTCGACGGCTGCTTTGTCTTGTTTTGCTTAGGGATTTGCAAATTAAATAAACCTCGAATCCGTTGCAAATTCCAATCTGCTCTCTCCCCCCGACTGAGCCTCATCGCTATCGCCCTAAGACTTCTCCCCCGCTCTAAAGGCGGCGATGCCGACGCAACGCCGTCGGACTCAAAAAGCTGGAAGTTTCGATGCCGTTCGAAGTAAGACCATGCTGCCAAGAAGTCCATGAGTGGAATTCTCATCCCAGAGGAAATGGCGCTCGTCTGCCCGTACATCTTGAGGGAAGATGTCCATGACCAAATCGGGTTTCCGTAGGCACTGAGCTGGAGAGCTGCCTTGTTGCTGCCACCATCTACCGAGAGTATCCGAGTAGGCTCGGTATAATACAATCGTGGATTCCGAGGGTCGGTCAACTAGTCTTAGATCCGCGAACCCTCCGCGCTCCGGTGGATCTCAGGTAAAATGCAACTCCTCGTTGACGGAGAAATCGTCCGCGGGGCTGGACTACTGGGAAAATTGAACGAACAAGAGCGTGAGATATGGATAATCTCTGGAGCTGAGTCAGCGTTCGTTACGACATGCCGGTCGAAACATTGCTACTTCTCGGAACAAGAACATCTCTCCTCGCTGGCTCATCATCGGCTTCCTCTCCGCATGCTCAAAGAGGCAGGGGACCAAAGAAAGTGTCCACTACAGACTCGAAAGGACAGGGACATGGTGGAGGGGAAGATCACAGGGGGAAAAACAACCGCCCACGGGAGAAATCGGGGACAAGTTATAGTAGGTTTTGTTTTGGATTCCTCAAAAAATCCTGCGCCTCGTGTGCACAGAACGAGTTTCCTAGACCAACAAGTAGCCAGTCCTCTAAATAGACAGATGACGGACAAACGGGAGACCGCGAAAGGCATTCAACGAGCGAGCGAAAGAACGATCAGATGGTCGGGCAAACAGGGATTCTCCTCACAATGGGCGTTTCTATTCCACATATTCCGACGACTATTGTTTATTCTTGCTTTCGAGGCTCTTCTATGACAGCCGGCTTGCCTTTCCGCCTGGCTCGGGCGTTTTCATCCCCGCTCGTTCAGATGGTGGTAATGCGCCACACCACCGACCATTGATGACCATGAGGGCGAAGCATGGCTCTCAACATAAATATTGATGCCAACAAGAAAAAACATTCGCTGACGATTTCGCCAAGTTTCCCCGCGCCGCATGATGCATTGAACTCTGATCTTCGTGATATTGCAGTAGTTTTCCGATTCCATTGGCGGAAGAGAGTGCCCGAGAAAGTTCTCGACGTCGCCCCCGGTCTTATCCGATTACTTCCCCTATGGAAATTCGCGGAAGTGCACCAATGACCAAGAAGGTTCACGGAATCCGTTCATGGAATGAGGATAGAATCTGAATTTGACCCGGGGGATCCGAGAATCGTAATCCGGCGAGTTCACAGACCGAGAATCATAGGCTTCGGACACAGGGCACTCGGAGCGATGTTTCTGAACAACGGCGGGGCAATACCCGGCAAGCAGAGCGGACTGTTCTCTCGAGAGCTCGGAATGTATAGATTGATAGATGAACGAACGGACGGACGATGAGATGGAGAGAACAAAATAATAAACAAACATCGAACACAAGCGCATGGCAAAAAGAATAATAATAATATTTCTTGAGTAAACAGTCCGTTTCAGCAATGAAGGTGGCGGCGCGGAGGTCGAGACCGTAGTTTTGGTGATGACGGTGCTTGCAGGGGCGCGACAGGGAGTCAGAGCGTACACAGAAGACGGGCTGTAGATGAACAAACAGCCGATCTATGTATGTGTTTAGAACAAGCCACCGAAACGCTGTCTAGCGGACCGACGAGAAAGCATGAGACGGAGAAATCCTTTCCCCGCAGTAATCGAGCCCGCCGTCCTCTGCGGGAGTGGCTGGACAATCGAGCGAAAGTCAATTCGAGCGCAGGTCCGAATTGAGCGCGAATCAATTTGAACGCGGCCGATATGAGTGCAAGCTCGATCCGAGCGCTTATAAGCTCGACAGTTCCATTTTCGAAAGTACGATACCCAGGTGCGGGCCTGACAAATTTTCAGGCGAAAAGTCATGGGATGTGTCATGATGAGACGACCCAACCTCAAGGAGAAAAGACTTCTCGACAGGTAATCGAATCGGTCAAGTCTTTTCCGATAGGTTTAGAGCCGAAAGATCATTCGAGGGTAGGACATCTGGGGGACGGCAGAACTGCGCGGCGGTGCTCCTGAATCTGTCACGCGAAAATTACTTCGCGCTCAAATCAGACCTGCTCTCTGATCGTCCTCGCCCTCACATCGGACCTGCTCTCGAATCGACAGGCCGTGAGATGCAACCTCCTCAAGATCGCTCTTCGAGGGCGAGATGTCACCACTGAAGTGCACCTCCGACGAACCGAAGGATTCTGGCGCTGAGATCATGTGCCCTGGGGAATCCGGGCTCCCTACTCCCGATGTGCTCGGCACATCCAGCGAGATGTACCAGAACAGACGGATTGGAGTCATTAAGAGAACAAAATGATACCACTCGCTCGAAATCCGCTCGAGCCACACAGACGCTCCCGGTCGATGGATGAGTGGCCGGCGTCTCAATTTCAGAAAGAATCCAAAATAGAACGAATTGCTGCGATGCTCTAGAGCCCTTACTGCAGCGATGGAGACCGTTCCGAAAATTTGAAATGTGAGAAAGCATCGATCTCATTTCGTTCCCTGTCTTTGAGCGTGAGCGCGCGTGGTGTCTGATTGGTGTCTTGAATTACTCTAGAGATGATTTCCTCTTTTTTTTTCATTTTTGCCGCTCAAGAGCTACGATCCCACTCGACAGCGGGGACACCGTCACCACCAGAAACACCAAGCAGTCTGCCAGAACCGTGACGGTCCGTCGAAGCGAGCATGGCGACCATTGATTTTACTTGTAATATGTGCGTGTTCTCCAGCCGAACACAAAAAGGCCTCAGCGTGCATTTACGTAAAGTCCACGCAATTTCACTGTTCAACCGTCCACCGCGACGCAACAAGCCTCAACAAACGCGGAATGTCAGGCGGGTATCTTCGAGCCCTTCATCGTCCGTTATGACGCTCGGCGAAATGAATGTTTCATCCTCGTACCGTGCCCAGACAACTTGTGCTTCAAACTTCTACAACGAGCCCAAGGTGAGTTCGGATCTTATACAGCTCCCGGGTTTGCTGAGCCGGGGGCAGCTCCCTCTGTCACCCTGCTTTCGAAATGCTCCGGTCTAGAGCTAGCTCAGGAGTTTCTGCGTCAAAGTAAATTGCGATACGAGTCCCACATGTGAGAGAACTTATGGTTCCGAAATTTTTCTACGTGCAGACTCAGGGGTATTCCGCCATCATCGAGATGAACGAACGGGGCGCACCCCCGGTGAGATTCGCCGACTGCAGTTCCAGCCACGTTTCCTGGGCGTGCCCCTATATGTGCTCCATTTGCGGCTTCAGAAGTCCCTTCAAGAACGAGCTGTACCAGCACGTCCAACACGGTGAGGACTCCGAGTATGATCAGAGCTCGATTTCGATTACGCAAAAAAAACTGAGACTCGACATCCGACTACAGCGCACTGGCCGGCATCTTTGACGCAAGACATCAGCACCTTCCAACGGGTACCGGATGACATCAACCACGACCTGGTGAGGTTCGAGAGCGCTTGAGCGAATAAGTGAAGCCGAAGAACCCGCCGTCAGAATGATAACAACTCACTCCGTATCATTCCCTCAGATCGATCCGAACATGCATCGCCACCTACAGCCTCAGCAGCATCCGGTGTCCGAGATGAGTCGCATCTGAATGGTAGCAATAGTCCCGGATGTGTGACGAGGGATTGCTGCCGAAAATATTTATCGTGGGCCTTCGGTATTTGAGAGAACCTGTTGGAGACGCTCAAAGCTCCGGAAGGGGGGCTCTTAGGGCGAGTCTGTAAATGCGCTCGACAGGAAGAGTTGTGAAGTTTTAACTCGTACTCTTGTACATACATACAATTTTTGAGAGACAGTCCCGTGCTGATCAAAAATAAAAGCTCGACTCGAAAGAAAGATACCGAAACTCATCAGAACAAATAGAGAAAATGAGAAACAAGTGCTGCGCTCAGAACTCCTGAAACTGATTCAAATCGCCTCCCTATTCCCTCTTAGCACTACGCTCGCCACTCGGACGCTGTGGATGGCATGAACCCGAAATTTGGAGACATCGGACCTGAAAGATATTTGACGGAGCGCCTCGAATCACACGAACTCCGTCGGTTGCATAATTATCGTCGCGACGCCGGTAGCGGCGACGACATGTTAACACACATAGCCGCTGGGAGTTTATTCAATGCTTCCAAACACTGTCTTAACAAAGTCGCCTTTCGCACTATTGTGACGCTATCTAACGTCACAGGAAACGATAAAGAAAGCATCAGCTAATATTTCTCATTCTCTGCTTGTTCGTCAGCAATCTTCCAAAATCTACCAAACACCACGCTGGATACGGGCTTATATCGGCAGGTTGTCATGATTTATGCTGTAGATTGGAGATTCGGGGATCCATGTTCCCGCATCTCGAGTGTGAGGAGTCCCCAGAGAATCTTGCTTGAACTTCTCTGCGGTACAAAGGGTTCCCCTGGAGAATGAGCTCCAGGTTTGGAAGGACAACCCTGTCCGGACTGGATCGATTACCATCGACACTGGATTACTAAATCGCTGCGATCGGGGCTCCTCTTCGGAGACATCTGAGAGAGCTGGGATCGCGATCCGAAGTGTTTCTACGGCGACTATCGACGACAGGATGTTCTGTATGCTTTGGAATGCAAAACGTCGCCGCTGTGGTCTCAATCAATGGAAATGGAGCAGGGTCCCGTCATCGTCAGCATAGAGAAGCGACGGTAGCAGCAGCAGCCGTTTCGTCAACATTGTGGCTAGGAACTCGGTCGAGACGGGACGCTCGAAGGCGACGCGAGCCGCACTCGTCGCGTGCTGCAGAACACCAGTCACCCGGGAGGTTGCTGAGTAGCTGCCGCCACTTCTCGCCGCGCCCATCGAGAGTAGTCGACTCGACGGACGCAGGTTGTTCTTCTTGATCATAATAATAACAATAACATGAAAGAATGCGGAGTGTCTATCACACTCGGAACTCGGATACGATTATAGGGTTTCCGTACCGGCTGTCCTCTTCTTTGGACGAATGTAAACAAAGCTCGGTTTATTGAACTGTCTGCCGTTCGAGTTTGACCTCAATCCGAATGGGATTTCGCTGAGAAGACCGATTCGAATACGAGCCAATTATATAGAATGAAAACCGATTCGAGGACATCAGAGAGACTTCCACACGCACTGTTGTTACCAACCACCCTGATCCCCTCAATGGCTTCTGTCGCAGAATCTTCGAATATATCGATTTGATGGGTTTCCGTGAAACCACTCCTCTCAATCCACGGTTGTGGTCACAGGAGAGAATTACACGGCTTTACCTGTCCCGAGAGCGTTCTTGCGATGAAGTCGCGTCCGAGATAGAGAAATGATTCCGATCAACTCGATTTCCCAGTAAGCAAACCGATTTGTCCGATGCTGGAGAAGGGTTGACCGGTGAGGCTGCTCGCTTACTCGCCGGCCTGCTTATTTAGCTCGCTCTTCTGGTCGGTCTCTGCGAGTGTGTGTGTGTGTATACATATGTGTGTGTTTTGCTTCATTCGACTTGTTTATGTGAAAGCCGAGAAGAAAAGTCGTTGCTTTGTTTATATTGAACAAGAATTATTCTTGAACCAGCGGGAGTAGAAAGTAGTCCCGTCAAATACGACGCCAAAACATCCGATCTTACATGAAACGATATTCCCCGTCTCGCTGAAAACGCTGAGTCCAGGACTGGCGAATGACCAAGCAGGCGCCGAAATGTCAGGAGTTTCCGAAGATGTCAACTGTGACCCCGCTTATGGTCTCTCCTGGACTGAGCACGCGGTCGAAAAATGAAGCTCTTGACTTGAGAAAAAACGAGGCTCCGCCCACGGTATCTCAGTCTGTCGGTGGGGGAGAGCTTTTGAAAGAGAACGAAGCGCCTCCGGAATGGCGCCGAACACCGAGATTGACTTCCGTGCTCGGTCCACTCCCTCGCCAATCGGATTCCGTGCCATGATTCTATCTGATTCACCGAAGTCGTTGTTTCCGCGCAAATTCTAGAGCCAACTGCCCCGAAATCGCGTCATCGATCAGACCTACGAAGAATTCGGATATTGGAGTGTTTGAGACGATTGGGGCATGGAAATCCTGATAATCGTGACCGCCAAACTGAAGCAGGATACTAGTCACAATTCTAAGCTATCCGATTCTTGAGGGATCACTTTGGTTTCGGGAGTTTCGACATGGGATCAGAGCTCTAGTTATTCTTGGGTAGAATCGGATTCAATCGGCACGTTCCTGAGGCGATGGGAACGCTGCATGACGGGGATTTGAGGATGTGCACATTCGTTCGTCGGCGCGCGTCGAAGCAAAGTTCTGAAGTGAATCCTGTCAAGTACGCAGGGTCGTATCTACAGATCAATGCGAAGTTCTTCCAACTATCTGTCCCCAGTACAAGAAACAGTACCGGCTTAGAGTCCTCCGGAGCGTCGCGTCGCTGCCTGAACCATCTCTGCCACGGAGATCATGTTGCCTGGCTTGGCCTTCTTCTCCTTCGATTCTTCCGGAGATTCCCGCGGCGGGAGCCGAATTTCGACTACCTAATGGATCCTTAGCTGATCCGTCGCACTAGGATGGGTTGAAATTGGGCAATGGGACTTTACACAACTGACCCAGATGCTGAGCGGGGGTCGCGAGCTGCGAAAGTATTTCCTCCATAATTTCGCATACTCTCTCAGCGTTCTCCGAGATCGGAGATTATACGAAAGTCTGCCGAGTATTTATGTGACCTTATTGTTTGGCTAAATAGAGAATGCTTTGTAAATATTCTTGGTGTTTACTTCATAAACATCCAGCCGGATACGTCCAGATAGCCGAACTGTCCGGAATGCTCCTTGGCGACGACGTTATCCGGCATGCTTGTGGTTTCCTTTCTTGGCTCTCGAAATCGTCAAATATCTTCTGCACAGATAACTTTTCATTTCACCGTGACAGATACCGCATCGAGCGGGCTAGCAGTCCTTCAAGCCTTCAGAGTCGAAGCCGAACTCTGAGAGGGCTCGAACTTCGCTTCATATCAGTTGGTAAATAGTTTAGCGTGCCTACCAGCCGACTTAATGCGCCTGTGAATCTGTGAATGCCATCCATGTGGCCTGTGCGAACGCCGTGTTTGACTTTCGAAGTGCGGAGGGGAAGTGTAATACAATGATCGGGTTTTTAATTAGCTTCTTTTGTGAGGATTGTGTCGATTCCGCACAGAACTAACATTCCGCGCGCAGGGAGGCGGATCCCCTCCGCGTTGACAGCGGCTCGCCTAGGATATGGAGAAGGCAGCGGTAAGGGTCTAAGCGTCTCTTTCCTATCGCCACGTGAGTCCAGGCTTTCAGAACCTCATCGGATGATCAGTTGTGCCTGTTAGCGGCTTCGGTGCATCACGACGGAATTTCTCCATCTTATGTCGATTGGAACTTGACTTCGAATACGTGCCAAATTAGCTCCTTGACGCCAGAGGTTCCGGAATCGTGCTGCAACTCGAGAGGGACGTCGACCAGAGTCTCGGAATTCATATCGGCTCCCGCACTCTCAGATCGAAGCATATTTGTGAAATCATCGAGGAAACTCTTCTTCGATCGCCCTCTTCGGACTGGCTGAGGACTGCTCTCACCCGTTTCCTCTGCGAGGTGTCAACCCGGTGGATCTCGTGAGTCGAATCCATTCCAATTCGATTGCAATGCTCAAAACTCATCTTCGAGAACAAGGAGCTCCGTGTGCTCACTCTCGAGCTCCGGGTCAAGAATCGTCTGAATAAGTGACAGGCAGATTGACAAGCGGCTATCGACAGAGCCGCTTTCAGAAAACGCTGACACGTATCGAGTTTCCATGAAGAACACGTCGAGTGCGAAAAAGTTGAGATCGGAAGGAGCTCAGCCGCCGAGCTTGGTGGCTCTCAATCGAGAATCCCCTTCATTGAACTCGGCGATCATCATAATTATACGTAGGAAAACAGATACATTTGAATTCCGGAATTTCCGAAGCTTCAAACTTTCGAACCTTAAAATATGTACATCGCAGAGTAGGCGGAGTAGCGTGAATACGCGGGTGACATGGCTCATGATGAGGAGGAGATGGACTCGCTCGCCGAGGCAAGCTCTCGCTGCGCGGGCTCGAATCATTGTTGATTTGTTGAGTACATCCGAGGGAGTAGAATGAACAGGTCGGCGTGAGCGCCGTGCGTAACTACGAGCCGATTCGACGACGCGCCGTGTCTTCTAAGGAACACTTATCCTGGGGACCGGTGCCTTCCGGCTGAGCACAGGCTGTTCTTGATCTCGAGACGACTGGCTTCGAGATAGAGGGAGCCGTCCGCGCTGTTTAGGTCGTAATTTTGTTGCACTCCACGAGTTCGAGCGACCGATCTCGGCGTCAAGCAAACCAAGTTATCTTGTGACTTCGGAAGCGGATGGGGAAGTCAGTCTAAGGTGTTCCGTTTTCCTTCCATGAGTTTTCATCCGAGAAGGTTGCTTACCACACGATCAACAGCGAACACGACCATTACATAATTCTGGACTCTGTTTGTTTGTAGAGTTCGGTACCGAGGCAACGGAGATTTTCGCGCGGAAGCATGGTTTTATCCCCTCCACCCATGGATCTCTCCCTCCAACAAAACCAACAGCACCGACAGCAACAGCAGCTGCAGTTTTATCACCCACAGAGTCGAAGGGAAGACCTGCAACAGCAGTCAAAGGATGACTCCATGTCACCCGGTCTCCGATTCACTGAAGTCCTCTTCGAGAGCCCACCGCCGCATCGAGCGATCGAGTCGGTCAAAAGTCTCGAAACGAAGAACGTCTCAAACATTCACCGGAAACCCCCATGCAGCTACATCGCTCTGATCGCGATGGCCATCAGGAGCGCACCAGAGCAGAGAATCACCTTGAATGGGATCTACAAGTTCATCATGGAGAACTTCCCCTACTACAACGACAACAAACAGGGTTGGCAAAACTCGATACGACACAATCTTTCACTCAACGATTGCTTCGTCAAAGTCCCTCGAGAGAGAGGCAAGCCCGGTGAGTTATCATCACCCACCGAAAATTGAATACCCCCCGCGACTTACTTGACCAATACATCCGGAGAGATCTAAATCGCTATCTTTCGGTGGCCTTTGCGATAGTCGCAGCGGCACTCACTTAATTCTTCCCGACGTAATCTTTGGCGATACAAGAGGTAGATGTATGAGTTATGGAAGAGCTGGAGCTTCAGCGAGAGAATGAAACTGGTTCCTTTCTTGTCGAAGAACCGATAGCGGGCGGGCAGTCTCTTCGTGCGCGGCCCCCTCTGGCAAAATGTGAGACCTCGCTGTGAAGATCCCTCCTTTCTGCATATTCTGCGAAATTGGTGTGAATAACCGGATTGCTCAGGGATGATTGATCAACAAAATTGCCTCCTCCCCGAGGATCATCTTCAATTCCCTTGTTTTCCATTCCGATTCATTATACGGCCAAACTCAGAATAGCGCTGGAAAAGAAGGAGCTCGGAGAGCCCATGCCTAGTGACTCGACGGAACGGAAGTCAACATGGCTGGACATCGTGGCCAGATAGATAGCCTGAATGAGATAAGAATCGGTCAATGGGTTCTGTGACCTTTTTTCGTTGGTCGCCGTCTTTTCCTCGTATGGGAGCGGCGGCGTTGGACGCGTTTAGGCAGACGTGCGATCCCGTAGAATCTGTCTGCTGCCTACTCAGAGCCAATCTTGAAGACACTCGAAAATAGCAGTAAATAAACTATACGCCTCTCACGCGTCGGATTCACTCTGGACGGCCGACCGAAGGTCATGTTTCCCCAATCGCGGAGGCAGCAACAGCGTTTGAGGAAACCCGTTTCGACCTGATAGTGGTGGCTGTGTCATTCACTTGCTTCCACCGTCGCTCGTATTGTCATGGAGTCCAACTCGCAGATAGTAAAAAGCCTCGGCGTGTCGTAACCGCTTTAACGATCATCGCAATGTTTCCGTAGGCAAAGGGAATTACTGGACTCTCGACACGAAAGGCGAAGAAATGTTCGAGAACGGGAACCTCCGAAGGCGCAAAAGGCGACCCAACTCATCTGTTCGGCTCCGGAGCGTTCAATTGCCCTTCAGCGAAGAAAGCCGAGTCCATTTGGAGAGCCACAACGAAACAAATAATTCGAGCATCAGAGATTCGCGCCTCAGCGATGAGCTTAATCGTCTTTTCATCACAGCAGACCCAGACACCAACAAGCCGCTAGACGACTTGGGTCTGGCTGCTCACTCGAATTCCCTCGACGACTTCCGAATACTGCAACATCTGCATCCGGAAGCTTCCCAGGGAGACCGAGCTCAACCGTCGAGCACGTCTCCAACCCTCGAGGGCTTGCCCCTCTTCCACATACTCGCGATTCAGGAACGGTTTCGCAGTATTCTATTACAACGCGTGTGTCCACAAATCTCTGGTGAGTCGTCGACTTTGAAGAAGCCTCGATGATTACGGAATCCTTGGGACTCAGGTAACTGAATATCGTTTTCTTTCTTGTGACAGGAACCGAAGGTGCGTTCCACATACCCCCACCAGAGAAACGGGCGTTCAAATCTTTCAACATTGAAGACATAATCCGTCCGCATTCAAGTCCTAATCGATCGCATTCTACCGCAGAACCAATGATATCCGAAGTGAATACTAGACTCCCCTTACAGTTTTACGAGTTTGCGACCCATCATTCACATAGCCAGCAACAACCGCATCTACATCAGCATGTATTCCATAATTTCGGTGCTTTGTCTGATTGAAGGTCACTCGTATCATGTTTTGAGCTAGCTTGACCATTAGACCCTCGAATCGAAGGGTCCTCATGTACGATTGGCTCCTGAAACGAGTGGGTAAACGACGGTAGAGGGAGGTCGCGTAAACACGGTGTTCACGTACAACGAGGACATGATCCCCAGCGCCTTCGCGGTCTCGATTAGACGGTTCGACCTGTGAAACCTGGGAAGCTCAGGAACCCGAGCAATAAAAGTTCGCGCCACTGTTTGGTTGGATATCGAAACGAGACGACGAGTTCATGAAACAAAACCATGAGCACTAAGTAAGATTCGGCTTCCCGGCCAACCCCACTCGGACGAGAAGCCGTTGAGGGTGAAAGCTATAATATGATATGATATGATATGATAGAATATGATATGGGCGGATCATAAATCATAACCGAATGGGAAACAACAATCATTTGGTGAAGATGCAATTTCGACGCACATTCAATTAACCCCGAGGTCCTCAGCTATTGTCGCTTATTCCACCACTGGCAGAGGAGCATTCATGCGGATGAATCGATCATCACCTCACATGAATAAAGTCCCTGAAAGCTTTCTTGTTCAGTTTTGCTCTTCCGCTTGAGATTTCGAGTCGAACAGTCTCAGCAGCGACACTCGGAACTGGCCGCGGAAGTACGGCGGGCCGAGCGTCACCGCTCCGATCGTCCCCGCTCAGTTGTGCCTAAGATCCAGCGATAAACTCAGCGCCGCTCAAAACTCAGATTCGTTTAGAGCTCGAAAGTACTGTCAGATTTCCTTTTTGTTGAAGTATTCCCGATCACCTTCTCAAAATATTTATCCATCCGTCGGCATCCCCCTCAAGAGAGCACCCTAAAGAGGATATCCGGTTAAAGATTTTACGTGCTTACGTGTGTAGGGCTGTGTAGACTAATCTTCGTGGTTGTTGATTGGTACGCGCCTATGGCTGGGAAAGCAGTGTCCGACCAAAGCATGGTTCGCTGCTTTCTCGTCTTGAATATCTTCCCCCACTCGTTTCCGTAAACAGAGGCCGCTTCGACTCTTGACGGTAGCCCGGGAGATGTTTTTCATCTTTCGCTCAACGCCCTCTCAGCGCATGATTCAGTTTTCACGTTCAATATTTCTCTCTGTCTATCTTCCACTGTAGCGGCGATAGACCGACCAGAATGCACTCTCGAGCCACGATGATATTGGGAATCAACCCGGTGATCACTACGCTCGGGACGATGCGCCTGCTTCCACACACCTCAGTAGAGCGGAAGTAGTCGGCGACGCAGGAAGAGGAGACTCCAAGCTTCATCCTACTAGAAGCCCGAGCATCCAACCTCCCCCCATGACCTTTCCCTGTCGAATCGGGAAAAATTCAGCGTCCAGCTGCTACGACAACGGAATTTCTACTACTGAGCCATTGGTGTCAATATTTAGGCTAAGGGAGACTTCCTGAGAAACTCGAGGAAGCCAACAGCCTCACCTTCGTCCGGGAAACTGGAGCCCGAAGGTTTACCGGCATTCTCCGCCACTATCACTTCAAAAGGGACCTGCATGATTTGGGGATCGGCTCCAATTGATCTCCCTCGGTTTAGCGCTATGATTTCCCCGATCCTGTAGAAGACAATGTTGAGAGTAAAGAAAACCGAGATCCTCGGAACCGGGAGGAAGTCGAGCCGGAGGTGGTGGATGCTCGGACTCCCTCGACGTAAACAGTCAGGATCTTCCGAGTGTACTCTTGGGTCTGGGCTGCCAGCTCTCAGCGTTCAAGATTCTGACTCTGGCTAAGAAACAGCAGGCAAGGAAAATCGCTGTAATTCATTCCGACTCGTGAGGAATCTCACAGATGTAGTTCCTCCCCACGGAGGTCTCTCAAGCTTCGGAGAATCTGCAATCGAGGAAACTCTGAGGTGCGTGGAGCTCGCTGTGTTTCCCGCGACGAAAACACGGGATGGTGGGTTGTGGTCTCAACATCGCGGAAGAGCGCTGATTAGACTCCGCCTGCCGGCAGGTTAGATGGGAGTTTCTGAAACTGAGAATGGTTCCATTCTCAGCCCTTTACGGCATCTCAGCGTCAGAATGCACTTGAGGTCCGTATTCTTATTTTCTGCACTCACTCGAATCATTTCATTCGACATGCTTCATTCTCGCGCGTCTCGATGGGTAGGCATACTACCAGCCTTCACTCTTCTTCTCTCGATAGCTCCAACATCCGCCCAGCGCTGCGGAACGGGTAGCTGATCCGTCGGCGTCGTTCGATCGTCGGCCTCTCTCTGCCCTTAGCGGCTACGGCACCAGCGTTAGTCGTGTTTGTTTGTTGAAATAACAGTCGGTAGTTTCTTCTCTTCGTGTTCGTCGACATCGCCCTCGAACATGTATTCGTTGTCGTTCTCCTATTCATCCTACTTGTAATCATAACACGTTGAGAGGAAACGCGCGCCATCTGGGGAAACCAACAAACTCCCGCATAGGGACGGGGTCACGTGAGCGAGAACGCAGCAAGCGAGGGATCGATCGTTCACGCAATCATTCGGGAACTGGGCACGATCCTCATCGGCGAATTATCGCGCCTGCGGTCCGGATTCTGATACGAACTCGGAACTCACACTCTGACGCTGGGCCGGCGGCGTTCGCTCCCGGAATTCCGACGATTGATTGGAGATACCGCGAGATATTCTATCGACCCGCTTTGCAGAATGCTTCTGGAAATTTCCAGGCGGTTCGCGGGAAATTCCCTCCAATCGGTGCGTTTCGATTCCTCTTCGAAACTCTCCGCGCACCAATGTCTCTAGGGACCTTATTGCTGCACTAGTGTCCAAGCAAGGCAGCGATTGGGGTCGTCGACGGTTTCTCTGTGAGTTCTCTGCATGCTCTTTCGATCGGCTGACGGACGAACGGATGAAGAGCATTTTTCCATCGTTCGTCGTTGTTCCATCGGTTTCCCTGTTTGTATTCCACGAACTGGTGTTTGAGAATGTTTGTTTGTTTTTGAGCAAGTGCGTCAGTGAGTGAATATTTGTATATGGGCGCATGTAGTATGCGAGCAAACACCGGTGAGCCAGCGTTTCGATTGCTCCTTGCGTCTCCTTTTTCTCCGGTTTTCTCGATTTCCGCCGCTGCTCGTTGTTGTTCCATTCAGGGTAAACAAGTGAATTACTTTCTTTTCCTCTGCCCAACCGCCCGTCCATCCACCGTGTGTTCTCTGCATCCTGCTCACTCCTTTGTTCTCCGGCTGCTCAGTCGCGTCCACTGTTTACAATTGGAGCACCAGGAGCCGGCAGCAGCAGCAGCAGCGGCTTCTCCCTCCCTCGGTGCTCTCCCCGGACAGGACGAACTGGGAACGAGCGAGCGAGTTCTATCGAGAAGCAATCTCGAGAAATAATAAGGTCTCAATGGCAGGAATCATAAGTTGCCCCGAGACCTCAAGGTCTATTCAGGCCTACCTGAGTTTTGATATCGGCAGGGCCCTCGTAATTCAACGCTTTGATATCGCATTCGAGTTTCCTCGACGCATCGTTTGAAGGAGATCTGGAGAAGCACTTCTAGTCCCGTGCTCCTCGTCAGATAATTTGGAGTCCTCGACGAAGTATCGGAGTCTCAGAACCCTGAATCGTAGAAGAAATACTCGAGGACTTCTAATCTTACTCGTCGGTCTCTCGACGAATTGGAGCCACTCTGATTTGACTCTCCCTACCACCGGAGGGGACGGAGAACTCTAGACATGGATGAAGGCAAATATAAGTGTCGAGTGGCGCTGAACTTCGTCGGCGGTCATTCGGAAACCATTGGAATTATGTCACTCGATACTGTGAATGGAGCTGGCCCCGACGGCGGCATCTACAAGCCCTCTCCGGAGCGTAGCTCGCCGACCAGACATCCGGGACATGCGACGCCGGAGGAACAGTAGACTCGAACGTGTGGATCCGTTCGCGCGGTCTTATTCAGGGATTCGACGCCCACGCATCGAGCAACAAACCCCTTGCTGGAAGTTCGCTTCCGCTGCTGTAGAACGATCAGCGATGATTGCTCATTCGAAGCAAGCAAAGTTCTCCGAAGGCTTCGGCCCGGAGGCCAGTCGCGAAGCTGAGCACGCGCTAAGGATCTCGGCTAAGCCGCGATGTCTTTCAAAACGAATTGCCGAAACTAAATGAATAGCAGCCGAAATTACGAGTGGACATAGTGGATCCAATTCCAATTTATTATTCGGCTCGAGGCGATCTTTCCTCAGGATTCTCGCGATTCCTTCTTGCCTATGTCAGACGATAGCGATGGCTGCGGATTTTTTCCCGACGTTATGACCGGAGAGGCATCACAGGGGCCGATGACTAAAGGACATCCGAGAATGAACGGCGTGAAATTCGGAATTCAGACTCAACTCTATGCGAAGTCGTGACTGGTGACAGTGAGGTCTGACGAAGCATGTAAGGTCACACAAAGCAATCAATGAGGCTACCCTTGTCGAACAAGAGAAGGGCGAGACGGAACCTATGTCGAAGTCCCTCTCTCGAGACAATCTCATCGATGAAGTGATGACTTGGCCTCGCAAATAACCGCGAAATCCGGAAACCGCAATTTGCGATTAGTCGGAGACCGCAAAATGGGAACCGCGGTTCAAACCGCTTACGAATCGCAATTTCCCCCGGATCGTCCAAGCTGCGTGGATCGCTGAGGATTCCGACGAGAGGTCCGCGGGGTCCCGTTATTCATACGAGTCGGCTTGAGGAATCGAATCGACCTGATGATCACGTCATCCCGTCTGATGTGCCCGGCATATGAGAAACGTCAATGATTCATGAGTGGAAGATGACTTTATTCGGGGAGAAAATAATCGTCGAGTTTTCCCTGGAAAACTCAGCCTAAAGGGTTTCCATTGCTACGGGAATCCCTTACTGTGGGCCCCGAAAGCCGTTCGTGGCGTGGCCGCTTGCCGAATACTCCCAGCATAAGACTCGAGAGTGATTCCGAGCCTTGGCGCCGGGTTCCGTCGGAAATATCGTCCTCGTTACTTAGGGCACGCTGATCGGGATCGTCGTACCAGGGAAGATCTCTCGGCTGTTCGGTCCCTCCCCTCATCGCTCGATGAATAGCTTTCCGCCTAATCTGATGGATTGCATGAATGTGGGAAACGGAGCTCCGACTCAGAAAGAATTCCCCACGGGACGACTCGAGGAATGAGACCGCAAGAAAAACCGCGCGGGAGTTTTTCCCGCGTAAATTCGAAAGCCGTCAGCTGGAGCAATATGGCTGCCCCCGGCGGTCCAACTGTTCTCTAAGATCAATCGCCGACTCCCATGACATATTTAAACTGATTGCTCCGATTTAACGAGACTTTTACCGTGCAATACCGCTGTTCAGAGCGGAGGATGGCAGTAAAGAACTTGACCGACGTGTACATGCTCATGCGGAGTAACTCCGTGCGAGCGAAACATACTCTCGAAGAAGTGAGTGTATGTATTTGACAGCTTGAGACACGATGTTCGAACACTAGGGCGCTGAATGTGGGAGCTGTTGATTTGCCGGGCTTGAGGATGATTTCTGCATCCCTTCTTGGAGCAAGCTCTTGGAATACTTTCTTCATTGTATGAATTACTCGGAAAGTGAAGGAAAGCTTGTCCACGGGTAGCGAGTCCTTATCCTAGGTCCTAGGCAGGTTGCCGTGAAGCTGTCAACGTTCCGGAATTCCGATTCGGGGTAAAGCTCTCAGGAGTCGCGATCTCGATTTGGGAAATCGAGTCAGGATACTCCTCCGAGTATCCAGAACCCTCGCGTTCGCAGAGGCCCAACGAGTCAATCTGATTATTCAGCGTGTCGTGTAGAGGAATGTGGGATGATCTGTTCTGGCTCGTGGACTCTAGATCTGGCTCTCGTTTAGATCTTTCCTTGAACGTGCAGAGAACGCCCCCAAATCAAAATGTTGCAGCTCACAAGCCTGATTTGCAGTTCCACGATGAAGCGGGTGACACGGTCGCCTTGGTTAGTCCAGACCTAGAGTCAGGATTGTACAGAGGTAAAAAAGTCCTCCAGCCTCCCCTGTGGACCGACAATCTCGAGCAGATCACGGCTGAGCTCGTCAAAATCCGGAATCACTGTGAGTCCCCCTGGACAAGTGAATCATGGCTCCAGAGATAGAGTTGCAGGCTTCCATCCGGTAGGAGAAGTTTCAATACTTTCTCAAATGGATACTCATTGCCCGTGATTCCTCGCGCAGTACGGGATTTGGACCGGCTACACGACAAGCACCTGAACAGACCTTCCCTGATGGACGATCATTCGGAGGAGAGACGGATACAGACTTCAACGCAGACCATCGGACAATTGCTGCATGACTGCCAATCGCACGTCAGCATCATAAATCGGTCAGTTAATTGCAGGGCATCCCGTCGACTGCGATTCCACCTAATTACGCTGATATTGATCGATAGCTGATTCGGTTCACCTCGAAGTCGGATGTTCAGACCGGGGAGACTGTATACATAGAGCTTCACATCTTACATCCACTGTCCTCACATCGAGCTATTCCTTTCCCAGCTCTGCTTCAGGGAAAAACGAGGGGTCTGCTGAACGACAGTTGACGGAAAATGTCGTACGAGCTGTCGCCGGTCAGCTGAGGGACGTGACCGAACAATTTCGGCAACGACAGACGGATTACTGTAACAGTTGAGTTCAATATCGGTCCTACCGCGTCCCCGTTCTCGGGAGCGGGGCTCAGGTTTCAGCAGGTCTGGTTCAGAGCTCCTGATTATCATCTTTCTGCGTATGCTGGAATCTTTTCACCCAACAGGGATTAAGCAACGCAACAATGCCGGATCCTTCTTCGACAACCTCCAAGCAGAGCAGTCACCGACGGAGACTATCCTACAAAATGATGTGAGTTCGAAACGACGGAAAGGAATTCTCGGCGCACACGATCTCTCGCCGCCATACTTGAAGCTCCTAACATCGTTCTGTCCTGTATGCATACAGATGATGTTCGTGACGACTCAAGATCTGCTGACATCCGAGGAGGTGGCTCAAAGGGAACAGGAAATCCAGGGTGTCGTTCGCTCTATACATGACTTGAACGCTGTTTTCAAAGTAAGAGATGGGAAGCACTCTCCCCGGCATTAAGAATGAGATGAGACTGATGGCTGTTGCAGACCTCAGTAGCTACTGAGTGAGCGTGTATTCTCTTGAAGGAAGTGGCCCAGCTCGTCGTCGAACAAGGATCGGTGGTCGACCGTATCGACTACAACGTGGAACACGTGCAAGCCTCGGTGCAGCAAGGTCTCCAGCAACTACACAAAGCGGCTGCTTATCAACGCGGTAACGCAAAGTTGAAGTGCATCGTCATCTTGACAGTAGTGACCGTTTTCATGACTATTGTCTTATTCGTGACGAAGTTGAGCTGAGGGCCTCCTGTGATCTCTCTCATCGAGCATGAAGATCCTGCGGAGTTCTCGGAACGAGCCCCAACTCCTTCCCCGAAGTTGCCTCATGAGGGTTTCGTTCATCATGTTGGTCATGTCAAGGTTCTACTCGAGATCGAACGTAATCCGCCGTATACGAGTGCCTTTCAGTCATCGCCGAGCGGGATTCCTTTTGAACTGTCATATACGCTCCTCGGTGGATGGCGGCTGGGCTTCGCTGTTCGAATCGGGGAATTATGAATTATAAGCAGATGTGATATTCGCTCGGTCCTAAAATCAACGGAGACTATCTGCTGATGAGCCCGTGTTATTGTGTAAATATGGAGAATTGGGAATTATTGCTTCCCTGCCAGAGTGGGAGCCTCGCTTTCACTAAGCTTGCCCCTGTGAGCTCGGTCGAGAATTTCGCCCCATGGACTCGTAGCGGAAGCGGTCATACATCACCGCCGACCTATGAGGAATCGCACAACAGTTGTTGAAATCTACGAGGATGGATAACTCCCGCATATGGAAGAGAGGCTTAGAATCAAGAGAATGGATTGAGAGGAAGTAATCGCCCCTCCAAGCCGACTGATCTCGATTCGGGAGCCGGACGGGGGACATGAAACGAACATATATATATATGAGGCGAACATATCAATAACTAACTAAGACTTGGTATGAGCTTACGGGCTACATAAAAGCAGAAGCTTGTCTTATCGACAACGATTCTTTATTCAATCTCTCATCTTGATCACCGAAGATACGACCCTTAATCAGAAAATGCTCCCGTCCTATCCTAACTGTGAGGCTTAACATTCGAATCTCCGACCGATCGAATATCTTTGCAGTCAACGCGAGGCTTAGGCTCTATGATCCACAGAGCTCCGACGGAAAGGTACGAAGTCTTAAGCGATCGGCTTATTTACATTGGTTCGCTCCTAATGATCGAAATCGTTCTGTGCTCTCGCCCTTGGAATCTAACTTGTCATTTGATGATCCGACGTCAATGCTACCCCTGCTTGCTAGGAGGTAGCAAATATTCGAAATATAAGACCACATTTCGTTTCACACTCAGGGAATATGTAAGTTCCATTGCAACAAGAGAAGGGTGGGGGTCTTCCGCTTCCGCTCATTCATTCTCACGTCTTTTCCGTCCTCTCGTCCATCTCACCTATTGGAAATTACAGTTCGAGTGTTGTCTTGCTATCATCATGATCATTCTCGTGTCGCGGGAGGAGGTCGTTACAAAAGTTCCCCGAGGACTGCAAGTCACAAAATTTCTTACTCATCAGCGATGCCCGAGACGCCTCGGGCGCGACTAATATTCGAGGGTTTATTCTCAAAGTCTCCTCGATGTCTCGTTCGCACTAAAAAACAACTCAATAGGAATGGGTTTCTTTTCGCTCGTCGCATCATCCAGGCAGGTCTGATCCGCGTTTCGCGAAACCCGTGCTCCGGCAGCG
Source organism: Galendromus occidentalis (assembly GCF_000255335.2). NCBI lineage: Eukaryota > Metazoa > Arthropoda > Arachnida > Mesostigmata > Phytoseiidae > Galendromus > Galendromus occidentalis. Next base: position 692,703 of record NW_003805463.1, read on the forward strand.
CCATGTGCGGGCTCGGGAGGGACTGCGAACCCCAACATTGCCATCTCCGATTCCCGCTTCTCCTGATTACTGGTCGAGCTCTATCCTAAGCTTTTCATCGTATCGGAGGCTTCAAGCATGGAGAAATTCCAGAACAGTCATCGTGTATCCGACAAAACTGAAAAATCGTGAAACAATCACCAAATTAACGAGGAGGAATCATCGAGTTGACTCGACAGGGGAACCGAGAGATGATGAAAGATGTAAAAAGCCTGAATTTGGAGTTCCAAATGGCCAACATCTCTCGCGTACTTTCAATGAAGGCTCCTAATGACTGACTCCGGACAATGGTAAGGTCCATTATTTTTTTATGATGTTCTCTATGATCAAGTTACAAGTTCAACGAGAGAATACATTGCTTCATGCGTCGGGCTGGACACAATGGAACCGCATGTGCGTTCTTACGGGCGTTCGCTAACGGTTCGCGCGTACTCGCCCGAACATTTCGAACATTTAGGTGATTCCGTGATCCGCAACGCCATGCCCACTTGACGAATATCGGTTGGTCACTTAGTCCTGTGGTACCACTTGCGTATCGGTTCTGCAGTTACACCATAGGGTTCTCATTGTTTCTCTGTTCTGCGGTGTCGCTCCAAAGCGTCCAAAGCCGAATATACTCTAACATCTCATTCTTTCTTCGTATCGACGTTTGATTTGATACTATTAAGATGTTCGATACTGCAAGCTATGATACGGCCTCGACCACATGGCTCCCCTCAGGCATTTACAACAAACGTCAAGATGCGCGGTACATCGATGGTAATAGTGATGATGATTGGAGATTTATGAGCACCTAAAGAGACGACTCGTGGACCGCGCTCAAGGCGGAGACTTTTTTCCCCCGGAGAGCTCGCCTTAACAGCGAATGTGATCAACGGAATTGATTTGTGCCGGTAGAGTCGGGGCGCCCGAATATTGAAACTTTTTCTCCTTCCTCTCCCGACTCCCTACTTCTGCTACGACGGAAAGTCAAGCTCACGTCCCGACAGCAATCACATGTCGTTCTCTGCTCTCGCCCTGTTTCGGAGGGAATCGATTGATGGCTGTATCCCCGCGAGCCGCAGTTTCCCCGAATTCTTCCATCGAATGGACGGTAGGAGTTGACGACACCTTCAAACATGTCCTGGATACGGCCCATGTGTACCGCGATCAGGGGCGTACATAGGATTTTTTTTGGGAGGGGCCAGCAAGGTTTCTGGGGGGGGCAGAATCATGATGATGATCCCCATGGACCGCAACGTACGGAGGCGGCGTTTTGGGGGGGGGGGATGGCCCCCTAGCCCTCCCCTCCCTATATACGCTACGAAGTACGTCCAGTTAGATTTTACCCGGGTCCCCACAGGACCCTGACTTGAGCTACGGGCGCCTCCAACGATCGTCTACTCGGCGTTCTCTGCATCGGAAACGGGTCGCATACGGGCAGAGATTCATCAATTGTTCGATTTTGGATTTGGAAAATGATACATGTCGTAAGTAGCAACGATTCGTTAGAATATAACGTAAATAGGACGCCTCGCCAGCGCATAAAAGGTCAACGAATGCAGTTTTTTGTTTGTGGAACTCTACTCCTGAGCAAATCCTTCAGTCTCCTCGATGGCGTAGGTCAGTTTTTCGACGAGTTGCTCATATGACTTATACGGAGGCAGGTCAAGTCTGTTGAAACAGGTATGGCTCCGCGGCAACCAGGTCTCCTTGCCGACTTTCTCGACGCAGAACCGCTGCGGTCCGTTGCTCCCTGAAACGACAGCATTCAGAAACTGTTCGATGGCATCGGGTGAATGAGCTCGACAGAGAAACGTGACGGCTGGAATCGAAGCACTCACCCATCAACTCGGCGAATCCTCCTACAGGTACGCGACAGGTCCCTGTCACGAATTGCAGTAGACGCATACGCTTCTCGGAGTCCATTTCCCGGATGAATTGCCACAACCAAATTATCTGTTTTGAAGAGCGAGTATAGTGTCGATAGATGGTGTTCTTCTGCCAATCATCGATGTCGATCTCCTGCATTCCGCAGAGCATCAGCTCGAGCTCGCGCTCGTCGAAGTAATGGAGCCATTCCAGCGGTAGAACCTCGTTGAAACTGCAAAGATTCAACGAGTTTTGATGGAAATGTCCCCACCGATGTCAACGCTCGTCAATTTTTTAGTCCTGAGATGAACCATTCTGGATGAAGCGTCTCTGCAGCAACTTCAAATCCGGACTCACCCGTCGAGGAAGGATTTGGTTTGCTCCTCTTGTCCTCTCGAGAAACGCCAATCGGTCATCAGTCGCAAATATTCGTCTTTATTCTCTTCGCTGACCCGGATGTCGGCTCCACCGGGTTTGAGCTCGTGAGACTGAATTTGACCGAGGATCTCAAAGTCTACATTGAAATACAACTCCAACTGGCAATCTTCGATGTTGTTCTCCCGAATCCAAACGAGCGAATTGTAGAACTCATTATCAATGCTTTCGATGTCTTTCATAGTAAGTTTCTTGCCCAACATCCTCTTGTAGAAAGGCAACGTGAAACCCGAATAGATGAACTTGCCGTGGAAAAGAGCCATAGCGATGAATCGACCTGCAGAATATCATGAGATGACCCAAAAATGACAGAGAACCTCCCGCCTCGGGTTTGCGACTGCCTACAGGCTCCCGATGAGGAGGCCTGCACAAAACACTTCCTTCCCGGTACCAACCTATGAATCTAAAGTACAACAGGTGATCTGGATTGACTGAGCTTGCTGGATTGATTTGAAGTGAATAGTTGTTCTTGCCCGCGTACTCAAAAAGACAGTACATCGGATTAAGAACTTCGTGTGACAGGAGGAAAAACCATTCTCGAGCGATGCCTCCATAATCGAGGCCTTCCTCGCCCTGTGAAATGAGACGTTCAATAATGATTAGTGATTAGTCTTCATTCTATCGCTCCATTGCGTATTGTCCGAGCAGATAATCATCGATACATCGGATCGCAAGAACGAGGTAAATGATTATCTCAATAGAGACGATCACGATTGCGATATTATTCACCTTGAACGTGATGAAGAGTCGTCGACGTAATTCGTGGGGGGCTACTCTCATGATCTGACTGAACGAATCCTCGAAAATTCCGTTGCGACTCACAGTGACCTAGAAGGAACAAGAATGTTCCGCTTAAGGAATGGCGGTTCTTCTGTCGGTTGTCTGGCGATCAGGATTCGGAGGAGACTAGACATCATATCTGTATAGGAGAGACTCGAACAGATACAAACCTTTATGTGACTCGGTAGAGAGTTGCAATGACAGAGGTATCTGAACTGAGTTAGTTTCCATTTGAAGTTTCTCTCATACGCTAAGGGTACTCCGTAGGCGCCCTTTGGACTCTTGCCCGCAGGGAAGGGGCCCGTTCTTGGGTCGTTGAATGTCGTACTCCGCGTGTTGTGATCAACGAAATATCTCACGCCATCCTTTGTGTGCTTGATTTCCCATCCGGGCGGTAGTGGATCTTCTTTGCCTTGAGTGCGCGGATCTTCCCATTGCGTGGTTTTGTTTTTATGATTTACAAAGTACACGCGACCGTTGGGATCGATACGTTTCTCCCAGCCTTCGGGCAATGGTCCCAGAGGGTCGTCCTCCTCCACTTGTACTGGAGTGTGGTAAAGATATCTTTGCTGGCACTGCTGCATCGCTTGGGCTTGCGTCGCCTATAAGGTAGGAGATCACAACTTCAGAGACACGAACGTATTCACATCCAAACGCGGGTTCCGGGAAAACCCGCGAGAAATTTCGCAGATATAATCTTCCTGATATGCGAGAACATGATTCCGAAGGAACTTCGAGAGAATCTCGTCGGATGGTCACGATCCCATCCCGACACCCGTCACAGCGATGGACGCAGTGCTTTTGTATCTTCAGGAGGCGCGATTATCTCCAAAGTTCGCGTTTGAGGTCTCGCTCGAGATACAGCAGAGAACTCACCTGCCAGTGCTGGTAATTCCGGACGCTCTCAGGAGTTGGTTTTTGCCAAGTGGTGGTTCGGGTGTTGTGATCCACGTAATAGACTCGACCCCGATTGTCTCGGCGCATTTCCCAGCCCGATGGGAGCGGCTGAGGTCTTTCCCATGTGGTTGATCTAGTGTTATGGTCGACGTAATACTTTCGGTTGAACTGATCGAAACGAACTTCCCAACCCAGCGGAAGCTCTTCCGGAGTGTCGTCGATGGGCGGAGGTCTGGATTCGGCGCGGCTTCTTCTCTCACGACCGTTTCCGTTCCTTGTGCCATTCGAGCTTGCTGAAGCGGCACCCGACGCCGCGGCCGCTCCGGCCGGTGGAGGAGGTGCATCGCCAGGTGTTGCCGGTGGAGGTGCGTCCGCAGGCGGAGGAGGACCTGGAGGACCAGAACCCTCTTCCGCAACGGGGTATATCGATGCCACCGGAGGAAGACTGAATACGCCACCTGGGGATACGAGCGAGGCTATTACCGGTTCCGAGGGTAGACCCGTCTCCCATACTCCTTCGAGTTTACTCTCCCTCACGAATCCGACCTCGGACAGCGACCTTGGGCCCAAATATGGGCAGAAAATCGGAACCCGACGAACAGAACCGTAGAAAGAGCACGATTCTTCATATTATTTTTTTGAGCAGATGTCGTTTCGCGGCTGACTGAAGGAATTTGGCCTGAAACTCGTTGGAGCTCCGAGCCCAAGGAGCACCCCGGGCTCGACCCGGTCTCGAAAATTGTTTCGCTCGAAATCACATGAATTCAGATAGGGATCGGGCCTACACGTAGGCAGAAGAACAAACACACCGCGGAGATCGAGCCGCACATTAGGCTCCGCAGTTCTCGAGCCTCCTTCGAATCTTGCACAAGCTCCACGGTGGCTGGACGGAGCCGGAAGCGGCATTCTCCCCGCTCTCGAAGAGCTGATCTCCCGAGTTTAGTTTCCCGAGCGGAATTGGCGCATTAGAAACTTAACAGCTCTGATTCCCCACTTGGGCAACACAACTACGATTTAGCTAGCATTTGTCACAGCCAAAACGATTTCTCTCTCGCCCTCGAGTGATATCATGGCCGATAGAGGAATCTGGAAGGGATTACGAGCAGCGCTCCAAAAGCTTCGAGCAGGATGACTGGAAAAGTCCGGCAACGCGAGACATAAATTGGTCCCCCAGGTGAGCATCAGAAAAATGAAACATTTTTCCTTCGGCACGTCGCGGAGAAACGACCCCGTCCTCAGAATATGCGTCCTTGGCGAAGAATCTCTACATCGATTATGGATCCGATTCGAGGCTCCAACATCGTCCGATACTTTTCATTTGACCTCCCCGCCTCCGAGCCTCAGGGTTTCGACGATATTATGCAGTTTCGGGGAAAATAATTTCATCACTCCAGAGGATACTCACTGTCTCGCGACGATGCTGCACTGGCTGCACTCTTCATTTGAATCGGTGTAGGCCCGTTCGCAGCTTGCGGAGACACCGCGGGCAGAACTCCGCCAGCGGATCCGTTCATCGCGGAGCCATTCGCCGACGAGGAGCTCGAGGATCCCGCGGCTCCCGAAATGTTTGCGCTACCATTCGCTTTGCTTTTTCGCTTTGGTCGAATCTGTGCTTGAACTCCTCCATTTGCTGTCGTCGACGAAGACGACGCCGTCGGACCCGATTGAATCGAGGGCGTGTTCGGTGGCGGATACAATGATACGTCGATGTGAAGCCCATCCAACACTGTCATCAGGTAACAACCTCCCGAGAGCTCGAAGTGCTGAGGGTACTGACGGACTGAAAAGCGGCAGAATCAAAATGAGTTCCGAGGGTTTCCTCATTCAGTTGTCCGGATACCGCATGGGAATGATCAGGAGTAAAGCAAGCGCGAAAAGCTTCCGGGGTAACTTACGTTTTCCTGACGTCTTTTCGAGCAATGGATAGAGATCCAGAGTGGCTTCCCCGAGCAAGTCATCTTTAAGGAACTTCTGATGATTGAATACTCGGAAGAAGATCTTCGAGTATGGTGAAACGAGGACTGGAAATGTTTCTTCCCATTTAGGATGGGCGGTGCCCTTGCAATGCTCCGTTTTCACAGCCGCGCCGCCGTCAACGCTGATTTCCACGTAAGGATCCGGTTTGAAAATGATTCCTGGAAGATCACGATCGTCGTAGAGACCGCCTCACTCATTCGGCGAGATTAATTCACCAGCTCATCAGATTCGGAATTTCATTCCTCGTCAGAGACGCGATTTTGTTTAAAAAAATTGCTTGGGGAATGAGTTTTCATGAAGTGACCGCTCAGAGGCCATCCCTCGGGTGTGCTTGAGCATTGATTTCGAACCATCCTCTCAATGATTGATGACTAGGAAATCGTCAAAAATACCAAAAAAATTATTCAGTGGGTACAGCTCATTTTGAGACGCACTCCTTCGTGGGAAATATCACAACATCACACGATTGCAATCTCAACCCTGACCATTGACCCTTATCCCGCAGTCCCCCATCTACTGCAATTGCCGCAATGCGTCGACTCTGCAGACGGAATGTAGCCGTAATGGAATAGAGATATGTAGAATAGAAATCTGGGACAATTCTCAAAAAACTTCTGCCGGTCCGTGTGAAGCGGGATCGGGACAGCGCTCTCAGGAATCGCGATCTCGTGGAACCGGTTCGGACCAACAGTAGGCATGAAGGAAAATCAAGCGCGACGCAAGCTCAAACGTGGGAGGAACTCTCAGATCGGATCGGGAGCAATTGTTTGATTCGGATATTTCAGGAACGCAGCCAGCGTTAAGAGCAGGCTCTGAATTCATTTAGGGAATGCAGGCTGAGCAAGTGTATGCCTCGGGCTTTGATCACCATTCATCATTAACGCATGCGATCCCGGCTTATAACAAGCAAATATCCGTCGTGGGATACAATGGATTCGAATAAGAGGACTAGATCAGCTGACGGTCGCCGCCATAACAGTTGACGCGAGGCATTCTTGAGATATTGCAACTTAACACTCGCGCGGTGGGCACGGCCAACCGTCGATCGGCCATTTCGCCTTGCTTATTCGTGAGGTATCGCGATCCTGGCATTCTTTCCTCACGTTCCGCAGCTTCCTATGGCTAGATACACGCGCATTCAGGCTCGGGGAGTGAATGATTCACATCTTCACAGAAAGTTATAAGGACTGCTTCATCATGGATCAGGATGAGCTTCCACCGCATTGTTCCGGTGACGCACATAAGATATATCATAAAGCGTTCGCTGGATATGAGTCACGGGCCCGACGCTGCGCCGACATTTCACTCATAACGCCTCTGATATCGCATGGGGTATATGCCACAGTGCAAACCAGCATGGATGCCATCAACAATGGAACTCGGAGACCTCGCTGGTCCCAGCAGAGCTCCGGTTGACGGACGTTAATCCCGGCCCGCGAAATCAGGAAACCGAGCCCGAGGAGCCTCTGGCTCTCTGTCTCACGTGAACGCGGAAGTAGACCATCCGAATTCAGCGAATTTCCCTCGGATCGGCACGAGATCATATAATGGACGTCACCCCAGACCCCGCTCCTCATACGACGCTTATCTGTTGGCGAATCCTGGCGCAATGAGGAGAATGAGATGAAAAATCAAGGAAGCGACGACAGTGTGGAGACGAGCAGAGCAGGCTCGAGCACAGCGTCGAGTGTATCTCAAACGCAGAGCAGCATGATCGGGAAAAAATTCAAGACGTATGCCCTTGTCCGCAAGTTTATGAGCGCGACTCACTACCGGATAATCTCGACTTGATCTTCGGGTGGTCGACTGACGTCAACAACGGCTGCCGGCCATGTCGGCTCTCGCCGATCTCGCGGTATATTAAAGGATGGTATAATGAAGGATTCACGCTGCATGGGGTAGTGTGAAACTTCGCTGTCCTTATCAGAGAAATCGGTTTTCGCTCCGGGGCGCGAGTTTCTGATGCTCGAGATACGGGAATGACCGAACTCGCGAGGCTGTGACAGGCGGATACGGTTTCCCAAGGCCGTCAGAGATCCAAAAGAATGCCGCACCGTAGTGAATTTAAGGGGAATCGCAAAAAGATTAGTTCCGCAGGAATCCACGCAGAGAATATGAATATCGTATCGACAAGGACTCCTCTTGAATTATCGCTGCAAGCAGCAGTCCGGTCGATTCTCCCCTCCATTCGTCGAAATGATATCGTACACGAAAGGTCGCGAGCCTTAGTGATTCGGAATTGTTTTTAACAAAAAATAATTGAATATGACGCCTGGGCTCAGAGGTCGCCCAGTACATCGCGAGAAAATGTCACGCCATATCTTCCGCGAATAGGCTTACTAACAGATGTTCACGTCATTCCTTTGATCAGATGCACAGACAGCGTCTCGAGAGAATCGCAAATCGATCGCAGGCGACGTGCCTCGCAGGTTCATTCTCAATCATGGCATCGATGCCAAGTGAGGCAAATATTGCACTTCTCAGTCGTCGGACGTATCGAACGATACTCCGGACTCCGGAAAGTTAATAGGAGTGCCATCTCCTCTCTTCCTGATTCCTACGGAACATGATTGACTGACTAGAATTCATATCGATAGAGTGGAATGCCCATGCTCCACAAAAGATATTCCTGAAATTAACCGACTCCGAAGGCCGCCTTTGCTCCACTAGCTCCACTTCCAGCTGACTGGCTAGCTCTTTGTCAAGGGTGATTGCGACGATTTTTCATGGCCTGCTGTTCTGGTTCGGTCTTAGACAAATGACTCAGCGATCATAAATGACCATTATTGACGTCTCGATACTGATCTACCGTATGCTCCGAACCCCTCGTAGGTCGAGGAGTCCGAACCTGCCGCACGAACTCTCGAGCTCTGACGTACCGGATGAATGGAGCTTGGCAGACACTGCAGTTATGTTCAGCTCGTACAGAGGGTGAGCGATGGTCAGTTGAGCCGCAGGGCCGCTCGGATCTCCCGAGGCCGCCATCGCGCAACTCTGACGGGGTGTCTCAGATGATCCTCGCACAATTAAGAACCTTTCGTTGCCTCGTAGTTCTGCTGCACTATGTTGTCATGAAAGACGCCATCTTGGTTATCATACGGATAGCAGTTGTTAGGCATCGGATGATTCTGCCGATTCCGCCGGACGGGTGGTCGGACGGCTCCACCACCAGCAGCCAGTAGACGGGCGGCCATATTGGCAAATGGCGGTGATAGGTGATAGCCAGCTTGGCGCGGCTTTCGAAGTTCGGATCATCCCAAGAGCCCCGCTCATGTGGAACGCTTCTCAGAAAGGGGATTTTTACCCGTGAAAGAAGACCCTCTACATGGGAAACGGAAGTTCGCCTTCCTGCAGGACTTCCTGCCTACAAGTATCAATCAGATATCTGTCCACAGGGCCCTCACGATTCACGATGATGAAATCCGAGAGGAGAGAGACAAAGATTTCCGGAGTTTCGAGCCCTTACCGCTTACCGGAGCCCCCTCAAGAATCAACTCTGAGAGTAATCGGAATGATTCCTAGGACTTCATCATGAGGAGGATCATCCCAAGAGCATATCATGAGCGGCGTCTGCGTTACGTGGCCGTGATTCGTCTGGATATTTTCGCCTACAGAATTTCTCCATTTTCGAGAAGGCCGCGAGCTATCACCATCGGGATTGCGAGACACTGAAATCGAGAACTCCGTTGTCGCCGCCACGTTGTCGATCGAGACCGAAGTTCCTGTGGATGCTTCCAAATTCCGATACGCTTCCATCCGAGCTCGATGCTATCCCACGGCCCATGTTCCCGAATCGTGATAACGGCCCAGACCTCGTCTGACGCGGAGACCCATGGACTTTCCGGCTTGAATCACGGCGGATGAGGGAAATTTAAGGCTTCTCCGAGCTTAGCCAGGCTCGATGATTGTGTCTCTTACACAGAGAAGGCCATTCAGAAGGCTGGAAATACTGCTCATGACGATTTTCCTCTGTGGGTACACTGGTAGGCACAGATCCTCCGGCGTCGTGATAAACTATCACGATGGATGCGTCTCTCGTCTTTCATGCGTTCGTCGAGGGGATACTCATTCTTCCCCCCTGAAAGGAAAATCCGATTCCCATGAAACACTGGAGCATCCCTGATCGTGGTTTCAGCGTATCTGACCGTCGAGCATTTCCCGAGTCCCACGGCGCCGACTCTCCTGTTTCGTCGTCCTCATGAACTCTCCACAGATCTCAATTAAACTATCGGATTCTGATATGGTCACCCGCTCTTGACATATTCGGCTTCTGGCTCGATCTCCGTCGACATCAAGTCTGATGATAAGATCATCAATCTCTGAGCTCGACTGGACGTCCACGACCGGATAGTGATTCATCGACGCTCTTCCGAGAGAATCATGTTCATGACTGCGTACATGTAATTAGACTAAGTAAGTAAGATAAAAGGGACATCAATATCTTATTCCGTGTCAGGACTCATCATCATTTATGTACCAATGGAGCATGGTTATTAACATTGATTCAATTCCTAATCATCTACAGGTTAACTTGTCTTCGAAAGATAATTCGGGAGGATATGTTCCTTATTTTCCTCAGATGTCACAGGGTGGACCGAAACATCTTTCGGGCGCAAAACTACTTCAGGGCTTCTTCTGGGGATGTTCTCGTCGCAGCGTGCGGCAAGCTCTCATGATCCCTCCGGACAGCCGCGATTGTTTCGTGCTTCCTGAGAGGGATACTGAAGCTGGGAACGGTTGCCCCGAGCTTCTAAGTTCCCAGAGTTCCACAACCTGTCAGTGACCAAGGGTTTTCCTCCCCAGAAAAAAAACGGAAACGGAGGCACCCTCGAAGACTACTACTCTGCTCCACGATTTCTTCTGCAACAACACGGACCGAACGGCTCACCCTTGTAGTTCCCAGACGATGCCAGTGTCTCTCTTGCTGAATCGAGGAAACAAGGGTGCCGGCGTGAGGCTGAGCAAATTTACCCATACGCAGAGGCACGCAGATGTTCTGAGGAGTAGTGAGTTACCAAGAGTCACCCCGCAGGCTTCCGTCGTTCCTCGAATAATTATTGGGGCATGCTCTGGGAGAATACGGACTTGGACTGCTTCTTCGCGGATTTCTCCCTGCTCATCGGTAGTTCAGACTTCGTACCACTTCTCTACGGGTCGATATGTGACGCCGATCCCAGCTCTGACGAATATTGAATTGGAATATTCGTCTTGAAGGAACGGAATATCCAGTTTCCAAAATAGAGAACGTTTTCACTGTGCGTCGTGAGATTAAACACATCGAACCGGTAATAGGTGCGGCATTCATGTCTCCTGTCGTCCTTGGGAAAAGTAAAATATTCCGATCGAGGGGTCCACCTCAAGAATGATATCTAACACTCTTGATGCTCGACGGTAAATATTGCGACCTGCTATCTCTGCACCCCGCGACGCAGCTCCGTGTATCATGGTGCATGTGCGAAATAACAACCTTTGCTTTGAACCTTAAACATATATCTCGGAGCCGATGCTCAGCTCAACGGAGAACTGGTGCCCCGAGGCACCGGCTCCAATCGATGATCCTGATTGGCTCTAAGCTCGAATATTGTGAGAAGAACGTTCGTTGGATGCTTGCTGAACAAATCCGATGGAAAACAGGGATACGCATCAAAATTGCTCGCGCAGTCCGCCATATTACCCCAGAGTCGGGAGGCCCCTCCCCTCGAAATGAGCTATTGATTCCTGGGATTTCCGACGCTCGAACTCATCGCTGCGCTGGGAGCAGAGCCCGCGGTCGGAGCTCAGGGTCGTTCAACCCATCGCGAACATAACAGGCCTGTGTCAGTCTTGAACTATATCTTCACCGATGTCCGTGAAGAGAGAGCGCACATCAAGGACACCGGCGAGCTCGAGCACGCCCCTGCGCAGCGTCGGATGATCGAGTACTTCGCTTTCAGGAATGGGAGGGAAAGATCTTGGTAGATAGTTGCATCCAGGTATCTTGAAAAGTCGATGTAGCTTCAGGACACAGTAGCAGAAGATGAAACGCAGCATGAGAAGTCTCAAGAAGTCATCTCCATAAAGAGCAAGATATGCCTGATCGATCGATCGCGATCTGAAACGAAGAGAAACTCCTGATTCATGAGTTTCTTTGGAACATCATCCGAGAGGGGAAACGACCACACAATTTCTCACCTTATCAAAACCCTGGACGCCTCTCCCATGAACCTGTGCACATGAGCCTGGCCCTTTTCCCAAAGAGGAAGAGGTATGTCGACTATGTGACACACAAAACAAAAAGCTGACAAGGGACTATGGAGGAACAGCGTGAAGAGGTTTCCCTTGTGATGATGGTCGCGGAATACTGGGGGAACGTCCGCAGTTGACATGAGAACCACGAGAGGTTGCCCGAAGAGTCTTGCCATGTTCTCGAAAGCGTAACTGAAACGAGTGCCTCGTAGATAATTCGCTCTTATAGCAGCCCTGACTATCACAACGAGCATGTCCTCAGCGTTACCGTTCCGAAAACCCACGAATCTACGTATATATGATCGCAATCCGCCGGCGACCACCTCCACAAACGGAGAGTGAATGTTTGAGAGCAGAACTCACCTATTGTCCGAGTCGACTATTATGAAGAGGGGTTTCCGAGTGAAGGTGAATAGGTCTCCAGGATAAAGGCAGTTGTGTTCCTTCAGGACGAGGGCACGTTTCGATGCCGCTATCATGTCGACCGTGTCTCTTTTACTGCTGGTCGCCGCCCCGCCGTGTTCGAATCTGGATGAGAAAAATCTTCTGAGGTTAGGATAACCCATTCGAATCTCTCCCCCTCGTTGTGATTCGTTCCGGGAATTCGATCCTCGGCCGCTCGCCAACGACACTTTTCATCGAACAATCATCGATTATCGCTTATCGCCCTTCGGAAGAACGAGGAACCTCACCCATTGGGAATCGTGTCAGGCACTCGTCCACGGATGCGCATCTCGTTGCGCATGAGTTCATCACATTCGTCTTCGTCTTGTTTGAGTCCTAGACTTTGCGAAGGAGGTTGGGGGAAGGAGCCGTCCGCCGAAATATACAAGAGCATCACTCCGTTCGGCGGTAGTTCTTTGAAGCCCGATGCCAGAAACACGAGAAGTTGCGGCAGAGATGGTCTATAGAGCAGATATTTGTGGGGGTTGTCCTTTTTCCCTCCGTGGAATCTCGAATCCCCGTTTTCAGGGAATCCTCTATGAGCTCCGGGTGAAGTATCGTAGAGATCTCCCGGGAGAGCGGTAGCTTCCCCGCAGGTTGTTTCTCGTTCTAGGGTTTGCAACATCCTGAACATGTCGAGCGTCAATTCTGAGAACTTGACCTGGAAGGATAATTCGATGTTAAGGCCCCTAATCCAGTAGAGTCGCTTGAACGGGAGACGTTCATAAATCATCAGCTAGCCAGCGGAGCATGGTTATTTCCGAAGGAAAATAAATCGTCTCACCTGAGGGGGAGCCACCAATTGATCACAGCTGCTTCCAACTATGACGACTTCTTGCAGAGATAGAAATGGACCCATCATAGATGGGGATTTTTCGACGGGGGGACTATTTGCCACAGATAGCCTGTGGCTGATGACAACAGGAACCGAGTCTTGATCAAGGATATTGACCAAGTTGTCGGCTTCGATAAAGGACCTGATTTCTCCAAGGACTAAATTCCACTCCAGTTGGTCTTCAGGTTCGTAGGCCGTGGTGTAGTCATCTATCAAAGTCGCCAACTCGCGGACTAAATCCTTGACGAGTTTCACTTTTTTCAGTAAGAGGCAAACAACAATAAATCTCGCGTAATATCTGAGTTTCTTCACCATCAGATCGGATCGATGTGTGTAAGTCATTCCGGAATCCTCCTGCAAGACGTCAAGAATCGCAAATCACAAATCTATCGGACGACCATGGCAGAATAGGGGGCGGTGATCCTGAGTTCCCTAACTTCGGAAATATTCGGGGAGGACCACTAGACCATCGGAGCTCGCTGGGACTCACCTTAACCATCTTCGAATAATATCCACGTGCGCGAATGGCAGCATAGAACGAGTACGCTTCGCTGAGATAATTTGTATCGCTCGTCCGCAAATAGTAGTGATAGTATAGCTGGCCGATTTTCGAGGCGATCTCACCGATCTGCCACCTCTTGAGACCGTATTTAATATCTAGGAGCTGTCGGTGCTGCTGTTGAAATTTCCAGAGCCTCGTGTACACATCGAACGTGCGACCGAAGTACGCCTGCCATTGCTTGTGCCCGTATTGAGGGAGGTCCCTAAGCCCGTTGAATAGCTGCTTGCTCTTGTCAAGCAAGTGAACGAATTCGGACACAATCTTCCTTTCTTGTTCTTCTATGTCACTCATCACGGCCATTGTCGTATAAGTTTACCTTCGTACGAACAACATCGGTCACTCTCGCCTAGAAAGAGCTCAACAACTCTGATGCGACTCTACGCCGGAGTCTCCTCCCGTCGCAGCATTGATTTCACCGAATCAACAATTTTATTTATGAAGATTTAGTCCGCAAGTCGGCTCCCGGCGAGGAACTGTCTTATTGGAGCCCCGATTCCTGCTCCGATACCCTCCGGATTGCGCTAACTCCTCGACAGACCGATCGCCTTGATTTTGCCGAACACCACCAAGCTCTCTAGAACTCCGAAGATATTCCTAAATCACATCACAATTTAAATAATCACTGGCTTGCTCCGGGAGCTAAGACACCGTCTCACTGGGGATACGAGGATCCGAAAACCACCCTCGAGATGCGAATGTCCTACGGAGGAGCGAAAAAGAGGGAGGACTCTATTCGAAGTCTGAGTCATGCGATTCGAGCTCAGCGCCGGGCTGCTCTCGCCCCCTTCAACTCCAATGAGAATCGTCGCTCAGGAAAGACTCTTCCCGATGACACCTATTCTCGAAGAGGTGATGTCGCTAGGGGGAGCGAAAACGAAAGCTGTAGGCTCCAATAGGAATCGACTCTTCCCCTTGTTCCTCGATTGCAGATCCTGTGATTCGGATACCGATTGATGTGGTTCCTCATACGGTCTCAAGGAGCATGCGGTCTGGCCACGTTTTAGGAGCGGAAGCCTCCTCCGAGGACCGTTCGGCACTCAAATCGGGATCCCGCGTAAAATCCCGTATAGAGTTCGCTGATCCGCCTCCAACAGAGAGAGATGAGCGCCGCGATCTCCGTCATTCAGAGGGAGCCAAGTTGGTTCATTCGCGGTTTCTCACTTTGTTTTGTGCAGGAGAGTTGTAGTATCGTCGGCCGCGGAGCTGAATTATTTGTGTCTTCAGAAGATTGGTCCGGACTCAGACGCACGGCGATGGAGGGATCATATTGAAGTACACGCGGGAGCTTCTCAGCTTGCCGTCGGATTAGGCCTTCTGGCCCTTAAAGCCCTTGATGATGGGTGTCGCGCGCTTTCACCGCAGGCTCATGATCGACTCCCTCGAGCTCGAATGTAGAAACCTCCACAGAATAAATACTACTTTGTCTCATTGATGGTTGGACTCAGCGCATTAATTGTGTTCAGGTAACATACTCCAGGGGTTTGACATGCTCCGAAGGACCCGGGGCTCGTGACGACAATGGGGAATCCTAATTCCCGTATCAGATAAACCTCTCATTCATCGCATTGGGAAATGTCCATGTCCCGGTGGAATGGGTAGATCGTATATATTCTCTCAGCTACCGGGTTATCCTGCGGGTCGATCGGGAAATGGACGGGCGTACTCTATCGGTCATCCTTCGAGGCCATCGAGGGGTACACGGAAAAGCCCGCCCACCATCAGAATAGATACGGAACATCCTCCGGAGTCCACGGAACTCCAAATTGAAACGCAGTAACCAGCTTAAGTATGCGGCAACTAGCTTAAAAATGCGTTGACCAGATCAGCGATTGCGGAGAGCAACCGACGGGACTAGCGTTTTATGATGGAATGCCGATGAACTCCTCTGAAACTTGTCGAGAGCTGCGTCCGCAAGTCTTCTGCGGGACTTCCCTGAGCCATCCCCTCGGATTCCGCATTCAGGGTCTCAGCGTGAATCTAGTACGATTCGGCCTCAGAGAGTAATGGTACGAACCGTTCTCAGACCGGGATGTTCGTCATTCCGGTCTCGGATGTACGTCGTACAGTGGAACCTCATTGCAAGGAAAACCGTTACAGTGAATTTTAGACACATTTAAAAACCCATCCGTTGGCGGGTTCGCCACAGAGATCATCTTGACTATGTCTCGTTGGGGCGAATTTTGATGCTAAGGGGTTTCGCCGGTCCCCCGAGGTTCCTTGTAACCATATCTTAGTGTCGGTGTTCTGAACTGAGAGTAGTATAACCGGACGACTTCGATAACTCCCAAGTCCGTCGCGTCCCCTGTCGTCTCTAGATGGTTTGACGAATTACCGGCAAAAGGGTCGCTAGAATTGGAAAGTGAGTTTCAGGTCATGAAGTCCCCCGATTCAGATCCAACATCGAAATGAATACCGCGATCGGTTCCTGCATTCCGAAGTATAGCGAAGAGACGCGTTTGGCGAAGGCACATTGAGGCCATCTCTCTTCATTCCGCCCCGCTACGTCAGGACCTCGGCAGCGCATTCGGATGTGAATAGAGGGAAACTCGCATCCATCGTTGATTCGCTCGATCTTCGGATCCCGGGCTGCATGAAGCGATGAGGGACTTCCCTTCTGATTGTGTCGCTCCTCATGACTCATGGCTTAACTTCATGTGAGTCTTGAAAGTTGATGGAATCGGAGAAAATTCCAGCTCCGTCAGAAGGAGAGAGTGTGCGGCTTGAGACGGAAAGCGGCTCGAGGTTGGAAAGGAAAATGAGGATGGTATCAACGTTCCCCGTGGATCTTTGATTTTATTGCAAGGATATCCATGATTTTGATGGGAAACCGTATGACGATAGCTAATCTCCATCCTAGCTGCGGCTCGGTGTGAATATACAGCCAGAACTCGAGCCGTTTCGAGGTGCCGCACGGGTGCCAGATCCGCCGTCAGATCTCGCAATACTATCGCATCTGACACGCTCGGATCATAAGGATTACAAGTATCCCATAAAGAGGAGTGAAAACCTGGAAATTCATCGGAATATTTAGAAATCATCGGTCTCGATTCCGCGCAGCACTACCCGCTAAAATTGAATCTGGAGTACCTCGGAGTAAGTCAGCTGTTTGTGAGAATCGTATTTTGAGCAGAGCAGCTGTTTCAAAGCGAGGAGCGCGAGCAGCTGGAAGAAACTCCAGAGCGCGCGGATGGCCGCAATCTGCGAAAGATAGACGGCTCAGTGACGTTCAACCATTGGAAAGAGTGCCGTTTGACAGAGAACTCGAGGACGAAAGGATCCTGAGCTACAGTTATCCTCAAACTGTTTGGGGAATGCCCGAGGGATCTCCCCACACAATCACCAACCTTGCATTGGCCGACGAAACACAGCCGTATGAAAACAATCAATGCGAAGTAGCATAGCATTCCATCCGCAACGAAATACACAGCGAAGAGACTCCACCTGTTGGGAATCATCAATAACTGAGGAACATAGATCACATCACGAGTTACTACAAACCTCATCGATGATTCCTATCGCTTACCAGGACGGGTTGATGATTCCATCTAATTTAAGGGCAGCCAAGAACGAGAAGATCAAAGTCGCTGACATCAACAGGGACAGTTCAACTGGGGTGAAATTGATCCATCGACAGAGTTCTCCCAGCTCCAGAAGCCTGAAAGCAGATGCTTTCGTATACGAGGGACTCCCGAGGGTAGGGTCAGAGCGCGAATATGAGGCCGTCTTCCGAAAACTCACCTCATCTTCACAGCTCGCGAGCTCTCCTATGACGATGTTATTCAACGTTTTCTCAAGCTTTCGATTTCTCTGCGAGGATGCCGCGATCCCATTCCGTGATTGGCTTTCTTCCTGTTCATGCGGAGTCGGGTCTGCTCCTCCGCGAGAGCTGAGTTTCCCCACCAGCTATTCTGCAACCCGCAAACCTTCACACAAGTTTCAGAGTCATTTCTCCCTCCATTTCCCTCCGTTTCATCTGCAGACGCCGTCGATATCACAGAGCTTATTGATCACACGCAAGCCACCAAGTCTTCTGCTTTCGTCTCGGCGTGAGCTTGATTGGGAAAATGAGAAGACACAGCCCGATTCCGCGGGGAACTCCTCGGTCCTGTCTTGCTCAAGACTCCCGGCTGACAAGCAGGAGACATTGTTTGTTACGGAACGCCGATCCGAGCCCGCCATTTTTCAAAAAAGGCGACATCGAATGCGTGAGTCTCGATTCTCGCCGTGCCTCGTCCCGGGACGGCACAGGAATGTGAAGGAGGGCACCTGTACCCGGAGGAAAGATCTTCCTAGCAGCGAACGGAATTTTTCCGCTGATGTCCGCGAAAATGGTGCGCGCCCTCTGCGGTAGGAGGTCTTATGGAAATGTCCATGGGCCTGTATCGTCGGATCACGCGCCTTTTTTATGATGGCGATCTCCGGAGCTCGTCTCAGGCATCATCTTAGCTGAGCGGATCAGTGGCGCAAGGTTCTTCACATTGGAGACTTGAGGAACTTATGCCACCGTTGAGACCGTCGCAGAGACGCCTTCCCATCCGGTGGCCTCCTCGCGCACCCACGGAGACCGGGAACGGGTTCCTGGGATCGAGACAAAACCCGGAACTGCCGGTTCCGGGGCTGATCTGAGCTGCTGCGAATCTGACACCAGATCGATAAGTAGCTCCGCAAAACGTGGATGGTCAGCCACCACTCGTCCACCAGGTCGAAGAAGGGAAACTTGGGTCGGTTGAGGGACCGCTTGATCGCACTTTGGTATTCCTTCGGTAAGAATCATCCACATCATTGAATCCACTCTCCCGTTCGCAGATTCCACTTTTGTTCGATTCAGCCTCTCTGACCTCCGTGCGCGGTTTTCTCGTGGAATTCACATCGGTTAACCCGCGCGGCACTCCTGCCTCACGAAAGATCTTCGGCGCTCAGCCGTATCAGACGGATTTCACTTCTGGAGATTGGAGATATCATGCTTTCGGCTGCTACTGTTTACCAACTGTCAAAGTGATGCTTGCTTCTTTGCTTGTGTCGATGAGGAGCAGAGTGTAGAGTGACAAAAGAGAGAGCTACCTGTGTCGACTCGTCGAACTGCCTGTCGGACTGTCGGCCCATCCGATTAGAGCAGCAATATGAAAATTCTGATACCTTCCACCCGCACAGTGGAACACAACAGTAACAAATACGTTTTGTATACTGTTCAAGTGGTCGACAACTACATCTCGTTGAAGGTAAATCGGAGTCGGGCGTTCAGACCATGTTTTACTTCTCCGACGAGTGGGAACAGGAACAATGGAGCACTGCGACTTCCTGCGTCCCGCTCCGTGGAGCTTTTATCATTCCTGGAGGAAGCGAGTCTCATGATCGTCCGCCGTAAAATTCAGCGCCTCTAGTTCGGTGGGAACTCACTCAAGTGATATTGTTTTCCAACAGTTCGAGCGGCGGTACAGTGACTTCCACTCTCTGAATAAAACGTTACGACGCCTTTATCCCAATTTGGAGCTGCCGGAATTTCCACCGAAGAAGATTCGGAACCTCAACGACAGGGTGACCCAAGAGCGGAAGGTTTTACTGGAGGTTTGTTGGCCGATCTCGATATTCGGAGATTCGAACGCGGGAATGCCTCGCTCCAAATCCAAAAAGTTGTGAGAGAACATGACAGATTCCTCCCACAGGCCTACCTTCAATCTGCGGTCGATCAATTATGTTACGACCTACCCGGCTGTCTCCAAGACTTCTTGGATTTGGATAAGAGTACGATTGGTGAGTCAAGCTTTGAATTTCTGCTTCGGAGAATCGATGATCCCGTGATTCCGTGATGGGACAATAGCATCCATGGTCACATCACGCCACGCTGCCTTCCGTCGTGGAGGAACATCCACGAGCCCAGTGGTCTCGATGGATTTTGGTCAGGCAACATCATTCATCCTTGTTTTCGATGGCAGCCTCGCCTCGCATGTATCATTCGCACTGAAATTCTACATCGAAGAAAACACCCGCGAAACGATGCGAGGAATACTGGTCCCAATTCCACACGATCTCTCGTCGGCGATTCTCCAAACTCAAAGTCTGTGCTGAGAGACTCTCAAGACGGACCGATTTCCGAGCCTACAGTCAAGATTGAGAGACTTCGTTGTATGAGGGGCAGACTGTATACCCGTGACTGGTAGCTGACGGCTGTGACTGTCGCTTCATGAATATCAATTGAAATGTGCTCCATGAGTACTCTATGAATCGCGGAACCGGGCGCATGGAAATCGCGCATTTCTCTACGGAAGCCATGACAGAGCATACTTGCTCCGAGTCCCAGCCCTTCTGGTTGTCTCCCCGGTATGAGAATCCCGGCAGGATACACATGGGTATCAGAATCTCCGAGAGAGCTTCTTTTCAACATTTCTCAGCTCGTTACCCATCATGGCTCCGTTGTTTGGACTTCGGGTGGCCTTTGCCACCCAAATGTAGCGTGATGGGGAGCTTGTAAGCTTACAGGGGAGGCAACGAGTCCATCAGCGGCCGTTCCAATGAATCAGGATGGCCTCTTCTAAAAATAAACGGCACTCTCAGCATTCTCTTCTATATTCACTATTCATGAAGAAAGGCTTTAATGTCAGGGAGTTACCGAAGCGCAACCTCATTTCACCGAAGTAGCAGTAGCTTGCTTAGGACCCCCGCGAGGCGAATCAACGATTTCCTTGAAAACCGATGTCAAATTATTCCAGGTCTCTTGAACGATGAAGATATCTCATCGGACCATCAGCCGATCCTGAGCTTCGTAGAGGAGCCTTTCAAACTATCAGAGTCGCCCACACTACCAAATACGATAGTGGATGCGACGCTGGATGCAATATACTAGCAAATAAGGTCCCTGCTGTGAATTGGAATCGCATTTATAGAATTCAGAAACTGAACACCGAGATGGTCCGACCGGAGCGTGAGTGACTATCTCACCGCGGTGTCTCGCAGGGGATCCATCAGTATTTTTCGAAAAGATTCTCGCTTTCAAGATGTCTTTCATGATATTGCTTACACTGTGCATGGGCAATCCCGCTTCGGCTGGATCCTCTGCCATATGCGGGAAGGGTCCAATCAGGGATTTCAATGACTTCGGCACAACGTACACTGATAATCATTGCGTATTACACGACGTATGTTGGCATCATAATGGAATTCTATTCAACCTCAGCGACAGTCGGAATGCCGGACCTTGGCCGGTGCTGGTGTCGGGCTCCTCGGTACCGGACCATGACGGTATGATTGTAGATATCACACCGGTTCAGAAACAAACCCTAAGGATAATTCTAGCTTCTTCTAATATTGTGTTCACCGAGAGCGCTGTTTTACTGCGGAGCTTCCTTCCCGACAATCTCTTTCATGTGTTACATGATGATATTTTGCCCACATTCGCAATGAAAGAGAGCTTACCTAGGCTCAACTTGACCCTATTTTTAACCAAGAGCGATATCGACCGCTTCGATGATTACTATTCGCTCCTTCACCTGCCCATAGTATATGCGAAACGCGGAGAGATCAGATGCTTTCGTCGATTATTTGTGGGTTTGCCGAAGACCACGCTCTGGTACCAATACGGTTTCAGATCCCCTCAGTGTATCCTTGGAGGTTCTGATGTCTCTATTATTCAGAAATTTGCTGCCGAATCAGCTCTCCAAGAGAGTAAACTTTATATCCTGCGCAGATGCACAATTTTAATTCGCCGATCGAACAGGCGCATTCTGAATCTGCGGGAAATCGGAAATTTTCTCGAGACGGAGTTTGATTGTTCTGTAGAGATGCTTTCGCTTGAGGAAGGATTGGCGAACTTGCGATATAAGTTGTCGCTCACAGATATATTAATTTCTATGCACGGTGCTGAGCTATCCTTGAGTTTCTTTGTACCAGCAAATGCCATCGTCATCGAACTGTTCCCGTACGCCATCAACTCAGCGAACTACACCCCCTACAAGAAGCTCTGTGAGCTCCTCGATTTGATATACGAGCCTTGGGAGAATAGGGTTGAGGCAAATACCATGGCTTACCCGGAAAAATGGTTGTCAGCTCTGTCTTCGGAAGAGCAGCTAGAAATCAGGAAAGCGAAAATTGTGAAAGAGCATCTCTGCTGCACCAATCCCGCTTGGCTCTATCGAATATATCAAGATACTAAGGTAGACGTGGATTCTCTGCACAAGATCCTGCAGAGAGCGATTGCCCGACGGAACTTGCGACTGAGATGCCGCAGCGATAATTTTGCTGAGATGCTGGAAGTCCACCGTGCCCGTATTCAAGACCGAATGGAGAGCTCATCAACAGAAAACTGGAGGTCTTTCTGGACATTCTTAACTCGTACGGAACCGAAATGTGGTCCGACTTTTCATCTGGGACGGGTGCGCGATATACGTTGCGTCCGGAGCGCAGGAGACGCGAGAGTTGTGACCTGGAGGGCGCCAATCAATCAGGTAGATGACCTGGACATCGAAAACTCATATTTTGAAGTCGTATCGAGATGCGGATCCGAAGTCCTCATGACACGTACAAGACAGACAAGCTTTACTAGCTCACCCTGCAACGAATCCATGGATGTATGGGTACAAGCACACGGTGGCATCAAAGCCATGTACCCGGTCACCTGCTGACGAGGATGAGCATATCCACTTCTTTAGTGACTCAGATCCTCTGCCTCATATCATCCTGCGAGACCAAAACCTGTGTTATGTAAAGAGAATACCTCCTACATATTTAAGCATTACTATATTTTGTGCTTTCCTCCTCCTTGACCTTCACGAGCATGGATTTAAATTATGAAGCAGCCAGATGAATCTGTATATAGCTTTTGGTTGCAGCATCAATAAAATCAATAATTCCTGATCCCCCGCTGCTCAGAATTCTCGTATTTTCCATAGAATTTCAGCAAGACGATTTCCGAGGCAAGGGTAAGCGCTCTCAATCGGTGCCATTCATCGAACACTACATCTCATGAGATCAATGTGCGGGAAACGGGGCAACATTTGGGACGAAGGGGTGAGGCTTCGGATACTGGAGCACGGGCGTGTGATTCAGCGAAAAAACGTGGAAGGAGCTCTGGATTTTTTCGAGGCAAAATCTTCAAGCCCGCATAGGAGGTCATGATGTAGGCCAGGAGCTCGCTCCGTGGCGGATCAATTCTTCCCAGTCGTGCGATTGGACGCATGATGAGATCTCGGGAGATCAGAATCGCGAGGCAATTTGAACCTCCCGGGAGGAGCCGCTAGCGATCCGTCGAGCCTCTCTCGATTCTACCCTCTGTCTGCTGCGTGAGAACAGCGTGAGAGAACATATGGATTGCAAAAGCATTCTACGGTGCCGGGATCATTCCCGGTCCTCTAGAATTGGTCCAGTAGACCAAGAACGACCGAGGGACTTTCTCGGTAGAACAATCTACATAGTTCTACAATTTTATCGAGCCTCAGCTCCCTCTCAACAGGGAGACTAATTTTTCCAACCATCAGATCCTAGCGGACAAAAGGACTTTCGATTGCCGCGATCGATCTTGCTTTCGGAGAAGAAGACGGTGGGACCTTGATGCCGGAAACGGGGGCGACGTCGGCCAGGCACCTTTTTGATCCTTCGGACTTCTCAGTTTCGAGCATGATCTCTATATTCCGAGCTCGGCTGATTCCACTGTCCGCGATAGCGCTTATAATCATGGACAATTCCTCACAGGTGCAACGAGGAGGCTACGGACACAATAAAATCCCAGCAGAACGCGAATTTTATTCATTTCTCACAGTGAAAGAACGCGTCCGCGTCTAATACTTCATCTTGAGTCACCGTTCGTGGATGACCGACTTCACCTTGCTCAATATTAGCATGAATATTGGAGAGAAGCTTTTCCGCGCAAGTCGTGGTCTTCCGAAGATGGTGATGTGTTCCTTGAAGGAATTTCTGCACGATCTCCCGATCTTTCAAGCCCTCTTAGCCTCCTTGAGACGATCATATGATGTTCCGCTCGATTTCGATTGAATTTCCGGAGTGGGGTTCTGTGGAGAAAAATCCATGAGCTTCTCGGAAAGGTCTTCGAACGGCCTAGGGAGCGCGCTCTCTCTCGCCCGACTCGGCCGGAGCTGCTTCCACAGGATAAGGTATCAAGTTCAACGTGAAGCAACTCTGAAGAAGGCATCAGCGTCATAGGTGGATCTGATATGTACTCACATGCTTCACGATGTAGGATTTCAGGTAGAAGTTGATGAAAAGGACCAGTCCCAATGTACCTTGCGCGAATGCCCAGACGAGTAAGCCTGCGGAGCGCAGAATCGACGAGATCGCTCATGAGGCTCCTCATTTTTCCCGCAATGAAATACTGATACGATGCCATAAATGCGAGATCAATCACCTCTAGGATAGCCGCAGTCGTAGAATATGGGGATCATGATGTGGAAAAGCAGACCCACAAACTGACCGATCTGAATCCTTGTTATATATCGTTTCCACCACAGATAGGGCTTCACCGAAGGTCCGCAGGCGGCCAGGAAGTAGTAGGTGTACATGAGGACATGCACGGCCGAGTTCACAATGATTCCCAGGACAACCTGATCGCGGAGTCAGTTTTTTTTTGCTAGTACACCACGCCCATGCTTTCGTGTAACCTATCTACGGCAGCATCATCGGAGGAGAAGCCTCACCTGACCATCACATCCGACAGAAACGAAGAGCCAGCCTGACCAAGCGACCAGCGCGTGGTGCGAGCAGTGGAGTGCCGTTATCTTAAATCAAACGAGTCGCATAGAAGTTCAACCTCCGGCCACCATTCGACTCTCACTCTGATTTCCGGGTAGCTTCGAATCTCCGTGGACCATCCAACGTCCGAGGTGGATTCGTGCGAACGTTTCACTCTGGACGCTCATGCCGAGCAATAAATTATGAATGTACCTGATTGAATTTCTTTCGCATGACGAAGAAAATTGTATCCAATAGATCAAGAACTCGGATGATGCAGTAGTAGTAACCGAGTTTCACGAGCATGATTGAGTTCTCGTCCCGCGAGTGATCCATCTTCTGGCAGAACAGAGAATATCCGCCACCGAAGTAGCTGTATCTGTGATTCGAAAGCCGAGTGAGTGTCGTTCCAGAGGAGTTCGAGATTCAAATAGGAGTTCCGAAACTGACCTAGAGAATTGGATCGTGAAGAACAAGTTGATGAAAATGTTCGCGAAATTGTATGCTTTGATGATCGTCGTGATCTCGAAAGCTGGTCTGTCCGCCATCAATTTCGGACCGAGAATCTAAAAGAGTCAACGCTTCCATATTTCCTCTTTGCATTATTCGAGCTGCATGAGAGAACGTCACAGAGAATCCGAGAGATTCTTCGGTCTTTAAGTCCGTCTGTGAAATCATATGACGCAACCTTGACAAAGTAGAGATAAGCGATGACTAATCCTGTCATGAACCAGAAGTTCCCTACAAAGGGATATCCCTCGAGTCGCGGATCTAAGGTTGGGAAAACTGTCCATGGCCAATGCAGTTCCTGGAAGGTGAAAACGAATGAGTTGTACCCGGGAGCTCCCGACAATCTTTGAGTAGTAGAAGAAACGAAGACTCAAGAGTCATCGGCCTGAGTGGCGGATCGTATGCAGATGAAATATGCAAGAAGAGGTTTGTTGAAAGGTCATTAGTTCTTCAAGTGAAGCATCCTGTCCCGGATATCTCCCGCGGTGATCCTCAAATTTCATGCGATGACAAACTCGGCTCGTATATATATATTCAGTGAACTCTGCTCTGTTGGACCACCGGATAATCGTACCCTCCGCTTGCTCGGACCGGAACCCGGATGCCCGAATGAGGTTTCCTAGTCAAAATCACTCCGGTCAGTCGGACCAACCGCTCACTGGGACCAAGATGAGATGATCCCGGGGTGGTCCCATTGAGCAGAGTCCGCTGTACCCAAGTTCTTGGTGTCGATAATCCCAACCTTCATAGCGCCCAGAGCACCTCGCGGGAAACTCCCGGACGGATCATTTGGTTGTCATCGCGAGACGGGCAGTATTCTCTAGTCCTCAAAGGGCTCCCATTTGAAGCATCGAATATCTTGACTTTGCGATTCCGTGGGAGAACAGAATCACAATTATTCAAAGAGTCAGAATCGCGATCCTAGAGAACAGAATCGAAACTCAGGAGATTATCATGTCATGCGTCTGCGTCGCGTCGCGGTCTACTTTTCCGAAGAGTATTCCATTTAAAGCGGCTAAGCTGATTGAGACCGAAGGACACACGGTCCAGAGAATAATTGGAACCCCGGAGACCCTTCAGGAAATTCCCGGTGACAATTCACGAGCTCATCATCTACTGGCTCTGGCTCGGGATCTCCTACACTTGTTGACCTATGGAGCGGAGTGACTCCACGACAATGATATACACATGTCAGGATGTTCCCATCGAAATTATCTCGGTACCTCCTCTCCGAACTATCCCATAATCCAGAATCCGAACTTATCCCCGGAACTTTCCTGGGTTCATGGAGATTCTCACATCTAGAGAAACTTTTCTTCTCGGGAACTCTAACAGGTCGCCCGCAAACTGCTCGAGTTTCCATCGTTGCAAAAACGAATGTCATTATTCATTAGTTGAACTCAGGAACAGAGTATAGTACGGCCTTTTTGGTAAGTAAATTCAGCTAGTTTACTAGAAGATTGTTCCGGACTGGCAATCGGTAGCATGGTATCTCGAGCATGAGTCTCCACAATACCTACAAAGACACTCAGCTCCATCGACATCATGGAACCTGTGTCCGTGCAGAGCAGATGATGATATCCATGAACCAAATATCTAGTGATCACATGCCATCTGAAGCGGACTCCGCCCAGAGTTGCCGCTTTCTGAAGGTTTCTTCATGTTCCAGCTCGCTTAGAGCGTCGTTGACTTTCCTACTCCATTCCTGGAGCACTTGAATGAAGGGAGGCGTCTGTTCTGCTCGAATTATTTCTCTGATTTCGTTTATCATGAGTAAACTCCCCGTCAAAGCGTAGCAAAAACGAATGTCGGATTCGATTTTTGAGGAAACGGTGGAGCGCATCTCGGCGTCCAAGTCCCTGCACCGCACGTCTGTACAGTATCCCGCGGGGAAACCGAAGGGAGGCGTAGAAAAACTTCCCAAGCGCTGGATCCGCTCATACGCTCACAGAGCTCTCTGAGGAGGCTCTGCGGCGGATGAGTCGGATGAAGATACGGAACCTTGTATGAGATTGTTCACAGGAGATCGCCCGATGACCGATAACCTGTCGATTCGAAGAAGTCCGAAATGGGGGATTTCCAGACATTCCATCCCAGGGGTACACATTCTGAGGGTTCCGTCTCATCATGCAAAGAACGAGGCCCCCTCGTAGGCAAAGAACTCTGCGAGAGGGTACGGGAGTCTCGGACGCCGATTGCTCGGAGGGAAACCGCCGCGCATATGCTGGTATTGTGCAACATTTTTTTCGATAGTCGTTGGCTGCTGAAATGAGTGTTACAGCGGTGCAAAGAAGTGCCTTGAACTTACTCCAAAGAAGCTTGAAGTGAGGAATCAAAGGACCCTCCCATGACACATCGAGGTGATTCTCAGTGAGATCCTCTCAATGATCTCCATCTATCGGCTCCGAGGCAGCGGCGCCCCCGCATGGATGTTACGAGTTACGAATAGTATCTGTTTCCCCGCTGAGACCATCGAGGATCAAGGAACTATGGGACTTTCGAGATAGCTTGCGAAGCAGTTTGGAAGGACGAGTGACTCAATCAGGTCGATCCAGATGGGGTTCCCTGAGTTTCTCATGTAGCGAACGCTACAACCTCGAGCGACGCTGCATTTTGATCTGCCGCGGAATTCCTTCAAAACTCGACGCATGGTATCGACAAACGCTGAAAATCCCACTGGAGCTCTCGGCCACAGTCATAAGCGACTGAGTCCGAATTCGGCGGGGCGAATTCTGCCAGTGGCGCTCTTGACCTTGAATCACTGCCGAGTCTATCAGCATCGTCGGAGGAGAGGCAACTCTCCAAGGAGCACACGGATTATCGTCGAGCGGCAGTAATTCGAACCTACCTCCAATTCTGTAGTCATATTTACTCCGAGAGAACTGAGGCACAGTACGGAATGTCGGGAATAATCTAAGAACCCACAATATGCTTCGATAAGGCCACCGAACGAACGGTTCGGGCTCCGGGGGAAGGTGAAGCGTTTCACTTTCGCTTTCAGCAGCGACGTCAGCCGTCGGACGCTTGGAAGACGGTGCGGCGCTTGACGATGTCTGGGGGGAACTTTCAGAAGCCGAAGTTATTTAATCCATCCTCGGCTCGAGTTATGGGCATGATCGAGGAACCATTCCCCATCCCTCCCACACGGGGGCTGGTTCTCCCGCTATTGATATGAGAGCGGCCAGGATAGCAGCTCAGGGGAGCTCCGGAGTGATCGAATCGGGAAAGGCCTCATTTCAGAGTTCCAATCGTCTACCGACGGTGGACAAGAGCTACTTGCATACGAATCTCCATCACACCGAAGGGACTACCGCCTCCGTCTCAGGTTATCGACCAAGAACTCAAGTGCCGGAAACGCCATCTACGAATTCGCTGGCTTCGGTTGTTTTCCGTTCGGTTACATAACGGTCGATGGAGAGGGCAGCCGCGGCTCGGATGAAATCACTTGCAGAAGGGTTCCGCTCCGTTCAGTGTTCGCTCCGTCAACTTGACCTTCACCGCGAGCGATTTTGAGCCCGATGGATCGATCCTGCGAAAGTACGCGCCTGGGGAAAAGATTAGTCTGTGACATTGAATCGATGACCGACATAGCGAAGCGAAGCAGATGTAACCAGCAGACAGACAGAATCTCTTCGGCAGCCCGAATGAAGCAGTGGTTCATCGATTGCCTAACTCATTCCGGATTTTGAAGCTGGAAAAATGTGAAAGTCCAGTAAATGTTCCGCTCGAAAACCCATCCACGTAGACAGGAGCGTTCCCAGGGTTTTTTTTGGGGGGGCCAGACTAGGTTTTCGGGGAGCCAGAGATCCAAAATGATGAGGTACCCTGTACTCCTGCATTACGCAAAAAGAATTTTGGGGGGGGGCATCGGCCCCCTTGCCCCCCCCCCTGGGTACGCCACTGGGAGCGATACGTCCCTCGGCGCAATTGACAATCGATGCCCACGCAATGGGATAGAAACCAATGGATAGGCGAGAAAACCATTGAGGACGCCCGAGGGTTCACGACATTCTCTGCGAGCAGACCTGAATCGAGCTCTG